>NW_026571207.1:7197166-7899666 GCF_026225935.1 Boleophthalmus pectinirostris | reverse complement strand
AAGGCACTCAAAGTTCTTTACGTCATGGGACCACTCACCCAATCACATGCATATTGATACACGAGGTGGCGAGGTGGGTTAAGTGTCTTGCCTAAGGACACAATGACAGTATTCATCTGTGGGAGGTGGAATCGCACCGCCAACCTGTGGGTCAGTGAACCTGCTCAACCAGCGATGCTTTTTTTTATATGTCGAGAACGGGATTCGAATCAACCTTTGTTTCAGAGGACAAACGCTCTTCCAACTGCGCCACTGTTGCTGAAGAACTCCAAAGGGTCATCTCCACGGTAACACATCCAAAAAAACGCCAAATTAACTACATTCAGAGGTGCTAATGTGACAAATTTGGGTTAGCGATTGCGGCGTAATCAGAGGCTTTGACATTAGGAGACCAATCCAGCAGGCAGCTAATGTTCTCGGGGAGTTTTAGCATGTTGGAGTCAATATGGGAGACTGCTGGGGTTTTTAATGGAAGTAATCATGGCGGCGCGGCTTCAGTGGGCGCACTAATCAGCGATACGCAGTGGACTTTATGAGAGCGCATTGGGCGAGCATAGCGCCAGTGCAGAATGTAGAGAAGGGGAATATGTCAATGGTGTTACTGAAAATCTAGCTGTGATCGTGTGGCTGTGAGTGAGTTGGCATTTATGTGATGTGACAGAATTCTCGAGAAGAGGTGGCCCATGGATTTATTCTTAAAGGTCTCCTATTACGCTATTTTCTGATCTACGTTATGATGTTATTTCCTCATCACAAACGGACCTGGAGTTGTGTTTTGTTTTATTCACATGTTTAACACATAAATCCTGCATATTTAAGGCTGAATTATATCGTATTTTCACCTAAATATAAGCCACATTTTAAAATTGTACATATATAGGCCACACCTGAATATAAGCCTCAGGTGTCCACGTCTTCAAGAATGTCTTCAAGTTCAAAAAGGAGTGGAAAGAAGAAAACTTATTTAATCCCACCCCCCCTCTTCTAATTTAACATGAGCTTTCTTTTGCATGTTTCAGATATTTCACATTATATTATACAAACTACTTACAAATGAAGACAAGCTGTAATAGCTTGGCAACATAACTTATTGCAATTATACATAAGCTCCTTTTGTGAAGGGTTAGTTTTTAACACCTTCATGGAAACATCAAGGCTATAGATTAAAATCCCAGCTTTGACCAAACAAGGATGTAAACATTGAGTGCGTATACATGCACATCAGTATCCCGGTTATGGCAGTATTTGGGACACTGCATATACATGTGCACTGAGAAACATTTATACTCATATCCCTGTGACATGATGAAATGTAGAACCCTGGTTTACTGACATAATCAATGTCAAGAAATAGCTTTATTTAATTTAACAAACCAGGAAAAATACAAACAACCTTGAGCTTCTTTAGCAGAGGAAGCTCGGGCGGTTTCTAACCAGCGGTAAGCAGCTATGATCCACTGCACAGATCTGTCAGACTAAAGGACACGACTCAGTGGAATATACAGTATGTGTGTTTTTTCTGGAACAGGAGGTGCTAATGATGGTGAGTCTGTTTTGTGCGTATATCATAGGAGATATTTCATGTCAACTTTTTAGCAATCATACGAGTGCAGATTCATGTGCAGGTTTAGTGCAGTCATTTCACTCATGTATGATCACTTTATTTATGTTGGTCACTTTATTTATGTCACTACTGTTGTGATGAAAAGACTGAAAAGTATTTGTTTTTTGGACACATTCGCGCTCAACTTTATATTGCAGTAACCGGGATACTGAATATACATGCCGCAGTATTCCGGTTACTATCGGAATATACCAGCTACAGTATCCCAGTTTCTCATAACCAGGATACTGGCTTATTCGGAATTCTGAAACCGGGATACTGTACATACATGTTCTATGACAAAAATGGGATACTCAAAAAACCCAATCATAAGCGGGATACTGATGTGCATGTATACGCACTCATTGTTACAAACTTGAGAAATGTATCATGGCATGTGTCATCGCTGTTGACTGAAAATACTTGATCAATATCATCACAAAATAGACTTTAAATGATCAACAATCTAAGCAAAATACTTGTACTTTTAACTACACTGGTAACAGTTTTCAATGTGGACTTCAGTACTTCATTTTAGTTGATTTTTATATGTACTTCGGTAAACGAGTACTTCAGTAAATCTTCCCTCCTGTATCTGTATCTGTATGTTTACTTAAGTAACAGAATCTATGACTTCTTCCACCCCAGATGAGAGTCAGTGGATGAATAATGCATGTATGCTACAGAGAGCCATTTGATTATGTTGAAAGCCTACATGCATCAAAGACATTATTTTCTATTATTCTGATCTCTGAAGGGGGAGACAGTCTAATAAGCAGAAGGACTCAAGGAGAGCTGTGCAATCAATCAACTTTTAATCAAGATGGCAACTTTCAGTCATTTTGAATTGTCAGTGATCAGCTCAGTCTTTAATGGAGAGATCTACAGCCACTCCTCTGTAAAACTGTGTGGTGTGGAGCATTCACAAGACTCCGGAGGAAGAAATGTGACTGTTTATGTTTAAGAAAGTAATATTGAAATGAAACCAAACCAATGTGATCCTTTTTTTTTTTTTTTTTCCCTTCATATCCATCGCCACTTCCATGGATCTGTTAAAATAAATGGATAGGGTATGTTTGACAAAGGTCAGATTTTGTGCCTATTTTTAGATCATAAACTTTTTTTCAGTCCAAAATCCTTCAGTTGTCTTCCAAATAACTTTTTAATCTCCGAACACTGCTGTACTGGTAGTTAGAGACACGCACATCTGACAAAAGTTGTGACTGCATGCTGTGTCCAAAGACAAAAATTGTAGAAAAAAACAAAACAGTTCAGCTTTTCTAGAAGAGCACTACTGCGCGTGGTTGGTGGGCTGTACCTAGCTGCTGAGGCGAATCTCGTGACACACAACACTGAGTTTGGCCCAGTCTCTCGGCCACGCTGAGTTATGTTTTTGACAAGGAAATGACAAGGAAAAAAAAACTCCCTACAATAGAAGCATAGCCAGACTGGACACAACTAGACTTCAATGAACAACTCTGCCCTACAAAGGCAAAAGACCTTAACTTGCCAGAGTGCGATAGCCACGTCGTGGAAACCGTCTGACCTCGAAGCATTAGGATTCGTTTGCTCGGCAGTAGGCAAGTGCTTTTATTTTAACTTTATTTAACCAATCGCTGCTATTTGGTCGTGATGTATGTAATGCGCCGCTAACAGGACTAACTGGTATATTAAGCTTTTCCAAAATCCTGTAGGAAGAAGGACAATAATGTCTTTCCCCTTGATAAAATTCACCAAACATTCTCTTTGTTCCGGCTTTAAGTCCTTAATTTTGGGAATCGTTGCCAACACAAAATGTATGGCTCTTCGCTGATTGGCTGCCTGTACTCGCTTTTCTGGGATTCTTGCAAACCATCTAGTGTATTCCAATTCCTGACCTAGTTGCTTTGCTGGAGAGAAATGAAATTAGGTGGAGGCACTAGGTGGCGCCAGCCTGGCTAAGAGAGTGAAGCTAAGAAAAATGACTTAAAAGTTTCTGTTTTGTCCAGACAAATGTATAATAGGTAGGGCTCCCAAAATTTCACAACTAGTTGCTAAAATGAACAAATATTTGTATGTGAAAAATATTGAGCTCAAACCTGAACTTTGACCCTTATTTGTCAGTTTCTGTACTCTGCCTTTGTATCATGAGACAAAAATAAGTTTTTGTGCAAAGGCAAAAGGCAAAACTGACATGATCATTATTATATGCTTGATTTTCCCCAGACTTCCATCTGTTATAAGAAAAACACATCACCAAGGTCGAGTCATTATGGTGTTTGTTTGAAATGATATAGACAAGTGACTTTGCAGTAGAGTATGTACAGTATGAATAAACACACAAAATACTTTCACATTAAAGATAATTTAAGTATAACTGAATGCAAATGTATCTTATTTAATGTGTTAAGACCCTGAGGCGAGAGGTTGGATTTTAAAATTAAACATATTTATGAACTAAATCATAAACAAACCTACACTGTTACTGCGTTTTGTCTTTACACGACTCCTTACATTTGGCTCATGATACAAAGGCAGAGTACAGGAACTGACAAATAAGGATCAAAGGTCAATTTTGAGATCAATATTTCAATATTGTGATATTGTATCGTCAAAATTCTCACAGTAATATCGTGGTCCATCACAATATATCGAATTGCAAGGTTTTTCACTTAAAAGTATTTAAAAAAAGGGAACTGCATAGGCCATGATACCTTTACTTACTTTACTACATAATAAAATAACTGTTATTAAACACTTTAAATCTTATGTCTTTGGAATATGGCAGTAATGATTCACACTGAAGACTGGTCAAGGTATTTAAAAAGGAAAAAAACAGCAGATGTTCAATTACAATTGCAATAATTATCCTGCCATGAGAGGCATATTGTGATAATATCGTACGGTGAGATTTGGAGATCGTTGCATCCCTATTTTTCACGATATTTTTTCACATGATAAATGAGGTCTCAAATACCCCCAAAAATGACATGAACTCATTTTTGACCAAACATGATGTTACAATGTTCTGATTTCTAGGGCTGTACTAATAAGTAAGCACAAGTCCAGCCTCCTGCCTCTTCCACCAACTTTCAGCTACTTCCGTTTCATTCTCCAGCAACACAAACATCACAATTTGGCATTATTTAGAACGTTCAAATGCCAGACCGTTCATGCTGCTGATCCCTCTGCTGTAACCCAGGGTATATCTGTCCTTCCAGTTGGCTGTGCTGTCAGTCAGCTAGCCGCTGATGGACACGGCGGTCCGGTGAAATGGCCTCTCTCTCCTCTCTCCTCTCCTCGTCTCTGTCATACGTCTCAGTGCTGTGATGTGACGGAGTAATGAGCCGTTCCCGTGGCAGTTGTTTAGGCAGAAAATCGGATGAGGTCGCGGAACACACATACTCACAGGCTTGTTGGGTTTCCAGACACTTTGGGGACAGTACACTGACGTTTATTCATTTCCTGGAGATGGATGACGCTCTTAACCATAGTTACTACTTGCCTAATTTTAGCATTAACCTTAAAAATCTTATATTATTCCAAATGTACTCTTGTGAGCTTTAAGGCATGTTAGAATGTTGTTACGTCCTCAAACACAGACCTGGAGTTGTGTTTTGTTTCGTTCACACATTTGAGTAATCCTTTATTATTAGTCTGCTTACATCTCCAAATCTCAAAATGCTCTGTTCTACTTGTGTTGTCGTGAAGTGATAGTTTTCAAGTTAACAGCTACCTTTCACATTTTGTTCAGCAGAGATTGGCAATTCCAGGGCTGAAGTTATCCAAGCTATTCTTGTGAAGGTGTATGGCATTTTTTAAAACACAGTGGAGCACTTCCTGTGTCACCATATGACATCACAAGGTGATTTCTGTTCGAGAGAAGAATGGCCTAAATATCCAAGGTTTGTGTGTTAAACATGTGTGAATGAAACAAAGCACAATTCCAGGCAGAGTCCTGCACTGGGTCAGGTACCTGTAAATAGTTGGTGAAACGGGCGGGTTTTAACGTTCTGGAATTTTGCGGGCGGGTAGTGATTACACACGGGCAGGTCAGGTGGATCAAACGAACAAGGAATGGGAGAAAAATACTTGATGTGCATACAGGGCGTCTGTTGCCTTGTTGTCTTTTCCCAGAACAATGGACCAGACTGAGAGAGATTATGACATAAAACCATCAGTGGAGGTGATCAGCTCGACGGCTGCTCTCCTGGTTTAGTCCTGGTTTAGACATGGTTCAGTCCTGGTGTAGTCCTAGCAATCGTCGTGTGTATATTTATAATCCGCTAATGACATGGCGTAGGTTCAGTCCTGGTTTAGACCTAGTTAAGTCCTGGTTTAGTCCTGGTTCAGTCGTGGTGTAATCCTGGTCCAGTCCTGCTGTAGTCCTGTCGACCTGCTCGGCGGTTTGTGACGTGTAAATATTTATAATCCACTAATGACAAGGTGTAGTTCAGTCCTGATTTAGTCCTGGACTATTGGGCTGTTGGACTAATGGGCTGACCCCGATTTATCACTGGCACGGGCGGGTAATGGGTGGAATGTTAAAAGATCCGGGCGGGTGCGGATTTAACTTTGATACAATCACAGGTTAACGGGACTCTGACTCCAGGTCTGTTTGTGATTAGGAAACAACATTATACAGTGATCAGGTAATGCCTAATGGATACAAAAGGTTTTCATTTTTTTCTAATTATCACTTGGTTTAGTTTCATAATACATGTGGTAAATATTGATCATAGTTTTAAGTGACCAAAAACTGAGAGGAAAAGAATAGAAAAAACCTCATCAAGGCGGCTGAAAATTCCACCCAATCAGTGTTGGGGAGTAACGGATTACATGTACCGCCGTTACGTAATCAGAGTACAAATTATGAGTAACTGTATTCCATTACAGTTACTGTTTCAATGAGTGGTAATTGGATTACAGTTACTTTGCTGAAATAAGTGGATTACAAGGCGGTATTTTCCTGTTTTCACATTTTGTGCTACATCCCATTTATTTATTTTTTTATTTCGGTAATTTCACTCATTGCCAGAAACCCAAACAGAACGCGGCAATAAGAGCGATGTAAACGTCATGTTAAAGTTGGCGGTGTCAGTCACACAGTGGAAGCAGCAGTGCATTGGTAAAAACGCATTTGTGTCTTGGAAATTCTTCTCCCGATGTGAGATATATATATACAAAAAACAAATATAAAATCGCCTACAACTTAAATGTGAAACAAGAGCTACTGGCGCTGGTGAAAACAACCTGCATAGACTCATAATATCTGCACCACTGTCCTATAGTGACCTGCCACATGAGTGACGTGCACACAAACACACACAAACACACACAAAAAACACACACAAACACACACACACACCTTCATCATCGTCATCAACCTGAGAACCCGTGGACCACGTCTCCTTCCGTAGTTACAGCGCGGACACCGCCGTCTCGTGCGCCACGTGTGGACCGTGTTTTCTCGCGTAAACCGCGCTTCCCCCTGTGCGCCTCTAAACCAGAACTAACACCAGGACTAAACCAGAACTAACACCAGGACTAACACCAGGACTAAAGCAGGACTGAACCAGGTTTAAACTAGGACTAAACCACGACTAAACCAGAACTAAAGACCTGGTCTAGACCAGGTCTAGACCAGGTCTAAAAATCAGGACTAAACCAGGACTAAACCAGGACTAAACAACATGACACCTAACAGTAGGTTGACATAATTTAAGGTGATCTCATATAAAAAAAAAATTTCTATCAATAATATTTTTTTAATATGGTGAAGGAAAGACTGATCTTGTTACTGTCTTTTAACAGACAAAACCTCTTATACTAAGATCTCGTGGTCTTTGTTTCTCTACAGCAAACAGTTGCTTATTCATGGAGACTTGGGCTCAGACAATTTGAAGACAACAAACAAGAATTTTCAGGATGTGGTTGCTACATTCATGTCATTTAAAAAAACATGACAATATCAAGTAATCCAAAGTAATCAGATTACGTTACTCACTTTAAGTAATTTAATGGATTACGTTACAAACTACATTTTGGGGTGTGTAATCTGTAATCTGTAGGGGATTACATTTTAAAAGTAACCTTCCCAACACTGCACCCAATATACACAGACAATGACATACAATTCTTCTGACAGTTTAAACCTTCATTTGACCAAATTGTATTATTTTGGTCAAATAATAACTATTCTGTCATTTAGAAAGTTTAGACAAATTAGTTTTGACCCTTTGTTGACATTGTGTTTGCTTGGTAACAGATGTGGAAGTATATGTTGCATGTGTCCAATCAAGAAGCAAAATTAAAAGCAGAACAATTAAAAGGTTAAATTAAAAACAGGCAGGAGTATTACACTATTTTCTGATCTATGTTCTAATGTTTAATTCCTCATCAAAAACATGCCTGGAGTTGTGTTTGTGCTGTGTTTCTTTCACACGTTTGACACAAAAACCCTGCAAATTTTGAGCTGAGTTCTTCTCTCAAATGGAAAACACTGTCCCACCTTGTGATGTCATGTGGTAATACAGGAAGTGCTCCACTGTCTTTGATTTCAACCCTGGCATTGCCAATCTCTACTAAACAAAAGTGTCATGGTTCATCTTTTGTAGTCATTGTTTTTGCTTATTTTTTGTTTGTAGTAGTAGTTGGTGCAGTAGTAGTAGTAGGTGCAGTAGTAGTATTAGGTGCTGTAGTAGTAGTAGTAGGCGCTGTAGTAGTAGTAGGTGCTGTAGTAGTAGGCGCTGTAGTAGTAGTAGTAGTAGTAGTAAGTGCAGTGGTAGTAGTGGTAGTAGTAGGTGCCAGGTAGTAGTAGATGTCAGGTAGTAGTAGTAGTAGGCGTAGTAGAGGCCAGGTAGTATTAGTAATAGGCGCAGTAGGCGTAGTAGTAGGTGCAGTAGTAGTAGTAGTAGTAGTAGTGGTAGTAGTAGTAGTAGTGGTAGTAGTAGTAGTAGGCGCCAGGTAGTAGTAGTAGTAGTAGGTGCAGTAGAGGCCAAGTAGTATTAGTAGTAGAGGCTTGACAAAAAGGTAAAAAGCAGCTGTTAACTTGGAAAAACTACCATGACATCACAAGGTGCAACAGAGCATTTGGTGTGAATGAAACAAAACGCAACTCCAGGTTTGTTTTTGATGACGTAACAACATTTTAACTAGTGATGGCGAGATGAAGTATGAAGCATTCCATCCATTTGCTTGACTCTTGAGTCAATGCTTCAAGGTGCTTAATTTGATCCACTGTGCCAACAAGAGGCCAAAAAATGTATAACAGACAGAGTGATGATGGAACAATCAACATGATCATCGTGGTTCTGATGGAAAGATTTATACTGAACAAATGAATGATTAAATATGTGAATGTTTGTGATATCAACATAAATTGTGAATTTATTCATGATATAATGGTTGGGTTAAAAGTAAAAAAAGTAAACAAAAAAAGTAGACACTTCACCTGATTTTTTTTTTTTTTTTTTTACAAGGAATATATTAGACCAGGGGAAACAGTGTGTTGTCAAATTTGTGTATTTAGTAATATTGTTTATTTAATGATGTCATTATTACTATATACTTATGAGCTCAAAATGTTCCCAAATAGGGGAAAATACGCTTTTTCTTGCTGGCTACATCGCACACACACACACAAAAAAAAGTAATAAGTAAAAACTTTAGGTTTGTTTTTGATGACGTAACGACATTTTAACATGGCTTAAACCTCACAAGAGTCCATTTTGTGTAATATAAAACCTTTAATTATAATTGTTAAAGGGGCTGTACCTGTTTTTTTTTTAACAACATAATTAGCTATTTTTCAGTTTGGTCCAGAATTATTCATCACTTACCTTATTTATTTTTAGTATCCTAATCATTCACCGCAACAAGTTTTAAGCAGCAGACCAGTGGGCTGTTTTGTCATCACTGTAAAGCTAACAATAAATAGCATGCTAACTTACTGTTTATGGGAGAACAAAACACTTTGCAATTAGATGCAGACAGCACAGTGCGCACATATTTATATTTACATATAGAGCTGTTTATACGATATCTGTACTGAGTAGAGGTGTAACAGTACACAAAAATCATGGTTCATACTTCAGTTTTGAGGTCACAGTTCAGTTCATTTTCGGTACAGTATGGGAACAAAATGCAAAACCATTTGTTTTTATTAAACCAACAATTTGTTTTAACATTATACAAAAGGAAAATAAAATGAATGCAAGGTGCTGCTTGGTAATACTAATAAGTTAAATTAAATATTCTTAAATAAGCAACAAATGTATAAAAAAAATATTATTAAAAAAAAAAACAAAAAAAAACTTGTAAATACAAAACAAAACTTTTCAAAAAGTAAAGTGCAGCACTAACAGTTCCAGCATGAACTTTTACTCAATCTTAATATTTTTGGCCAAAAAAACCCAACTTGTCCACAATGTCTGCAGTAAGTGCAGATCTGCTACAGTTACAATGTTCCCAGCAGTTGTAAATACACTTTCGGTAGAGATTCTGTGCCAGTGAAAGTGAGGAAAGGGGTGTGATGACAGTAGTTTTGGAAGGATTCATGTGGTTGGGAGGGACGTAGTCAAGGTGAGGGGCACTTGTTGTCAAGGCGGACGCTCTAACTATAAAACTCTGTGGGAAACACTGCTCTAATCATGGACAAGTTCCCTCATGAATATTAAAGAGCCGAGTCTTCCGTGTAGCTGCACATGTAGTGGTGGAATGTAAACACACACACATTGCACGAATTCACTCGTGAACAGCCGCGCATCCCGTACAGGAAGTGGTTCGGCACGAATACATGTACCGTTACATCCCTAGTACTGAGGCAAGGAACATTTTGCTCAGATGAGAGAAAATATCTGGTACAGGGCCATTAAACCATGTCGCTGATTTAGTAATGAAGGATTTACTTCCTGGGACCTTATGTTAGCACCTTATAGTACACGGAGCCACATTATGCAAAAGTTTGCGTACAGATTTTAGCCCCCGCAATGTGATAGATACCCACCCACACACACATGTCATAGCCTCTTCCTCTCTCCTCTTCCTCCTCCACTACTCCGCTCCTAATGCTCCATACGGCGTTGACATTTCCTGGCTGGGGGTTTATTGTGGATCGCTGGGCATTGCTTTAAGATGATGGGGGAAGAATGCGATCTGATTTGGTGCCCCTTCAGTTTCCACTTCAGGATTCATGCGTGTCCAAATGATAAAGACATTCAGGCCCGCAGCTCAGCGCTAATGTTGTTTACGTTACTGTGTTTGCAGAACAGAAACATTATGACTCTACTATGTTGGGGTTATCATAGGTTTAAGAGAAGCAGAAACAGCAGCAGCAGTAGTAGTAGAAGTAGAGGCCTAGTAGTAGTAGTAGTAGTAGTAGTAGTAGTAGTAGTAGTAGCAGTAGGCGGAATAGTAGTAGTAGGCGTAGTGGTAGTAGTAGTAGAGGCCTGGTAGTAGTATTGGTACTTGCAGTCGAATGTCTAGCATGTCTAACTTTAAAGGACATTCTACAAGCAGCAGTGGATATTTTAGTACTAATATGTAATTTACTGTAGTATTTTGGGCTGGCTCTGTTAGAGTAAAAGAAAAGTGTAAAGTAGTAGTAGTATGTGTATCCTACTGATAAAGACATTTTACAAGTCCGCAACAGAGGCTTTCAGTGGTAGTAGCAGTTGTTGTTGTTGTTAGTGATGTAGTAGTAGTAGTAGCAGTTGTAGTAGTAGTAGTAGTTGTTGTTGTTGTAGTAGTTGTAGTAGTTGTTGTAGTAGTTATTGTAGTAGTAGTAGTAGTAGTTTTAGTGATGCATGTGGGTCATTTTAGGACATTCTACAAGCCATCAGAGTTTTTTGGGTCAATGTTGTTACATCTTCTGTGGGAATAGTTGCAGCTGGTGTAACAGTAGTAGTAGTAGTACTAATACCCACTATTATATGTTTAATGAAAAGCTAATTCTGTCACTGTCACATACACTAATGAAATACTTGGACCAAACCACTAAAAGTCAACTACTCATGTCACGAATAGTGCTCTCTGATATGACAAAAAAAGCCAATTTTTTACTTAAGTTGATCGGTCCTGAGTTAAATTTATTCTTATTAAAAACAAACTAACTCAAAATCATTACCTTTTTAACACCAAAAATTGTCAAATTTCTTTCTCCTGTCTGAATTCCAAACCACAAACCAGTGCTTTTACTGATTGTCTGTAGACCTCTCGATTAAAAAGACTCAAGCTGATCATTGACGATTACAAATTACTTACTCTCTGTCTTGATTAAGCTTTGATCTGTTGCACAGCTCTGGTCATAACTAACTACTGATGCAGCTGATGTCCTCAATATTCACTGGATGTGTGAAGCTAACTGGAGGCTGTGCTCTGTCTGAAGCTCTGTTAGACTCAAATATATTCATTTTTAACACAATCTGACCAGAAAGAGTTGACTTAGTAAGAACTATAAGGTGAATTTAATATATTTTCAGACCATTTAAAAACTTTTCAGACAGTGTTTGGTAACATTTCAAAGTTCCCACAGTCATGGAAATTCCAGAAAAGTCCTGGAAATTGAAAATGTCATTTTCCAGACCTAGAAAACTCATGGAATTTTAGTAATTCTTTCACGCAACTACAGTGCTCAGTTAAGTTATCATCAAGCTACTATGATTATTTCCAAACGTATGCGCCTTTTGTTTAATAAAAGAGAGGACAATAAATGCAGTGACAGTATTTTAAATGTTAAAAAACAATAATACCATAACCATATTTAACCCTAAAAGTATGCTTAATTCGACACATGTAGGGTGCTGTAAAGTCATGGAAAAGTCACTTTAAGTCATGGAAAATTTTTGAAATGTTGTCAGTGAAAAAGAGTGGAAATCTTGATATTTGCATTGGGCCACCGTAGTAACTGAACTTTTCACTATAGACATGCATGTAGAACACCCCCAGCATGATGTCACAGCAAAGTATCAATTGCAACCTTTCTCTTTTCTTTGCATATTCCTTATGGATGGTTGAACATGCATCTTTAGTTCAGTGTAACGGCTCCTTCTCATCTTTTACTCTCTCTTGTTCCATTCCAGAGCTCGGAGTTGGTGACCTGTGAGCGCACTACCGTCTAACGCTCCGTGGACATCAGAAATCGTCCGCCCTGCAGGTAGGTTCACATGGTTTTGTATGGGCGAGTTTGTGCACGCTGCTGCCTCTGTCTGCTCCAATGAGAGGTGGGACGGACATGTCAGGGACAAGGAAACAGGCCCCAAGAAAGCCCCTGGGGACATGGCATATGAGTGCATGTCACTATGGGATCAGGAAGCACTCTATACGATCTGTCAGGAAATATTAGAAAGACAAACATAGATTCATCAGAAAGGGTTAAAGGAATTACACTACGCTGCATCGATCAAGGTTTTAAAGGCGAAATATGCAAATTTGGCTTTTGTCCACATTGTAAAGTTTTCTCTTTGCCCCAAAACCTGTCAGACCTCTCTTGTCCCAGTCTACAGAAGGTCAAAACTAAAACTTGGCAACTATAATTGCTTATGAAAAATAGTCAGTAATAATACTTCTTTAATAGCGCTTTTCTACCTTTTAGGCACTCAAAGCACTTTAAATCAAGGTACCTCACACACATACATACACCAGTTTACACAGAAAATGTGGGTCAAGTGTCTTGCCCAAAGACAAAACATCATTCATCTACGGAACCAGAATCGCAACGCCAACCCATGGCCAGTGGATCTGACCTCTCCACCACTGACGTTTGTTGAGAGCAGAGTTTGCACCACCAACCTTTGGATTTGTATTATATATATATATATATATATATATATATATATATATATATATATATATATATATATATATATATATATCAAAGAGGCTCCTGAGACAGTCCAGCACATAACTGCAGGGTGTAAGATGCTGGCAGGGAAAGCATACATGGAGCGACATAACCAAGTGGCGGGCATAGTGTACAGAAACATCTGTGCAGAGTACGGGCTGGAGACCCCAGGATCAAGGTGGGAAACACCTCCAAAGGTTGTGGAGAATGACCGAGCCAAGATCCTGTGGGACTTCCAGATACAGACTGACAGAATGGTGATGGCGAACCAACCAGACATAGTGGTGGTGGATAAGAAACAGAGCAGAGCCGTGGTGGTGGACATAGCAATACCAAGCGATGGTAATATCAGGAAAAAGGAACACGAGAAGCTAGAGAAATACCAGGGGCTCAAGGAAGAGCTGGAGAGAGCCTGGAAAGTAAAGGCATCAGTGGTGCCTGTGGTGATCGGACACTCAGGGCTGTAACCCCCAAACTGGAAGAGTGGCTACAACAGATACTGGGAAAAACAATGGACATCTCAGTCCAGAAAAGTGCAGTACTGGGAACAGCAAAGATACTGCGCAGAACTCTCAAGCTCCCAGGCCTCTGGTAGAGGACCCGAGCTGAATGAGGGTGAGAGAGACCTACCACCGTGGAAGGTGAGAAACACATTTTATATATATATATATATATATATATATATATATATATATATATATATATATATATATATATATATATATATATATATATATATATATCATACAAATAAGGCATTTTATGAAAACCAAAAAAAAATTTTTTTATAAATACAGAAGAGATTTTATATATTACTTACAAAGAAAAAAAATACAGGAGATTTTCTTTTTTCCTTTCCTGAAATTTTCCACTCGGGGACCCACCTGAGTGTAGAGTCTTGGTTAAGGGTGCCTCACTGGACCGGTACTTTTCACTTTTAAGTCCCTTCAGTCATTTTATTGTAGCAATGAAGTCGCTTGACCAACGCCACAACTCAAACTATTCTATTAACAGAACCGTTTAATTAAAATAGTCATTTGCATCCACAACATTACATTTGGTTTATCACTTAATGAAATAACTAATTGTGAGAAGTTGGAGTCCAGGTAATTAAAAGCAACCACTGTTATCGACACAAACACTAATTAATTTTCTATTTAATATCATTTAGAAAAAGTGTGTGTCTGGTTTATACTTGCTTTACAAAAATACTATTAAATAATTTTCTAATTGTATAAAGATGAGAGTAGTGTGTTGAAGTGATGTCATCATAAGGATATATTGTAAGGTTGGATGTTCAGTTCCTGTTCTTGTCTGGTTAAACTTTAATTGTATCACTTGCGGCGGTGAAAAGACTACTAAAAATGTGTACGAGTAAAAGCACCGATATGTGGCAAGTAGTACTCAATTACAAGTACCAATACTGCTGCCAAACTGACGATTGTGACTTGTCTTGTACATAGTAACTTCTATGATTTTAGATGTAACAGAATTATTTGCCTAGGATCCAAAATATACACTTGTTCAACACCTGACGAAGATGTGAGGCTGGTCACCGGTGAATCTCAAATGAGCATGAATGACTGGTGGAGTCCTGTTGATAGAGTCCTGCACAGGTCCATTTTTGGAGAACCACACCTGCCCGCACCTGCGCATTTCAGCACCACACCCGCCCTTTAACCTGGGATTATATAAAATTTAAATCGGCACCTGTCCGGACCCGTTAACATTCCACCCGTTACCCGCCCGCGATAAATCAGGGTCAGCCCATTAGTCTGACAGCCCAATACTAAACCAGGACTAAACCAGGACTGACCCTATGAAGATCTCCAGGACTGGATCAGGACTGGACCAGGACTGGACTGGACCAGGACTGGACCAGGACTGGACTGGACCAGGACTGGACCAGGACTGGACTGGACCTGGACTGGACCAGGACTGGACTGAACCTGGACTGGACCAGGACTGGACTAGACCTGGACTGGACCTGGACTGGACCAGGACTGGACTGGACCAGGACTGGACCAGGAGCACAACCGCCAAGGTGATCACTTCTGCTGATGGGTTTTATGTAATAAATACACTAAAGTCACTCTCTCAGCCTGCACTGCCATCGTATTTTTCTCCAGTTCGTCATTCATTGGATTCACCTGACCCGCCCCTGTGTAATCAGTACCCACCTGCAAACGCACCCGTAAAATTCCAGAACGTTAAAACCCGCCCTTTTCAGCAAGTATTTGCGGGTACCCGACTCAGTGCATGACTCTGAGATGGATTAGCCAATCAGGGTCATGCATGGTCCATCTGTATCAAAATAAATATGGCTGCTTATGAGGAAAAAAAAGGAAAAATATCATGTATTTGATGAATTGCATAGCACAAAGTTCTGTTAATCGGTTAATCGTTTTTATTTTGCTCAAAATGATGGGTGACCAGTGAGCTCCTTTGTGTCACATGCGTCGCTGAAAAAAACAAATATTATTGGACAATCATGTTTGGTTCTGGCTGGAGATGTGATGGAGGGCGTGAGAACCACACTGAACCCTCTGTGTAAAAAATACAGAGAGGGTTTGCCAGGTCCAATTACAGTAACATGAGCATTTGTAATTAGTTAGCTCATTTGGCAAGACACTTCAACCATCTTCCCTGTTATTAGCAAGTGATTGGAGGTTAGAATGGCAGCTAATGCAAGCCCAGGGCAGCTCTGGCTACAGAAAGAGCTTCCCACTATTGTGAATGAATAATGAGATATTATAAAGACACTGTAAAACTCAATTATTACTATTGAAAGTCACACGTACACTTTGCACCATGACTGGAGTAGGGTTAATGGAATCCATCACCTATCCTCTATAATGCTTGTTGAACAAGATTTTTTTTTCCAATACAAAAAGTGCAATTGGTGATTTGGCATGTCAAGTGATAAGTCTGTGATGGAGGCTGAATGAAGCTAATGCCCTTTTATAATGGATGTATAATAATATTTTGTACTTTGTGTAACCCATCCACAAATCCAGCTAACCTCTTGCCATTGAATAAATTGGGGTCTTACTATAGGGGTTGGCAATAACATAATTATCATACAGTAATTGTGTGTTTCGATAATATGGAAAAGAAAATTAAATTTATACAAGAGCTATTGTGTTTTGTGTCAAAAGCACAGTACTCCATGTATTTGATTTTGAAGTCAATAGTGTGTTCAGTCTCATTTGCATCAGTTATTTTCGACTTAGCAGTTTCAGAAACAGATTTTAGATAAAATTACAGTTAGCACAGAGATGATAAGCCCTGAGCAAGCTTTCAACCAAAAAATATATGGATTTTTTGTGACTATTGAGCTCCTTTGGCAGGGACATCAAATCTAAAGGGAGGAGTTTCAGTGTCCAATCCCAAAAATCTTTAGTTTGTCATTTTCTGCATTTTGGTGTATTGAAGATAGACACTATTTTTGCACTATTTTTGTTAGCCCTCCTGGCCCCTGAGTTTCTCTACATAACTCCTACACAGCCTTTGCTCTGCTCCTCTTCTGTCACTCTGCCTCTGCTCTGTGGACACACAGGCTCCACAAAGAACACTACCAGCTGCAAACGTATTTGTCAGAATGTCAGTACTTACATTTTACACTAAACACTTCTGCCTTCTGGAAGAATAAGTTGGACATCACACATACTTCCATGAGTCAAACAGCAGTGTGGCTTTGCATATTGCATTTAAACATAGTTCAGAATGACTTGTGCATAACTGAGTAAATCCTCTTTTCCCTTGCCCAGTTTTACTCGTGACATTGCAGGTGAATAGGAAGAATCTAAAATTTGAGATATCAATTTGAAATATATATATTTTTTAAACCTACATTAAATGTTACGTTCATACAAATAAGGCATTTTATGAAAACAAATAAATTAAAAATAAATATAGTGGAAATTTTGTACATTACTTACAAAGAAGAAGAAGAAGAAAAAAAGAAATACAGAATTAAAAAAAATAAAAAATTTCCATACTGAATTTCTCTTCTCAGGGACCCACCTGAGTGCAATTTAAAAGTGATAAGAGATAGAGACTTTCTGTAAAGTAGAGACATTTTAAGGATGAACCAAAGTTTATGTAAGGATTAAATTTACCCATAGAATTTGCATATTATGACGTCATATGGTGGCGGCCATCTTGGATTATAGAATTTTCATGAAATGTCACATTTTGATGATAAAATACATAACTTCTTTCCCCCCAAAATGCCCCTCACCTTTTGTATGTGATAGTGCACAATACTGAATGCTCAAGTAGATGGTAAATGGTAAAGAAACAGTAAATCATTACTGCTAATAATAACTAATAATTACTACTACAATTATAACTGTTTAGACCTGGTTTAGAGCCGGTTCAGGCCTGGTTTAGACCTCATTTAATCGTGGTTTAGATCACATTAATCCTGGTTTAGTCTTGGTTTAGATCTGGTTTATTCAACAGTCGAGGTCTGATAACTCATGGCTGATCCCACAGCACGTAGCCGCCTGGAGCTTGCTGCTTTCCACGGCCGTGGCGAAGTCCAGACGGCTGTGTGCTTTACACCTCCTGTCACCTGGACCTCGCCGCTTCCCCGGGCTGTGGGATGGGGCGCCAGCGACACCCGGGGAGAGGGGGATTCTTCCGCACCCGGTGGCAGTTCCGTGCCTGCCATTGACAGTATCGCTCTGATAAGTGGTTCACAGGCTTGCTCAAACTCACTCTCAAACTAGCCACACTCGTGCTAATTCAACATGCTCTAACTCTGCTCTTTGTATAGAAGCATGACGGTGTTCTGACTCGGGGATGTAGTGTTATATGTCTGGCATGTAGTGGAGGTGAGCTCGAATGAAATTTGACACCCTATTTGACAAAATTGTCCGTTTTATTCAGAGTGGCACCATGTCGACTTAACCCTCTAGGCGCCACTGTCGTCTTAAATCTCTTCAGTCATTTTTTTGTCACTTGACCAATGTGAAAGAGCAGTGTAGCTTTGTATATTAACAAACCATCACACACCACATTCATACAAGCAGGTGAAGTGACTTGGAAAAGGGTGAACATTCTACTGTGGAGCCACTGCCATCTCAAATCATTATTGACACCATTTTCCCCACTAGTTTAGGCCAATATACCTGCTTTATTTTATGTATTATCATTATTTTGTTACAATATTGTTTTTATTGAAAAGACAGATTCTGAAGCAAATGGATGTTCTAATGATACCTCAGCCTTTCCAACATCATAAACATAAAACCTGGAAGACGAATGTAGTGCTGAAAAACACCTCCATATGTAATTTTCTCGGATATATTTGCACGCACACCAAACAAATCAGTTAATGGCTTCTGTCATTTTCACTAAACACATTTGGTTTGATAGACATGCTTATTTTGCACAAAGAAGAGAGGCACAGAAGAAAAAGGCAGTCTGACTGAAGTTGGTAGGAGACAAACTTTGCACTCAGCGACACCAAAGTGGCATTTGTCTCCCAAAGGCCAGAGCTGACAGGGCGGTGTCCACTGTCACGAGTCCAGCCGCTCCATCACACACGCTGCAACCAACCGGCGAAATGCCAACCCTTTCTTATCCCAATACAAGACACTTTTTCTGTAGCTTCAATCATGCTTTTTCCTTTGCAGTAATTGTGCCAGTCTCAAGTCAACATTTTAACATGAATATAATATTGGATAGTTTGATTTGCATTTGACCAGTTTTTTTTTTTTTTTTTAATGCTTCTAAACAGACACTTCTAAAACATGAATAACAGAACAGGTCCGTTTTAAATGGTTTGCAGTGGCCCAAAGTTATTCCTCACTTGTCAATAACATTATACTACTGCTAACAATAACTAGGATGCTAACAGCGCACTAGTATTACGTCCTGATTCACAGTACATAAAATACAGACAGATAGAGGTGGGAACAAGACATTGTTTTGCAAGTCTCGAGTAAGTCTCAAGTCTTGGACCTCAAGTTTGAGTCAAGACCCAAGTCAAAGACAGGCAAGTCCAAGTTGGGTCTCGAGTCACTGGCCCGTAAGTCCAAGTTAAGTCCAAGTCATCTGGTTTGAGCTTCAAGTTATTTCAAATCTTTAAACCAAGTAGGCCATCACAAATGTACACAAACGTTCTTCTCGTCATACGAAAATTGTGTCTGAACTCCGTGTGAGTGAAGCAGTCCCACCGCTCTTGGCTGCAAGTCCGCACCTACATGTTCCTTTCCACGGACGTTGCTGCCACTGCCCCGCGAAACACCATGGTCAAAATCCTTGTCCTTCTACTTCTCAATCTCCCCTTTAAAATAAATAAGCTGTACATGTTCTGGCTCCGGTACGACTGCAACTTTAAAATCACCAGGTGCTTAATGGTAGCGTCCATGTTTAGGCTACTTCCGTAAACACTGAGTACGCTGGGCATTTAAAGTTCACACTGGAGATCACATACAAGTCACATTTAACTGGAAATGTGAACGACCTTGCAAAAAAAATCCACATTGAGCATTAAGCCCAGCAGTCTGAACATAGCCTTAGTAACAGGTTTGATTGACAGCATTGCTATGTGCCCACTCCCTGCCAAACGAGCAGTGTGGGCTGTAGGAGGCGTGTACCTTCAACACACTCACTCCTGATTGGCTCTTTGGTTGCTAGGATCTGTCTTTGGAGGAATCTGAGCTGCACACGAGCTGACCACTGGGGATAGTAGTGAACACAGCTCGATAGTGGAAACTAAACTTTAAAAGGGACTGGAAGAAACTGCAAAACAAATAACTGCTTCTCTCCTTGTTTTTTTTTGGTTTTTTGTTGGGGTTTTTTTGGGCCTCTTTCCAAGAAAAGCTATCTAAAAACTGCCATGAGTCCATCCATGTTTATTTTACGTGTTCTTTTTTCGTCCATTATGGTAAATTCTCAAAGTGACTTTTAACTTCCTCTGGTGTTTGTTTTGGAAGGGTTTGGAAGTACAAATGCAATGTCCATTACTACCCTTGGAACGCACAGATCTTTTTATGCATGAAAGTGAAGGATTAATGAACCGGTACACAGTTAGGTTTTCTCTTTCTTAGTCTTTACCATGTGACCTGCATCTTTCCGAGCTGTACTATTTCATCTGTGGCGTATTGTCCTAATGCATGGGCCTCGAGTGCTCTCACCGATCACTGCGACGCCTTATCACTGCACAGCCTCCTCTGCAAATTGGCTCCCTTCATTTAGTCTGGTCCTTCTTAAGCATGTGCGTGGTGAGACCGGACAGGCGCTGGTGCAGAGGGAAGATAAACAAACTCTTGGTTAAAAAATACGGAAATACGCTACGGAAATTACACTCTGGCCGGGGGAACAAAAAGTGTGTTTGGCACGTAGGTTTTGTGGACTTGGACGTGGAATTGTGTTTGGAATTAGTTTTAAAATGTTAAGGGGAAATGGCAAGAAAAGGTTGGAGGCAGGTAAGTGTGTAAATGTTATTCAGAATGAGTGCGCTGTTGTGTAGTGCAAGATTAAAGTAATTAGTTTTGTTGAGCTTGACTAGCCCATTTCAGCACTTTATGGTACTGGAAACTAGAAAACATGCTGCTTGGCTTACAAAGATATATTTTAATGAAGTAATTAAACTCTTTTTTGGCAACATATCAAGATACTTTGAGTTTAAATACGGGACAAAAACCTGACTAAGGATGTCTGATATAGGGAGTATCGGTATTGGAGTACTGATATATAGATTCGGACTTGATACAAATGTGGGTATTGATACTAATTAAAGACGGGGTATTTTACTTTTACGGGTAACTGCTAACACATATTTAGATCACCATGTTACCTTTTATTGGTTTTGAAAATGTTATATTCGCAGAAAACAATGTATTAACATGGTTTGTAAGTTTCCTCCCTTAACTCTCCGCACTAAGTCACTCCCCCTTTAGAGCGCCATCACAACTCAATCGGCTTGAAACTACTGCATGTAACAGGTTTGTCAAGTTGCTGTGTACAGCTTTGTATTTTGTTTTTGTTTATTTATAGAGAATCGTGCAGAGCCCAGGAGAGATTGCCAAAATGTTTTCTTTTGTACATTAACTTCTTGGGTTATTTTTAAAGACAGTACAGTAGGAGATGTATTTACCTTGTTGACATGTTTTGGCTGCTAGCTGCGAGTCATCTTCTGAAGACTGTTCTGAAGATGGCTTGCAGCTGACAGTCAATGTGTCAACAAGGTAAATACCTCTACTGTACTGTCTTTAAAAATAACCCAAGAAGTTATGGTAGAAGCTTGCATAATATCCCTCTTTAAATCCCCTCTTAAAATCTTAAGGCGTCAATGGTAGCACCTTGGACTGATCTGTGCCTTGTTAGTAGAGTCGATTTTTCACTTGTGTGACTGTTTTTGGGATCGGGCCAAGTTTTCACTTAACCGTGTCATGCTTCGTGTAGTGTACATGAGGTAATGAGAACCGATTCATACCTCGCGATGAGCTCCCAATCGGCAATCATAGGTCACAAGAATATCAAAGCTTGTGTGAAATCCAGTCGCCTCTAGTAAGCGTTTCGCAATGTTGAAGTAGTTCCACGAGCTGTGCACTTTTAAACCCTGCAATTTGGTCGTACAATTTGAGCTGGGGCTGAGTGAAACGATCAAAAATATCGCACAGTATATGTCTGCAACTTACAAAAGTTTTACATTGACAATATATAGTGATTTGATTTGTGTCTATCCTTTTAAAAATACCAAAACAGTTTACATTAACATACTGTTTTACGTGAGCAATTTCTTGAACCACTACTTTGTACTCCTACTTCAGTAATATTAATTTGAACTTGAGTAAATTTTTGGCTACTCTACCCTCCTCTGGAATCGCTGATAACAGTCTGAAAACATTGCTGTAGACCCTTCCGGGAAGATTGTGTTCCGAAGTGCTGCGCTGCACAGCCTGGTTCTGTTATAAATGTTCTATCCCATTCATTTTAACGAGGCCACAAAATAAAAACTGTAATTTTGGACATTTTAAGACTGCCAAAACAAAATGACTGTTGTTTGTAATGGTTGCCAAAGAGTACTATCCAGCTTACAGCTCCAGTCCACATATTTATATAGGATGTGTGGTGCTTGATGAAACAGAACTACATTTTTATTGTCAAACTGTTGTGATCTTCTATATTTTTGTGTGTGATTTGTCCAAGATCCCGTAGAGGCAGTTTGAACCACTCCTGGACAAATGAGCGATTACGCTGTCTCACGTCCAAGATAATGTTTGATTTTACAAATGTTTTATTACATGGTTGTTAGATTTTATGCAAATTTTTGTGCTAAAACAGTTTCTATGTGCTGTAATGATTTCAACAAGACTCTGGTGTTAAAACTGCCTAGTTTGTTACAGTTTATGATGTTTGGAGCTAGGCCTGTCACAAAAACAAATTTTGAAGTTTTTAGACTTTAGAAGAAAACAGGGTTCCCACTCTTTTTCACTGACAAAATTTGAAACTTTTCCATGACTTTACGGCACCCTTCATGTACAGGATTGAGCATACTTTTAGGGCTAAATATAATTCCATTCACCTTATGGTTTGGTGTTTATAGTACTACCGTCAGTGCATTTATTGCTGTCTGTTTTAAACAAAAGGTTGATATGTTCTGAAATAATAATAACTGCGTGAAAGAGATACTAAAAAAATATGGTAAATCCACATAATAACCCAAAGAAGTGTAATACGCCATCTTTAAAGACAGGCAACTGGCAAAATGGCAGAATTCTGTTGACCTAGAATTCCACAAATATACACTCCAAATATTTCTTCAGCATTTCGCTTTGGCCTGGTTTATTCCCACATAAGCGTTGTATGGACTTTGATTGCTGTGTTCAGACTGTTCCACCCACTCAGCCTGAGCTGGAGCTGCAAATACTGACAGGTGAAGAAAATATCAGTGCACAGACATGACAATAAACGCTTTAGCTTCCACTATGTGTGCACTAACATCCTTATCCACTGTGTTAGGCCTCGCCAACGCCCACTCTACCACTGCAATAAGCTCCACGTCCACATGAGGTAGGATCACTTGATTTGAGAGTTTTAGACTCGTGCAGTTTTTTCTAGTTTGCAGCTGTAGAGTTTTGTATTTGTTTCAAGCTATTTTTTCTTGCAAGTAAAAGTTTATTTTTTTTCCCATGTAAGGTCTCAATTATTTGTTAATTGGTGGTTTTCAAAGTCTCAGTTGTCTCATTAACCTATGTAGTCTAGAAAGGAAATGCATAACAATATGAAATGTACCTGCTCCCAGCTTTATTAAGTATTTACCTATAGAACTCGGTGATGCCATCTTAAACCTAGTAATGTAAAGTTGTAAAGATGCACTATGTAACATTTCTACACACATCCTTGCATGTTTTACCTGGAATAGTCGACATTATGGCATTAAATCTATTCTGCATTTATTAAATTACAAGTTTTATAATTGCTAACATATGCCTTGAAAAAACACGCATCCTTAGGCCCCGTTTACACGTACACAGGTATTTTTAAAAACTGAGACATTTCCCTTCGTTTGTACGCATCTTTTACATGCAAACGGTGAATTCGCCTCTGAAAACGAATCTTTCTAAACTCAAGCTAGAGTGGAGATTCTGGAAAACTGTGGTTTGGCGTTTGCGTGTAACGGGAAATGCATGCAGTTTTAGGCAGCTGACTCGCCAAAAGTACGACCAGTGTTTCCCTTTTGCTCTGATGATGATGATGAAGCATTCAGAGCAGCAGTCGCATTTCTTCTCCTGCAAACACTTTTCACATGTTTGCATTTGCACACACAGCTGATGTTTCATATCTATGACCAGAGACAAATGAACCTCAGAGGTCAGAAATTTTGCCACTTCTATATCATATCTGTGGAGAGGCGAGCCCGCTCAGTAATGCATGTTTTTCAAGGTATTTTTGAGTAATACTTACAACTGTAATGAAATAAATGTTACATGTTTGTATCTAATCCAGGTGCCGCGCAGAGGTTTTATGTAGTTATGACGGCACTCAGTGGCATATTTATGCTTGTTGATGTAAACGGAAACTTTTTTGAAAACGATGCTATTTGCGGAAGCGGAGGGAGGGAAATTTCGTTTCTCATGATACACAGCTATGTGTAAATGCTGCCTTACTATGAGCAGGGTTGCATCTACACAGATTTGACCTGTAATTTCACTTGCTGGCATCTGCTTATTGTCACTGAGATAGATTAGTTCAATGCCATACTGTGGAACATAGGCAAAGCAATGATATCAATGACATTAGGTGAATCTCTTTCACTCGAATGACTCATGTTTTACTGTTGTTGTTTTTTTGTTTTGTTTTGTTTTGTTTGTTTTTTTCCTTGAAATGTTTTGAGCCTTGACCATAAACATGATCTTGCTGAGCTGAGTGGATGATAGCAGCCTGAGAATCAAACACTACATTCACTAATCATTACTAGGTTAGCTCTTTTTTTTTTTTTTTTTCCCCCTCTTCTGGAGTAACATTTATCAGTCTATTTGTTTGAGAAAATTAAACACACCACTGATATTTTTGTCTTGAAATTACAAAAACACTGTAGTCCAAATATCCACTCCCAAGTAATGAGCTGAATAAATCTCATGAAATCCAAAAATTGTGAATCATAATTTTTCTTTTTCTTTTTTCATGAATTCACCAGCTCCAGCCAAACTCCGCTCTGTGGCCGCTCTTCACTGGAACAAATGGTGGGGCATGATTAAGCCATTAAAGCCACATCTGCCAGACTAATTCCTTTTTAATTTGCGGGGGAACTCTGCTACAGTTGATGTGACATTTTAATTATGCAAGCTCAGTAAAAATGATTAGCATAAGGCTATTGCTCTTATCAGTGGGCCTAACGCTAACAACGTGCCCAAACCGCGGTGACACTGCCAGGGAATGGAGGCCAGAGACGACATGGCTAATTCCAGCGTTAAGCTATGATATGCGTGGTCAGCAACCCAAAACTCAAATTGGAGCTAATTTGCCGTTTTCAAATGTAGAATACCTTTTAGTAGTAGTCACTTTTACAGTTTAGTTTTTACCATTACATCAATAGGTAGTTATAGTGATTGTCAATAGTGTTGTTGTGTCCTTGGGCAAGACACTTCACCAATAATGTGAATAAGACTGTGGTGTGAGCAAGTGGTGCTGGTTGGAGAAATCATTAACGTACTGTAGTTTGGCACCCATGTTTTGAGTGAGGAGAGAATTGATAATGTTATGTGGGTTTCAGGGTTATCAAAAGTACTGAAAATCTGAGACTAATTGATACTAGTGGTGTAACGGCACATGTGCAACGGAAGAGGCTATGACATATGTGTGTGGGTGGGTATCTATCACATTGCAGGGGCTAAAATCTGTACCCACACTCTTGCATAGCATGGCTTCGTGTACTTTAAAGTGCTAACATATGGTCCCAGGAAGTAAATCCTTCATTACTGAATCAGCGACATGGTTTAATGGCCCTGTATCCCATATTTTACCTCATCTGAGCAAAATGTTCCTTGCCTCAGTACTAGTGGTGTAATGGTACATGTGTTTGTGCCGAACCATTTCAGTACGGGACGTTCGGTTCGGTGCAGGGCTGTGTACAAGTGAATTTGCGCAATTTGTGTGTGTTTACCTTCCGCCACTACATGTGCAGCCACACTGAGGCTCGGCTCTTTAATATTCACAAGGGGATTTGTCCGTGATTGAGGTGTTAGTGTTTCCTGCAGCGCTTTATAGTTAGGGTTTGACAACCATTGCCCCCCACCTTGACTACATCCCTCCCAACCATGTGAATCCTCGCAAAACTACGGTCGTCGTGCCTCTTTCCTCACTTTCACCTTTCGCCGGCACAGAATCTCTAACCCTCTCATTGACATTGTAACTGCCAGCAGATCAGTATTTAATGCTGACAATGCAGACAATTTGGATAAGTTGTTTTTTTTCTGGGCAAAAATATGAAGATTGAGTAAAACTTCATGCTAGAACTGTTAGTGCTGCACTGTACTTTTTGAAAAGTTTTGTTTACTGTTTACAAGAAATTTATGTTTCATAATATGTCATACAATTGTTTCTTATTAGAGAATATTTTATTTAACTTTGTTTGTTTAATAAACACACAAATAAACAACAAGCAAATGGTTTTTGTTCCCATACTGTACCGAAAATGAACCGAACTGTGACGTCAAAACCGAGGTACATACCAAACTGTGATTTTTGTGTACCATTACACCCCTAATTCATACCAAAACTAGAACTGAAACTAGATGTTAATTTGATCAGGTGTCTATACTAAAAAGGTCACATTCACAGGACAGAAATGAATCTTTCCTGAATAGATAGAATGATCTTGATCTGAATCAGACCAAGTACAAGAGCACATAGACGAGTATACACCCATGGACCACAATGGAACCTACCTGGACCACTGAGGGATTACACAGATATAAGACCACATGAGAAAAGAAAGTACTATTATTTAATGTTGATAATCACATTCTATTGTCTAAATGAAGATATGTTTGTTATTGTCATCATGGTATCAGAATCTGTATTGAGTATTAAGTCTATTTCATAGTATCCAACCTATGGAATTTTGTTTCCTTCACACATGTTTGAGTAACCCTTTATGTAACCCTTCTGTCTACATCTCCAAAGCTCAAAATGCTCTGTTCTACTTTGTGATGTCGAGTAGTGGTAGTTTTCACATTAACAGCTACTTTTTTTTAATCTTTAGTTCAATAGAGATTGGCATTTCTAGGGCTTGAAGACTATATCAAGTAATACAGTATCGTGAGTGTATCACATGCATATATCAAGTATTGAAATTATATTTGTTTGAGTAATACACATTGAGTTGCTTAACCACTGAAATCTTATGTATGTTTAAAGGTACCACTGTGTGAAACATGTTTGCTTTTAAGGTAATCTTTTGCAGACATAGGTTATGTCCTTTTAAGGAATTTCATTGTAAAGCAGCAGCAGTGGAGATGGTTCGGCCTGGTGCGAAACTAGACAAACTGGTGATTTACATTGGGCTGCTGTCAACTCCCTAAACCTAAAGGAATGCAGAGATACTCCAGAGACGACCAGAGACGACTCAAGGCGTTACCTGTTTAACATATTATTTGCATTTTCTTGTCTATAAGAACTGGGCGAAGTTAGTCCAGGGGCAGTCAGATTTGCCTGATTTAAGTCCTCTGTAGACATAGGCAGTTAGGGACAACAATCTGACCCAGAGCTCTGTATTAGAATTGTATTGTATAGGGAATAAATTCTTGATTTTAATCGATCGATTCCATTGGTTATTTTTAAGAGAACATGCTGAATGTTTTTTTGAGGATACCTAACAGGCTGAAATTATTTAAATTATCCAAAAGATTATCATCTAGTGAAGGTGTATGGAGTTACTACATTACTACACTGGAGTACTTCCTGTATTACCACATAACATCACAAGGTGGAACAACGTGTTTTGTGTTTCAAATGTGTGAATGAAACAAAATACAACTCCAGGTATGTTTGTGATGAGAAAACATTATAATATCCTTTACCTTCTACTGACAATATGATAATATGTACATTAAGAAATCAAATTGAACCAACCAATACATTTCAGTTTCACTCATAACATGTTGCAATGTAAACAGAAATGTAAAGTGTCCAACGAATTACAAAGAAAAACTGAAAAATACATAATAGAAACCATTCAGTGCCCTAATTTATCGTGCACTCATTATATTTTCCTGTGATTACGTGTGACATCAGGACTGGCCTTATCACCAACACTTGCAAGTCTATTTAAAAATATATCTCCACACTAAATGCCTCCTGAGATGTTCTATTTTTCATGGCGCCTTTGGCATAAACACGCAGATGGAAATAGCAGGGCTGACTCTTCCAATAATTTGACAGAAAATGGATGCTGGCCAGAGCAGTGGGTATATAGTACTGTATATGTGAATGTAGAAGAGGATGTAGAAGCTATTATCTATTATTTTACATGTACAAATTGGACTTCTAAGAGTACATTTGTTGCACCGTATAGAATATCTCTAGGTTTTACTTCTCCAGGGATCAATATTACGCTTTTTTGATCTATGTTATAATGTTATTTCATTATCGTAAACATACCGGGAGTTGTGTTTTGTTTCATTCACACATGTTTAACACACAAATCCTGCATATTTAGGCTGAGTTCTTCTTTCAGACAGAAAACACCTCATGATGTCATGCGGTGATTAAGGATGCAGTCCACTGTGTTTTTAAGACCTGAAATTGCCAGTCTGCATTTAAAAGTAGCTGTTGAGTTGAAAATTACAGCTTCATGACATCACAAGGTGGAGCAGATCATTTAGAGATCAGATCATTAGGAGATTCAGGTTATGTTTATATGATGACGGTCTGAACAGAAGACACAGAAGTGGCGTCGCGTCTTCACTTTTTATGCCGCGTTTAGACGAGCGTTTTTGGGAGGAAATCTGCGTGCATATGGTGACGCAAACTGGTCACATTTTTCTATAGCACTTTTCCACCTTCAAGGCACTCAAATCACTTTAGAACAAGAAACCACTCACCCAATCACACACCAGTGTACGCAGACTCTAGGGGCAAGGTGGGCTAAGTGTCTTGCCCAAGGACGAACGCTCTACCAACTGAGCTACTGCCGCCCCAAAAGTGTGTGGAATTCGATTGGGTATGCTTGCCAGGCACATGTATATGATGTAAACGCATACGCGACGTGAGCAAATCTGACCAGAGTTTTGCGTCTTGGGCAGTGTAGCTGCTACGGTGAAGCATATTCAACTTTTCCACTCTGGAAAGTGGTTTCAGATTTTTGTGTTTTTAAGCCTGAAAACGCCATCACCATGTAAACGAAAAGCCCTTCCGATAAAATATTTTGTCATTTTTAACCGCAAGCATTCTCGTGTAAACAGGCCTAAAGACATAATAATAAACTACAGGGTTAGCAGTGTTTATGTAGAATAAGACAGGATATTTTGTTTGAGGAGGAAATTAAGGTGTCCATTAAAATTTTTATGAATCTTGCAGCCATGACTATTGTGAACTACTTTAAGCCATGTTATGTTATTACCTTGAAAAAAAATATATACACCTGGAGTTGTGTTTTGTTTCATTCGCATGTTTTAGTAACCATGTCATGAAGCGGTAGTTTGCAAGTTAACATTTGCCTTTTACCTTTTAGTTTAGTAGAGCTTGACAATTCCAGGGATGAAATCATCCAGACGATTCTAGCGAAAGTGTTTGTAGTTTCATAACACAGTGGAGCACTTCTTGTATTACCGCATTACATCACAAGGTGGATCAGAGCTTAAATATGCAGGGTCTGTGTGTTAAACATGAAACAAAACACAACTCCAGGTCTGTTTGTGATGAGGAAACAACATTATAACATAGATCATAAATAAATAATATGTAAGTAATATGGGCCCTTCAGTGAGTCCAGATGTAGATGTAGCATTGTAGAAGAGTTTGGCAGTGCAAATCTCCCAAGACTTAAACATATTAAACTGAGCCAAAGAGCTGAGTATGTCCTCTGAGAATAAACGTTGGAAAAGTCTTAAAGAGTTTTTACATTTCAGCTATTTACCGTGTGGTCCCGAAGCACATCATTATCGCATTTTACTATACTTTCGTACCTTAGTAAATAACACACTCATTTGTTGGGCTTGATTAAAATGTGTTTTTTTTTTCTCTCTTCTCTCTCTGATTACAAAACACCAAAATACCTTTGCTTTTCCAGCCTATTCTAGGAGAGTAGCACTGTGCAGGTGTGTGCTGACTGGAGTTGTCAAAAGTAGGGATGCACCGATACTATAATGGTATGAGATATCAGAGGCAATCCAGGAAATTTTGCTGGATCGCACATCGGTTTATCTGATCCTGGTTGAGTCTTTTAATTTGTTGTAATAAAACTATTTACTGGCCAATGTGTTTTAACTTTTATAATTCAAAGCTGTTCAGCAGTCACTTGTTGCTACAATTGGGTCAATTTTGTAATGAGTTAATCATGTTTTTAAGGGAAAAGAAGGATATTCTCAGATCCTACACTGGTATTGGTTCATATCGGATATCAGCAGATACTTCAAGTCAAACTATTGATATCGTACCGGAGCTGAAACAGTTCGATTAGTGCATCTTTAGTCAAACATATCGAAGATCAGATACTAACTGATCCTAAAACTAGTATTGAAACTAGATGTGTGAAGAATCCCTCAGTCGTCCAGGTAGAATCCATGAGGAGAAAAATCCCGGTCTATTTCAAACCTACGAACACTTTAATACAGAAACTGGTCCACCCAAAGACAAAACACCGAGCCACAAACAAAGCAATGTGGTCTTCTCCATTCAGTGCAGTGAAGACTGCAGTGAACGCTACACTGGAGAAACTAAACAGCTACTTCACAAGAGGATGTACCAACACAGACGAGAGAGCAGCAGTGGACCTCTGTCTGCCGTACATCTCCACTTAAAAGCCACAGGCCCCTCATTTGAGGACAGTGAGGTACAGATTTTAGCCAGAGAGAAAAATTGTTTTTTGAAAGGGGAGTGAAAGAAGCCATTTTTGTTAAGAAAGAGAATCCTTCTCTGAACAGAAATGGAGGCCTCAGACACCATCTATCTCTTATTTACAACTCCATCCTCAAATCTAAATCAAAACAAACAAGAGAACAACAGGTGTAGTCAGGTCAGGTCCAGAGGTGTGGAAGCCTCATTATGGCCATGAGTTGTTCTGCTAATTAGACCCCACACCCTGTGCAGGTCAATAGGCCGAACTAACAAACAGAAACTGTAAACAAGTAGGTGTGTTAGTTTCAGTTTGTTAGCTCCTCCCTGCAAACATAAGGAAGTGTCCACCAGCATCTGACCAGAGCTGAAGAAGCAGCTTGGATGAGCAGCAAAACGTCTTCAACCAAACTAACTTTTGTCCAGTCGACAAACTATTTTTCTCCTCATTGAAACTAGATCCTTATTTTTTGCAGGTATCGATACTAAAAAAGTCGCATTCACAGGACAGAAATTGACCTTTCCTGAATACCTTTAGAATGATAAATATATAAAAGAATATAAAAGAAAGTACTACTATTTAATATATATATATATATATATATATATATATATATATATATATATATATATATATATATATATATATATATGTTTATATATAGCCAAAATAAAGAGTGTTTTTATGATTTTTATGGTTTTTATTTTGTTTTTTATCATCGTGGTGTCTGGATCTGTAATGAGTATCGAAACATATCTAACACACACACAAAGGAAACATTGGCGTTTTAATTTTTTTTCTTTTATTTTTCAGGTTCTTTTCATTGTTTACAGAGAAAGAAGCAGAGCAAAAGGAGGAGAAAGATAAGACAGAGGAAAGAGGAGAGGTACAGAGAGAGAGCTGGACCCAAAGCTGGTCAGATGGGCCTGGTCTCCCCTTCATATGAGCCGCTTTAGGGTGAGGGATTAGCCGCTCACACTGTTAGCCCCAGGGATTAAATGGTTTTCTGGACCTGGCAACCAAAAGAGGCAATGCTGGACTGGGTTTACTGGAGGAGCGGACTCAAACAGGGCTGTTTATATGGAGTTGTGACCAGCAATTACTCATGCACACACCACAATCATACGGAACATATTGGGTGGGAAGTTGGTCCACACAGGAATCAAACCTCCAGCTACTAAGCCAGTGCCATTGCTGGTGTTGTTAAAAAACTAAATTGAACATTAACTGAAGTATACAGTATTTAAAGAAGACATATTACACTTTTTCAAGTATTCAGTATTAAACTATAATCATAAAAATGTAATCCGTGTATCATTTGTTCATTCGTTTTTCAAAATAAAAACAAAAATAAGAAAACAAAACTATATATATATAGATATAGATATAGATATATATATATATATATATATATATATATATATATAGAGATAGATATAGATATAGATATATATAAATTCCGTTTCATCCAATTTTGACCCTTACGTGGATCAGGACTGAATCAGGAAGACTAAAACTGGACTAAGCAGAACTGAACCAGGACTGAGTGTCAGGACGAGCCTGGAGGTGCACCCATGTAGACAGTCGGGTGACCGCAGGGGAAAGGACCGGTGCAGAGCTCCGCGCCCCACGAGTCTAATTGCAGCTGTCGCCCGATCGCATGTTTCATGACACCCTGCTCCATGGGCTTGGGGTTCTCCCTCTCTCTCTCTTAAATCCAAGATTAGTTCTGGTTGAGACCTGGTTAAATCCTGGTTCTGTCCATAAGGGTCAAAATTGGATGAAATTTGGAGACAAATAATGAAGAAATGTTTTTATTATTTTTATTTTTATTTTGAAGAACACATGAACCAAAGATACATGGATTAAACATATGTTTAGTTACTTTCTTCTGCTTGAATAATATTATTTTGAACTAACTTTACTCTTACTTTACCACAGGTTTTTAGTATTCTAGTGTTGTCAAGATACAAAATGTTGAAACACAATATTGATATTGAGAAACACTCTATACTCAGTACTGAGTCCATAAAAAAAACACTCTTTCTTTAAGCAACAGAATATGATTTTCAACATCAATTTGTAGTACTTTAATATAACTGTGTTGTACTATATCTGTGTAATCCCTCACTGATCGAGGTAGGTTCCATAGTGGTCCACGGGTGTATACTAGTCTATGTGTTCTTATACTTGTTCTGATTCAGCTCAAGATCATTCTAAATTAATTCAAAAGGTTCATTTCTGTCCTGTTTTTTTGTTGGTTTTTTTTACTATTTTTTATCTACAATTAGTATCAGATTTTCCATACTTTTGACAACCACTTTTTACCCACCTCTGCTCATTTGCAAGCACACAGTTTTCGAGTCTTGAACATTACAACAAAAATTCCATAATCAAATAGCCAAAAGTGACCTTCATCCTCACAGATAAATCCGAACAAGCTGATTATTTCCAAATGTCTTTATTATTGCAAAATTCACAGACATGGTCGCTTTTGTAAACGTGGTGAGGAGGTTTTAATACCAGTTTGATGGTGTAGTTTCTAGTGGATAAACAGGCCTGTGCTGCTGATCCTGCTGACGTGAGCCCCTGATTGGTGCATTCATGAAGCTGAAAGAGCCGCTAACAAGCTCTCCCACAACCAGCTTTCTCTTTTGTGACCCTACAAATGATAAGCCAGCCACGTACGTCACTTTATCTGGAAGTGGGTATGTTCCGTGCCATGTAAGAAACATATCTATGCAGTGTTTGTATAAAGGGCTCATATTATGCTATTTTCTAATCTATGTTATAATAATGTTTCCTGATCATAAACATACCTGGAGGTGTGTTTTGTTTCATTCACACATGTTTAACAATGGCATGTGGTAATCCAGAAAGTGCTCCACTTTGTTTTAAACTTCTTACACCTTCACTAGAATTATTTGGATGATTTCAGCCCTGAATTGGGAATGGGAATGTGAGGACTTCGCGTGTGAGAAGGAACTGCCCTCTAGGTGCCACACTTTTTCCGTGTTCGGTGTAGACTGGTTCAGTGAAAGTGGTAGATAACACGCTGTTGGTCTTTCCGCCATGGGACGGACTTGCTCTGTTGTCGGGTGTACGGTTCGCTCACACGACCAGAAGGGCAGGAAAATAGACAGTGCGTGGAAACAGAAACAAGGAAGTTATTGGGCTAGCAGATAAATGTGCAGGAGTTGGGGGAAAAAAAAAAAAAAAAAAAAAAACTGTTTTCCTGATGTGGTCAGTTTCTGTTGGACTAAAGAACACAACTCAGTGGAATATGAGTGTCCTCTCTGTGACAGAGGGATGATGATGATGATGATGATGATGATGATGGTGAGTCTATTTTGTGTGCATGTCACATTGAACATGGTTCATGTTTTCAGAGACATGTGAAGGTTTAGAGCAGCTCTTTCCACTCACTTTATTTATGTTGATCACTTTATTTATTTTGGCTACTGTTGTAATAAAAAGACTGAAACGTGTTTTTGGACACATGTGCACTCAAATTTATATTGCAGTACCTGTGATACTGTGTATACATGCACCATGCCTCATCTTCTTATGCTACACTAAGCACAGCAACCTGCATTTGGTTTGTTAAGAAAAAATGATCGTGACTGATGAAATTCTTAATGATCAATTATTGAATAGTCGACTAATCATGCCCATCCCTAAGCAGAAGATGCAGTTTCCTGGTTATCATGAGGCAAATCATGAAGATTTATCCCAACCATATTACATACATTTGAGAAGCATTGCACCCTACACCAACTGAAAAGGCTTTAGAGAACCAACACACTTACCTTGGTATGAATGGCGGTGTTTCCAGAGCTCTGTTTTTTGATGATTTCCAAGTCGTGTACCGAACCATTCATAAATTGAACGTGGGCTTCCAAAGACTTATAATTCCGAAACTGAACATCGGTATAAGCACTTACTCCACATACTAAATACGCCACAATATCTGAGAATATCAGCAGAGGTAAGGTGTCGGGGTTTGGAGTCTGTTGTTTTGCAGGTATCTCATAAGGGTCCATATCACAGATCAAACTGATTTTTTTTCCAGATGGCGTCTCCTTGCATCCAGCAGGAGTTTATCCCTGTACAGGCCATGGCGTTCTTTTCCACTAGTTTTAAGCATTGCAAACAAAACAAAACAAACTATAGTAAACTGCAGCTACTGTCTCACTCTTGAAAACTTTCGCTTCATGACATTACAAGGTGGAAAAGAGCATTTTGCACTTTGGAAATGTAGACAAACTAATAATAAAGTGTTACTCGAACATGTGTGAATGAAACAAAACACAACCCCACAATGAAATTTTCACTAAACCACACCAAAAAACGTGTATATGAAACGGAACTGAAAATAAAACCCAAATGCTAAGTGATCTTTCCACAGCCATTTCTACAAAATGCCACGTTACAAACTTGGCATTTAAGCAGATTTTTGAAGAGTGAAAATAGACCATTAGAGGGGTCCTGACCTTTGAATGTTGTGAACTGTCATCACTACTTAATAATAGACCACTCTATGAGAAGAACAAGCTTAACCTAATGTAATCGGATAATAAAAAGGTATGAAGGTGTACTACCTATGAGAAGAGCTCCTATTGGTTTACAACACTATTACAATACAATCATAAGTGAAACTGGGATGTGCTTTGCCGTCAAATACTAAGGACTCTTTTGGGATTAGTCTAAGCCGGTTTTATCTTTGAAGAGCTGACCTAAAGTATGGATCTAATTCTGCTTTCTGATTTAGAAGCAAAGCACAGAAACAACTTTCATGTGAAGTAAATGGGTTTTGTAAATGTGAATAAAAAAAAAATAAAATAAAAAATTACAATTGAAATCATGTTTGCTTCATATCTGGATATTTAGCTACATTTTAAAGTAATCATTCATGTTTCTTTTAACTGGGATTAAACACTAAATCAAAATTGTAGCTACTAAACTCTGTACATTAATAATGCTGTCTACCATTTGTAGTTAATTATATAATTTCACTCTTTAGTCCTCCAGACCCATCTCCCCACCTCAATCTACCCTTTAGTCCTCCAAACCTCCTCTCACTCTCTTTAGTCCTCAAGACCCCCCTCCCGCACTCTCCCCTTTTAGTCTTACAGACCCCCCCTCACTTTCGCCTTTTAGTCCTCCAGACCCCACCTCCCCTTTAGTCCTCCAGACTACCCTCCCTCACTCTCCCCTTTAGTGCTCCATATCCCCATCACTCTCCTCTTTAGTCTTTCGAACACCACCTCACTCTCTCTTTAGTCCTCCAGACCCTCCCTCATTGTCCCCTTCAGGCTTCCAAACACCCATCACTCTCCTTTTTAGTCCTCCAAACCTCCCCTTACTCTCCCTGTAGTCCTCCAAACCTCCCTTCACACTCCCTTTAGTCCTCCAAATGCCCCCCACTCACTCCTTTAGTCCTCCAGACCCATATCCCCGCCTCAATCTACCTTTTAATCATTCAAACACCCCCTCACTCTCCCCTTTAGTCCTCCAAACTCCCCTCACTCTCCCTTGAGTCTTCCAGACCCCCCTCAATCTACCTTTTAGTCCTCCAGACCTCCCTCCCTCACTCTCCCTGTTAGTCCTCTAAACCTTCCCTGACTCTTTAAAATCTCCAAACCTCCTCTCACTCTCCTTTTAGTCCTCCAGATCTTCCCTCACTCTCCCTTTAGTCTTCCAGACCCCCATCACTCTCCCTTTAGGTCTTCCGAACAACCCCTCACTCTCCTTTTAATCCTCCAGACCCCCCTCATTATCCGTTTTAGGCTTCCAAACCTCCCTTTCCTCACTCTCCTTTTAGTCCTCCAGACCACCCTCCCTCACAATCCCCTCTCACCCTCCAAACCTCTCTTCACTCTCCCTTTAGTCTTCCAGACCCCTCACCACTCTCCCATTTAAATCCTCCAGACCCACTCTCTTCCCTTTAGTCCTCCAAAAACATGTTATTACTGCCATCTTCACAGATCTGACCTGTAACTTGGCCTAGTTTTCTCAGCTACCTGTCTTCATGGAGCTGCACAAGTTAATACCATACTGTGGAACATTCCAGGCAAAGCAATGACATCTCCATGGAGACAAGAAGGCAACCAACCAGACCTCCACCAGAAATGTTACACAGTGTATTTTTAAGTGTCAGAGACGGCTCACGTACAATGCAATCCGAGCTTTTGTTGTCTGGCTGGACCCACACTGCGCTGGTCCAATTGACTTGTTTATGTATGTGGACCATAGTTATTTGACTGACTGTTTTCCAAGACCACCCCCCCGTGTCCCCCGCTCACAGCCCCATTACACCTGCCTCTTCTGGGGGAGGCTACGGCACGGTCCAGGCACACGTCTCCTGAGCTGGTCGATGCAGACATCATAGTGAGAAAGATCGGTAAATGCTATGGACCTGCCCAGAGAAGTCCAGACAAGGCTGCTTTTACAAATGTCGCACCATTTGGAGATCGGTAGAGTTGAAATGAGCTGAATTCACAATATTATTTGTGATTTGAGCAGTTTTGATAAAAGTTCCATAGACTTTAGACATGCAAGACTGAAAAAGAAATTTATATCACAATGGTTTGATGTGGAAGTGAGAAAATCAAGTGTGCCTTACATAAAATATTGCAAAAAGAATAGATTGAAAATAGGTTTAATATGAAATGATGTTTAAATATATTTACGTTTTCTTCCATTTTAGAACCTCAGCCACATCTTACAGAAATTATTCACCATTATGAGTTAAGGCCAGAGTTTTGCTGTCATGGTAATTAGGGCCCGAACGATATGGATTATTTTGTGGCCGATATATTAAGTGATGTAAAAATTCACTGCAAAACTTCAAATGATTAAAAAAACTTCAGATTGGCTGTACTGGATTTTAAATTGAGTTTGTTTAGGTGACATTTATTGTTCTTCTGCCTCTGTATAGTCATATTTAAAGACAGTAGGTCGGGCTGATGGCATTTTTTCATGACATTCTAGCTAGTAAAGAAAAGTAAGTAAACTACCACTATCAGATTTTAGCAGTAAAGGCATGCGTGCTGCAGTAATAAATTATGCGTAAATGCAGATCATTCACACCTTTATTCACAGCTCATTTACATATCAATGAAGGTCCAGTAACATATAGTCACTTTACAGTTGGCCAATTTAAGAAAACAGGCTGTTTATGTGTGAGAGCCACCTCAGCTAATGAACCATTAAGAATGAAAAGTAGCTCCAAAATCGACACATTTGCAAGACTCACTGCTCACAGAGGCTCCTCTCAGATCACAAGTCTTCACTAATAAGTGTCCTTTCAATCCTGACTCAAAACGATCATCCGTAAATATAATGTAATCCAGCAAGTTGACAGCAGCTGTGTGTGTAAAGAAGTGCAAGTGAGAGACGTGACTCTGAGGGTGCGTTCATGGGCAGTACGGTGTCACAGACACAGACAAATGACTCTGCAGATAAATACTGATGCGGAGCTACATATTAGGACATTTATCTGTTTGTAAATTGGATTAAATTGACATAATAGAGAGAGTCTAAATTTTATAATGAGGTATAACATGCCAACCTGGACTATCGGCCTATATCGGCAAGATTTATGCCGTTAGCCGATATGTCTCCAAGTGCCCATATTGGTCGGGCCCTAACGATAATGCTAACAAAAAATAGCACAGAGCATTTCCTGATATATCTGTATTGTGGCGTTTTATTTGTATTGGATGAAAATTGTTACTTAAGGTTGGGTAGCCAAATTTTATTTTGTAAATGAGCACAGTGTACACTCTCTGCATTGAATTGTGTATGCATAAATTGCAAACATGTTAAAAACAACACAAAATTCATGCATGTGTATACTGGCAACTGGAGGTAGTTATAGGCTGTAGATTGAACTGATTATGTCATGTGATCATTAATAAAAACAAACTTCTAAACATCTTCTACATACATGACTATACTGGTTCTCATTGAACTTGAAATTATTCAGTTATTTCATTATAGTAAATCACATTGGTTTAATTGAACTGTCACTCGTTGTTATTGAGATGGGCTCAAAACGCATTAGATAAAGACGAGTGGTAATGTACTCTTTGGCAGAGATGCCAGGAGGGGCGTGCATGTCATTACTGGCTTTGCTGTCATGTGTAATGGTCATGAGGAATAAGATCTAGCATGAGAAAATAACACTGAGAATAACTCAGCGTGACATGTGACAGAAGGGATGCACGAGGCACTTATTATAAGTGCATGATATAGGGCACTGTTTCTGAAACCATGGTACCAGCTCCTTTTGGTGGTACACTGTTCTAAAGTTTACTTAATTTAGAGATGCTTGGCTGAAATTTGGCAATGGTATAGTCCTATATCAGACCTAGTTTAGCCCAAATAGTTGTGTTATAGACCTGGTTTAGATTTCGTAGAATTTGAAGTGTGTGGCACTTTTGATTTTTTTTAACAAATACTATGCAAAATTGACTTCTCTTTTGAGCTTTTAATCATATTATAACATTGTTTCCATGCATGAAGTAGTATTTTTTTTTCTTCATTTCCTCTAGTATAATAAATGATAATAATAATAAATGGTACGTTTATTCGGATGTTTCCGTAAATGATCAATTCCATTATCATGCAGTAAATGATAAATTGCGTTATTATGCAGTAATCAAGATGTATAAAGGCAATTATTTTACAAGGCTCATCACAGATATAATCTCCAGAAATAAAATAAAAATAAAAATCATTCCGAAAAGGAGTGGGGAGAGGCAAAGCTTATCTATCCCCATCCCCGTTTACAATACCATTAAAGAAATAATGTGTTTCTGCCAGACTCTTAAGGGCCGTTCACACCAAGGCGTCAAAGCGTCCACTTTCTTGTAAAGTCTATGTGGACGCGCGACTAGAGCGTTGTGCGTTTTTGCGGCGCGTTTTCGGCGTCAGCGCGGGGAGAATCTGGCGTCGACGCGGCGCGTCTTGAGCGTTTTGGCGTCAGCGGTCTAGACGCGCGTCCAAGGCATCAGCGTCAAGAAGTTGAAAATGCTGAACTTTCGCGTCAACCAATCAGGGACGAGTATCCAGTGACGCAGCGACGTTATTATCAGGAAGCAAGACCCGAGAACCAGAGCGAGAGCCACAAACATGAGCGGAGATTAAATATATATGCCACAATCACCGAGTCGATCACGAGGAATACACCAGGACCGGACTAGGACTAAACCAGGACTAGACCGGGACTAAACCAGGACTAGACCGGGACTAAACAAGGACTAGACCGGGAGTAGACCGAGACTAGACCGAGACTAAACAAGGACTAGACCCTGAATAGACCGAGATTAAACCACAACTAGACCATGACTAGACCGTGATTAGACCAGGATTAGACCGGTATTAGACCAGGACTAGACCGGGACTGATCCAGTGTCATTAGCGGAGTATAAATATATATACAGTCCAGTCGTCGACCCGATCTCCTCCGCTGATGTTTTATGTCATAAAAACACTCTCTCAGTCTGGTCTGACATTGTTTCTGGAAAAGACCGGGACCTGGCTCTTGTTTCCAGGGCAACGGACGCGCGTCAAATATTTCTGTCCCGTTCGTCCACGGCGTCAAAGACGCGCGTCGGGGGCGTCTAAACTCAAATGCAAAGGCTCCAAATAGAGGCGTCAAGGCGTTTTTTTGACGCTTTGGTGTGAACGGCCCTTTATAGTAATTCACATTATTCCAGATACAAAATAAATGTTATAGTTTACATTCATAACAAATAAACTTAAATTAATTAACATTTAAATATTTTTTGAGCTCATCACTCCAGAGTTCCAGATTTTGACCTACAGACTGAAATACAAAAACTTTTCCTTGTTGTACAGACTCTGGCCATTTTTAAAGAGATGCATTCCCTGTAAATTACAAGTACTTTCTCTTTCTCTCTCTAAAAAGATACTTAAATTTCAGTGAAAAAAAAAAAAAGTCCTGAGCCTCAGATTATGTAGTTTGAATTTTCCCAGGATTGTTGCATCACAGGTAGAAAGTAACATCTGCGTAGTTACATTCACATATTGGGGCATGTTTGTTATTAGCTAAAATTTGTCTTTTCCCCCATGGTGATTCCCTCTACTGCTAGTTAATGGAATATATTTAATGGATTTACATATAATAGACACATCAGATTCTTTATCATATTATTTTTAAAAAGAAAGGTTTAAACAGATGTTGAAACAAGATTTTCTTCGACCAAATAAGAGTCAGGTTTGTGGAGATGCAAGTCTGGTCATAGTAAGGTTTTTCAGTGCTATATACGCATATTTTAAGCAGTATTTTAGTCTTATTTTGGGGCTAAAGTTTCATACTGGGGCTTTTAAAGTGCTGGAAAGATCTAGAACCAATAGATATATATTTGTTGTGGTGGACGGTACATCATGGCCTGTATGTTTTCAACACTCCTCAGTTGTATAACACTTGTGTAAAATCCCCCCACATATGCAGACAAGTGTTGAATGTGTGGGTTCTCGCACGTCTACAGGCTCTGGTGAAACAGCCCCGGGACCTCCTTCAGACCGGACCAGGCGTTAATTGGCTCTACAACAAATATGGCCGCTGCGCTGTGTGGAATCCTGATGAAGGTCATTGTGAGCGTGATGGCTTTGGTCACTTCTTTTTATGGACCTGTGTGTTAATGAACTAGTGTGAGGCATGGTGGCATCTCCGGGAGTCAATAAAACGACAAAGTGATGACAATACTGAATGGAATCCAGGTCACGTACTATAAAATCCTGGAATCGCATGGTAGTAAGGGTTAGATGTTGAGTCAGATACATTTTCTTGCATTGTGCTTAATACACTGTAAGCTATTAAAGGCACTGTACCTGATTCTGAAAAAAATTAAAACAGAACTAGTTTGCAAAAAAACTTCCACTTATTCCTAGGGCTGGGTATCATTAGGCCATTTATCATTATCATTATTGCCGATACAATACATACCTCGATACATTGGTCACGATGTGAAAAACGCCCATTTTAAGCATCAAAACTGTGGAAATGTTAACTAGGCTGCATAAACAAGTTTCCTTTCTCTGAACAAGCAACAAAATTGTAGCGCTGTTACAAAATAATTATGTAAAATATATTGATAAGAGTTTTTTTTTTTTTTTTGATATATCGATACAGCAGCCCACGATATCAATACTGTATCATCACATTAAACTATACGATATCAATATTTTTGCACACCCCTACTTATTCCTCACTATCCTAACACATTCTTAGCATACAATTAAAAAATTGTGATGAGTTTATAAGCACATTTCACCGCTTTCAGAGGTGATCAGGATTAAGCTAATGACAACTAGCACAATAACAGTACACAAGACTTTCTTCCTGGTTCACGGATGATAAATCTGTATAATAAAAAATCTGTATAAACAAATAACCATCAAAACAAAAAAAAATACAGATAAGACAAATACAGTAGTGTATGTATTTACTTTGTAGACATTTTAACTGCTGCTGTAAGCAATCTTCAGAAAAAAAAGAAGCCAATACATTACTTTATTATTATTATTTTTTATTCATTTATGAGGCAACAAGAGAAAGTAGTCTTCATTTAACAGTAGAGCCCTGGATCACAGTACAGTATAACCACCTCTAATAGTTATGTCACTATTCAATTTCCCATAGGTTTATTGCTATGTTCTATGTCTCTAAACATAATGATGCTATTGCTGAATCTCCTCGCCTATATTTTTATCTATGGGAAGAAAAAAAAACCAAAAAAAAAAAACCCACAAAAAAACGCTATTATAAACATTTATATCTTCAACCGTCTGCTCCATGACTCTATTAGGTCTTATCTTAGTCACATGATGCTATGGTCAGAGTTCTTCTTCACTTATATTACACATTTCTAACATGTTTCTAACATAACACATCTAATAACATAATAACATAATGATAATAACTTTAATTAATAATTAATTAACATTAATAATCATAATAACAGTTATAACACACATTTCTAACACAACGTCCTATTCACCAAGATGAGTTTATTAGTGCTTTTCACACAAGCATGCCAACTTTCCTGGCTGTGCCTTACATTAATTAGATGACAGTATGCAACGCTCTCATTCTGACCCCAAGAACTGCTTATACAATATGTCTACACAAGGGCAAAATCAATACTACTTTAGCACATGGAAAAAAAAAAAAAAAGTACCTAGATTTTGTGGTCTAATAATTCACCATGATGAGAGTTCATAAGATTATGTTCGGACTGCAGGGCTTAATGCTCAATTCAGATTTCTTTGCGAAGTCAATTTTTTTGTGAGGTCATTCACATTTCCAATTAAATGCGACTTGTATGTGATCTCCAGTGTGAACTTTAAATGCCCCAAAAGTGTCCTGCATGAGCATTGGAGGACACAATGACGTCACACGCAGCCTAAACATGGACGCGAGCACATGTACTTTTCAGTGACCTGAGCGGCGATTTGCAGTGAGCTTAAAGCTAACAAGAACTAGCATTTTAAATAGCCTTACTTCCTGGTTTGCAGAGGATAATCACTTCATAATGCAAATACAGACAGTACACAGCCGGCTTATTTTGACACTAAGGAAAAAAACTAAACAAAACAAAACTATTTTAAGCAGCAGCAGCAAGCAGTGCCAGTGGTTTCTATAATTTTATGGCTTTATTGATCGTGGCGTATCACTTGGCATTTCACCCATAACATAAACACACTATTATTGACCATCTTCTTGTCTGTATTTTTATCTATGAAGAAACAACTCACAATGGTAAACGTTTATATCTTCAACCGTTTGTTACATGACTCTCCTGGGGCTTATCTCAGCTACAGGGAGCAGATTTAGTGCAGAGGGGAGCGGGGCACTGTGCTTCACCCACTGCACCCTATAGACCCTGGGGCGAAGAAATATGGAGGACACACTCACCACTCTTTTGCTTGCATTTTACTTATTGAGTTATACCAGTGCTTCTCAGTTATTTTCTGTGACGTCCCCCCTATGAAGAAAACATTTTGCGCTTTCTCTCCCCTCCACTCCACACAACCACTACCAAACGTGGATAAATCGCACCCTCGCGTTCAGTCGTCTACATATGAGAGCAAACATTTTAATCGCGTCTCCAAAGCGACTCCCGGGACACAGCACAGCACGTGTCCGTCCGTTTGTTACGCCACCTTATATGATGCTAACAGTAGGGTGACCAGATGTCCATTTTTCACCAGACATGCCCGTATTTTGCGTCCTGTCCTGGGCACCCGGGTTTTTCTTTTTGGGTCCATTAAATTAAGCGACTCTTGTAGTTCTCAGTGCAATCAAAAGGAGCAAGCAGACACAAACAGTCGCTCAGTCTGCAACATGTCGAAGCGCAAATGCGCATTTAACGATAACTTGTACAAGAAATTCTCTGTTTTCTGGTCCAGTCAGGACAAGTGGGAGGCCATATGCACAGGTTGAGAGGTGAGAGTAGCTCAGTGTTGAATCCCCACCCCCCACCCCCAGTAAGGTGTCCGGGTTTTCACAAATGGAAATATGGTCACCCTAGCTAACAGTGGTTAGCTAACGGCTAACTCGCTGGTTTACTGAACAAAGCGGGATGATTGTTGGCAATATTTGATAAGTTTTGGCTGAAAAAACTCAAGCAGCTTATCGGCGTGATTGGGGTGTAATGTCTTTGAGCAACGCTGTGATTTATTTGGCTTCATGCTGTCCGCTGCCAACATTTTTAGAAACAGTAAACACACCACACCATTCCTCGTTTCCCACCGTAGTCACAGTGAATCCAAACGCTACATACACTTTACATACAGTTTGTTCTCTACACTTCATATTTCCTGCTCTGTGCTGTGTGTGCATTTGCTCAGTGCAAAAAACCCAACACTATAGCGCTAATACTGCCTGCACACACTTTGACAATGAGAGCGTCACTACCAACTACTGTAGTGGATGTGCAATTACACTTTATTCTAGTACAGCGAAAAAAAGTGCTCTTCCTGGCAGCGCACCATGCCCCCAGTATGGGAGAAGGACTGAGTTATATTATATTCAAGGCCCTGTACTTGGATTTTGCTGTCTTAAAAACTTGAAAAACATTTTAGAGCATTTGCTGTGGTCCAAAGTTATTCCTCAATCACTTTATGCATTCTGAGCGTCCTAATGAGTCACCATGATGAGTTTATAAGAGCTTTTCACAACCTTCATAGATGTGATCAGAGATTTGCTGTGATGTTAAAGCTAACTTGCATTCTAACAGCTTTACTTACTTCCTGGTTCGCAGCTAATAATAATTGCTTTGTAATTTAGATGCAGACATTACACAGAGGTCCCATTTGATGAAGATCTACTGAAAACAATCTTACATTATCACATGAAAAAGAATGATTTAAAAGTGGTTTCTATCATTTTATTGCTCCTTCACTTTTTGTCCCTCCTTATTGATCGTTGCTTATCATTTACAAGTATTGCACTCATAACATAAACATACTATTATTGACTAGCTCCTCGCCTGTATTTTTATTTATGAAGAAACAACTCACAATGGTAAATGTTCATATCTTCAGCCGTCTGCTCCATGACTCTACTGGGGCTTATCTCAGCTACAAGCAAATTTAGTGCAGAGAGGAGAGGGACCAGCCTGATTCATCAACCGGTTTCACTTCGTGGTAACCGTCTGACCTCGCAGCATTAGGATTCGTTCGCTTGACGGTAGGCAAGTACTTTTTTCATTTACCCAATCGGTGCTATTTGGTCATGACGTATGTAATGCGCCGCTTACAAGGCTAACTGGTATATTAAGCTTTTCCCAAATCCCGTAGGAAGAAAGGCAATCTTTCCCCTTGATAAAATTCACCAAACATTCTCTTTATTCCGGGTTTAAATCCTCGATCTTGGAAATCGCTGCCATCACAGAATGTATGTCTTTGTCTACATCCATCTCGACCACTTTGTTTAGTGTTGTGCTGTACCACGAAAGGGACCTAGTCATAGCTTCACAGCTCTTCGATGATTGGTAGGTGGGCGGTCTACAACTTTCTTGCAAACCGTCTAGTGTATTCCGATTCCTGACCTAGTCGCTGGAGCGAAATAGAGCGGAGGCACTAGGTGGCGCCAGTCTGGCTAGAGAGGGACAGAGCTAGTTATTAAACTATCCAGTATTCCAGTACCACAATAATAAAAAACATACAAAAAACACACACTTTAGTTAGACAGCAGAATGTGTTTTCAGCATTAAATCGTAGTATTTTCTTTTATATCACCATGTGGCTTTATATCTGTGATCCTTCAGTCGTCCAGGTAGGTTACATAGTGGACCACGGGTGTATACTTGTCTATATGGTCTTATACTTGTTCTGATACAGTTCACACTATTATTGACAAGCTCCTTGCCTGTATTTTTTTTATCTATGAAGAAACGACTCAATGGTAAACGCTCATATCTTCAACCGTCTACTCCATGACTCTACTGGGGCTTATCTCAGCTCCAAGCAGATTTAATGCAGAGGGGAAAGTGGCACCTTCCTGAAAAACTGAACTAGTTCTTGAAATACTGATTCCAATTCCATGATGATAATAATAAAAAAAACATACAAAAAACACAATTTAAACAGCAGAATGTTTTTCAGCATTAAATCATAGTACTTTCTTTTATATCACCATGTGGCCTTTTATCTGTGGTCCTTCAGTCGTCCAGGTAGGTAGGTTCCATAGTCGTCCATGAATGTATACTAGTCTATGTGCTCTTACTGTGCTTATACTTGTTCTGATACAGCTCAAGATCATTTTTGTCTATGAAACAACTCAATTCTAAACGTTCATATATTCATCCATCTGGTCCACGATTCTATTGGGGCTTATCTCTACTGCAAGGAGCAGGTTTAGTGTGGCGGGGAGTGAGGGCACTTCCCTTCACCCCCTGCACCCTGTAGGCCACGGGGCTAACAAAGACGCACAACCCCCCTACACCACTGCCTCCCCTCCCTTATGTCTTCAAGAGATCTCTGCGATGACGGGCATTAATAACGCGGCCCCGCTAGCTTGACAACCCGCGAAGTTATATATAGCCACATGCGCGGGGACTTTAAGCAACACAAGGTGGCAGGGACAAATTCTGGTGCAGATAGGCCTACACGCAGCTTATGAATGAAATGAATGGGTCTATTTGGTGGGCATTGATTTTCCTTATTCTTTTTCAGTGGGTACAAGGCGGCTCGGGTGGCGGCTATTACTGGAAAGGGGAATATGCTATTGTCGATATGATGTGAGAATAAAATAGTAAAAAAAATAGAGTGTTTAAGGTGTAAGGAATGATGAAAAATATTGGACAGGGTGAAGTAGTGAGGGACAATGGAACAAGAAAAGTGTTTCTGTGCACTGGGGAATCTGTAGGGTTATTGTTACTGACAGTTAAAGACCAACTATTTTATTTCCAAAACACATTTTTTTTTATTGTACCACTACCTTTTATTTTTCTTTATTTCCATGATTATTTACATTGTAGATTCTCACTGAAGGCATCAAAACTATGAATGGATACATACAGTATGTCAACAAAAAATAAACAGCAAGTAACTAAATATTAAATATTGAAATTTTTTACCACCAGCCACCTCCATTTTGGAGTTTTCAACATGACACAGCATTTAAAGGACATAGAATTTAAAAGGGTCCATTCGGCAGTGCTGTAAACGTACTTGTGTTATCCAAGGGGACCCAGTCTGACTGAAAAGGACTGCCCCAAAGCAGGAAATAAAAAAAAGTCCTCAAACTGTGGCGCCACTCCCTCTGTGAATACTGGTACTGCATCCTCACCTGGCACTGCCATCCTAGCTGCATAAGGTTGAACAGTGTGGTAACTCCTATATCCTATTGTCCACTGCATTTTTTTTTCCGTCTTACAAGGTTGTTGAATGTCACACTTCAAAACACAGCTTTGTGTTAAATCCTATGGCAGCAAACAGAGACACTGAGCAATGGTGTGATGTGCAATCAGTTGTGGCTACAACCAAAGTTTGTCTGAGCAAATAGCAGGCTCCAGCGGCGTGTGGTAACATCTTTGTAATTGTACAGGTTAGCTGAGGCGAGCTCTACATTCTAGCTGTGTTTTCACATTTGTAAAAGTGAGTAAATGAAAGGGAATCAGTAGAGAGAGTCCCATTCACGACAGAGCTGTTTGGAGCTGTCATATCATAAATCTTTCATCGCAGACAACCAAAATCATGCAGTGGACACCCAGCTTAATGTAACATTTAAAGTAATTGAGTCCTACAGTATCACAATATCAGAGTATCATAGGGCCAGTATACGTTTTTGATTAGGGTCCGAACCTTCTTTCTTCAAGCAGATGTTATTGTTTGTTGTCAGAATTGACATCTATATATGAAAAGACTAGGGGTGTAACAATAACTGAAAAATTGTGATATCATATCGTCAAAGTTCTCACAATATCGTGGACCATTACAATATATCGTCAAATTACAAGTCTCTTTGCTTAAATGAAGAGTTATGGTGCAGCAATACCTAAAAAAAAAGGCAAAGAGAACTTACATAGACCATGATCCTTTGCTTTCAGTGTAGACTACATGAAGAAATAAGTTCTAAGCACTTTTAAGTCTTAGTTCTTTGGATTAAGTCTTGTCAAGGCATTTTAAGAGGAAAAAGTCGCATATTCAGTTTTGTTAGCCTCCACAAAATATCTCAATAAATATCATATCGTGAGATGTATATCATGAAAATATCGAACAGAGAGATTGGATATTGTTACATCCCTAATCATGAGCCTCCCCACCATATCATGAGCATTTCTATGATATTGCAATAAATATCGTACCGTGAGGTTCATACTGTGATGTTATCGTATAGTGAGACTTGGATATTGTTACACCCCTAGAAAAGACCTCACCAGTTATAATCTATCATGCGAAAGTTGTATAAATGTAAACTTTACCCACCACAATAATCCACATTTATTCTTACCTTGATTCCAAAAGCGCTGCAGTCTGAGCTCATGACTTCTCTCTCAGTTGTCTGAGTTCAAATCGGGCGATCTATACAAAAACACTTCTTATTCCAGAGCTGAGGCCTGGCTCTATCAATAATTCAAAGAGTACGGGTGCAGCGCTGTGGTGCCGTGTGCAAAATGGAGCTAAGGGTCTCTGCATGAAGGGCCTGCTTGGTGGGCGCGGACTGTATAGGTGGTCGCGGTATGGAGTTTTCGGGGCTTTGATATAGCCTCCAGTGGCGTCTTATGTAACACACCTCTCATGTTACACTCATGGTACAGAACAGAACAGAGGAGCCCGCCTGGTTTGAGGTTAGAAAATCTACAAATACTGGGTTTGTATGAGCACAGTCAAGTCAAGTGAAGTTGGTGTGGAGAAGGGAGCAGTGTTGTCGCCATACTGAAATTTCAAATCCGATTTTCAACATTAAATCATTCTTTTATATTTATATATTTTGTATTCATGTGATCCTTGGTGGTCCAGGGAGATTCCATAGTGGTCCCTGGGTGTACACTAATCTATGTGCTCTTATTAGCTTTAGAAAGATTCTGAGCTGTATTAAAACAATTCAGGGAAGGTTCATTCCTGTCTTGCAAATGTAACTTTTTCAGTATCGATACCTGCTCAGATGAGTATCTAGTTCTGTTTCTTTTTTTTTTTGTTTTGTTTTGTTTTTTTTTTGAGCAATAGGTTTGTCGATGTAAACTTTGTAGCCACAGCTGCCCTGGGGTAGATATATAGTAACAAGGCTTGCCAATCTGTACCATTTGCCCCCATGGATCTATTAAAATAACTGGATAGGGTACTGCTGCTTGTAGCTGTCTCCAGTTGACGTAGAGGTCACTCACTGGTACTTCAGCGGAAAAAATCCCCCCAAGATTTTTCTCATAGAGCACAATGTAATCACAAACTGCTCATGTTTGGCTGACAGCACTTACAACTTTCAAAAATGTCAGATTTTGTAGCGATTTTTACCTATTTTTATATCATAAACTTTTTTCAGATCAAAATCCGTCAGTTGTCTTAAAAAAAATGCTTTATAATCATTAGCTCCGGTTCCACTCTAGGTCCTCTCACTCTGATTGGTCAAAGCGATCACGTGACCGTGCTCTGTGTGTGCGCTTGCGTGCATTCGCGTGTGCCCATTTGAGAAAAGAGCACTGCTGCGCATGCTCAGTCGGCCTACAGCCACCGGAAGTGCCTTGCTGGACTAGGCTAATCTGGAATCATGCACCATTGAGCCATTGACTTGAATGGGCGACCATTTTGAAACCCAGGAGCTTGTCTGCCCCTTGGAGTTTGCTCTCACAGTAATGCAAACACCAACTATGAAGATAAAACCTTTTATAATTATAGGCACACAGTGATCTCATTTTGACCTCAAAAGCTGCTTATCTGTGTTAGGGCAACACAACATTGCTCAAGTATATGGTAAAATAGTAAAGAATCGGGTACAGCCAATTTAAATTGAGGTTAAAGTTATCATTGTAGGGTTAAGGCCTCCAGCCAATCCATGCAACGATATATGGCCTATCTATTTTGTAGCTCTGTTTCTGCATGTTGGCTTGTGTCTTTGTGAGATGTTATCTTCTGGAACATCTCACACCATGCTCCTCCAGTGTCCACTCGGATCAGATTGGCTCCTTCACTCTATATGCAAATGAACAGCTTATCTGAGAAGTTCACCTCTGCACAGCTGGGATCTCCTATGTGTCTTAGTCCATGCATGCTGTTAAATGCACGCAGAATCCCATTACGACACTGTGGAATGGAGGGGAAGATTTGGCCTTGGTCTCATGTTGCCTTTAATTGGGTAAATTTCATGGACGTGCTCAGACTCAATATCAGCCAGCAGTGGTGGATATAGTAGTTAAAAATGTATTAATGTAAGAGTGCTTTTACATTAAAGCATACCAATATTGAAAAATCAACTTTTCAGATTTTTTTACTGTGTTATAGTTGTTTCCTTTTCATTTAAGCTCTCAAAGTTGTATTTGGGGTGGTGAGCTTGAGCAGTCCTTAATCACTTATTTTCAAGACACCATATTGCTGATCAATTTCTGTTTTAACCTAAACAAGTAAGTACATGCCCACTGGTCTGTAATTTTATTTTCCTAATCTTTATATATATTTTTAGTAGTAGTTTATACAGTCATTTTGCAGCACTACAAAACAAAAGAAAACATAGACTACAAACCCATGGATCATGACTGAAGTTTAGGCTGAAGTAAAAAGTACTTGTAATGCCAAACCCTATTAAACAATTCCAAGAACAAGAATTCCAAGAAAGAAAAATCAGCATATGAACAGCAACTTTACATTTACAATTTCATGTACACTGTACATATAAGAGACAAAATATAAATTAAAACAAACTAAATGTAATGCATAATTCATTCATTCCAGAGCTCTAGATCTTTCAAAACATAATCCTTTATACTTAAAAAATATACTTTAAAAGGAAATGTCAAAGAAAGGCACGTGTCCTGCCAATAGTCGTGGTTTACTTGTGAAGAAAATATATCTAGTCTTTTAGGTATTTCTGTAAGATTAGATTTTTTTGAAGTGCACCAAGTTATTACAAGCTTTGATATGATCATCTTAAACTATTCCATAAGTCTACTCCACGTCGGGTAACACATATGCTTTTTTTTTTTTTTATTCATTTCACCTCTCAGGTTTTATTTTAATCCATTTGTGCAAAACAGTTTATGAACGCTATCTGGGAGCAGGTGAGTTTCACTTTAAATAAGATCTGGCAGGTTTTAAATATTATCAGGTCCCCACATTTTTTAGTATCTTTGATTAACAAAAAAGTGCATTCCTGTGTTCGTATGTAATCTGTGATACAACTAGGATTGAGCAGCATCTCGAGGTCATTTTGATATAAATGGAGGAAAAAAAACAAAAAAACACCACTTGCTAATGTAATCTGTAGCTATCCATCAGAGTTTGTTACTCTTTGTTGTGATGATGTTAATGGAGACGTCAGGTCCCTTTGGGCACCACAGTTTTTTAAAGCGGAGTCAGCGGACTTGTTTCTTTTATTAATCCATTTTAAATATATATTTACATGCACACATTTTCATACATTATAACTACAAAGCCGACACAAGCGCAATAGGTCTTTAAAAGATTAATTATGCTAAGTTTACTTTTTGAGCCATCATCAAAAATATGTCTTGAGTAATAAGCAGTAGAAAGTTGCATGGGCAAAGTCATTTTTTTTACCACTACTGTGTACTTTTACTTACTAAATAATATTTTGGTACTGTTACTTGAGCATAGTTTTTGATACAAATATAGGCAACAACTTTACTCTGGAAATATTGTCTTAGTTGCACAGCGCGCGTGTCGAAATCCTGCTCATTATTTCCGGGGACACTTTTAAAAACACACCATTATCTCTTCTCCTTGTGCTTTCTGAAAACAAAGGCTCCGCGCGGTGACGGACGGACGTGTTCGTGCGATGAGCGAGCCCCACCAAAAACTGCTTGTTTACACTAATATGTCCTGACAGCCTGCATTTGCAACGCCATTTTGCTCTCTTTTGCCTCCATTTGAAGTCCCACTATGTCCTGCTCTCAATTTCTCCCCACATTTCTGTATTTATTTCATCTGTTTTTCAGTTCACCGTTTATTTATTTATTTATTTTTTCACGGAACACGTTATTGGTATTACTGCAAAATGTGGAGAAATGACAGTATGGATTCCGCGGTTGTTGCTGGGTGAGACTTGTTTATTCGATGGCCTTTTTCGTGTCCACAGTTATTGGGCTATTTGGTATTATTATTGGGCCAGCTTGTTTGTTGTCGTAGTCGTTTTGTTCAACTCTCAGAGTGCCGTGTTTGGGTATAATATTTGTGGAGGGCATGACTGTGTGCTGTTTGGTGGAACAAGGAGGGAGGGAGGGGCAGGGGAAGCCCAAAAAGAAGAGTCAGTCGTGGAGTTGTGAAATGCAGATAACTGGAGGTAAGGTCGCGTGTAAAATCATTCTTTTTCTGAATTTTTTCCCTCATCAAAAACATACCTGGAGTTGTGTTTGGCTTCATTCAGGCTTGTTTGATTAACCCTACTGCAGAAATCACTGTTTCTCAAATTGTTCTTGGATTGTTACGTCACAGGTAGAAGTCATATGTAATTTCTGCTGTTTAAGTGCATTCATTACAACTGCATACTTATATTAGCACGTCTAGTTAAAATTGATATTTTTGTCTCATTCATTTCTTCTGCTGATTCAAAATAATACGTTTTTTGTAAGTTCTAAAACAGTTGATGCAAAAGCCAGAGAGTGTTTTATTGCTCTATCTTGATTTATCAGCCGGTTGTACTTTGTGGAAACCGTCTGACCTCGCAGCATTAGGATTCATTCGCTCAACGGTAAGCGGGTACTTTTTTATTTAACCGTCTTTCCCCTTGATAAAATTCACCAAACATTCTTATCATTCCGGCTTTAAATCCTCGATCTCAGGCACCATTGCCAACACAGAATGTACGTCTTTGTCTCCATCCATCTCAACGCTTTGTTTACTGTTGTGCTATACCACAAAAGGGACCCAGACAGGCGCTTGAGTTTGACATCATGGCTTCATAGTTCTTCGCTGATTGGCCAGTGCACGGTCTACAACTTCCAGGGTTTTTGCAAACAATCTAGTGTATTCTGATTCCTGACCTAGTCGTTGGAGAAAAATGAAATTGAGTGGAGGCACTAGGTGGCGCCAGCCTGACCAATATTACGCTGTTATGTTTCCTCATCAAAAACATACCTACACACCTTTACACATGTTTAACAATCAAACTTATTCTTCTCTCAAAGAGAAAATACTCTGCGATGTGGTAATACAGGAAGAGCTCCACTGTGTCTCTAGATACACTTGAATAATTTTTGAGCTGGAATTGCCAATCTCTGCACAACAAAATGAAAAAAAAAAAAAGTAGCTTGAAAACTACAGCTTCATGACATCACAATGTGGAACAGAGCATTTGGAGCTTTAGGGATGCAGACAGCCTAATAATCCAGCATTACTCAAACGTGTGAATGAAACGAAGCACAACTCTGGGTATGTTTCTGATGAGGTAACAACTTTATAACATGGCTATAAGTGTCAGAGACAGTTTTGCGTAATATACAGTAGGAGCTTTAAAGACCAATAACAATACAAACAGATATATTATGTGTCTTTAATGATCAGAAACCATCTAGCTTCACTGCACTAAATTTGTCAAATGCATGTGACCCGTCTGTTGCTGTAGAATGTATTATTTATTTACTTACTGTTAGTGGGGTCTGTATGGAGATAAATAATATCTAATGCCATATTTAGATTGTGCATCATTTCAAAGGGTAAACACACTCCTACTCTCAGTTTGAGCCATTTTAAACAAATGGTCATTTCTCTCTGTGATTAGTTTGCAGATAAAATGAGTCATATGTCATATAAATAAATATAAAATGAGTCACTCTTTTGAGCGGCTCTTTGAAATGAACCGATCCCAGAAAAGAGCGGAAAGTCCCATCATGTCAGTGTATTTCTTTGTTGCATTTCAAACAACCATTACGGAAAAGATGTTTTATACGTTAGAATCAGGATGATATTTAGACCAAAGAGGGATTAATAGTGGACATGACTATTTGTATTTTTGGAATCACTTTACATATACCACTAAATTAGACTCAGTGCAACTGACAACCCCCTGCTGTGTTACAAAGGTTGATGCTGCAGCAAGCCAAAAATATACAATAAAAATAAAATAAAACCTCTCGTGGGAGCCAGTGGAAATGCCAAGCCTCTGTGGTAGTGAGAGAGCTCAGAGGAAGTATCTACACAGCTCTGTGACCCCTGACCTTTAAGGTTAGCTGGCTCTGTGTTTGATCTGGGTCACACTCGCACAAATGCCGGGTCTCTCCCAGTGAGGATAGCGGACCCCAGGGACCAACCGGGGCTTCTAGTGTACTTGCTGACAGCATTGCATGGTTTCTTTATGTATAGCGTAGCACCATTATGTACAAAGATACATTTGGTAAACACATCTTATTCGGAATAAGAGGAAGAAATGTTTTTGGCAGTTTGAGACTACTGTGATTATTAATTTAAAGAAGTTTGTTTCCTGCAATTGACCCAACCTTCCTCATGCTGGTAAAAACCTAAGTAGCCTCATTTATACATATTTATGGGTTTCAGGTTGAAAAAATCACAACAAAACAACACATAGGACCAATGCTGTAGAGATTAACAACAAAATATATTTCTGTCCTCAAAATGTTGCATACAACTGGAAGCTGAAACCCATGAATAGGCAAGGTAATCAAAGTGCTCTTAATGTCAAAGTGTCTTGCTTAAGGATACAACAACAGTATACATTGGATTGAACCACCAGCCTTATACAGGGTTCCAATGGCCATGGAAATCTTGGGAAAGTTGTCAAATTTTAGTATCTCGTTCACGCAGTCAAGTTATCATAAGACTATTAGGATTCCAAATGTATGCACCTTTTGTTAAAAAGAGACAACACTAAATGCACTGACAGTATGTTGAATGTTAAAAAAAAACTATAATACCAAACCATAAGGTGAGTGGAAAGGGTTAACATTTCATATTTAGACCTAAAAATCTGATCAACTCTACACAGTCATGAAAGTCATGGAAAAGTTTAGAAATTTTGTCAGAGAAAAGGAGTGGGGTATACTGTTTATAGCTGATTGGCAAACTGTTAAATATGCTCTACATAACTTTTCTTTTGAAAAAGTTCACAGTCTGCTTGTCTTCATAAAGATGGTCCTGCTTTGCTTAGAATGTTGCAGAATATGGCATTAAACTTACTGTATCTATCACCATGGAAACAAACAGGCAATGCGACCAGGCCGTTACACTCACTGGAGTTATTCAGCAATAACAACTGCTTTTTATTCGATGAAAGAGAGACAGTTTTCATGACGTACTGTGGAACATTTTAGGTAAAGTTCCATGGAGCAATTTCAGGACATTTAAGGTTATATGGTGCAAGTTTGATCCAGTAAGACATTGGATGAAAACTGGAATGAATTAAACAATTAAACACAGGACCTTCTCGCTGTGCTGATTTTTTCAAACTGCCAAATTGCCTTAGCATGTGTAGAAGGAAGTACTTGTCATGTTGCATCTTTCTCAAATATAGACACAAACTCACTCCTCTTGAAGGGCATTTTCAACAAAACAACTCTGATCTTCTGTGAATGTTTTTGGACGTATATCTTCCTTCTGTCCGGCACCTCCTCTCTGTACCCGCCCCGTCAGGCTGTGCTGTGACGCGGTGCCTTCACCCCTCAGCCCCTCGACTCTGGGGGAGGGCACGGGGCACACAGGGTCTCGCCGTCCGCTGGCATACATGGAGCAGGGCTAACGCTCTGTGGCAGAGGCCTGGAAAGGGCTGTGAGCTGTGAGAGAAGGACTGATGCTACTGCTGTGGTCTAGAGTCACTGAACATGATGCTACAGTCCATATGATTCTCTGATTGATTCAGAACTTGGGGTTGTTTATTAAAAAAAATAAATAAAAATCAGTACAAACATAAAGGCACCAACCCAGTAAAAACAAATAATATTTGATGTTTTTTTGTTGTTTTTTTACTCAAAATGATGCAGAATTGTGTTATTAACATTAACACCGTTCATAATCCCCTACAGAACATAAATCATAGGCTACGACACATGTGACCAGGACTGAACCAGGACTGAACTAGGACTAAACTAGGACTAAACTAGGACTAAACTGGGACTAAACTAGGTCTAAACCAGGATTAAACTAGGACTAAACTAGGACTTGAGAGAGAACCCCCAAGCCCGCAGAGCAGGGTGTGCGCAAAGCGTGATTGAGCAACTGCTGCACTTAGCCCCGTGGGGCGCGGAGCTCTGCGCCAGTCCTTTCGGCTGTGGTTACCCAACAGTCTACACAGGCGCAACCTCTGGGCCTGTCCCAACATTCAGTCCTGGTTTAGTCCTGGTTTAGTCCTGGTCCCCTCAAGTCTCAGGTCACTATAGGACAGTAGTGCAGAGATCATGAGCATGAGCCTATGCCGTTTGTTTTCACCATTGGCAGTAGCTCCAGTTTGACATTTAAGTTGTAGCTATATATATATATATATATATATATATATATATATATATATATATATATATATATATATATATATATATATATATATATATATATAGTCTCACATCTGGTGAAGTGGGTGGATGGTGTACCCTGGGTAAAATGCCCACAACATCCCTGGTTATAAGACTTCTAGACCTTAATTTCCAGAATCTTTGTAAAGTGTTGGTATCTTACCAGGCTGGCTCACTCCAGATTGATATGTGTAACACTCTGAATTGAATTCTACACATTGTCAATCTGGGATGGCTTTTGTTGAAAGCAGTCAAGAATGTTTAGGGTGTTCAAAAGAATACTCCAAGCTGAGTCGAAGCACTACAACAGCGGAACAATCAATCTTTTGTTCCATCCAGTTGAGAGAAAAGACAAAGCAAGACAACTTTTCCCTCTGCAAGTTCTTCAAACACAATGTAGTCTGTATTTTTGCTAAAATAGTCTGAAGCACATCCATCCTTGTCTCCATGTTTATTTTGGTTCTTCTTTGGCTTCTGCCCAAACCATAATGCTGCTCTGTGATTGGTTCAGTCTGTGGGCCATTGGCTTGCCAACAGAATTTCTCATGAGTTTGAGAACTCACAAATATCACAATAATCCATCTGTCTGAGCAAGGTTAGACTAATAGAGCATTTATCTGAAAGACTTGAGAGGTGATTGGCTTAGTGTGACAGATAGAATACATTTATGCATTTAGAAACATTTAAAACATTCCTCTTTGCACTAACCAAACAAAACCACAATCAAACTCCATCGACAGTGCCACTTTTGTTGAGCATGAACTATCCTGTGACAACATTTCACAGCAAGCTCTAAGTCTAGACTTTGTTACACCCCAGCGCTTTTAAGTCACCATCTTTAGTTCACTTGCACACACACACCCTTGACTCTGTGGTGCAGGTGAATACAAATCTCTGAAGTGTTAGGAGACAGGCTCTGCTTTGTACTAGTCTCATTTGCGAGTGTGCTAAACGCAGACTGTGAAGCATGGCTACACCGGAAAAGGCCACGCACCAAATTTTCCCCGTAATTAGATGTCACTTTGGATTTATACACAATGCAACGTAATGCAAACAACTATTAATCCGGCGCAGGGCCATTTGTCTGGGGTGCTGTTTCACACGAAATTCAATGAAAAGCCAAAAAACTAAATTACTTAAGAAAAAAAAATATATACAGTACATCAAAAGCATGGCAGAGGTTTAAACATACATTATGTAGCATTTCTGGTAGAACGTAAGACATCTGATTGTCACCATGGAGGTGTAATTGCTTTGTTTAGAATGTTTATTGTTATATTTCTTGTGTGCTGCGTAATGTATATTGCATTTTTTTTTTTTTTTTTTTTTTTTTTTTTATATATCTAATATTTGGCTTGCTGTTGTGGCCAATAACCATTTAGCTTATGAAATCCATAGCAGATCCCACAAATGTGTAAGTACAGCCACATAACTCTATTTCCAATGTTCCTCATGGGTCTGTTCAAATCTGATGCACTGAGCACACACAGACTGCGACACCACCAAAAAATATCTCTATCAATCTAATCATTTCATTTGATGTCTGCTCTGTCTGAAGCTCTGTTACTCAAGTTAGATTATAAGGAGTTTTGTTTGAACACAGTCTGACCACAAATAACTGACCTCGGAATTGGAACTACAACTTTTTTTTTTTTTTTAAGAATTGCCCCCTGGCTGCACCTAGTGCCTCCACTCAATTTAATTTCTCTCCAGCGACTAGGTCAGGAATCAGAATACACTAGACGGTTTGCAAGAACCCCGGAAGTTGTAGACCAGTCACCAGTCAGCAAAGAACTGTGAAGCCATGACGTTAAACTCAAGCGCCTGTCTGGGTCCCTTTTGTGGTACAGCACAACAGTAAACGAAGCGGTCGAGATGGATGTAGACGAAGACAGACATTCTGTGTTCGCAATGATTCCTGAGATCGAGGATTTAAAGCCAGAACAAAGAGAATGTTAGGTGAATTTTATCAAGGGGAAAGACGTTATTGCCCTTCTTCCTACGGGACTTTACATTACACATTACATACGTCACGACCAAATAGCAGCGATTGGTTAAATAAAAAAGTACCCACCTACCGTTGATTGAATGAACTGTAATGCTGCGGCTAAGGGCTGATGAATCAGGCTACCTACATCCCTCCGATTCACGTGAAGCCTCGCAAATCTATGGTCGTCACACCCCAGTCATCACTTTAGCCTTTTGCCGGCACATTATCTCCACCACACCCTGATCACAGCCTTGCCTAACCAATTTTCTGCGGGAAACACTGAACTTGTGACATGATTTGTGTTGTTAAATAAATACCTCTCAAATAATATTACATTTACAACTTTCGCCTGTTTGTTGAAAATCAAACACTTAAACTGGACCATGAATGCTCGTATTGATCACAGGCTCTTGAAAATTTGTTGTTTAAATCAATCTTGTATTTTTTCATGACTTTTCTTGTGTGCATGTCTACATTGTGTCACCATGGAAACTGCTGAAAATTCCACCAAAGACATGTGTCAGTATCGATAGTGATACTGGAACTGATACTGTATATTCCCCATCCATAATTCAAAACACTGGAGGTATTTTTTATGCATTTTGAAAACTCCAATATCATTTTATAGCCTTGATTTTTCTAATGTAAACTGCTTTCAAAAGATAAATTGTCATAATCCCACTCACACCGCATAATTCCTTCTACAGACGGATTATTTGTTTATCAACACAGTAGATGCTGAAATCCTACAAAACACTGACATGATACCAGACAGGACAGCATCTCTTTCGGCCGGAGGTGCAGTAGAGCTCAAAGTGACATAGTCTAATAAACTCTATGCGTTCTGATTGTGCAGTGAGCTGTTTGCGCGGTTACCTCCATGGATATTGACTCGGGTGGCCAGTGCTGGTATTGTGCGCTACCCTCTGCTGGAGATGTTAGCGATCGAATGAGAGAATGCTGCGAGTTCCAAGTGCCCGGCCGGAGAATCAATTCTACTGTCAACACAATTAAAGGCGTAAAGATGCACGGCCTGAACTCCGGAGTGGGCCGAAAGCCGAAGTGTGGGAAAGGTGATGCAAACAGAAGACAACACAGACAGGTTGAACTGGAGAGGTGCATTTGAAAGGAAAATGGGTAAAAGATGTGGATCCCAGGTTGAAAGCGCTGCAGATTGTTTTAAGAATTATTTTATATAGAGAAATATTGGGTTTGTTCATATTAAAGGTGCACTGTGGAAATGCTTTATGAATACATTTAAGGCTATACTGTGGAACATTGCAGCCAAAGCAATCATGGGAACAAGCAAGTAGCTCACCCTCCTCCAGAAAAAAAATACAAAGTGTACCTTTAAAACACACTTAAAACAATTTCAAACGAAAAATCAAACAATACATTTTAAAGGAACTTTTCATAATTTGTGAAAAACAGAATTATTTCATTTTAAAAGATTTGCAGTGGTCCAAAGTGATTCTGCACATCCTAATTTATCACCACAATCAGTTTATAAGAGCTTATAAGAGATTAGCATGCTAGTTATTAGCTTTTCTAAAGTGTAATTCCTGATTCACAACACATAGTTTGATGAAGACAGCACGTAGTGAACTTAAGACCTGTTTACACGAGAATGTTTGCGGATAAAAACAACACAATTTTTTTTTTTAGAAGTGCCTTTCGTTTAGACGATGATGGTGTTTTGGGGGCTTAAAAACGCAAAAATCTGAAACCTCCCTCCAGGATGTAAAAGTTGAATACGCACCACTGTAGTGTTTCTGTCTACACTGCTCAAGACGCAAAACTCTGGTCCGATTTGCTCACGTCACGTGCATGTTTATGTCACATACATCACCACCTAGTGTCACCACCTAGCAGCCTGGCATGCATACGGTGATGCAAAAATGTGTGGAATTTGATTGGGAATGCAGACTTCCTCCTGAAAACGCTTATCTAAATGCGGAATAAAAAGTGAAGACGTGACGCCACTTTTGCGTCTTCTGTTCAGACTGTCATCATATAAACGTAGCCTTATTTTGACCTCAAGAGTTGCTTGTACAATATATCTTTACCGGGATAAGACAAATCTTCAAATCTAAGCTCAAATGGGAAAAATTGGTTCTTTAAAGGTGCACTGTATGACTTTTCTGAAGGGTCTGCTATGTACTTGTCTCCATGGAGATGTTATTGCTTGCCTGGAATGTTTCATCATATAACATTAAACATATCCATCTAGTATTTATCTATTGTCCATATGTTTCAATTGCTCAAAGCAATATAATAATTCCTTTTGTGAGCAGAAGCAACTCTCCACAAATCTGGATTGTAATGTAGCGTAGTGCTGTAACCTGCTTGTCTACCTCGTGATGGATAGGGTTAATCTATACTGTCGAACATTCTAGACCATGTAAAACATTTCCATGGAAATAAGGGGGTGATGGATCCTCCACTGAAAATGTTACTTGATGTACTTGAAATGTTACTTCATTGCAGCTATTTCTGCAACATGAAGAGTAACACACTAGAAACTAAACTATTTTACCTGTGACGCAACAATCCAGGCAAAATGTTATCAGAGCTTTTTTTTTTTCTGATCATTACTTTCCGTCACTGCAGAGGACTGGCTGTATTTAAAGGTGTAACTTTTTGGTTCAGTTTCCATCACCTGCTTGATTCTATGGATATGTCTTTACTCTGTCTGGAATGTTCCACAGTATGACATTAAACAGCTCTGCCTTACATTTATTAAATTACATATGGATTTATAGCTCACAGATGCCTCAAAAAACATTTATTCTGCTTGTGAGCGAGGTTGCCTCTCCACAGACCTGGTTTGGTCTCCATGACTATAGAAAGGTTTAACGCCATACTGAGGAACATTTTCGACAAAGCAATAACATCTCCATGGAGAAAAGCATTTGACAGACCCTCCTCCAGAAAAGTTACACAATGCACCTTTACTGTAAAAGCCCCAAGCCGATCACTGACCGTTAAAAATGACCGAACCAAAATCTTGATTAAAACACAATTAATCATGCAGCCTTTGAGAATAAATGTCACGATTTCGTTCTCTCTGTGACAAATGCAGGGCTCTCGTATGCGGCGGGTATGGTATGGATTCTATAATGAGCCCTTTCAGTGCCAAATGACAGTTGATTTGCATGTTTTATGTTTAAATGGATGTATGGCTGACATTTACGGGCTAAGGCACCGTATTGAGCGCACTAATAATGGCCATAAGAGTGAAGCATCTGTCATGGTGTCAGCGGCACATGGTTAAACGGGTTTCACATTGGAATAATAACATAAGTATTATATATAGCTGAAATATAGTTGTATTATTATATTTCTGTACTTTTTATTTTTACGTGCACATTATTTCTGTGTCCAAACATTTTCCCTTGTGGACCAAAAAAGTTTGACTTCTAAGTCTAGATTGGCACCATAGGAAAAAGGGTTATAGTTCTGAAATCAAAACTTAGCATTGTGTATTTCAGGATTTCCGATTTTTTTTTTTTTTGTGTTTCTTGGAATTTATTTTGAAGTTATTTGTGGTTAAAGGTGCATTTTTTGCACCTTGGGGGAGATACTTTATCCTTGCCTTTGTGGCCATAACACCTTGAGAATCCCTGATCTGGTCTGATCTCTGACGCTCAGCACAGTTAGGCCTGGTTAGTACTTGGATCGAAGACCAGTGGGAATTCCAGGTGTAACTAATAATATTCATAATAATTGTAATAACAATAAGGATGTAACAATATCCAAATTTCTCAGTACGATATGCATCTGACAGTATGTTTATTGTGATCATTTGTTAACAAAACTATGAATATGCTACTTTTTTCTTTTAAATTTTTTTCACTGTCATCATCCAAAGAACTAACATTCAAAAATTATTATTAGGAGTTACTTATTCCTATAGTCTATACTTAAAGAGAGCAAAGCATTATGGTCTATGTAGTTTTTTAATAAACTATTGCTGCACTATAACAATGAATTTAAGCAAACAGACTTGTAATTCAATATATTGTGAAGGTCCACAATAATATTTTGAGACATTTTTCGGTTATTGTAACATCCCTAATAATAATGCATCAGTTTTATATAGTGCTTTTCTGAACACTCAGACGCTTTACAGAACATTATTCAGTCACTCCATACTTGGTGGTGTTAAGCTACTATTGTAGCCACAGCTGCCCTGGGGCAAGCTGGGGAAAGTGAGGCTGCCACTCTGCGCTATCAGCCCCTCCTACTACCACCATCAGTCACACACACACCACTTTCATACTTTTGCGACTGGCGCCCCCAGGCCCGGCCTTGTTGAGCTTCTGAGATCTGACGGGATCAGGCTTTGACAAGCCGGTATGGCCACACAGCCATGCTTCTAGCATAGTGTATACTGTTGTTGTGTCCTTTGGCAAGAGGACCAAACATAACAGGTATAGGACCAAGAGGTGCCTGTTATGGTTGGATGGGTTGGCACAGATTGGGAGTATTGTGTTTATTTTTAAATTAAACAATAATCAAAACAATATGTATTCTACCTATATACAGCATATTTACAGTTTATATAACAGTTCAAGGTATTCTCATTGTACCCAAGGACATACCATTTCAACTCACAATTCCACGTATGCGTTGGAAGTACCACAACTGATCAGCCTTTTCAACCTGAGACTGTCTTTGCAAATCATCTTGTGCGCTAACAAACACTAAGATAGCCCCGTCCGGCCCGTGTTACACAACCTCTCATTAGCATGTTGAATCTAACGCTAGCGCTGTTTTCCCAAGAAGACGGCCATCACAATGAATTCTGATTGCAATGATTCAGAGCGGAGAGCACACACTGGTGCACACACACACTCGCACAAAAGCCTGCCGCGCATACACTTTTCATCCGGCCATAAAGTGCAGCCTCCCACGCGCTCCCCCCTCTCTCTCCGCTCGCTCCCTTGCATCCCTCTCCTCTGCAAAGGCATTTGATCGGTGCTGCGGCTGCCAAGCGGAGTCAGGGCGAGCGGGGATGTATTGTGAGGAGTGGGAGATGGACGCTCTGATGTCTTTATCTGTGCCGATGCAAATGTGAAGCCGAGCGGCAGCTAGCTAGACAGGCCATGGTACGCTGCTCGCATTTGTCACAGTCTATAGGCGTTTTTATTTGAATATGGTATGTGCAGTCCTGGTATGTTTCAAATGCGCTTGCTTCATGTGACTTAAAGGGCCTGATGTATTTGAGAAACAGTAGTACAGACGTATTGTATAAGCAGCTCTTGAGATCACAAAACAGCTGTGTAGTGTCTGCATCTAATTAAAAAGGGTTTATTGTCCAACTCTCAGGAAGTGTGCACATTCAGCTTTCTAGTTGTTGTTAGCTTTACTATGATGCTGGTTTCTCAGATTTGTGAAAACCACTTACAAAGTCATTGCGGTGAATGATTAGGATGTTCTAAGTGCATAAGGTAAGTTTTTATTTATTTTTTTATTTTAAGTCAACAAACTTAAACTAGTTATGTTTTTCGTGTTCTTTAAGATGATGAACATCAGGAACAATACCTGAAGCAAGAGGACATATTATGTATTTTTGTGGATCTAATTGTCTTTTAACGAGGGAGTATTACACAAAATAAAAAGCTAAAGAAACAAATCATGTTAGAACATTTCCTACGGTGGCCAGCAAGTGCAAAACATTTTTACATTTCAAAACACACATTAACAAGTTTGAAAACAAAATAACATTTAACACTAATTTACATCTTGAAAACAAATTTACGTTTCATAAAACACATTTGCAAATGAGCAAACAAATTTACAAAACACGAAACAGTTGTACAAGCGCCGAGACAAATTTACATGAGGCAAAAACACAAATACAAACCCCTGAAATACATTAACAAGAAAGTTCTTGACGGAAAGGGAATGTCCGAAAAAGTGGAATTGATGAACCACATGCAGGACAAGCAGGAAGTGAAAAGCGATTCAACAGATATAAGAAAGATATGCTCTGACAACAGTAATACTCAGGACTAAAACCAGGACTAAACCAGGACTAACCTAAAAACAAAATCAGGACTAAAACCAGGTCTAAACAAGGTCTAAACCAAGACTAAACTAGGATTAACCCGGGATTAACCCAGGACTAAAGTCAGGTCTAAACCAGGTCTAAACCAGGACTACAACCAGGATTAAAACCAGGTCTAAACCAGGTCTAAAATAGGACTAATATGAGGACTAAAACCAGGTCATAACCAGGACTAAACCAACTGTCCTGAGAGGGCCACCACAACTTAAAATACACATTTCAATCCTAAAAACAAATTTATGTTTCATAGAACACATTTGCAAATGAGCAAACAAATTTACAAAACATGAAGCACCGAGACAAATTTACATGAGGCAAAAACACGAATGCAAACCCCTGAAACACATTAACAAGAAAGTTCTTGACAGAAAGGGAATGTCCTAAAAAGTGGAAGTGACAATCGACATGCAGGACCAGCAGGAAGTGAAAAGCGTTTCAACAGATACAAGAAAGATATGATCTGACTACAGTAAGTACGCAGATTACGCAGAGGTAATCGAACTGTCTGACTTTGAAACTAAGTTATTCTCATCCAAATCTTATGGCTACAAATGAAAACTTATGTTTAACTATTGCAAAAACACTTCCTACTTGTCCTGCACGTCATTCGTCGCTTCCACTTTTTAGGACATTCCCTTTCCGTCAAAAACGTTCTTGTTAATGTATTTCGGGGGTTTGTATTTGTGTTTTTGCCTCATGTAAATTTGTCTAGATGCTTGTACAACTGTTTCGTGTTTCGTAAATTTGTTTGCTCATTGGCACATTTGTTTTCAAGACGTAAAAGTGTATTCTAAATGTAATTTTATTTTCAATCTTGTTAATGTGTGTTGTGAAATGTAAAATTGTTTTGCACTTGCTGGCCATCATAGTTTCCTCATCAAACACAAGCTTGAAAAAGTTTTAGATGTCATCCATGCATGTTTGAGTAAATGGCTGCCTGTAAGATTCTGTCCTATGCTGAGCCCACAACCGTACGTCACCCAATTCTCCATAAATCTACAAAAGCAGGATACAAAACTGTACACAGCAGCATGACAAACCTGGTGTGATGTGCAATAGTTTCATTGGCAGGTTGCACAGTGTTCTGAGGGATGAGTGACTTGGAGGTTTAAGGCCCACCTCTAACAGAAGGCACCAGACCTTCTAAAAAGAAACATTTGACTTGCTCCTCTGAATAAAACAGAGCGGTAAAGCGTACTGTATGATCCATAATTCATAGTGCTGACGCCTTAGCTGTGGCTTTTCACACGCTCGGTTCCGCAGAGGTGACAAATGTGACAAAAGCGGCTGTTTTTAGTCTGTACACTCTTTGTTTGTGGAGGTGTCTGCACCTCAGTCAGCCTCAGCATGGAAGCCTAGAGCAGTTTGAGATATTTTGTAGATGTTTGCAGTCACTGATTCTCACTATTGCCTTGAAAATGGGCCTTGAAACTGCATTTTGCACACAAACTCAAATTCAAATGCTTAAAATCAGATGTTCAAAGTGTCAAAAATGACCTGGTGAATATAAAGTACCAGTCAAAAGTTTGGAAACACCTTCTCATTTAGTCCATTTATTGTTTGTTTTTACATGGAAGACATCAGGTATATGAAGCAAGAAGTTTTAAGTTATATATATATATATATATATATATATATATATATATATATATATATATATATATATATATATATATATATATATATATATATATATATATTTTTTTTTTTTTTTTTTTTTTATTGTTTGTTTTGTTTACCACATTCCACATGTGTTCATTCATAGTTTTGAGGCCTTCAGTGAGGATCTACATTTAAATAGTGAAGGAAAATAAAGAAAATACATCAATTAAAGTATAAAATGTGTCCAAACTTGTGTTTCTTTAGGACCCAATGTCCAGTTGCCATATTGTAATGATTGGGCAGTTTGTCTATGATACAGTCTCCCATGGCAAACAAGTGTTATGTTATGGGTCTGGACCCTTATCCCGACATACTGCGACTCCAACAGACCCCAATACCTCATTCCGACAACCCTCTATTCCGACACTTTTTGATGCAGCCATTCTGACAACCTACTCATAGTTTGGAGCGTCACCTTTTTTGCCTTGTATACGCCGTGTGGACCGCGCCTCTAAACCAGTACTAAAACCAGGACCAAAACCAGGACTAAAACCATGACTAGAACCAGGACTTAAACCAGGACTTAAACCAGGTCTAAACCAGGACTAAAATCAGAACTAAAACCAGGTCTAAACCAATTGTAAACCAGGTCTACAATAGGACTAAAACCAGGTCTAAACCAGATGTAAACAGGTGTAAACCAGGTCTAAAGTAGGACTAAAACCAGGTCTAAAATAGGACTAAAATGAGGTCTAAACCAGGTCTAAACTAGGATTTAACCAGGACTAAACCAACAATCCTGAATAGAGCACTGCCACAACTCAATAATTACCTTGTGTTTCGGAATGGCCAAATGTTGAAAAAATATCACTTTCATAAACTCATGTTGACTCTTTTAAAACAAGCACCGTAACATTACTCTGCACGGTAAGATTGGGGACCACCCTGCAGCCTTGCCTGGGGTTGAGCCTTGACCGTGAGCGCCTGGGGGAACCGTGGAGTGTGCCATGAGAACCGGTCGCTTAACGGCTCAGTCCCTCTTGTGGTGCATGTGTAAAAACTCTACACTACAATCAGACATACAGTGCAACTCACAATTCCCACACTCTCATATTTGTCGTGTGCTCCCCCTTTGCTGCTGATGTATGACCAGTCCATGAAGTAATCCAGGGACAATATTGACCCAGCGATACCGGTCTGTACACACAAGGCTAATGTGATGAGTTGCGATGTATACAGGAGCAGAGCCATGTGCTGGATTGGCCCCGGGTTAATTACAATTGTATTACAAAGACAATTAGCTGGTACAGAGAAATATGGAACAGGGCATAAGGGTAGGTTTGATCATATTTATATATACACAGTAACACCACTTATCATTCGAATTGGTCTTTTAGTGTACAAATGGGATTCTGGAAACACTGAATTGGAAAGGGATAAAATATAACATGTGAAATTCATGAATAGATATTAGAAGACTAAATTAGGAAGGCTCCGTATTGGTCAGTGTTAATTGCTTCAAAGGGAGACCGTAATTTAAAGCACTACTACTAAAGAGAGAGAGAGAGAATTTATTCATCTCGAGGGAAATTCAAGATTTGCAACATTTCCACTGTGCTTCTGTGGCCTTTGTGTCTCAGTCAAAGGTCTCAGTGTAATTTAACAGAAGGACTAGTCAAGTAGGGTCAGCAGATCTGTGTCAGGGCAGTTTGAGGAGAGGAAGAACCAGAAACTTTGTGGAGTGGTCCCAGGCAAACCATCTGCTCCTGAATGTTGGTGATTGACTGGAAGAGGACACCAGTGGAGCCAGTCACCATCCAGGGCCATGAGGTGGAAATAGTGGACTGCTACAAGTACCTTGGCGTTCAGGTGAACAACAGGCTGGACTGGAGGGACAACTGTAATGCTGCGTACAAGAAGGGCATGAGTAGATTCAACTTCCTGAGAAAGCTCAGGTCTTTCAATGTGTGCTGCAAGTTACTGGAGATCTTCTACCAGTCTGTGGAACCAGCACCCTGTACATCACTGTGGTCTTCTGGAGGAGCGGCACCAGTAAAAGGAACATTGGGCGGATAGACAAACTGATCCATAAAGCTGATGACCTGACTGGCTGCGACCGGTTCTCTTGGCACTCTCCATGGTTCCCCCAGGCGCTCTAGCCAGGCTGGCGTCGCCCAGTGCCTCCACTCGATTTAATTTCTCTCCAGCAAGTAGATCAGAAATCGGAATACACAAGACGGTTTGCAAAAAAACTAGAAGTGCGAGTCCGGGCTCCAGCCGATACGCCGTACATTCTGTTTTGGCAACGGTTCCAGAGATCAAGGATTTCAAGCCGGAACAAAGAGAATATTTGTTGAATTTTATCAGTGGGAAAGACATTATTGCTCTTCTTCCTACGGGATTTGGGAAAAGCTTAATATACCAGTTAGCCCCGTTAGTGGCACATTACATAAGTCATGAACAAATGGCAGCGATTGGTTAAATGAAATAAGTACCTGCCTACCATCAAGCGAACAAATTCTAATGCTGCGAGGTCAGACGGTTTCTACCAACTGAAACCGGCTGATGAATCAGGCACTCACCTTCATGGCCTCAACTCCAGGCTTGGCTGCAGGGTGGTCTCCAGTCTTACGTACAGATGTGATGTCATGGTGCTTGATTTAACAGTGTCAAAAAGAGTTTATGGAACTGATATCTGATAAGATGATCTCTTTGTTATTATATTATCATGTGTGACCTGCTGTGTCCAACTAATGTGGATCATTAAAGATTGTCTAACCCCGAATTCACATTCATTCGTTGTCTTGACTTTGTTTAAGTTATTTTGAAAGGGCATCGGAAGTTTATTTTGACACCGCGTGTTTATTTCCTGTCTTTCCCCTGCTAAAAACCTTGGAGATGCGCCGTTGACACTGCAAAATTAGAAGTCTAACCTATTTCGAGCAACGCGGCAGCGTCAGACGCTCGTTGGACGCGCGTATGACACTGCTGGTGTACATTGTCAGACCGGTTAAAATGGAAGTCTAAAGCTGCACGTCTGCTGCTTGTGTGCTGTGCTGCTGCGTTTATGCACCGTTGCACTTTGGTGTGAATTGGGGGTTAGTCTTAAAGTGTCCCTCCTCAGTCGGTGCTGAAATGGACCATTCATTCCAAGTGTTTCTTCTGGAAGGTTTGTCTGACATATTTGCTGCCAGAATTGGTGTGTAAAAAAACAAAACAGACAAACAAAAAACATCTCAAACGTCTTTAGCCAGCTTCTTAGTTTGCCTCTTGCACAGTCTCTATGGATACAGAAAAAAACAGCTCATTTCACACAATCCAGCAGTCCTTTAGTTGTGTCCTTTGGACTGCACATGCTGTGTTTTTTAGTTGATTAAAATCCCACGAAATTATGTTATAAACTGTGCTCTTAAAAAAAAGAGTACTCAGAGCCTGGTATGCACTTGAGGAGCCAACTACTTTGTTGCCATGTAATACACAGCTTCATTCAAACATCGGACGTCACTGTGCCTTGACTTTTGCAGTAATAGGCACTTTTGTTTCCTCCAGCTGGTGTAAACACTTTATTCCTGTGTGCAGCACAAACATCGGAAAGTGCACAGGAAAGTGGAAACATTAAAGTGTCCAAACAGGAAGTAAAGATATATTTTAAAAAAAAGTAAATCTGTTCATCTTGAAGGGCCCATATTATGCAAAATTGAGCCTTGTGAGGTTTAAGCCATGCTATACTGCTGTTACCTCATCCAAAACATACTTGGAGTTGTTTTGTTTTAGTCACACATGTTTGAGTAATCCCGCATTTTTAGTCTGTCTCCAGCTCCAGAGTTCAAAAAGCTCTGTTCCACCAGAGCTAAAATCATCCAAATTATTCTAGTGAAGGTGTTTGTAGTTTAAAACACAGTGGAGCACTTCCTATTACCACATGATATCACAAGGTGGAACAGTGTTTTCTGTCCAAGAGAAGAACACAGCATAAATATGCAGAGTTTGTGTGTTAAACATGTTTGAATGAAACAAAACACAACTCCAGGTCTGTTGATGATGAAGAAATGACATTATAACAGATTAGATCAGAAAACAGTGTAATATAACCCCTTTTAAATAATCATGTTAAAGGTTGTATGGAGGATTTTTTTTTTGGTTTCAAATTGTCAATGATAGCATTATAGAGATGCAGTAGCCTTGTAATTATGATGACCAAAAAAAAAGAGAATAAAAATTCATCAACTCTGGACGTGGTGGGGCTAAACATTTGCCAATAGATAACGACACTGCCTCGTTATCTGTTAGCTGACAGGCTGTCAATCAATCTCCCTACGTTTGTAGTGTAACTGACTTGCCTGCGCGTCGCCGGTACGTGGTTTACGTACGCCTGTCACGCAGTCCACAGACGCCGTTTACTCCACCAACGCAACAGTTCTTAGCGGCTTTTTTTGACCTATATCTTCCTCGCAGTTAGCACAAAGTTTGTTGCAATGGCGACAAGAATCCAGGAGCAGTTAGCCGCAAAAGAAAGTCAGTTTTTGAGGTCGCTGAAAGAAGAAGACAAGGGGAAAAGCAGCGAAGCCAAACTAAGGTGATTCTTGAAGATTCATTCCAGCGATGGCGCGACTGAAGCAGACGCAGGGTCTAATGACTGACGCATTGGTCGCCAAATTACTCCTGGACAGGAAACTTCTGCTTATTATGAAAACGTACTTTATTTCCAAGAGCTAGTCAAACGTTTTTCAGGACACGAAAGTGATATCCTATGTCTGAAAACGTAATTTTCAAGGCAAAGAAAGAGTCCGCTTGCTGCTGCGTGTTGTAGCTAGTTCATTCGCACTGAATCTCTGCGCACCCTTCTCTGCACCCCTTTCCTGCTCCTCTCCCCGCTGCCCGATCCGCTCTTCCCCCTGCTCCTCACTTCTCCGGGCACGGAATCTCCGCGCACCGCTCCCCTCTCCTCTCTCCCTGCTCCGCTCTTCTCCCTGCTCCTCACTTCTCGTCCGCGCACGAAATGTCCGCGCACCCCCTCCCCCGCTCCTCACTTCTCCGCCTTGCCTAACCAACACTGTAGTTAGTTGTTTACAAGTCATGTGCAGCGCACCGGCTGTAAACAAACCTGTTTCTGGCGTAAGGAGGAGGCGTTTCTACGTAGGGAGCTGTAGGGGAGGGGGGGTGGTTTCACGCATGCGCAACATTTGAAAAAGGACAAACAGTCGCTCGTTCCTTGGAAAATCCTCTATACAGCCTTTAACTGTGTTGTAAATATGCACTCAACTTAACTCCAGATAAGTTTTAGATTTTTTTTTTTTTTTTATGTGGTTGAAGAACTGGACAGTATAAATGGTAGATGGTCACATTTTTATACAGCACTTTAGAGGTGTGCAAAAATATCAAAATATTGAATCGTCTAATGTGATGACACAGGATCGATATCGTGGGCCACTGTATCGATGTATCGCCAAGAGTATTTTTTTGTATATTTTATTTAATTTTATTACATTTTGCTACATTGCTCCTTTTTTTTTTTTTTTTTTTTTTTGCTTATTTAGAGGAAATAAACTAATTTATGCGATACATTTGGCATTTTTACAGTTCTGATGATTAAAATGGGCGTGTTTCTTATCAACTGCACAGGAAGTGGTTTAACAAAGACTTTTAGTATCACAGCCATGATTTAGCCTTTGTTTTTTATTGAACCGTATTGAATGGATTTGAAATGTACAGAATCGAAAGTTTACGAATTCAAAAGTTATGACTTCAAGAATTACAATCCCGAAATAAAATGAAAAGGTTACTGTTTCTTCAGTACGAATATGAATTCACAGACGCGACTCGACTGTCATCACTTCACAGGCATTATTTACTGAGCAGAAGAAACACTGATCAAGATGCTTTTGTGCCACACATGCCACGAACCTGGACTAACCCAGGACTAACCCAGGACTAACCCAGGACTAACCCTGGACTAACACTGGACTAACCTAAGACTGATTCCAGGACTGATTCCAGGAGGACTAAACCAAGACTAAACCAGGACTGCGCCCTTGTAGACTGTCTGGTGACCACAGGCGAAAGGACCGGCGTAGAGCTCTGTGCTCCACAAAGGTAAGCGCAGCCTTCACCCGTGTGTCTTGCCCAAGGACCCAACGAGAGTATTCACCTGTGGGAGTTGAAATTGCACCGCCAATTTATGGGTCAGTGGATCTGACCGCTCAACCAGTGTTTACATCGAGATTCAAACCGCTAATCTTCGGATCAGTGGACAATCTATCTACCAACTGAGCTACTGTCGCCCCTAATAAAATGGATCAAGTGATATTTATTGCCAAACTGTTTTAAGAAATTTACCTATTAGCACACTAACCCCTAGCTTATCAAAAAAACAAACAAAATTGAACTGTTTACCATTATTATTTTCGGATTAGCTTGCCTTTGCGTTGCGGAATTTACAGTAATTACCTATAGTGTGTTATCACTATCGAACTCATGAGACTATTAGACCTTCATATTGTCACAGTTGCATGGGTTTAGCAGCTTATGTGTCAACGCTAACCTCTAATCGCTCATTTGAGAGTATTATAGCGAGCACAGTCTTACCGGAGTCCTTTGTAGCATGCTATTTTAATTGATGTTTAAATAAAGATTACATTTTTGAATCTTTGGGAGTGCCGGGGTCAGCTGCAGCTCCTCTGATGTGTTTTTATAATGACCCTGATTGGATTCATTATTTAAGGGCTCCTCTGAACCCACTTAACCCTGGTGCCCTAACTGAAAAAGGGTTGGTTTAGGCAGAGGCTTGGGCACTGACCGCTCTCAAAAGTTATCAAGTAGAATTAATAACGAATGATAAGGATTGAATTTAGCTATTACGCTAACTCCGGCGTATTTACGTTAAAGCTGCACTATGTAGCTTTTTGGTGGAAGGTCCGTCACCTGCTTGTTTCTATGAATGTGTCATCGCTCTGTCTGGAATGTGACACAGCTCTACTTTACAGGTGGTCTTTTAGCTCAAAAATGATGGTGTCAAAATAGTCCCATAATACACACTCACAAGTCCTGTTTTAGTCCTGGGTCAGTCCTGGTTCAGTCCATGTGTGGCGCAAAAGTCCAGCATCGCAGTATAAGGCCCCATTTACACTAGTACGTATTTGAGTCATTTTCGTTGCTGATGCAGTGTTCGTCCACACTAATCCAATGGAATACGGCTCCAGAGACGGAACGATCTAGTGCTGTCAGCTCCCATTCATCTGAGTACGGATCTGATCTGGCATTGTGTGGGTGCCTGAAAACGCTGATACGCTGACATAGGAGCTTTAGTTGCATTTTTATTGGACCACGTCACTATGACGTGCTCCTTCCTGATTTGCTGGGTTTGTGACATCGGGCATGTGACGTTATTGCGGAAAACAGTTTAAACAAACCACACACAAACGGGAAACAGCGTAGCTAGAACTACTTGCTAGTACATGGTCCATGAAAAGACTGCCATCTTCCTCAGCTCAAAATTAGTAGCTGCAACTTCAGACACGGTTAGCAGAGCACCCCTCTGACACAAAAAGAACACATATATTCCACTGATTTGTGTACTTTAGCCTTTAACCTGACAGGAGCTGAACCGCATCAGCGCACAAGGAGCGAGCTGTTTTTTGAGCGCTCAGTTTATGTAAATTAGCCATGTGGTTTTAAGTTTCGTTTCTGTAAAAAGTAGACAAATATGCTTGAAGCTGTGTGGATAGGGGAGGCTTGTGGACACAGAAACAATGTATCTGGATGCAAATGTGATTTGTAACCTAAGTCATGGAAACAGGGAACGGGCATTATCTGTTTTTTTTTTTTTTTTTTTATTCATTTAAATACAAAATCAAAAACTGAAAAAAACAAATTGTCATCTGTATCGTAATATTGTATCGTGGAATGCATATTGTGAAAATATCATATCAAGAGATTTGGTTATCATTACGTTCTTACTGGAAAATGCTTATATGGTTTTATATAGAATGTAATCTTCAAGACAGAAAGAGAATACTGAAATTTACATTTTTCCTCATGTCCACACATAGTACAGTGTGTTAGTATTTGTAGTAATACACACTTTTGATTTGCATCTGAGTTTATGGCTTATCATTTCTTATGTTTACCCACGCTTAATTAACAAATTGTATTATATCACAGACTTTTTTTTTTTTCTGTCTGTCTTTACACTGCAAAAGCAACTAAAGTCTTTCCAAGTTAAGGTTACTTGACTCAAGAAAGTTTTATCATGATTTGACAAAAAAAAATTGTGTATTAAAAATTAAATACAGTATGAAAATGCATCTCGCTACACTTAAGATAAGAAAAACAACTTGGCACTTAAAATAAGAAACTAAATCTAATAATATTGCTTGAATTCTGAAAAACACACTTATTCCATGTTTTAGGTACTTATAATTGTTAAGCTGAATCTACTCAAAAATAAAATGTTCTTAATTGAAGTCATTTAACTCTAGATATAACTTTCTAAAGTGTAATTATTTTACAGAAGTGAAAAGTCAAATCATACTCAAAATTTGCACCAATTGGCGGCCCTTGCTTTAGAGTTTGAATACTGACAATGACTAAAACCAGTTAAAAGGCAAAGACGACCATCAAATATCTCTTCTTAAAAAGAAAAACAAAAAGATACAGGACCATGCCTGTATACAGCCATTTTAAGATAAATAGATTTTAGTTTACACATAGTTTATTTAATGACAAGGACAGTGCACAATATACATTAACCTTAACAGGAGAGATGCATTGTACCAGGTTGTAAAAAAATTAAAACAAAACCTGCCATATAAAAAGTACAGCGCTGTCAAATGAATCCAAGCAGTGTAGTGTTGGTGTGATAGTGTTTTCCTGTGTCCTTGTGGCTTGACTTCACGTCCTTCGTCCCCAAAATGAGTTTCACAAGGTTGCCGGGATATAAATGGTTTGTGCAGAATGGCTTGTGCCCAGACGGCAGCTGTTTTTGAAGGATGCACACTTCTTCTTTACTTGGATCAAAACCATATCTGTTCTTTTCAATCTGAAATATCTGTAAATTGGTTGTAAACACTCTTGCTGTTACTAGACAAACATAGAATTCATATCTGATGACCATGATCTTGACCAATTAAAATGTTTGCTTGTAATACTTTTTTTTTTTTAGCTCCGATTAGTTGCAAAAATACAAAGGACAAGGCTTAATAGTTAACACCTATTGCAAAACCACAATGATTAAAAAATATATATCTTTATCAATAAGAATAGCATTTTCAACACAAATATTAGGGCATTTAATATTACCATGTGATAATGTGGGAGTTCTGACAAAGAGCCACACTGATTCAATTGAGTATCTAATGTCCATATTGGTTTTAGCACACATTTATATGCCCTTTTCCAATTTATAACTATATTTTCTTGTTTTAATAAAATGTCTGCCAAAGTTATCAGAAATATTTTTAAGAATGTAAAATATACATAAGACTATTTTACATTCAAATGCCATTTAATGCCACTTTTATATCAATCGGAAACCAATCGAAATACCCTTAACAAGTGCCTGTGTACTCCGAGGACTGTCATGAGTAATCAGGATAATCATGTCCAACTGACTGTTAAAATAATGGTCATTATTTTGGTGATCATAATCATTATCTGGACTATAAATACTAAAACACGTACCAAAAGACAATGGCATTTTTAATTCTAAATGTAGAAAAATAAACAGACATTCTGATCTTCATCGATTATACACTTTATTTGTAAATATTCTCTATCTAAAAGACTTCAGTCACCACATTTCAACCTTTCTTGTTTTAAAAACAGTGTTGGGCAAGTTATTTAAACTGTAATGCCTTATTTATTTATCACTTGTTACTGTCATTTCAAAGTAATTTTTTACATTACAATATTACTGTATTTAAAATGTAAGGCATTACACGACTATTCCATTACTTTTAAGTTACTCTCACCAAAATAATTGGAAATATGTTTTTGGCAATGTAGATGCAGCTCATGACACAATTATAAAAATGATTATATTATACAGAAGAGCTTTGGATGCTATGTAGTGCTGATCAGGATCATGTGGTGACATTTACACAGTTAAACAGTTTGACAAGTTACTTTGCAGTATAGTATGTACAGTATGAATACATACACCAAATACTTTCATAATTTAAGTATAACTGAACACAAATGTATATTTATTTAATGTGTCAAGACTCTATGCCAAGGTCGCAATAAAAAGGAGGCGAGAGGTTGGACTTTAAAATAAAATCTATTTATTAACTAAGTCACAAACAAAACACACGCTGTTTCTGCCTTTTGCCTTTGCACGACTCGTTATGTTTGCCTCATGGCACAAAGGCAGAGTACTGGAACTGACAAATAAGGGTCAAAGGTCAATTCTGAGGTCAATATTTTTCACAATATTGATTCACATGATAAAGGAGGTCTCAAATACAAACAAAATGACTTGAACAGATTTCGGACCAAGCATGACATTACGGCATTCTGCTTTTCAAGGGCAGAATAGCTATTTGGCATAAAATAATCGCTGAATAGTGAACTACTAAAATAACAGCCGTACCATCCTCTGTGCTCTGCTGGTTGGGTACGCTCCTCTCCCTGAAGAGCAGTTTTCCAGGTACACGGCTGATGGATGCATTTGGTGTGCGTTGCCATGGTGATACCGGCAGAGCTGGGCACACAGTAATGATGCTCTGCACACACCTTCAGCTCCGTCCTGGCACCGGCAGCCCACAGGAAGTACACCATTTTGGGCACAAATCTGTCGCCAGGTGCTGTGAACAATTCCAGTGGAAATTTAACTCGTGCTCAAAGAAACCTGCTGGAACTCGTGTGTGTATGTGGGCTTTTTAAGGGCCTGTACTAGTAATGGTGCAGTTTTGTTCGGCTTAGGATACTCCATCGCTCTACCGGACTGCTCTACATTAGACTTAGACAAACTTTATTTATCTACAAGGGAAATTATTTGGACACAGTAGCTCACACATCACAAAATGTGTGAAAAAAGTGAAAAAAATATATATATAAAATATAAATAGCAATAATAAATTCTAAATAGGTAGTAAAATGTTAGCATTACTGATCCATGAAACTCTCGTGTTTTAAAGTTCATAAATCTTCACAGTCCGTGTATCATTCGTTGATTCGTTTTTCAAAATAAAACCAAAAATAAGAAATAAAAAAAAACAGCTATTTTCTTTATTTGTCTCCAAAACCAAAATGGGGGAAGAAAAAAAAAAAATTATGTTTTGCAGTTTTTGATTTTGTTTAAATAAATAATGGAGAAAACGGATTTCCCGTTTCCGTGACTTAAACTGTGATGCCGGACTTTTGCACCGCATATGGACTGAACGAGGACTGAACAAGGAGTGAACCAGGACTGAGACCAGGACTGAGACCAGGTCTAAAATAGGATTAAACCGGTCTCAGTCCCGGTCTGGTCCCGGTCTCAATCCTAACCACTGAGACTGGGACCAGACCAGGACTGAAACCAGAATTGAGACTGAGACCGGGAACAGACAAAGAAAGAGACCGGTTTAGTCCTAGTTTAGTCATTTAGACCTGTTTTAGTCCTGGGTCAGTCCTGGTTCAGTCCATATGCAGCACAAAAGTCCGGTATCGCAGTTTAAGTCACAGGAAATGGCCGTTATCCTTTTTTTTTTTTTTTCCATTATTGATTTAAATACACAAAATCGAAAACTGGGGGGAAAAAAAAACAAACAAAAAAATCAGTTTTTTAATTTTTCATTTTCATTTTGGTTTTGGAGACAAATTATGAAGAAAATTGTGGTTAAATATAGAGCCTGACCGATATATCGGTTGGCCGATATATCGGTTGGCCGATATATCGGTTGGCCGATATTATCGACCGATGTGGGCACCTGGAGGCATATCAGCTATCGGCTGATATGCTTGCTGATAGGGGCTGATATTTCACGTGGGCATGTGATACGTCGTTAAAAATCTTAGATTCTCTACATTATGTTCATTTAATCCAATTTACAGACAGATAAATGTCCTAATATGTGGCTCATCAGTATTTATCTGCGGAATCATTTGTCTGTGTGTGTGTTCGTACTGTCCCTGAACACACCACAGAGTCGTGTCAGTCATGTGTGTTTGTTTACACCCGCAGACACAGATCCAAACATTGAGATTATATTCTTTTTACGGACAATCGGTTTGAGTCTGGATTAAAAGGACATTTATTAGTGCAGACTTGTGATGTGAGGAGGAGCCTGTGTGCGCGGTGAATGTTGGAAATATGTCGATTTTGAGGCTAGTTTTGGTCATTTGTTATGGGTTAGCTGCTGTAGCTCCCGCACATAAACAGGCTGTTTTCTATTGGCATATTGTAAAGTGACTACATTGGCCGTATATTTGTTACTGGACCTGCATTGATATGTAAATGAGCTGTGAATAGATGTGTGAATTATGACATTTGCGCATATAATTAATTACCGCGGCGCGCACGTATTTACGGCTAAAGGCTAATAGTGCTTGTTTCTTTACTAGTTATGGGTCGGTCGCGAACGAAATGGCTCTTAGAGCCGACTCTTTGAAGTGAAAAAACGGGAGCCTGATCCTTATTGGGAGGCGTGTTTTCTCTTTCTCTCACTTTTTTTCTCTTCACGCCGTGTGCAGACTCGTGGTAGTTTGACAGTGACAACAGCTGAAAACGAAACTTTGAGAAATTTGTGTGTAAAAAAAAACTAGCATATTTGGCTGTAGTTTAGCATAAAATAAATAAACCAGGACTAATCTTGGGCAGGAGATAGAGACTGAGTCCTGACACTCAGTCCTGGTTCAGTTTTGATTTAGTCCTGTTTTACACGTGGTCTAGATCTGTTTTAGTCCCGGTTTAGTCCTTTTTCAGTCCTGGTTTAGACCTGGTTCAGTCCTGATTCAGTCCTACTTTAGACATGCTTTAGTCCTGCTTGCAACAAAACAATCTGAAGAGCCGCTTGGGAGCCAAAAGAACCAGCAGCTTTTAGTGAGCCAAGCCAAAAGAGCCGGTTCTCTAAAAAGAACTGGAATACCCATCACTAGTGTCTAGAACAGGGATCTCCAAACTTTTGCATCCAGTGAGCTACCTTTACAAAATGAAAATGCCGGAGAGCTACTCATTTTATCGGTTGCAAGAATTTAAGTTGATATAAGAGGGCAAGCCTTAGTGTTCTACAGTTAGGTGCCTATAAAACCTAAAACCATTATCTATTTATTAGAGCATAAAGTTCAAAATAACACATTTACAATGATAATCAATCAAATCTGAGTTATTCAGTACAATACATAGACTGCAGAAATTCCTTGGAGAGCTACTTGGAAGGGGGTGGAGAGCTACTGGTAGCTCGCGAGCTACAGGTTGGAGACCCCTGGTCTAGAATGTGATGCAAAAATTCCATTAAACCAACCTACTGTCTGTAAATATGATGTAAAGGGGCAGAATAACAATAAATGTTGCCTAAATAAACCCAATTTAAAATCCACCAGAGCCACACCTAAGTTTTTTAAACAATTCAACATTTACAGTGAATTTTTACATCACTAAATATATCGGTGATTATATCGGCTATCGGCAGCGCCAACTTCCATTATATCGGTTTCATATCGGCCACAGCAAAATCCATATCGGTCGGGCTTTAGTTAAATAGAATAGTTAATATAAATAGTTTTTATTTTTGGTTTTATGTTGAAAAACGAATGAATGAACGAATGACACATGGATTCTTCACCAATCTTGAACTTGTCTGAGCTGAAACTGCCCCCGAGGATCAGCCTGCGGTGATAAAACTGGAATCATGATCTCATTCCTGTGACCTGATGCTATTCTGGTAAAATGGCCACATTGTGATTCACTACTTTTCTCCTGAATGCAGCTTTGTGCTCAAAAACAGACATGACTGCACTTTACTGCTGGGCCCATTCCACAAACATTAGGAGCGTATGAATCATTGTGTGCAATCCACTCGAACACAAGGAGATACATCTCAGGGGGCTATTCCTTTTAATAAACAAATGTAACATTCAATGTGGACTAAGCTATTGTTTTAACATAATAGTAAATAAGTACAGTTTTAGTTATATACAGGGATGTAGTGGGGATTTTTTAAGTGGGGGTACGCGATTCGTGACTGAACCAGGAGGACTAAACCATGGCTGAACCAGGACTAAACCAGGACTTAAACCAGGACTTAAACCAGGACTATACCAGGACTACATCAGGTCTAAATCAGGACTAATCTTGGACTAGAGAGCGAGAGAGAAAACCCTGAGTCCGTGGAGCAGGATGTTTGAAAAGGCTGTGCTTAGCCCCAATCTTTGCTAAACTGGTTTAGGGCTAGTTTGTACTTGGATGGGAGATTACTGGCCATGGTGGGGCAGCAGTGGTTGTGTCCTTAGGCAAGACACTTCACCCACATTACCGAGTGAATCTGATATGTGCGATCGATGCGTGATCAGTGGTGATAAGTTTGAAGCATTAAAGATTAAAGAACCCAAATACTGACACATGATTTAGATTCAGATGCCCAGCACTCACTCTTTGTAGGTTGGAGTTTTAAAATTTATGAAATTATGAAAATGTCAAACTTGGATAATAAAAGATACTGTATTTTTTGGACTATAAGGCGCAAAAATTGGGAGTGTGTCTTATGTATTAATTCTGGTTGTGCTTACTGACCTCGAACCGATTTCATGTGGTACACGACGCTCAAAAATCTGTCAAAAATGTTTTAGTATGTCTTTGGTAAACTACGAAGCCACACCGCTTGGTGGATTGTCAGAGCATTATGGCTACCATAGTCAGGAGTCTCTGACAGAAGCTGACCGCATCATCGCACAAGAAGAAACAGTTTTTTCAGCGCTTAAAGTTTATGCAAATTAGCCATGTGGTTTTAAGTTTCATTTCTGTAAAATGTAAACAAATATGTTCAAAGCTGCATCAAATGCATTATTACTCAATGTATATTTGAGTCCTCCTCATAGGAAATAAAAAAAACCCCAAAAACTTTAATTATCCACTCCATTCATAATCCATATTCACGAAGACAGGGAGACAACACCAGGTGAATTACACCACGATCTGCCAATGGATCGTGGATGCCTGGGCTAAGGATCAGTCTCAAGTGTCTTCCGTTTGTTTCTCTTAATGCACCTTATAATCCAGTGTGCCTCATAGTTCGAAAAAATATGTTAATTCTTGTCTTCTTATTGTAGAATTAAATATCTTATTCTAACAAAGCACAGTACAATATAGTGGACATATGGCTATTCATATATGCAACTCATTATTTTTTATGTTCATTTGCCGTAAGAATGAAGCCTGCCTTTAGATCATGACTGCGCAATGTGATGCTGCATGAGACCAGGGGCCGTGTATACCCCATCACTTATTCATCCTTCACACTGGGCTCATCGTGAATCATTTATGACTTCATTCATATAGTAAATAACAAAAGGTGAAATCGGGAGTCCGGACAATGCTAGCTTAGCCCAATATCCCCACACCCCCTCTACTAACCCTCACCTATTAAAAATTCATGCGTTTTTACAACTTTTCTTCGAGCTAAATTGGAAATAAAAATCTTTCATTCTTTCCTCCCAGACAAATGAGTCAGTGAGGGGGGGAAATATTGGCTAAAATGGAAAAAAAGAAAAAAAAAGTGGCTAGAGTGTCCCGCTTCTCATTAGCGAAGATTGCCATTCCGCCGCAAATCAGGAGGGTCCAAAGCAGAAGCACATTCAGATCAAACTGAATTATGAAGCAGCCCTGCAAAATTGGGGTCACTGATGGAGCTCTTTGATTTCTCTCTGTCGAGCAGCTGTGTGTCCGAGGTCTGATCTGGAAGGCAAATTTGAGTAACAAAAAGATAAAAACAAAAATGCTGATTTTATTAATTATTTTAATTAATTTATTTATTTATGTATTTATATATAATTTTACAATGAAAAGTGCATGCAGCAATTGTGTCCAACACTTCACCCAGATAAGTAAAAAAAAGTTAAGTATCTGGTTGCCGCTACATGTGCAGTTACAGGGAAGGCTCGGCTTTTTAATACTCATGTGGGAACTCGTCCGTGACTGGGGTGGCAGTGTTTCCCGCAGCGCTTTATAGTTGGGGCGGCCATTTTGACAACAATTGCACCCCGCCTTGACCACGTCCCTCCGAACCACGTGAATCTAAGCAAAACTACAGTCATCGCGCACCGGTCCTCACTTTCACCAGCACAGAATCTCCGCCCAACCGTCCCTCCCATACCTCCCCATACCCTCGTCCTTTGTCCCTAGTGAAAATGTATTTTCAACCGCTTTTGGACATTATAACTGCAACAGATCTGCACGTTCTGCAAACAATGTGGACAAGTTTTTTGTTTTGTTTTTTCTGGACAGGAATATGAAGATTGAGTAAAAGTTCATGCTGGAACTGTTAGTCTTGCGCTTTACTATTTGAAAAGTTTTGATTACTCTTTACAAGGAATTTATTTTTTTAATAATATTTCATATGTTTGTTGCATATTTGAGAATATTTTATTTAACATATTAGTATTACCAAGCAGCATTTTGCGTTGTAGGTTTATATAATACTGTACCAAAAATGAACCGAACCATGACCTCAAAACCGAAGTACGTACCAAACTGTGATTTTTTTGCAGGTTCCATTGTGGTCCATGGGCGTATAATAGTCTATGTGCTCTTATACTTGTTCTGATACAGCTCAAGATCATTCTTAAGTTATTCAGGAAAGGTTCATTTCTGTATTGTGCATGTGACTTTTTTAGTATCATTACTTGCTCAAATGAATATCTAGTTTCGATACTAGTTTTAGTACCAAATAGTATTAGATTTTCAGTACTTTTGAATCCTCCCTCACTAAAAATGTTCAAGAAAGGTTTTGCCACTGTAATTTCTGCAATATCGACAAGTATCTTGCTTTTAATAGAATCCATTTTAGACTCAATCAATATCTAGGCATCGAGTTTTAAGTTAATTTTTTATTTTTGACAAACAGCTCTACAAGATAACAAGCCCAAATTTCTAAATAAAGAAATATAGTAAACAAATGATATAACGATATTATGAAACCTTATTGAATTCCACAGCACATCTGCGGATATTTTGTCATCCCTCCTCCTCCTCTTCTTCCTCTCCTTTCTCTTCCTTCTTGTCTCCATTGTTTAAGTGGTGGTTTTCTGTTCAGGAGTGGTGTTTTTCAGTTTCTTCTCAGGTTAGTGTTAGTTCGGTGTAAGCAGACTCCCGCGGTCCTGCAGGAGGTGCCGAACAATCAGGGCCGTGACCCCAGTCGAAGCAGAACAAGTCCCCCTTCATCCGCCCATACTCCTGTACTTAGACGTAGATCGATACTCTCCAGCTGACGTCATCAATTTTGCCTGGTGGTGTGACGCTAACTGTGGGCACTGCTCTGTCTGAAGCTCTGTTAGACATGAATCTGAGATTTGTTTTAACACCATCTGACACTAAAGAACCGATTTAGCCAGAACTACAACAGGTGAGTTGGTTTGTGCTGTTAAACAAGTCTCTCAAAACATAAAATTATAGTCACGAGCTAGCAGTTTTACAGTTAGTCACTCACCTTTTTGTTGAAACGAGAGGTGCAAGAATCATTTAATTAATTAACAACCTCTGGATTTTGTGTATGGAGTATAAATCGCACCAGCCAAAAAATTCGTAATGAAGAAGAAAAAAACATAAGTTACACTGGTCGCACTTTTTGGGGGAAATTTGTTTTATAAAAGCAGAGACCAGGAACCTACATTTCATCTTGAAAGCAAGTTATAGTAATAACAATAGAACAGAGAACAGCAGACTGTTAACATCATATATGAACAGTTCTTCAGAAAATTATACAATAAACAACAGAAAAGAACAAGTTTACCAAACTCTCCATCTCACTCCAAATCACTAAATCTATTGAATTCTTCATCCTCTGTGTCACTTCTGAGCAACTCCGCGACCTCCGGAGGTAAACATAGCGCCGCTTCCTATTTTGCGTAGTTGTTGTCAGACTCAACATCAGTTCCAGTTAGAATTATCCCGGCCTTTCTGAATCCCAACAGGATGGTTTCGGTTGTCTTTAGAAGATTGTTTAAATGTTAAATTTTCAGTGATACAGAAGTAATGGTGCGATCGACTGAAATGATACAGACAGGACAGAGGCTCTTTCTGCAGCAGACATGCACAGTAGAGCCAAGTGACAGTGGTATAGGAGTAGCCAATACTGCCACACAAGCCTAGAGCCTCTCACGGCTGTCAGTGTGTACATTTTAATATATAAGTTGAAGGAAACACCCAAACCATGAAAAAAAGTGCGACTTATAGTAAAAAAAAATACAGCAAGTAACACAGAGGAGGGTACTGGAGTTTGATCAGAGCCGTGAATGAATGCAAGAGAATAAAGATTACTCAAAAATACTAGGAATTTTGCACAACAATGCCTTCTTCACCTGAAATTCATGGTAAAATATGTACAGTTTTAATTAGTTTTCATTTAAACACAAATCCAGGTTCCCCATTAACCTAGTATCCGCCCTCACACTGGCCATTGAAACTGCACTTAGCCCTCACACAGGCACAGATGTAAGTCTTTCTGTAGCTGTTTAATGGTGGTGATCAGACTGCTGGGCCTTTATCATCACCTGTTGTACGCGTTTACTCCTCATGTGAATATTCATCAAGGTTACTAATGCACACAGTCACAGCGCCGCCCAGCTAATCTATTGTCCAAATGGAAAACGTTTACAGACCTTTTATCCCAGCTAACCCGGAGCCAGGCATTTTAGGGCCTCTACTTAATCATGGAACATTTATTTTTATGTTATTGCTGCCAAATAAAAGAATAAGCCTAAATTGTTCCGAAATTTGTCAGCGTCGGCCTCTGTGTGTGTTTGCTCCAGTCACATTAGCATATTTGAAATAAATAACAATTATATTTTTGCATACAGTAAAAGGGGGAATAAATGGATACAGTACATGGTGAAAGTTTAAAACATCATCAATCTAGTGATATTTTGCAAGTCATCAACATTGCCTGGGGAAGGTGAACCTAACTGGAAGCACTGATCCGTCTGAAGCTCTTTTACTAAGTTAGATGTATTCTGAGCTTTGTTTCAACACAATATGAGGATAAAGGACTGACTTATTTAGAACTACAACAGTCTGTTAAGCAGGTCACTCTCAAACACCAACAAACATGACCATGAATGCTCGTTTTGATCTCAGGCAAATAAAAATGTGTTGTTTAAATAAATTTTTTCTTGAGACATATTTGGTTATGTCTGCCATGATGACACTGTAAAGGAGAATGAATGACTTACTTACTTTTTTAAGCAGTGTTTTTTAGTGTGTTTTAAAATTTGTTTTTAAGCAGTAACATTACTTACACTTAGAGTTAGGTTAAAGGCCCTGTTTTGTTCCCACGTGTTTGAACAAAATGTGTCTTATATATGGTATAAGCAGCTCCTGAGGTCAAAATAAGTTTCCTGCGTAAAGAGTTTTATTGCATTGCCTGAGACTCAGGAAGTGCACATTTGCATGCTAGTTGTTAGTCTGACCATGATAGCAAAACTCTGCTAGAACATAAAAGATAGAGACACCTGGTCATATCATAGACCAGTGTTTCCCAAACCGTTTTACTGGGGATCCATATTTTAAAAGTCACAAACCAATAGGCCAATGATGTCTATGTCATCCAAGTCAATAGACATTATTCATAAATCACAAAATAATGGTGGATAAAATATAACCATTACAACTGTCTCATCATTGAGTCTGAGCTTAGCTCGCTGTCAAGCTGGAACGGCTAACGTCTCAGTGAGGACAGTACAAAACATTAATAAGGATATTTTATTGTTGACTGATCGTGTTTCTCTGAACAATTAGTATTACTCAAGTTTTAAACAATGAAAATCAGTCATTGAAGCAGTAATTAAAGGATCCATAAGTCGCCTATTTGGACATTAAATGCAGCCCATTTCTTTTACTTTTCAACATTCAATTGAACCAGCAATACTGGAACAATAAAATAATTACATAAAGGATTAGAAATTATACAAAACATATCTTTACAGTTCTGACAAATGTTGAAATGTTTATTGCCAGACTTACATGCAGATCATTACAAGATGACCCCCAAAAAATCTCTTGCAACCCAGTCTTTGGGAAACAATGCCATAGACTGTATATACATGTGGCTCCAATTGACTTTAGTTTGAAAATTTTTCACCCTTTCTCTGACCCCATTCTACATGATCTTGGAGTTTTAATTATTTATTATTTTTTTTTTCCCACAGTTTTGTCTGTAAATACATTCCTATTCCTAATATGGAACTTCAAATATGCCACTATAAGCGCTGGCCTTGGTGAGCTTCATTGGACTGGAGCTGAACTCTGAGTGATGTCACACAGCCTTAGTGCACTTCTTTATACAGTCTATGGTTCATGCACATGGGATTAAAAAAAAACAACAAAAAAACATGTTGGGTAGCCATTTTCTAAAAGTTGATAAATATGAATCTTATTATTGTGATGTTAGTACAATTACAGTAGCCAGTTCACTTTTCCGCATGACATTTTGTAAATCGTTTTGTAAAGCATTTTTCACCTTTCAACACAACACCAAACAAAATAATACAACACAATCAACCTGAAACACTGCCATACGTCTGCGCTGCAACACACCTCAACAGTGTGCCATCATTCATGTTGTTCGCCATAATTAATGAAAACCAAGCGTCGTAATATTAGTAACACAACTATCGACGCTTTCCCATTCATCTGAGCGACAATCCCACACAAAGGCGAGCATGCTCTACACAATACGGCACCCAACATCCGATAAGACCTGTCTCAGCACCCCATCCATCTGCCCCACAAAAGACCCAGCACCCACTGTAAATCACCCAGGCTAACGGCTACGCTAGCTCTACCCCTCACGCACACACGTAACGGCCATATTCCTAAAGAAAAGTGAAATATCTGTGCTCCGGTTAAGCTTTACGGTTTTCTAAATGGAAGCATCCATCAAAGGCGTTCTATTGTTACGGCCTAATCTCCCAGCGCTAAAGCAGTTTTCCAGTTAACCTGCGCACTGCTGTTGGCGCCTTCTGGCTAAACGTAGCGATTTAAAGCAATTCAGGTGAAAAAAGCAAAAGCAAATGGTACTTTCAGATGGAAATAGGTCCAGATGTTGATGTGCAGGTGTGGGAATGTGGGAAAGCATTAAATTGTGTTAAATTAGACAAATTATTTCATGTTGTGGTTGCTAGTGAGGAAGAGGAGATGGAGAGGCTGAGGAGGTTGGTGGCTGTACTGCAGCGTTGGAGGTTGGATAGAGAAGATGTGAAGCCTGTTGATTAAATCTCAGGTGTATCGTGTAAGTGTATAGAGAAAGACACCACACTTACACTGCCAATCAAACATTTGGACGCACCCTCTCATTCAATTATTATTATTATTTTTTATTTTTTTTTATTATACATATGGAAGACAATAAATATATGATGCAAGATATATGGAAATATGTTGACAGTGCTGCAAACTCTTGGCCTTTTCTTGTTGAGCTTCACGATGGAGTCTTCTGATATGGAATTGAAAAACCGCACATGTGCTGCGCCAGGGTCAAGAAATGCAAAAAGTGTAAACTAGTGTTCTAATCACAGGGCTGAGGGGTTGATGTCGCAGATACAAGGGATTTTTGTTTTGATGCGTTACTATAAAATGATAATAAGGCCTATATATGATAATGGTCTAATATTATTGCAAGAATCAGTTGCCATCAGTTATCAGTTAAGGGTTTTAAGCAAAATCAAATCATACATTCCGCGTGTGCACTTTGAAAAGGCTATTCATGCATTTGTGACCTCATGACTTGATTGCTGTAACTCTTTGTATACTGTATTGCCCAGGCCCAAATCAGCCGCCTACAAGGTCCAGAATGCAGCAGGTCCTTTTACCTGGAAAGAAGCAGAGGGACCACATCACTCCTATTCTTAAATCCCTGCAATGACTCCCTGTAAATTTTAGAACCCATTTTAAAAAAATGTATGATTGTTTTTAAGAGTCTTAATAGCATGGCACCTTCCTATTTATCTGAACTCCTTCAGCCCCATGTCCCATCCAGAGGTCTGCACTCTGCAGACAAGCACCTCCTGATTCTCCCCAGGACCAGGCTGAGGACCAGAGGAGATGGGGCCTTCTCTGTGGTCGGTCCACAACTGTGGAACTTTGCCATTGCACATTAGAACTGCACAGTCACTGGGGCACTTTAAATCCCTGCTCAAGACACACCTTTCTCCTGGGCCCAGTGTTAGGAAGAGACACCTTGGCACCTTGCTGTTTTCAGTCCTGGTCTGGTCCCTGTCTGGGTCTCGGTCTCAGTCCTTGTCTGGTCCCGGTCTCAGTCCCCGTCTGGTTCTGGTCCTGGTTCCAGACTCAGTCCTGTTCTCAGTCCCGGTCTGGTTCCGGTTCAGTCCTGGTTCAGTCCGGCATCACAGTTTAAGTCATGTAAACGGGAAACAGCCGTTATCCTTTTTTTTTTTTTTTTCATTAAACACAAAATTGAAAACTGAAAAAAACAAATCATTATCCGTTTTTTCTTTTGGTTTTGGAGACAAATGATGAAGAAATTAGCTGTTTTATCTTTTTTTTAAATTTTTGGTTTTGTATTGAAAAACAAACAAACTAATGATACACGGATTGATCCACCCTCTCCACTTGATCCCTGATTAGTTGTAGCTACAGAGATCTGGTGAAGGCTGTCAAACTCTTAAATCACAATCTGCCCGACATCTAAACACATGATGATCACTAACGGGGTATAATTTCTGAGATGACTGTGTATGCATTCAGCTCCGTGACTCCATTACAGAGAGAGGAGTAGAGGAACTTACTTGGCTGCAACACAAGTGCAAGTCCTCCCAAAGTCACCTCTCTGCCCTACTCTAGTCAAAGCACAACTGATAGCGGCAGCAAAGTAGCACAAGTTCCAGCAGCCGACCAATCCCGGAGGCCCGCCCTATTTGGAACAATAGCACAACGCATTATCAAGTGCCTATTGCTTGCGTTTCCCCGACAACTTTGATCATCACAGCGTACCCATCTGCGGGCGAAGACAAGCCCCAAAGTCTAATCCAGTTACTATACATCATGAAATATTCACATCTTGGCGGAGAAAAGCCAGCTGTTGTGCCGTCCTATTTCTATTTCTCACCGCGTTTGAAATCTTGGAAGCCAGAAGAAGTCCCACTCCCCCCTCCGCCCGCCGTCCTCCCGAATCCCCCTCCACGGCGCTAACTTTCCGAGCGCGCTAGCATGACTGATCGCTGAATAAGTTGCGCGCGTTGGATAATTTTGACGGATGGGACGGGGGGGCTGCGGGGAGGTGAGGGAGGGCACTTAGCAGAACCAGGTTTTGATTGAAATGTCATGATCCGAGATATAGCCCTCTTCGCGGCACGTCCTTGGGCGACGCAGTAAATCAGAGGAAGCAAAAGAGATAGAGCGCGTTCATCGGGGTCCCGTGACAAATTGCCAGGCGAGCAGAGAGCAGAAGTGAGGTGAAATACGGCGCTTTGTGCACAGGTTCGATATCCAGAAGTTTGATGGAGTTTTGATTGAGCTTGTTGTTGGGGATACACAAATTACGGAATGTTGTTCTGACATCCACGCTCAAATGCAAACAGTGAAATAATGTTGTTTTTGTTTTCTTTTATTAATCACCACCTACTCGACCAGGCAAAAGTTTGGAGACACTTTTTCATTTGCTTTTCTTCTTTATTTCCAAGATTGTTTACATTGTAGATTCTCAATGAAGGTGACTATGAATGACAAAGCAGACAAAACCAAAAAATACCTCAAGATAACTCATAAAATAACAAAAAAAAAAAAAAAACATTTCAGGAGACTTTATCAAAAAGCTCATGCAGAGAAGTCCAAGGGTTGCTAGTGTGGCTATTTTGAGGATTTGCATATAAAATATTTAGTTGCTTTTACTTTACGCTTTTTCTTTGCCACATAATTTCTCATATCCTGCATCATATATTTGCTGTTTAATAGTGATAAAATGTGGTAAAACAAAGAAAAAACAAACAAACTTGGAATTAGAGAGTGTGTCCAAACTTTTTACTGGTAGCATATGTATGAATTGCAAAAGGCTGCAAAATATATATAAATACGGATGATTTGTGACTTTTTAGATCAGAAGACACAAAGAAAGTTAATTTAGGCATAAAAGTAATTATTTTCCTCTCCATAGTTTGGTTTTATTTGCTTAAATAGGGATACATTGGGACTATTGTGATCCTATTTGCAGTACCGAACAATGTAAATAATAGATTTTTTTAGGACTTTTTGAATCAGGGACAAGGTCTGAAAAGTTTTACCAGTTTTAAATCTTTTTTTTTTTTTTATTGTACAAGTGTATTTTTCTGAAACACAACAACATGACATAAAGCAGAGGTAGATACAGTACAAGTGCAAGCTCCAAATGAGTTTGTTGCACTGACGAAGGGATTACACACCATTTACAAAATATGACATGGCTTCATATATTTTGTAAGTACTAGTGTAATTTTGTCCTGGTTTAATTCTGTTTCTATCAAATGTGGTGTATGAGTAAAGGTGCAATTTTGAGGTACAGCTAGGTTGGCATTGTAGTACTAATGTACCCAAAAACCAGCAATGATTATTAATGTCCCATATCTCAAGATGGTGTCACTGTTTCTCAAAAACTGGGTCGTGACCCTTAGGTGGGTCACAAGAGATTTTAGGGGGGGTTGCCTTGTCATGATCTGCATGTAGGTCTGAAATATACAGTTATATACATCGATCTGTGACCTTATCATTCTGGATAATCATTTTGTCAGAATATCCTGTCCTCAGTAAGGACAGTTTGTCTATGCTTATTCCTTTCACTACTACATATATGTGTGAAGTGGTCATTTCTGTGCTCACAAAAATGAAGACAAAGCACAGATATAGACTGAGTGCTGCGTCTGATAGGGGTGTTGCACTCTTGTCCTGCACCTGGACTGGAATCGGCTACAAAAACACAGACAGGCCCATGTATCTCATTCGAAATGTTGAAATGTTAAGACATGCTCTGTATAATTTCTAATCTTTTGGTAATTATTTTATTGACTGTTTTGTTCCAGTATTGCTGGTTCAGTTGAATGTTGAAAAGAAAATAATCTTGCAGGTTCAATGACTGTTTTTTATAGTTTAAAACTTGAGTAATACTAATTGTTCAGAGAGACACGATCATTCAGTCAACAATAAAATATCCTCATTATTGTTTAATAATGATCAAATCTAGCTTTATTATTTGTGATTTACGAATAATGTCTATTGATTTGGGTCACAAAGGTTTGTGACTTTTAAAATATAGGTCCCCAGAAAAAAAAGTTTGGGAAACACTGGTGTGGACCAAGTTTGAACTTAACTGGGTGAAAACTCTCGGACTAGTTTGTTCATTTATTTGGTGAGTTTTGGAATTTCAATCCAACATGGCTGAAATCCTGTTTGTCGGAGGTTGGAGCTACAGTTATATTTTAGTGTGCTCTGTCAGTCTACTTCAAAAAGGTTTTCACTGGTCAACTTACACGTGCAGCAGCAGAGATTAAATGAATGAAACGCAACATTTTTGACAAGGGCAATATTATTTGCAAGATTATATCTTAAATTAAGTTCACTATATCAACCAGCATTTATTCAAAACAGTATCTTTTTGGCTCAGCACAGACCGACATTGGCCAATTTTGGCTCATTTACAAATTCACTGCTCTATCAAATATATTTAAGCTATTAGGCATATTATTCCAAATATTCTAAAGTATGACTCAATTATACGGGCTGGCAGAGCATCCTGAGGGACTACAGACAACCATCTACTGTTTCAAACATGTGGTGAACCTGCTGCCCTTGGGGAAAAAGCAAGCAGACGCTACAAAAATGTGTTCAGTCTGGAAAATATTGCAGATAATAAATACAGTTTTCAACGTGTAACGTTCCCTGTAGAATTTCTCAAATAAAGATATGAAAACATGTATTGCAAGTTTTCCATTATGAGTTTTTGTATGAAAATAAATAGCCTGAATAGACCATAGATCAGAGGTCTTGAATTACATTTTCCAGGAAGCCGGATTTTTTGAAGGCTTCGGTCCGGGCGCTGGACTACTAAACCACACCAAATTGTTATGTTTTATAAGATCCACAAACAAAGCTCAAGTGGTTCAATTCAGCAGCACAAAACTACTCTTAGGCCTACTGTTGGTGAAATAAAAACTAAAAGAATACTAAAAATATTGCTATATTGTCACATTATTGACAGCAATGCTAAAACAGGACTAAACCAAGACAAACCTGTAGTGACAACCAAAACCCTATAGTCTTTATCTCTCAGGTCTTACAGTCTATTGATGATCTCTGGCATAGAGGTTAGGGCTGCATAATATATTAAGTATCGATACTGCAATATTAACAGAATACACACTACCGGTCCAAAGTTTTACAACACCACACATTTTCCAGCTTTTTACAATTTACTTTTTACAGTTGACTAGCCTGATTCATCAGCCGGTTTCACTTCATGGGAACAGTCTGACCTTGCAGCATTAGAATTTGTTCGCTTGACGATAGGCAGGTACTTTTTTTTTTATTTAACCGATCACTGCTATTTGGTCATGATGTATGTAATGCACTGCTAACAGGGCTAACTGGTATATTAAGCCTTTCCCAAATCCCGTAGGAAGAAGGGCAATAACATATTTCCCCTTGATAAAATTCACCAAACATTTTCTTTGTTCTGGGTTTAAATCCTCGATCTCAATAATCGTTGCCAACACAGAATGTATGGCTCTTCGCTGATCGGCTGGTCGGACTCGCACTTCCAGGGTTTTTGCAAACCGTCTAGTGTATTCCGATTCCTGACCTATTCACTGAATGAGAAATGAAATTGAGCGGAGGCACTAGGTGGTGCCAGCCTGGCTAACTGTTGGCCAAAACTTTTGATTCATGAAAGTGTCCACCTTTGGCAGATGTAACAGCTGAACACACTCGTGGCTTGTTCTTTTTACAATAGAAATCAAATATTCTTCAGAAAGTTCTTCCCAAGTCTGTTGTAGAAGTTCCCATAAATGTGTGGCACTTGTATATTGTTTGGCTTTCACTCTTCTGTCCAGTTTATCCCAAACCAGCTCGATGAAGTTTAAGTCTGGAGACTGTGGACACTTCATGTTTTCAAGCTTTACCATCTTGTTATTTTTTCCTGAGGTAGTTTTGGCAGAGCTTGTGTTTTGTATCTTTTAGATTTAAAAAAAAAATCTCTTCTTGCATGACTTGAATTGCAATAAATAACTGGAAAAATTAGGGTGTTCTAAAACTTTTGACCGGTAGTGTATATATAATGCAATAACCCTGATATAGAAAGAAACGCCACGCTGTCAGCCCAAATGATGGTATAGTTCTACACGTCCATCACTGAGTCCATTCTTACCTCTTCCATTATGGTGTAGTACGCCGGGGCCACTGCCAGACAGACAGACACTCTCAGACTTTCCAGCACCTGCACGTCTCCAGGATTCGGGGTGAGCAGGTCGGAGCAGAGCTGACCCTTCTCTATATGAGTCCCTACCCTCAAGCAGGAGGCTACAGAACCTCTCTCACCACTCCCAACAGCTTCTTCCCCTCTGCCGCTGGACTCCATACACTCTATAACACCTGTCACTTTATAACACAAGTTACTGTCACAATGTACTATGCATTTTTTTTAAGCTTTGTACCCACTTATAACATTGTTTCCTAATCCAAAACATGCCTGAAACATCCATGTATGTTTGACTTTTTTTTTTGTTTTTTTTAATTGCTCCTTACGTTTAGCTACGAGATTCTGTCCAATGCTCAGCCCAGAAGCCCAAGTCACCTAGCCTGATTCATCAGCCGGTTTCACTTCCAGTTTCATCAACATTGTAAGTTTCGCCGGGGAGAAAACATACAGCACTTCAGATTCACACTGCTAGCGATAAACATTTATGTAAATCTGGCAAGATGAGCGCATTCTGTACTGTACAGAACACATGGAACGGAGGAGACTGACTGACAATGGTCTACAGCCAATCAGGACACAGGGGGAGGAACGCAATATGTGTTCATACACTGTTAAAAAAAAAAAAAAAAAAAAAAAAAGATGCAAAATTGCACACAAAAAATCTGTGAAAGGGCAAGGCCACGAAAGGTGAACCGCATTATGGTGAGGGACAACTGTAATACTAGTTTGAACTTTCATTGATTCATTGATTTCATTTGAAACCAAAACTAAAACAATCCTCCATACAACCTTTAATACCTCATAGAAGTAACACACCCCCTCCTAAAACAACTCTAATAACCTACTGTATGTTTTTTTTTTTTTATTCTATATCAGTCTTCTTTTTACCTTATTTTAATGATAATTCATTTTTTACTATACAACTTCATCACATAGCCTATTTCCATTAAAGAAACCTCTACACCCACTATACATTCATACATCCCCTCTTTTTAATACGAACAGGAAGACTTTCTAATGTGAAAAGCCATCGCCCTGGGTTACAATGCAATATAGATTTCACACGAGCGGCCCACAGCCTAGCATGTCCAAGGTCACAGCGCACGCATGAATACCAAATGTTCAATTCCTCTCTATACGTATGCATGTCGCTAACGTACGAAACCATTATGCAACAAGTTTCCCCGGTGCTACTCTGCTCATATGGAGGTTACGGGTTCAGAAATGGCTCTTTTTTGACAAATGCCTTCCTCGCCCCACACTGTAATAAGAGATCTGACACGGCGGCGGCCCCTGTTGATGTATTCTTGGATTACTTTAGCGCTGAGCTTGTCGCGCACGGCTGGCTAAGCAAAAAGACGTAGTGAAATTGGCACGGAACATTTTTCTTCAAAATAAGTCAAGAAAGAAATACAAGAAATTATATAAGGAATAAAGCTGGTGTGTTGGGTCTAGTTTGAATCAGTTCAACCATAACATAGGTGAGTGAATCGTAATACACTGATTAGACACACTGTGGGAATTTGTATAGGAAAATCTCCGTTTGCCTTGTAAACACTGGTGGTGGTGTACAGGAGGAAAATGAGGGGTTTAAGAGGCTGGTGGCAGTAACATTGGAAAAAAATGCTTTCAGTGAGAGCTGTTCCAGATTGATAATGTGTAGAAACGGATACAAAGTGCTGCACATATCAGCCTTTTCGTCAGTGTAATGGGATTCTAATCTTTTGGATCTGTTCACTTCAAAGAACCATTCAAAAGACCATTTCTTTTACTCTTTATTTATATGACAGAAGCCAATGTGAGAGCTCATTTTCTCTACAAACTAATCACAGAGAGAAATGACCAAGGCTCACAGTTGTTTAAAGTGGTTCAAACTGAGAGTTGGGTGTGTTTACACTTTGAAATTATGCATAATTGAAATAAAACATTGCACTACAATTATAATAATTTCAAATGTAACTGTTATTATGATGCCAAATATGTTTCTGTACACAAAGCTTGCACTCGTGTTGTCTACTCTGCTTCTGTGCTGATTCTTGTGTTGGTTCAGGGTTAAGGAGTGTAAAAATGCATATGGATTAGAGAGGAAAAAGATCTGGTTCTTTAAAAAATTTGCTCCAGCTCAAACTGTTTTCTTCTGTTTGCTTTTGTAGATATCTTGGACTAAACGATCTACTCACCTCATCTTTGGAGACCATTTCAGACCTTCAGGATCTGATGAAGGTAAGACTGCCCCACTCTATATTCACATTCTGAAATTTAGTAATGTCATAATCTCAGGGAGGGAGGGACCTCTCCGGGAGTTTTGGAAGAAATATGCAAACTATACCCACAAATGTTGAACTTTATCATTATTTTTTTACTGATCAGCTCTACATTTATGATCACCATAAAAGTATTCATTCACACATTGCATTTTTACATCCATCATATTGCGTTGACTTTGTGTTGGAATTAGATTTTCATGTTTTTTTCAAATTTTTACTCGATTTGGTGAGATAGTATCTGTGTTAAATGTTAATCATAGTTTTACATGAGTGAAATGTCAGTTTGTGGAAAAATTGATGAGAAGAAACGTACTGAAATAGAGGTTTCATGATACGATATCGTCACAGTATGAACCTATTTATTGAGAGATCGTGGGAAAGCTCACGATATGGTGGGGAGGCTCACGATTAGGGACGTAACAATATCCAAATGTATCTGTTTGATATTTTCACAATATACATCTCACGGTACAATATTTATTGTGATATTTTGTGGAGGCTAAACAGCTAAAACTGTTAATATGCTAGGTTTTCTCTTAAAATGCCTTGACAAGACTTAATCCAAAGAATTTAAAGAAGACTTAAAAGTGCTTAGAATTGTTATTTCTTCATGTAGTCTACACTGAAATAGAACAAAGGATCATGGTCTATGTAGTTCCCTCTGTGATTTTTTTTTAAGCTACTGCTGCATCTTAACTCTTAATTTAAGCAAAGAGACTTGTAATTTGATATATTGTGATGGACCGTGATATCATTGTGAGAAATCTTATGATACGATATCACAATATTTCAGTTATTGTTACATTCCTAAGTAGTAATCATCCACACGAACAATGCCATCCAAAATGCAAGGGAAATTTAATTAACTGAATAAGGGTGTTAACATCTATTTTTCTTGGTCTAATCCAATTTTTTGCATAATTCATACATGTGTTGGCCTTTGTTTACATTAGTACATCAGAAGTAAAATTGTAAATTTTACCAAATTTTTTATAAACTTGACAAAAAAGATATTTAGTAAAATCTTAAATATAAGTTCCTAACAATGTTTTGAGAAAAAGTACTGTAATCTGTCATATGCACTTTAACCAGATGCAAACAGTTAATAAAAGCACTCTAGAAATTACAATAGTTCTTTCAGTGAGTTGACAGCTGTAGTCACTTTTCTGTCAATTCCCTAAAAAAACTGTCATACTTGTACATTAGAGTCTGTTATATGTGGAACTTGTTTGTGAATGTTCAAAGACTTCCAAAGGCATGCATTTTTTATTTGACAAACTAAGCATGACATTAAACAGATTTCTCTTGTAAATTGAGTAAGTGACTGTTACTCGAAATTCAATTTGAATGTCCTGGTTAACTTATATTCGGCATATGCAGTGAATTATCTATAGTGAGTACAGAAAACTAACACTGCATTATGTTGTTTGCTAAGGTGAACAGTCAAAGTAGGGGACACATTAGCAATAATAAAGGTGCACTATGTAACTTTTCTGGTGGGTGATCTGTCACTATGGAGATGTTGGTGTTTGAGTGGCATTGATAATGCCAACAACTAGCATGCTACACTTCCTGATTCTCAGACAGTAAAATTCTTTATAATTACATGCAGAAAAACTTACAAAATATATCTGTACCAGGACAAGACAAATTCTGCACAAAAATGCGGGACAAAAATCATGTAAAGGCCTATTAAATGTATATATCTTGGATGAATTCAATTGCAGGTGTTTGTATTGGCTCTATTCACGTTTACATCACAAACCAGGAAGACGTTTGGAAACATGCAATAACAACTTCCAGTATAGTTTCCAACATTGGGCTCGCCGACCGACTGTGATCAAACCCATGAAGTAAATGTGATCAGTGGTAAAACGAAAAGCGGCACAGTGGCTGTGTATCTAGCACTAATACTGCAGTTTCCCATCACCCCAAAACATGCACCATCGGTAGAATCCTCCAGCTAAAGCAGTCCTGACCAAGCCTAGCAACAAGATCTTGGAGATGGGGCCCGGGTGCCCCATGTGCTGCACACTGCTCCTGAAAGGATGGGTGAAATGCAGAGGACAATTTCCCAACAGGGCTAATAAAAGTACTACAAAACAAATACAAAACAAAAATGAAGACTGCATACGTATGTGCTGTTTGAATCACTTGAATTTGACATCCTCATCTCTTCTGACTGCATGTACCCAGTGCACTCGGAGTTGTGTCAGTGGGGAAATGGCGAAAACTGAGGTATGGTTGTAATTGTCAATTAGCCGAACATAACGGAACATTACAATGACATGTAGATGAAGAAAACTGAGCCATTTCCTCATTTTTCTTAGATTTCTGTCAGACTTACTACCGCGAACAGAGCCATCGGAAGTTGTCATCGCATGTTTCCAAATGTCTTTGTGGTTTGTGACGTAAGCGTGAACAGAGCCTATTGCTCAAGATCTGACTTGAAACATTAAGTACACTTGATATCATCTGCTAGCACATAACAGGCTTACCTTCTGTTACCATAAACAACCTATTAACATCTTTAATGAGTGTCAATTTCACTTTTGACACTCCCTTCTCTTCCTGTTGCTCTTCACAACCATCGCTGTGTATTCTGCTAATTAAACTATTGCACATCATGCCAGGTTTGCCAAGCTGTCTACTAGTGTATTGTGTTGCATCTTTGCTTTTGTATATTTATAAAAAATTGCCGCGTTGGGCTCAAGTGGTGTAGTCGTGTGGGCTGAGTTTTAAATATGATTGTACCGCTAACCATATGGAGGGTTCGAAAGGGCATGGGAGAGATCGCTAAATCACTCAAACATGCATGGATGACATCTAAAACCTCTTCAGGCAAATTCCAGATGATGAGGAACAACCATTTAACGTGGTAGAAGGCTAAAAAAAACGCTGACTTTGCTTAAACCTATCTGTAAGATATTATATGAATGAAACAACAGCAATAATCATGAGAAGATGCATACATCCCCATTCCAAGCAGAGGCTGGCTCTACACAGTGTATAGTTTGCCATCCCATCTCTTCGGAGTCTTTCATCTGCCTAAATGCTTTGGACATGTTCCTGAGTACACACACACTATTGTATTCTGTGTGTTCATCTGTTGTAGTTTACATATGCACATGAAGGAGGCAGAGTGAGTGAAATGAAACTGTTAAAGCTGCATTGTGTAACTTTTATGGTGGAGGAGGGTCTGTCACCTGCTTTTTTCTAAGGATATGTCACTGCTCTGCCTGGAATGTTCCACAGTATGACATTAAACAGCTCTACCTTACATTTATTCAATTACAAGTGGTTTTATAACTCAAATAACTCGACAGGTATTCTCACTGTGAGCGAGGGTCGCCTCTCCACAGATCTAACCTGTAACTTGGTCTGATTGGTCTCCATGAAGATAGAAAGGTTTCATACCATACTGTGAAACATTCCAGACAAAGCAATAACATCTCCATGAGGAGAAGTCAGACCAGAAAAGCTACACAATACACCTTTTAAATCTTCCATCCATCCATTTTCTTCCGCTTATTCGGGGCTGGGTCACGGGGGCAGCAGTCTAAGCAGGGACTCCCAAACGTCCTTCACCCCAGACACTTCCTCCAGCTCTTCCGGGGGGACCATTTTAAGTTTTATTTTAAGTTGTTTGCACCTCAAGAAAGAAAAACAAAAACATTTAGAATATTTTAATGTTGACTTCATTTAGTCTTGCTCAGGTTTAGTCTCAGTTATGATGTGGTGTAATGTAGAGCTGCAGGCCTTTAGTCACTTAAACCCAATTTGCGGGCAAATTACCTCTCCACCTCTGTGTTACTTGCGGCGCATTCGAACGGGGTATTTTATTGACACTGACTGAGATCGAAGGAGAGAAGAACATGAAAAGAAAGAGATAGAAAACACGCACAACAAACACTGAAATGCAGATTCGCACGGGACTAGTATTATCACCAGACGTCTGTGTTTGGTGAAATATAGTAGGTCATAGTAGGTTTGCAGTGAAATTTTTACTTTATAAAGTACAGACATGGCGCATTCGCACGGGATTAAGATCTCAGGCATCCTCTGCAATTATTACAAGTCACCAAAGATCCACAGGTAAAACTAGTCCCATGCGAAAAGGGCTTTAGTCGATTAATCGGTTGATGGAGTCTTACTAGACCAAAATTTGTATTAGTCGACTTATTAATTAATTTAGTTTATGATGATTCTATGGGACTACAGCAGAAAGGAGAAATTAGTGAGTGAGAGAATTTGCCGAAGATTTGGTCTTTTTTGGTATTTTTGGGCTGAGCACAGTGATTCACTAATTTAATCTCTTTATATAAACGCATTGTTTCATAGTACTTTTTTTTTTGTACAAATGCCTGTTTCTGCATGAACTCTTGTGCAGGTGTAGTCTTGTGAGTTTAGTTTGAGTCAGACAAAGATACACAATAGTTTTAAAAGCTTTTGACATGCCTCTTTTAAGTCGTCTATACCATTGTTTCCCAAAGATTGAGTTGCAAGAGATTTTTTTTGGTCGCCTTGTCAAGATCTTCATGTAGGTCTGCAATATACATATACATATACATATACATATACATATACATATACATATACATCTCCGCAGCACCGTCTTGCCTAAACAATTTTCTGTGTGAAACGCTGATTACTGTTTTTCATTGTTTAAAACTTGGGTAATTCTAATTGTTCAGAAAGACACGATCGCTCAGTCAACAATAAAATATCCTCATTAATATTCAATAATGGTCACAAATGTATTTTGTGATTTGCGGATAATATCTATTGACTTGGGTCACGAAAATTGGTGACTTTTAAAATATGGGTTCCCAGAAAAGTTTGGGAAACACTGGCGTATACAATCAGCAGGAAATGTCTTACGTCAACCGAGAATTTCTTTAGCAGACAACAGCCCTAGTTTAATGCCATAATTCTGGTTAATAATACGAGTTATTCAAAGAAACCAGAGATATTGTTAATTTTACATAATTTTAAAGTAATATCTTTAAACATAGTCCTAACCTTAACCCTGTTGATTGCGATCAGTAGGAACATTTATTTTCTTGGTAATGATACTGTATATTTAAGATGCGAACATCCTCCTTTCCTTCCAGGACAGTGTAATAGCTAGTTTAATGCCTTACCATGAAACATTTCAGGCAATGTGATATCATCTCTATGGACACATGCTGCTGGTGGACCCTCCACTAGAAAAGCTGCATAGTTCACCTTCAAAAATCTTTATTCAAAAGTCAGTTGAAAATCATGTATTAGTTATTCTTCGATTACCGTATGTATTCTGCACATCCCATGTAATCACCATGATATACTTTAAGTGTTTAGTGTCACATAAAAGCTAACAAAAGCTAGCAGGTTAACCAGGCACTTCCTGTTGCTCAAATAATAAAACGCTAGATGCATGTACATACAGTATTTTAACCTCGAGAGCTGCTTGTACAATATATCTGTGCTTAAGTGCGATCTCGTCAGACACAAATGAAGTGATCCTTTGGTCGTCAACACCGAAAAGAGCCTGATAGACTGACGGGCACGTCGCGTTAGAGCCATTAGCATGTAGCCTGTTCTCCATCTGGTGTTAAGATGGAAGGACAGGCAGCACCAATTACATAAGACCATGGGCGTCGAACTGTCCTGGGAACCGCACAGTGCCAGACAGGAGAGGAGGTGGATGATGACGTTAAGGTATTATTAGAATACACTGTAAGCAAAAGCCAGAAACGTATACACGGAAATGTCATTAAAGCTGCACCATGTTCATCACTTTTCACTTTTTATGCATTTACAGGTGTTTATTGCTATTTTTACCTTGGAAACCTGCATTCTTACTGTGAGGGGGGTCACCTTTTCACAGATCTGACTTGTAACTTGGGTCAGACAGCGTCACCTGGCTGTTTGCACATATACATTTACATGCATTTTGAACATTATAATTATTCACCACAATGAGTTTATGTATAAGTGCTTTTCACAACTTTCACAGGCCAAAGCGGTTAAAACTAACAACAACTAGCATGCTAACAGTGCACTTCCTGACTCTCCGGCAATAAAATGCTTTGTAATTAGATGCAGACAGCACAGAACGGCCTCATTTTGATCTCAAGAGCTGCTTTTACAGACAGACACATTTCTCTCAGATCCATGGGAAAACATTGTGTGCAGCCATTTTAACAATTTAAAGGCACAACTGAGACTAATGAGGTATGTAGTACCTGTTCGTCTGTCTTCTGTTCAAAAGGCAAAAAACTTTAATCAGTAGAAAAATGCTTATAAATAAATTAATTAATAAAAAAAAAAAAGGGTTTCTTAGAAAGTGAGATCCAGTTCTAGCCAGTCACGTAAACGAACCGCTCAAAAGTCAACTCGTTCACGAATGTCACGTCATGATTACAAAACAATTTGGGCAGAATAGCATCCCAATATATATTACTGGGTTTTTATGACATGATCTTACCTATGGGGCCGAGGTATTGAACCAGGCACCTTCTTGCTGTGAAGCGAACCACTGTACTTACCCTGCATTTTATTGAAGGTCGGTAGCCGATAAATCCGTGTCAGTTCTTCTGACATCTGTTGTAAATGAGTTCCCTTTCAACAGTTGCGGAAAATACGGATGCCCGAGAAAGTTTAATGTAACGTCAGGTATCACAAGCTCCTGCTAATAAATTGACGTTAAATGTCAGCGGTTCAATTATGGCAGTTGGATTATTACATGTTCAGAAAAAAAAAAAAACAAAGCAAAAAAAACGTGTGTCTACTGTCAAAGTCTAAATGTCGCTACAGTGTTTTTAGAAGACACTTTCTCTACACATACAAAACTTAACATAACAAACTGACGAACAGACAATGATGTTAATCTATCCAACTCGATCTGCACCAACTAACCCAAGTTTGTGTTTTGGACCTCAATTTGATCCACCATTCCATTGCACTTTCTCAAGGTGAAGGCCTGTTTTCCCCGAGTCCCGAGCACAATAGAATGCAGCATTAATATCGCTGTTGCTCCACTCTTCTCCTGTTTATTTGAGCTGAAGAGAACACTTAGCATACAGACTATAACCCCTCAGTCTCCTATAGCACTAGATAAACAATGCTTATAAAATGCATAAAAGCTTTACGTATGCGCTAACGGATCTCGCCATATGAGAGCTTGCGTTCAAGTGCATGTGTCATATTGGATCTCTTCATCACTGATCAGCAGCCCATCACGCTGTCACTTCATAGGATCAAGTGTCATGCCCTCACCGCCCACCCAGGCTAAAATTAAACTGGCGCTATTCTAACTCAGACGGATGGTTAGTTGCTGTGCTCCAGTTCCTCCAGTGTTGCTCCACGTTGATTTGAAAAGTGTGGATCTCGGTAAATGTACTTAACCACACAATGCTACTGCTGCTTAATCGAGACAAAAATATCATGACGCTGCATTGATGCATGTTTGATTTATGGTAATCAACGAGGAAAATTAGCAATCCTACCTGGCAAGACAGAGCCCCTTAGCAATTTTGAGCAAGAAAAAGTGTTACGGGCTTATAGGAAGTGTACAGCCCATACTCTTATGCTAAACTGAAACCCAATGCAATGCTAAGTCATCCAAGAGAGAGAGAGAGAGAGAAAGAGATACTGGTCGCATGATTGGCTGTGAACATAGACTATATATATGAGTGGACATAGCTAACACACTAGCCGCAGCATGCTAAATAGGCCAGGAGGCTCCTATTGACTCACATTTGGATCTTGTGGCCATTTTCTCTTAGCCAGGCTGGTGCCACCTAGTGCCTCCGCTCAATTTCATTTCTCTGCAGCGACTAGGTCAAGAATCAGAATATACTAGATGATGTGCAAAAACCTCGGAAGTGCGAGTTTGGGCATCATCCAGTCAGCAAAGAGCCATATATTCTGTGCTGATGAGGGATTTAAAGCCAGACCAAAGAGAATGTTTGGTGAATTTTATCAAGGGGAAAGACGTTATTGTCCTTCTTCCTATGGGATTTCGGAAAAGCTTAAAATACCAGTTAACCCTGTTAGCAGCGCATTACATACATGATGACCAAATAGTAGCGACTGGTTAAATTTAAAAAAAGTACCTGCCTACTGTCAAGTGAACAAATTCTAATGTGCTTTCCACAAAGTGAAACCGGTTGATGAATCAAGCTAGCAAGACATAGCCCCTTAGGTACTGTTATGAGTGAGACATAAAAGTGTTATGGGCTTATAGGAAGCCTACACTCTGAAAAAACTACAGCTAAACTGAACAAATCTACAATCTAAAATATGTGTGTCCAAATTTTTTCACCTAGGGCTGCATATGGAAACATTGGGGTTTAAACAAAGGCTTTTGGATTTAACAACCTTACCCTTAAAGGGATAGTTCGGGATTTTTGACATAGATCTGTATGGCATCCCCGTGAGCAGTGTCATGCATCCACACTGACTTACCCCCGACAGCGTGTCCGGTGAGCCGAGATACTGGCCGTTTTTGGTGCTGAAGAAAGTAGTCCGGCAAGTTGGCTGGGGACTGTATAATAAAGCGTTTTTCTTCTCAAAACAATATGTGTTCAAAAAAGTGAAACCCAGAGCTATCCCTTTAAAAAAGTCTTGGAACACTCATTTGAGATCTACATCACCATGCAGTAAGACATTATTGAGGTTACAGTGATAGTAATACTTGAATTTTTAGTAAAAAGAATGGCCAGTGGGCATTTTTATCCCTGGGGGCCAGAAAAAAAAAAAAGGAAAAATGTAAGGGAGCTATATTTGGCCCCCGGGCTGCAATTTGGACACCCCTGATTTTATACAATAATGTGTCTATTTGATGTAAATATATCAAGTAAATAAGCAATCCAGTAGAGATGGATACAGATACTAACACGGAAGGCGTGCATAATTGGTCATATGGTTTGCACAATGGTTATATGTTTAACTGCTGTGCTCCAGTTCCTCGAGTGATACTACACTGATGCACATATTATGTTAATCAGACAGGAAAATTAGCAATCCTACTTAAATATAGCCCCTTAGCCATCATAAAGAGGAACACAGAGAAATGTGACCAAATGCTATGCTAATTCGGTTGTGTGGTTACAAGATGTGCTCCAATTCCTTGAGTGTCTTTCTTTAGTGATTCCAATATGTTGCACATTGTGATAATTGTACTGAACAAGCCTCAATCAGGGACAATAATGTGTCTATGTTATGTGAATATACAAAATTAATCAACAGTCCTACCAGAGTAGAGATATAGCCCATGATAAAATGAACAATTTTTCTGTCACACGGTGGAAAATTATAGCTGCTTCAGACTAAACAAGGTTTATGGAGAAGGAAGCCTAAAGATCAAGCGAAGATCATTGACTGTATTTAATAAATTAATATAGCTAAACTGCTAGCATTCCAAACAGGGAGTGAGCATGGGCACGCTTCCAGTTTCATCTCTTTTTTCATCTTTAATTTTCAGAAAAATCGACTCTGCACCTTATAATCCGATGCGCCTTAAGTATAAATTCTGATTGTGCTAAGTGACCTCAAACCGATTTTCACATATATTCCACTGAGTTGTGTTCTTTAGTCCAACAGAAGCTCACCTGTATCAGCGCACAAGGAGCGAGCTGCTTTTTTGAAAAATGGCTTATAGTTTATGCAAATTAGCCATGCACAAAGCTACAGTAAACACATTATTACTGAATGTATATCTGAGTCCTCCCCGTAGGAAATAATAAAGTCTCAAGTCTCAATTGTCATCCGTTTGTTTTGCTTAATGTGCCTTATAAGCCAGTGCACCTCATGCATGAAAATAGATGAGAGAATTCAACATTATTGATTTTGTCCCTTATAATCCGGTGCACCTTATAGTCCGAAAAATATGGTAATACTAATTGTTCAGAGACACGATCACTCAGTCAACAGTAGAATATTGTGATTTACAAATAATGTCTATTGACTTGGGTCGGGAAGACTTGTGACTTTTAAAATATGGGTCCCCAGAAAAAGTTTGGGGAAACACTGCACAAACTGGGAGCCTCTATCTCAGCTTATATCTTGATCCAAATGCTTTGAGAGTCTCCATTAAGGGGCTATTTTACAGTCCTACCTAGCAATCTTACTTCTATAGTATAAGTACTTGGCTATTGTACAGTAGCAGGCTTATGGAAAATGTATGCCCTTGTGCTCTGCAGCCCACCTAGGCTAAATTTAACCCAGCGTGATGTTAACTGGGTCGGCGTACACAATAGGCCTCCGCTGTTCTCTAGTTGCTCAAGTGTCATTGTGTGCTGATTTACCTATAGACTCACTGGTCGATGCCTGTTTGCCTCTTCAGAAATGTGTTGGAGAGTTACTGAGTAGATAATGGAGGCTCCTACAGTTTATGGCCTATGGAAGATAATACCACCAATCATTCACTCATGGATCAAATAACTTACCCAAGGACACAACAACAATATCCTATTTCATCTTTCATTCTCCAAAGCACAAAATGTCGTTAACAGGGTAAGATATAACATGTATTTATCAAGGTAATGTTCAAGGAGATTACAGATTGAAGTGTTAAAGGGGACATTTATGTCTGAGTATATTCCTATTGTACTGTATTTGAGTGCTCAGAAAATGTCAATTTTCACCAAGACATGGCAAGTTTGTTTTGTATAGCACTGTTAATACACAAGGTGACTTAGAATGCTTTACAGAATAAGAAAGACATTAAAATCACAATACAAACCAATCAAAGCATAAATAATCATCATAAAATTAACATAACAGAAGATTAGAGTGCGGAAGAAAAATCTTTCAGTCATATGCAGCTAGACAGAACTGTTCTGAGCCTGGATTCAAACATAGAGCAGAGGCCTGTCCAGGTTTTTAGCTTCATAAAACTGAAACGCTGACTCCCCGTGTTTAGTTCTGACTCTGGGTACCAGCAGGAGGCCGGTCCCTGAAGTCCTCAGGAGTGTGAGATGGTTCATATGGCACTACACCCTGCGCTTTCCCACTGCACTGTACGTTGTTGCACATATTTGCAAAAATGATGAGATTATGTGTATGAGTCATACAGTTTGTATAGCCATGTTTCAAAAATAAAAATACATGCATGGAAATGCGGTCTTGAACAGGAAGCCAGTGGTCAGAATTCTATTTTCAGGCTGTTTTGGCTGAATCTTGAGGTTTACAATGAACAAAATGAGCCATGAGGGAGGTTAATGTAATGATGCTCCACTTAGTTTGGTCAAATTTAAAAAATGAATTGTCAACTGTTGAACTCTTGGACAGTTCTAAACATAGCTGCCGCAGACTGTATAAAAGAAGTGGACTAAGCGAGTGTGACATCATCCACAGTGTTCAACTCCACTCAAATGAAGCTCCATATTTGGAAATCTAACAGTGAATGTCATAGCAATCACAAGAGCCAATCATGACTGAGGTTGTTAAATGTGCCCACCCTTCTCTCCAAAGCAGGAAGGACGCTTAGCAATGAAATGCACTAGATTTCATGGGGAATTAAAGCATCTGATTGGTCTGTGTTTATGTTCAGATCTTGATTTAGGGATAAACTAGTAAAATGAAAAATTCAGGATTATATAGACCGGGTTAATACGAACATTTTAACGTAGCCTGTTTCTTCAGCTGATTTCACTTTGTAGAAATCGTCTGACAGCATTAGGATTCATTTGCTCGACGGTAGGCGGGTACTTTTTATCATTTAACCAATCGCTGCTATTTGGTAGTCATGTATGTAATGCGTCACTAATGAGGCTAACTGGTATATTAAGTTTTTCCCAAATCCAATACTGTCTTTCCCCTTGATGAAATTCACCAAACATTGTCTTTATTCTGGCTTTAAGTCCTCGATCTCTGGAATCGTTGACAACACTGAATATATGGCTCTTCGCTGATTGGCTGGTGCTCGAACTTGCACTTCTGGGGTTCTTGCAAAGCGTCTATTGTATTTTGATTCCTGACCTAGTTGCTGAAGAGAAATTAAGTTGAGCGGAGGCACAACGTGGCACAAGCCTGGCTAAGAGAAACAGGCCACAAGATCCCAATGTCGGAAGAGCCTCCTTGCGCACTTCCTCTGTGGAAAGTGGTGACTAGCATGTTAGCTATGTCCATTCTTATATCTACGGTTTACGCTCACAGCCTGCACCCAAAACATGTCAACAACGTAAATACATCTCTTTCTGTAGAAGAAAATTAAATGTCAATCAGCACCTTTTTAATGATAATTTGTTTCTTAATTTATATAAGGGGGAGGAAGGTCAAAGGGAACGAAATAAAAGTAAATCAAGAGTTTCTAATAAAATGAATCATGAGTCAGACAGTGTGTGGGAGTCTTCTTATAAAAATTGCCTCCTCCTGCAATGCACCCCCATGCACGCCCAGTCAAGTGTACAGAGTCTGCACCAAAACAAAGAACAAAATGTAAAAATAAAAATAAACGTACAGATGGCAGCTTTAAGTGTTTGTTCGTGAACCAAAAGGTAACCGGTTGATTCCCAGCTGGATCTGTCTGATACTGAAATGAGTGGTTGGAAAAACATCTAGCTTACAGTGTCTGTCAAATCACCATAAAATCATTTTGCTTTGAAGAACCCTTGTGAAAAATGAAGGTTCGCAAATGGCAACCACGAACTGCTCATATTACCTTGTTACTCCTCCAAATCCTCATTTCTAAATTTCCACCAGGCACCAGTTTCTGACAGCATCCCTCAAAACGTCCGGTTTGGTGGACAGATACCTCAATAGCTGTGCATCCAGACCAAAGCGACCCTGTACTGTGTGAATGGTCTGTCTGCTGCTGCATGCTAATGAGACAGCCTTATTGAGGTTTAGCGGCGGGCCGAGTGAGGGATGGCCATTAGGAGACCATCGGGCACAAGAGCACCGCTTAATTGGTTCGTTTCATCACGCCGGCGAGCTTTAATTGGGCGACACAGGAAGATGGATGTAAGAGGGCCACAGAGAAATCAGGTGCTGAGAGGAGCGTACAATGTATTCAAAGTTAGCTGGTAAGAGTAGTGACAGGTGATACTAGTGGGTTTTGTTCTGATCACATACGAAGGTCCGGTATTGATTGTTTTGAGGTTCTACAATGTAACGATGTGGTACTCCCAGATAGGGGGAAAGAGCCAGATTTTTCTATTGATTCCCTAATTCTAATACCCAGCAATTGCGATATCAGTTTGATTTTGATTGAATTAGTTTTGAATGAAATGCTTTGAAAGTCCTCTGCTATAGAATTGTTCTGTCTTTCTATCCTTTACTTACTTGAACTGTGAATGAAAAATCACAAGTTCTTATATAAATAGTAGGAATGTAACAATAACTGAAATATCACGATATCGTATCGTCAAAGTTCTCACAATAATATCGTGGACCATCACAATATATTGAATTACAAGTGTCTTTGCTAAAATTAAGAGTTATGGTGCAGCAATAGCTAAAAAAAAAAAGACAGTGGGAACTACATAGACCATGATCCTTTGCTCCATTTCAGTGTAGACTACATGAAGAAATACGAGTTCTAAACACCTTTAAGTCTTAGTTCTTTAAATTAAATCTTGTCAAGGCATTTTAAGAGGAAAAAGTAGCATATTAACAGTTTCATCTGTTTAGCCTCCACAAAATATCGCAATAAATATCGTACCATGAGATGTGTATCGTGAAAATATCATACTGACAGATTTGGATATTATTACATCTAATCGTGAGCCTCCTCACCATATCGTGAGCTTTCCCACAATAGCGCAATAAATATCATACCGTGAGGTTCATACCATGATTATATCATATCGTGAGACTTGGATATCATTACACCCCTAATAAATAGTGTTCTAACAAGTGTTATTGTGAAGCGAATCTTAAACCTGAATATTAATTTTATCCAAAACCTGAAACCATTTTCTGTAATATTTTATTTGGTAATCAATACTTTTCCATACCGCATCAGAACAGAAATTCATAACACTTATTGGCTAAAGAAATCCTTACTTTATGCTCTGTGCGTAAATTAGTTGATTAAAGTGGGTGTGTCATGAGCTCTCAGAGCTATTTACAATCTCTTTCATCTGACCATGCATCTGATAAAACTGCACTCACAAAACTCAACAATAACCTTGCGTGCACAGAGTCGTTATATGTCAAAGGCGAATTAAACTAATGATTCACTCCAAATCTCCAGTTAACTCGACCCATGCCTTCCTTTTCTGATTCATTAAAGAAATCCATAAAAATCTTTATAATCCCAATAAAAGAAATTGGTCGACTAATGATAATGTTGGATTGATGTGAACTTAATCGACTATTTTAAATCTACATTTTGGTACTGATGTGCCTAGACACTACTCCTGAGTGTAAAATGTGTCGTTTGGCTGAGAGCGAGCTGCTATTGTGCCTCATCATGAATATACATGTGCACACTATGCCTATGCCAGGAAATGGCACTGTCAATGATAGACATCCATCAGTAGTGGAAACAGATAGCTGCAAAGATGTTGAGCTTTATTTTAATTTAATGTTTCTGCTGGAAACAAAGGCATGAAATTAGAGTACTAACTTTAACACATTCATTTGACAATTTATTTTATCTACCAGAAGTAAATTTAATTCTGTCAGATGGACTACAGTTTTAGAGTGAAGATATTTCACTGCTCATCCAAGTAGTTTCTTCAGTTCTTGTCAAGTGCTGAAGGACACTGCTTTATATATTAGTTCATCAGAAGTGCCTTTCGTTTAGATGGTGACACAGTTTTTGGGGCTTAAAAACACAAAAATCTGAAACCACGCTCCAGAGTGGAAAAATTGAATACGCTCCGCTGTAGCGTTTCCGTCTACACTGCCCAAGACGCAAAACTCTGGTCAGATCTGCTCACGTCACATACGTGTTTACATCACATACATCACCACCTAGCGTCACCACCGAGCCGCCTAGCATACATACCTCTTTGAATTCCACACACTTTTGTGTCACCGTATGCACGGTGCCAAAAACGCTCGTCTACACGGGGAATAAAAATGAAGACGTGACACCACTTTTGTGTCTTCTGTTCAGACCGTCGTCATATAAACGTAACTTAGGTCTAAGTATGAACTGCGTGAGTCATATTTGCATAATTGTTCAGGCCCCTAATGGGTGATCTCACACCCTAGTCCCTAATCCCTCATTTACTACATTGCCCTGGACTTTTTAGTGGACTATAAAGCGCACTCATTCACAGAGCGATTTGGACACTAATTTGTCCTCAGCACAGGTCACATAACTCCATTAAAAATGTATTTCTTCAAATAAAGTATTTATGGACTAATACTAACCCTACAAGTTTTAGTCAATATGAATCTCATGTTAAATTATAAAACTGACAGCTTTTTGGGAAACTATCGATCAGTGAACAACTCAAGGTAAGGTAACTCTCGGCTAACTCTCAAAGTATTACACCATAATAGTTTATTCGATAGTGTAATCGTTAAAGCTCTAAGTTAAAACAGAGCTTCTGTTTGCTTTCGTTCGTACATGTTAAAGACCTGTCACATTTGTTGACTCGCAGTACATTGTGGTCTATATTGACAGTTCTACTGTCAATATAGACCACGCATTTGTGGCCATTGTTGTACACTACTTTCAAGGTGCATTGTGGGAAAATGTAAGTGCACTACTTCTTCACGGCGCTAAAATGGCATGACCCCTTTTTCGTGCCCTCTGTAGAGAATAGTGTCGACATCTGAATGCAACCCATGAGTTCCTGATTTCCATAAGTGAAGGAGCCAGATGCCAAAGAGACACCTTACACCTCTTGTTTCGATGATAACTTGTGATCCCTGGTGACATGTTGTGTGTATTTTTATCCGGTTGTTCACACCAGCTTATACGGTAGAAGACTGTTTTACAAAGATCATGTTTAACAGCAGGCCTATGGTGTTATAATGCCCCAGTGACAAGGTTAAGGCCAATTGGAATGTGATAATCTGCAATGGTGGCAGCATGCTGGTCGGTGAGTCAATCCTTTGCTCTACTCTGTACAATGAAGCTGCATTTTGAAATACTAACACACTGTGTAATATTTATGCAAGAGTTGTTACTCAATATAAAATCTATAACTGTAAAAGTCCTTGATTTTTACTCTCTTAAAATCTGAAAAACACAAGTAGTTGATTTTAAACCGTTGAGCCCAAAGTTATTCCAAGCATCTTAAATATTGAAACAATCTATCTTTAATTAAAAATGTCACCAAAGTGCTTTTCCAGTAAGTTTGCTTGATACAAACATTTTCATTCACTGATGTTAAAGGAGACACTTGCCACGTTTACATGAGAGCTTTAATTCCGAATAAAAATAATTTAATTCTGAATAAAAATTTATTCCACTTGTAAACACTTAATTCCTAATGAAAATGTTTTTTTCAAAATTAAACTTAATTCTAAGTGAGTGGGTGGTTTATACCAATTTTAAAGCTGAATTAATTTATTCCTCGATCGTGTAAACGTTTATTCTTCTTAAAAATAATTCCAATCGTTCTGCGCATCCTCTTTGGGTCGCCCTTCTGATGTGATCCGGACAATCCAAGCAGTTTTTTTGTTCAAGTTCATAACATGTACAGTTACATTATCTTCTTGGTTTTAGAGTGATATTTAGCAGCCTCTGCACATTTACTGACTGTAATGAAATTTGATCGCACCTGAGACAAGACCGAGACCAAGCACCATCAACACAGAGACAAGACCGAGTCCAAATGCACTGAAGTCTGAGGCGAGACCAATACCATAAAAAAACGGTCTCAAGAACAAGACCGGTCTGGAGTACTACGACACTAGCTTCCAGTATAGTACTTTTTGCCATATACATTCACAGAGGCAAAATTCTCTCTCTGCCCTTTGCAACAACTCAGCTAGCCAATTCTACCCAGAGTTACATAAATGTGAATGATCCATCACATACAGATGAGTGGTGAAACCAATCCCATGTTACAATATATTGTTTTTCATGTCATTTATCTGCTCTTGTCACCAGTAACATGTGAAAGAGAGGCTTTAGTGTCACTAGATATTCACCAGAAGCACACAAGTTCAGAAATCTCATCTGAAATTGGGTTAACATCAGAATCATAACACCAAACGGTTTACACACTCAACAGTGACTGGCATCATATTTTATTTAAAATAATTTATCGCTATGGCAACGTTCCTAATTTCCATCACCCTGAAAACCAATGTATTTGTAAATTTGGCGATTTTCAGATTGTGACAATACGTCTCGGACAATACGTCTCGGTTCCAGACTTAACCCGAGACTAGCCCTGCTCTGGGAGACGTATAGACAATGCTCTGGGAGTGCTTTGGTATGTTTTCCTCACATTTGACTGCTCTGGGAGGACTTGTGCTTATGCCGTATAAAGAAATGACTTGGTCGGCTGGCTTTACGACTCCCCGCGCCATGCTCTGGGCTGCGAGTCACACTGTGGGGAGGAGAGCGGCTGTTTAAAGAGGGCCAGCGGAGACCTGAGATGGCACCATTATGAGGAGGAAAAAAGATGTCCCCGTCTCTGTGAATCCATGTATTATGCACAAATTGTCCTGCCCCAGTACAGATATATTGTATAAGCAGCTCTTAAAGTTTTACTATTACATTTGTGTGGGGTAGTAACTGCTAACACATAACATATTTAGATCACTATGTTAACTTTTAATTGTTCTGAAAATACTAAATTCTAAGTTTCAGGGGTTTTTTTGTTTTTTTTTGCCTTTGCTCTCTGTGCAAACTTCAACCTCTTTAAAATTGGCAGTCAAAGGACCACACAATTCTCATGCCGTTTTAAAAGTCAGTTAGTAAAAGTGTGTTTTAAACGAGACTTAAAAGAGTCGACTGAAGGGACGATCTTACTGTGAGGGGGGAGAGCTTTCCAAAGTTTGTTGCCGATCACAGTACAGGCCTGGTCAGCCCGACTTTTGAGTCTCATTTTAGGAACGATAAGCTGGAGCTGGCCCTCAGACCTCAGAGCGCACGAAGAAGTGTAGGAACAATGTGGTTTGACATGTACGTTGGGGCCAGTTCATGAAGGGGGTCAGCCCTATGTTCCCTCATTTCTGAGATTTTTCTTATTTCTAAGATTTTTCTCAAAATGAAACACAAAGTCAAGTAATTTTTATTTTTATACCTCATTTAAAGGGACGATTCAGAGTAATTTCACCCTAGGATCCTTTGCACCATGACCTCGAGCCATTCCTACATTTCCTATAATTTAAGACAGGGGTCTCCAACCTGTAACTCAGGAGCTATCATTAGCTCTCGATCCTAGCTCGCCATGGGATTTCTGAATTATACATATTATGCTGAATAACTCAAATTTATTCTTTTACCACTGCAAATCATTTATTTATTTATTTATTTTCATTCTTCATTCTGCACTCTTTCCTTTAATTTAATGTCTCTCTCTCTTTCTTTTTGATTTTATGATGATTATTTTATGTTTTGATTGTTTTGATTGTGATTTTAATGTATCCTTATTCTTTAAAGCACTTTGAATTCCTTCCATTGTGTACGAACTGCGCTACAAATAAACTTGCCTTACATTGCCTCAAATTTGCTCCTATAACTGCAGGCCTTGATGGGCTTCATTTGACTGGAAACAAACGCTATGAGTGATGTCACACTTAGTCCACTTCTAAATATATCTTATCGTCGTAAAGTCTCACAATAATCACAATATATCAAATTACAATTGCCTTTGCTTAAATTCTTTGTTATGGTACAGGACCAGCTAAAAAAGCCAAAGGAACTACATAGACCATGAACCTTTGCTTCATTTCAGTATAAAGAAATTATGTTAAGCACATTTAAATCATAAGTCTTTGGATTATGACAGAGATGACAGACGAAAGGACTGTCAAGGCATTTTAAAAGAAAAGAAAAAAAAAAAAAAAAAACATTCAGAATTCACAATATCGTACCATGACATGCATATCGTGAAAATATATCGAGGGATTTGCATATTGTTACATCCCAGTTTTTCTACAGTCAGAAAAAAATGGAAGACACATTACAGCATGGCTATTTTCATGACACTAACAGATGCTACAAAAGGTACAGTAATTTAAGCAGTCCCTGATCTCAGTTGGTTCTGCGGAAGACGATTATAATAGATTTTTGTACCACAGCACAGATAGTCTTCCCCAACAGCAATCCAATCCCATTTATTTCTATAGCACATTCTTACAAACAAAGCAGTTTCCAAAGTGCTGCAGTGCTGTGAAATCCTAAACTATTAGCCAGGACACCAGACAGTCCTAGAAATTAAGTTTGAGGTTTGAATTAGAGGTGTTCAAGCGTAAAGAAAATGCAGACAGAGGAGGAGAAGGTAGTTTTATGTCATGGTTATACATGGATTATAATCAAGAATAATAATAATATACAAAAAACAAACATTTAACCTCTTTTGGACTTTTCTCCTTTCTGCGTGCTCAGTTTATGTCAGTGCCCATATAATAAATCTGACACTGTTTATACACTGCAAAAAATCTTGGCCAAAATGTAAGATATAAACACTTAAATCTATCAGATAATGACTTAAAAGCAGTGAAATTATCTGTCCATGCAGCAAGATCATTTTACTTGACAAGTTATCCTAAAATAAACTACCTCTAGACTAGAATTAAGCATCCCAGAACTAGTAAGTAGATAATAAATCAGAAAACAAGATGAATAACCTGATACAAGTTTTTAAATCTTGGCCAGATCAGAGAAAGTTGCATTTGTTTCCAGACTATGAGATCAAACAATGCAAGTTTAAGTCTGTAGTTTCATAACGTACATTTATTGTATGTCTTTGCTACCTTAAAGGACAGATATTATGGCTTATTGGTATTGTTATGGCTTATTTCTATTGTTATTGGTCTTAAAGCGTGCTCTTGAGTGCCTTTGGGAGTTTGCATGGTGGATTTATAGCGAGCAATCACACTTCACGGCAAGAAGGTTCTGAGTTTGAGTCCTGGTTTCTCCCATCAACCCAAAACATGCACAATAGGTCAAATTCTTCAGCTAAGATAGTTTTGACCAAGACTATGTCAAGATCTGAGGAGATGCCCCAACAGCAAATAAAGATGGGTCAAATGCAGAGGACACATTTCTCTGCGGAGACAGTAAAGTATACTTTTACCTTAAACTTTGCTTTGGCATTTTCATGTTTTAGAGCTTAGAATTCTACCCTACAAAGGCCAAAGACCATAACTCCCCAGAGTGTAAAGCTGAGAAAAATAAAAAAAAAAAATTTTGTTTTCTCCAGACAAAAGTATAAAAGGTAGGGCTCCCAAAATTTGACAACTAGTTACTATAATGAAGAAATATTTGTATGTGAAAAATATTTATCTCAAAATTGACCTTTGACCCTTATTTGGCAGTTCCTGTTCTCTGCCTTTGTATCATGAACTAAAAATAAGGAGTCGTGCAAATGCAAAAGGCAGAAATTGACATTTTCATTATCTGCTTGATTTTCCCCAAACTTCCATCCATTTTAAGAAAACTTCACCAAGGTTGTGTCATCATGGTGTTTGTTGGAAATGATATAGAAGTGCTTTGGATTTCCTGTTTAGTGCTGATCAGGATTGTGCGGAAACACTTGCACAGTTAAACAGTTTGAGTATGAATAAATACACCAAATATTTTCGCATTAAAGATAATCTAAGTATAATTGAATACAACGGTATATTGATTTAATGTGTTAAGACCATGCACCAAGGTTGCAACAAAAAGAAGGTGGTGAGAGGTTGGATTTTAAAATTAATATTTCTTAACTAAATCACAAATAAAACATACACTGTTTCTGCCTTTTGCCTTTGCACGACTCTTTACATTTGGCTCATGATACAAAGGCAGAGTACTGGAACTGACAGAAAAGGGTCAAGGGTCAATTTTGAGCTCAATATTTATTCACATGATAAAGGAGGTCTCAAATACCCCCAGAATGAGGTTAACTCATTTTTGACCGAACATGATGTGTTCTGCCGTTGTAGGGCAGAATAATGACTATGTTCTAACAATTCTTGTTCTCACAGATGTGCTCCCTATACTTACTTACTTACTTACTTGATTGATTTATGGACTTTAAAGGTGCATTGTGTAACTTTTCTGGTGGAGGAAACCAAACCAGACCAAGTTACAGGTTTTTCTAGGTATTTTTCAACTATACATCCACTTGTAATTGAATAAATGTAAGGTAGAAGTGTTTAATGTCTGCTTAATGCTGTGGAACATTCCAGACAGAGGAATGACATATTTATAGAAACAAGCGGGTGACGAACCACCAACCAAAATGTTACAGACTGCACCTTTAAAGCTGAACAGGAGCTCTCAGGACTTTTACCTATGACGTAACAATCCTAACAATAACAACAATGAAACTTTTTTTTTTTTTGTGCTCAGAACGTGATTAATGATGTGACATGGTTAAAATCAATTTTGCATAACACGTGTTCTTTAAAAATGACAATGCAAAAGTGGCTAAGATGGAGCTGCTTTTATAATCTTGTCATTTTATAACCTTTTGTGAATGTAATACTGCATGTGTTGATATAATAACAATTCTATTCACTCATTTTGAATCACACGGTCCTGGGTTGGTCCACTTCTTGGTTTGAGGTGCACAATGCCTGAATATTCTTCTGAGATGTCTTTTGTGGTTAATATTAGAACATGTCTCATGGCTGACTCACACTTGCTTTGTAACTCTGGGGAGCTCCAAGAGGCAGTGCAGTATTGATTTGTTGGTTGCTGACATTCGCCAAAAAATGCACTTTCAATACTGTAGAAGACTTTCATTTTTATTGTTTTATGGGATGTTGTGTGGAGGGCTAAAGGGGAGAGTGACGGAGATGAGGGGCGGGGTCTGGAGGACTAAAGAGGGGGTTGGTTTTTCCCCCCATCTACTTGCATACTCCCAGGTACAGACTCAGAGAATGGACTTGAGGAGTTTGCAAGCACACACTGAGCTCTCACAACTTTTGGAACCGGTGGACATCAAAGGAATAAAGCTCATGTTGGTGCTCTAAATTTTTGATCACCATCAGCCCTCTTCCTCATTTAGGCCAGATGTTTGCCATCATCAATTCTGTTTATTCTGGTCAAAGACTTACACAAATAACTTGTGTAAGAATACAAGCCTAATATGTGTTGCATTCAGGGTCTTCTAGGTGCAGTACTGGGAAGTAACTGAATATAAGTATCGAAAAAACATACCGTATTTTTCGGACTATAACGCACAATATCAATAATGTTGAATTCTCTTGACTATTTTTATACATAAGATGCATCGGATTATAAGGCGCATTAAGCAAAACAAACGGACGACACTTGGAACTGATCCTTTTGTCCAGGTGTCCTCGATCCATTGGCGGATCGTGGCGTAATTCGCCTGGTATTGCCTCCCTGTCTTGGTGAATGTGTATTATCCCATGGCTCTTATGTACACTTTATTTCCTGTGACCGTTTAAATTAGTAGCTCTCTTGAATATTCGTTTTGTAAAGGTAGCTCACCCAAGGAAAAAGGTTGGAGACCCCTGCTAGGGGACGCTGGGTACAACAGACTCACCCGCCAATTCTGGGAGGGGCAAAAACTGCTCTTAAAAGGCACACTGTTGATTTTTGAGAAAATTAAAGACTTTTTCAGTGCATTTTATAGTCTGAAAAATACAGTATTCAGAATGCTAATTTTGAGTACCTGTTATCCCAATTGTTCGTTCATTCGTTTTTTAATATATAATCAAAAATAAGACGGTTTTTGTCTCCAAAAACCAAAATGAAAAAACAGATAACAGTTCGTTTTTTCAGTTTTCGATTTTGTGTTTAAATGAAGAATGGAAAAAAAACGGATAACGACTGTTTCCTGTTTATGTGACTTCCGTGACTGCGATGCTGGACTTTCGCGCTGCATATGGACTGAACCAGGACTGATCCAGGTCCGGAACCAGAGCTGGACCAGACGGGGACCAGAGCGGGACCACAGCAGACTCTTAGCTTTGACTTTGAGCTCCGGCCCTGCCGTGGGCTCTGAGCCTCCGGTCTGTTCTCGATCTGGTCTCGGTCCCGGTCTCAGTCCCGCTCTGGTCCCGCTCTGGTCCCGGTCTCAGTTCTGATCTTAGTCTCAGTCTGGTCCTAGTCTGGTCCCGGCTTGGTCCTGGTCTGGTCTCGGTCTCAGTCCCGCTTTGGTCCCGGTCTGGTCCTGGTCTGGTCTCGGTCTCAGTCCCGCTCTGGTCCCGGTCTGGTCCCAGTTTCGGTCTGGTCCCGGTCTCAGTCCTGATCTCAGTCCTGGTTTGGTTCCGGTCTGGTCCCGGACCTGGATCAGTCCTCGTTCAGTCCGTATGCGGTGCCGAAATCCAACATCGCAGTCACGGAAGTTTTTTCCATTTTTCATTTCAATACAAAATTGAAAAATGAAAAATCAAATCGTTATCCATTTTTTCATTTTGGTTTTGGAGACAAATAATATTTTTGGTTTTATATTGAAAAACGAATAATACACGGATTATTTTCTTTTAGTGGTCTTTAGTACAGAGCTTCGTTAGGACGTGTAATCTTAACCACTCTGCCGCTTAACATGTCTTGCTCCCGGCTGCGTGCACATCTCCCAGTGTTTGCAAACAGGAAACCCATCTATTCAGAAACTTTTAATCTGACTTTACAATGAAGCAGTTTTTGTAGCATGAGTATACGTCACCTGCACAGCTGAGCTTTCGGTGTAACTCCCCGTCTCTTTTTTCTCTCTGCACCTGATTATGCAGCAGTGATTTCCTCTGCACTGCTCTTTGCCTACGAGCTTCAGTTTGACCTACTTTCTCTTCCACTGTCAATGAACTTAGAACAATACCAGCAAGGCTCAAGCCAAGCAGGTCTCCCCTCCTCTCTTCTCTCCCCTCTCCTCCTTTTTCTCTCTCATCCCCTCACCCATCACCCCTCTCTCCTCCTCTCTCCTTTCCTCCTCTCTCTCCTCTCCTCTTCACCCTCTTCTCTCATCTCTCTTCTCTCTATCCCCTCTCCTCCTCCTCTCCCATCTCTTCTCCACTGTTTTTAATTACCCCTCTCCTCTTCACCCTCTTCTCTCCCTCCTCCTCCCCACTCTTCTCTCTCTTCCTCCTTCTCTTTCCCCTCTTCCCTCTCTATCTCCTCTCCTCCGCTTTTCCACTGTTTTTAATTACCCCTCTCCTCTTCACTCTTTCTCCCTCCTCCTCCTCTCCCCTCCCTTCTCTCCTTCTCTTTTCCACTGTTTTTAATTACCCCTTTCCTCTTCACCCCCTCCCCTTTCCTCCTCCCCGTCTCTCCCCTCTTTCCTTTCTTTCTCTCCTCCTCTTTTCCACTGTTTTTAATTACCCCGTGTCTCCTCACACCTGATATGTTGCTGTGAGCGAGGAGAGACACACACTTGATCAATAATGCATTTTTCGGTCTCCCCATTTAATTTGCTCACAGACACTGGCATCTACTTACCAAAAAGAAAAAAAAAGAAAAGAAAAAAAAAAAGTACAACTGATACCTGATCTTAACACTGCACCCTCAAGGCACAACCGCACAGTCCTTACTTTGCTATCTGCTCCTTGTCCGGACAAATTGATTCCTGAAAATCTTAACTTCCAAGGGACACGGATACACGGACACGTCTTGGATTAGCAGAGGCTTTTGTTTGAATTTGTTCTCCGTTTTGGGTCGGTCGGAGCAGTACGGATTGTTAAAAGGACGGCTGATGCTGGTTTAAACGCGCCGGCCGTGTTTTACGAATAAGGGGCGACGCTGGGTCAAGCCAACGTTCGGTAACGGGTAGGTCATCTGATCTTCTTGTGTGATTTATCGAGGGTTTGAAAGGGGAGACAGAGACGGAGGTCACGCTGTTTTCTTTGTAGGTTTCTTGAGTTGCTAATTGACCAGCCGCACTGCAAAAAACTAAATCCAGCCAAGTTAAGACGACTTGAATTAAGAAAGTTTTATCACGATTTGAGTAAATTTCACTTGACTTAATCTTCTGCAAGTGGAACAAGATTTCTGTACTTAAAATATGAAAATAAAAAAAAATAAAACTTTTTTTGGACTTGAATTAAGAAAAACTCATAGGCATGTAACAATAACCGAAATATCGTGATTTATCGTCAAAGTTCTCACAATAATATTGTGGACCATCACAATATATCAAATTACAAGTCTCTTTGCTTAAATTAAGAGTTATGGTGCAGCAATAGTTAAAAAAAAAAGACAGACAGAGGGAACTACATAGACCATGATCCTTTGCACCATTTCAGTGTAGACTACAAGAAGAAATAACAGTTCTAAGCACTTTTATGTCTTAGTTCTTTGGATAAAGTCTTGTCAGGGCATTTTAAATGGAAAAAGTAGCATATTAACAGTTTTAGCTTTTTAGCCTCCACAAAATATCGCAATAAATATTGCACTGTTAGATGTATATCGTGAAAATATCGTACCGTGAGACTTGGATATCATTACACCCCTAAAAACAAACTTATTCCATTGGTAGATCATTTTACTTGTCAAGTTGAATCAACTCAAATAAAGCAAAATGTTCTTAATTTAAGTAATTTTAACTTACCTAGATATTGCTTTTTTTCTAGTGCAAACTGGTCAGGAATAGGTCAAGTACTGTTAAAATATCGAAATATAATACAGTATTAGTCACAGGGAATGTTGAATTGATATATTGTCATTTTATAAATTTTTTTGTCAAAACTAAACGGAGAAATAACAGCTCAAGATTCTGAAGCTGTTCAGGAAAGGTTCATTTCTGTCATATGAATGTGACTTTTTAATAACAACACCTTCTCAAATGACTATTGAGTTCCGTTACTAGTTTTAGTGTTTTTTGCAGAGGTGGGACCAAGTCGTTGTTTTGCAAGTCTCCAGTAAATCTCAAGTCTTTGACGTCAAGTCCGAGTCAAGTCCCAAGTCAAAGACAGGCAAGTCCAAGTCGAGTCTCGAGTCACTGGCCCATAAGTCCAAGCCCAAGTCGTCTGTTTTGAGCTTCAAGTCATTTCAAGTAACTAAATTGTACTTAAAAAGTCATGGTATTTTTATATATGAGTATTTGTAAGAGTAAAGAGTTGTAGAAATGTTAATTATTCCTTTTTAAATGTCTTGACAAGATCTTAGTGTGAATCATTATGTTCAGAATAGAAAGAATTCAGATTTAAAAGTGCGTAATAAGTTATTTTGTCATGATATTTTGTCATGTGTCTGAAATGGAAGGATCAGGTTCTATGTAGTTCCCTCTGTTTTACTGTATTATACTGTATTGTATTGTAGTACATTTGATGATACTACATCATAGTACTTCAGTTCCATCCAAAGTACCAAACAGAAGAGGGAGGGACATGTTCCAGTTTGTTCCTGTAAAATTCAGCACCACATCTATTAACTGTAAAGAGAAAAGTATTTTCTAAACACATATATATTTTTAGGAGAAGCATCGAGTCTTCTCAAGTCAAGTCCTAAGTCATATGGGTTATGGGTGTCAAGTCCAAGCTGAGTCCCAGGTCTTAGTCCATTTTATCAAGTCAAGTCAAGTCCTAAAAATAATGACTCAAGTCTGACTCGAGTCCAAGTCACGACTTGCAGGTCCCCACCTCTGTCGTTTAGTGTCCGATTTTCGATACTTTTGACAACCCTAGTGCGATATACTTGAGCTGTTTACTTTGACTATTGAACACTGTGTATTTTAAAACCTGCTTGTTCAAGTCATGGTTTGAAAAAGTACAATTGATACCTGATCTTAGCTCTGCAGCCTCAAGGCACAACCACACAGTCTCTACTTTGCTATCCGCTCTTTGTCCGGACAAATTGTTTTTCGAGAAGGAAAGAATTTTAATTTCCAAGGGACATGGATACACGGATATGTCTTGGATTAGCAGAGGCTTTTGTTTGAATTTGTTCTCAGTTTTGGGTCGGTCGGAGCGCTATACGGATTGTTAAAAGGGCGGCTAATGCTGGTTTAATGCGCTGTTTGTGTTTTAGGAATAAGGGGCGACGCTGGGTCAAGCCAACGGTCGCTAACAGGTAGGTCATCTGATCTTCTTGTGTGATTTATTGAGGGTTTGAAAGGGGAGACAGACGGAAAAGTCGAGCTGCTTTCTTCGCGGTTTTCTTGAGTTGCTAATTGACGTAAGTGTTAGTCTGTCTGAGTAAAATGGTGGTTTCAGGTCAAAAGCACAAGTGAGTGGTTTTTGTTATTTTAAATAGAAGTTCATGTAAAAGAGGTTGAAGCTGAAATGTGGAAGGAGACTATTGGATTTTGCTTTTTAATATTACTGTGTATAAGTCAGGGTCTGTAGTTAGTCTGTAGAGTCTAGAGAATCTGGAGCCAACGCTGTGCATCTTGAGTGTTCAGACGTCAGCATCAGAAGTTGAAAAACTTGAACTTTTGGTGTCGAACGACTATCCAGTGATGTGACGATGTTATTACCCGGAAGAAAAAGAAAGAGAAAGAAATGGGAGCCACAAACACCAGAACAAGAAATCTACAATGTGTCATTAGCAAAGTACAAATATATTTACGCCACAACCGCTGAGCCGATCACCTCCGCTAATGGGTTTTATGTAATAAATACACTAAAGTCACTCTCTCGAAGGGGAAAACAAGGCACTCTCAGACCAGAGGACGCCCTGGACGCATTTCGGACGTCTGGACTCAAACACAAAGGTGTTCCTACCTAGAGGCGTCCAGCTTGTTTTCTGATGCTGCAGTCTGAACACAGCTCTAGTGATTTCGGAGCGAGCATGCTTGGTTGGTTTAGGTTATGGCTCAGAATTGTTCAAAATGTTGTTGTCTTTGTGAGAAACCTACCTTACTGATTGTGGATTTGGTTACTCAAATAAAAAAACTTTAAAATGCATCAAGATATTATATAGTGATACAGTGATACCTTCTTAATTAATACTTTATTCATCATTGCATATATATAGCACCATTCAAGGCACCACAAGTGCATTACAGTGCATTATTCATTCACTCCACACTCATTGGTGGTAAACCACTATTGTAGGCACAGACTGAAGGAAGTGAAGCTGCCAATCTACAATATACAGTGACAGTTTTTGCAAGTGCTGCCCCACTGTGTCACCTGGAATTCCCAGTGGTCTCCCATCCAAGTACTAACCACACCCAGCCCTGCTTATCTTAGCTTTTATACATATTTTATTTTCTTCTTTCACTTTTATGATGTTTAGTTTGTCCATAAATATCGTGATTGAGGTTCAAACATCATACACGATTAAGGACATCTCATATCTAGAGCAAATCACGTTATAGCTCTTATATTTTTCTGAAAGCCTGAACAGATATTGTATTTTAAAATTAATTTTTCAATACAACATCAAATATTGTTTTTTAATTGTTAGTTACAGAAACCACTCAGCAGCATCGTATCATACAGACCTCTCTCAGGCACTAATCTACAGAAACTACAAACTCACGTTCTGATAATGAGTCTGAAAGTGAAAGTGTAGCCAGCCGACCCACTCTCCTGCCCCGCCCCTCACTTTGCTCCTCCCGCTACTCCAGATGCCCTGCCCCGCCTGTAGATGGATCATAAACGAGCTTCTGTCAGTGTGTCAGTGTAATTGCTGGGCTTGGAGTATTAAGCAGCAGACACACATGTATAATGCATGAGCAGGGCTTTGCAGGCATGTATGTGCGGGAAATAATGACTTTTTATGAAAGAGGATCAGAGTTACAGTCCAGTCTAGTTAGTCACATGCAGCGCTTAGGCCTTAGCATGCATTTGTACAACATTTTAAACAGGAGAAAGCAACAGAGTAAGTTTGTAGAAGAAATATCTACATAAATATGGCATAAATTGGCAATTCACACTCACCTTTTCCAGAATTGTGACAAAATATCAAAATACTAATCATTTTTTTATTATTTCCTTGGTGATACAGTATCGAGATCATTGAATGTTATATTGATATATATATATATATATATATATATTGCCCAGAGTATTTATACATGTACTTCAACTATCACTTAGATTATTAAAAATATTGATAACCTAGTTGTTCAAGTAGAGGGTAATAAAGATGACTGTAAAACTGTATTACCTTAAAGGTCCCCTATTAGGCTGTTTTCTGATCTGTGTTATAATGTTTTCTCATCAAAGACACGTTTTGTTTCATTCACACAAACTCTGAATACTTAAGCAGAGTATTTTGAGGTGTGGAGATGTAGACAGACTAATAATAAAGAGTTACTCGAAATATGTGAAGGAAACAAAACACAACTCCAGGTCTGTTTTGATGAGGTAACAACAATAACAATACTCAGTTCTGTGTAATATAGGACCTTTAAAAACAGTGATGTATTGTAGATATATTGAGAATTATATTTGTACCTGTAGTGTTGCCATATTTTGACTGTGTATAGTGCACAGAATCATGAGACCTTGTGACTCCCAGCCTTAGTTCAGCGCTCCCGACTCCAGTTTGAGCAGCTGCAGTGTTTTCTCTGAACAGTCCACAGACTAAAGGCTCAGACGTCAGATGTGAGTGGAACATAAGGCTGACTGTGGTGCTCTCCTCCTTGTCAAAGTCTGATCTCGTCAGATCTCAAAAGCTATGCAGGGCTGGGCCTGGTTCGTACTTGGATGGGAGACTGCTGGGAATGCCACTGGCAAAAATGTCGTGACAAGACATTTCACCCACATTTTGGTGGAGGGAACAAGGACACAGATTGATAGCTTTGTGTCTCAGGGCAGCTGTGGCTACAGTAGTATCTTACCACCCCCGGGCATGAGGTGAACAAATAACACACCAAATTGTCTTGTCATTGTCTATTCTTCATTGGGCAGACAGTAATAATCTACATTAAATGACAAAAATAATGGCTTAATAATGTGTAAAAATCATGTTACATATTTCTCTAGGTATTTTTGAGCTATAAAAAAACCTGTAATTGAACAAATGTAAGATAAAGCTGCTTCATATCATATTGTGGAACATTCGAACCAGAGCACTGACATATCCACAGAAACAAGCAGGTGACGGATAGCCGGATTCATCAGCCGGTTTCACTTCGTGGAAAGCATTAGAATTCATTCACTTGACGGTAGGCAGGTAATTTCTTTTATTTAACCAAACGCTGCTATTTGGTCATGAAGTATGTAATGCGCCAAATCCTGTAGGAAGGAGGGCAATAATGTCTTTCCCCTTGATAAAATTCACCAAACATTTGCTTTGTTTCGGTTTTAAATCCTCGATCTCGGGAATCGTTGCCAACACAGAATGTATGGTTCTTCACTAATTGGCTGGTGTCTAAACTAAGCTAACTCCCTTTATAAACTTAACTATACAGGTATTACAGGAACATGAACAACACATTCTGACATGAGTAAAACAATAACAAAGGACTAATAAAACATCCATAGAGCCCCGAATGCCATAAACTTACTTTTTGTCAGCAACGCACAACCTGAGCTAACGATAGATGTCTGCACGCCCGAGCCTCGTGAACTAATTAAGACAGCGGTGCCGTGTGCTCTGAACTAAAGCATGCATCAACTCACAGCATCTCTAGTGCCGCTCCTTACAAACCTACTGCCTTTACAACTGTGCACGAACTCGTACTTCTTGCAAACCGTCTAGTCTATTCTGATTCCTTACTTAGTCGCTGTAGAGAAATGAAATTGAGCACCAGAAAAGCTACACGACGCACCTTTAATTTTAGAGTGTCGCTTTAACCGTCTCTTAGACCCCTAGCCCCTCCCACTCACCCACTCATGCAGCTCATCTGGGCTAAGTGCCATATGATTTCTCTCTTATTATTATCTTTGTCTTGTTGTGCGCTGAGTTAGTCGCTCTGAATTAATAGCTGATTAAATAAACATTAACCCGTGACACCATTTGGTGGAGTATGACTGCACGGAGACTCAGAAGGGACCCCAAATAGTCATTGTTTTTGCATTGTTCCAGGGTTTTTGTTGTGAAGAGAACAGGTGTGGAGCAGGATCACACAAGCGGCATATGTCTGTGTGCTGTGCTTTGGTTACATAGACAAGCCACTTACATTGTTACTGCGGTAATGGAGATGCTTGAAGGTTTATGCAGCTGTCAGGTAGTTTTAAGTAAAGTTTGCTGTATCTATTTAGTATTCTTTGTTTTGAACTGACTGAAATATCTGACTTAAAGCTTCTATATTATGCAAAACTGGTTCTTGTGACCTGTGAGCCATGCTACAAGGTTGTTACCCCTTCACAAACAAACTCAGGGTTGGGTTTTGTTTCACTCACACATGCTTGATTAATCCTGGTTTATTAGTCTGTTTACATCTCCAAAGCTGATGTCATGTAATGGTAGTTTTCAAATTAAGAGCTAACCTTTTAACTTAGTTCAATAGAGAATGGTAATTCCAAGACTGAAGTGATCCAGATGATTCTAGTGAAGGTGTATGGAGTTAAAAAAAAAACAAAAAAAAAACACACTGGAGCACTTCCTGTACATAACATGGCAAGGTGAAATAGAAATAGTTTGAGCAATGAACACATCTTAAATATGCAGGGTTTGTGTGTTAAAAATGTGTGAATGAAACAAAACACAAAGCACAAGTCCAGGTCTGTTTGTAGTAGTAGTAGTATTTTTTTCTGTCATTTTGCATTTTTGTCATAGATGTCATAGACATGTGTATATATATATATATATATATATATATATATATATATATATATATATATATATATAGTGTATAGGGTATTAGGGTAAGGTTATAACAATATATAACTATTTCTATGACGCATTGGGTAACTTTTCTGGTGGAGGGTCCGCCAAATGCTTTTCTTCATGGAGATGTTCTTGCATGTTAGTATCTGGAATGTTTCACAGTATGGCATTAACTATCTTCACGGAAACCAAACCAGACTAAGTTAGAGGTCAGATCTATGGAGAGATGACCCTGCTCAGAGTCAGAATGCCTTTTTTTTTTTTTTCTTTTTTTTATGAGCTATGCAACTGTAATTGACTAAATGTATGGTAGAGCTGTTTAATGTCATACTGTGGAACATTCCAAGCACAATAATGACATATCAATGTAAAACAAGCAGGTGACGGACTCCAAACCAAAAAGTTGCACAGTGCTCCTTTAAATTGCATAGAAATTAGCTATCAACAAATCAAATATTGCAACACCAGACGGCAATTCTGTAATTCCATTCACACAATTTCGCTCAAATCGCTACGCCATTTCGAAGATGAACTTTTGCCATGTTCTTTCAGCTGCCCTTGTCTGTCTATTACCAACAGCAGTATAACCATAAAAGCCTTCCAGAGCTGTAGTCCATAAAACAGGCCATTCCAAATCATACTTACACACCCGGGGACATATCTACTTCTATTTCGCCCATATTCTCTGCGTTTGGGCACCGAGGAGAGCCGTTACCAGGCGAGGCGGAGGGGGCATGGCACTGTGTCGGAGCCCAGGGAGGCAGTTAGGAGCCGGAGTGAGGCCATCCAGGAGCAGGGGTGCGGTGTGGAGAGGGGACCGGGCTGTGTTTGTGGTGAAGGTTTGGCGTCAGTTTGAAAACATCGCGGATCCCAAAGCAGGTCATTTGAGAAGCAATGTTAGAAGGAAAATTGACAGGAGGGTTCGGTTAAATGATAAATTAGGTTAGGACAATGCCACAGCCAAAATTCAAGTAGAATGTTTACCTTTTAACCCATATACAGTCAAAGATTTGGACACACCCGCTCATTCAGTGTTTATTTATAATTTATTTGATTTCTTTTTGCATTTTCTATACATACAGAAGACAATAAATAATGTACATGAAACAGGATATAAGGAATTATGTAAAAAAGTAAAAATGTAAAATAACAATTACATTTTTTTTGAAAAAGCAAAGGTTACAAAGGGTAAATTTAAATATAATATATATAGGCTGTATAAAAAATGTAGTGAGTGTTATTTACCTTTTTCTTTTGCTCCATATACAGGGTTCCAGGGTCATGGAAATCCTGGAAAAGTCATGAAATTTTAGTATCTCTTTCATGCAACTACAGCCTTCTGTTAAGTTGTCATTAGGCTATTATGATTATTTCCAAATGTATGCACCTTTTGTTTAAAAGAGATGACAATGCACTGACAGTATTTTGAATGTAAAAAAAAAACTATCATCCCAAACCTTAAGGTGAGTGGAAAAACATTTTGTATTTAGCACTAAAAGTTTGATCAATTCTACACACGTAGGTGCTGTAAAGTCATGTACATTTTTAAATGTTGTCAGTGGAAGTGTGGGAACCCTGCGTATATCTTACTGCATATATTTGATGTCAAGTATTGCAGTTGTTGATAGATTTGTGATATATGCTTAAACTGGAACGAAACAATAAATCAACTTAATATATGGTGTTTGAATAGCATAGCCTAGTGTTCCTAGTGCATTTGGGCAATTTTAGCGCAAAAGATTGTGGTAAAAACATGTTTAAAATGCATGTGTAGTGGCTCCAGTGGATACAGCAATTTCAAGTACTATGTGACATCACTCAGGACTACAGAATAGAATTGATGCTCAATCCCGATTCCAGTACCACGACGATTAGACGATAGAATGTGATTTTTCACATTAAATATTAGTAGTTTCTTTTATATTACCATGTGGTCTAGGGCTGGGTGTTATTAAGAAGTTGCTGATACGATGCATACCTTGATACATAGGCCGTGATACGATACATCTCTCGATACAGTGAGCTTTCAATTCGATACGATTCGGTACAATATATTTCAAATCTATTCAATACGGTTAAATAAAAAATAAAGGCACAATCATGGCTGTGATAATAAAAGTCTTTGTTAAATCTTCAAAATTCATATGAAACACACATTTTAGTCATCGAAACAGTGAAAATGTCAAATGTTTCGCATAAAACAGTTTTCTTCCTCTAAACAAGCAACAAAACTGTAGCTGTAACAAAATAATTTAGTACAATATACCAAAAAATACTCTTGGCAATATATCGATACAGCAGCCCACAATATTGATACTGTATTAGCACATTAAACGTTATGATATATTGATATTTTGATATTTTTGCACATTCCTAATGTGGTCTTATATCTGTGTAATCCCTCAGAGGTCCAGGTAGGTTCCTTTTCCATACTTTGACAGCCCTATTAACAATAAATGACAAAAAACGAAATCACGGCTCAAAGTTATGCTACTCAAAAGTATGAAATTATGAATCACAATTGCATATTTAAATTTTAATACCACATAATATTCTGGCTAGTGGCTCTACTTTCATATCTCCATAGAGACAGAAAAGTAAAAAAAATATATAAAAATGAAGTTGCCATAAAACCAAATTGCCAATCAATAAAGTTTTAATTAATTGCGCTAGCTAGAGTAATTAACAATAAACACGAAAAAACAAGTTAGGCTCAAAAAGCTATCAAGGCTGAAATTATGAATCACAATTACTCATTTCAGTTTTAATAACACACATTAAAATAAAAGCGTAACTATCCAGACCGGAGCTAATTTAGTTGCGGGTCCAGACTGTGAAAGTAACCACTGCAATATTGATCCTCCTCACACCCCGCTCTCCAATAGCACCCTGAGGACCCGGGCAGCTTCCTGGAGCACAGAGGGTGACGGAGCACAGTGAGTCACTCTAAGTCTCCAGGCTTGGACAAAATTGTACTGAAAGAAATCGGAGCGTATAATAATGGTCTAACTAACATTCTGGTAGTGGGAAAGCAAGCCTTATGTGGTGTCTAAAAGTAATTTGGGTAACACTTTAGTTTAGGGACCACATATTAACAGCTAACTAAGTGGTAATTGGTATGAGTCTGTGTATTATTTGTTCATTCGTTTTTCTAAATAAAAACAAAAATAAGAAAATGAAAAAAGAACTTTTTTTTTTCTTTTTTTCCAGTTTTCAAATTTGTCTTTAAATGAATAATGGAAAAAGGAGGATAATGGCTGTTTCCCGTGACTTAAACTGCGAAGCCGGACTTTTGCGCTGCATGCGGACTGAACCAGGACTGAACATTAAATCATAATACTTTTTTTTTTATATTCCCATGTGGCCTTATATCTGTATAATCCCTCAGTGCTTCAGGTAGGTTCCATTGTGGTCCATGGGTGTATACTAGTCTATGTGCTCTTATACATGTGTTCTGATACAGCTCAAGACCATTCTAAAGCCATTCAGGGAAGGTTCATTTTTGTCCTGTCAAGCTTTAGTATTGATTAGTACTGTATATTTTGAACTATAAGTCTCTCCGGAGTATAAGTCGCACCAGCCAAAAAATGTGTAATGAAGAAGAAAAAACATAAGTCACACTTTTTGGGGGAAATTTATTGTATAAACTCAGAGTTCAGGAACCGACATTTCATCTTGAAAGGCAAGTTCTAGTAATAACAATAGAACAGAAAACAACAGACTGTTAACGTCACATATGAACAGTTCTTCAGAAAACTATAACAAAAACAACAGAACAGAACAATTTTATCAAACTCTCCATCTCACTCCAAATCACTAAATCCATTGGATTCTTCGTCCTCGGTGTCACTTCTGAACAACTCCACGACCTCCGGAGGTAAACAGAGCGCCGCTTCCTCTTCTGCATAGCTGTCGTCAGACTCAGTATCACTTCCAGTTAGAATTATTCCGGCCTTTCTGAATCCCGGCAGAATGGTTTCGATGTCACTGAAGTCCAGGTTTTGTCGATTCATCCAGTGACTTCCAGGAAAGTTGCATGATCCACCCTCCCTGTTGTCACAAGTTTCTCGCTCACTCCAAACTTTCTTTCTGCTGCTCGATTACTGTTTTTGACTGCATATCTCTGCAGTTACTGGCAGTTTGTAATCTGCAAAATATGATTTTCTTTTTGGAGGCATTTGTGTTCAGTCTTCTCAGTTGTCTTTATAAGTTTAAGTTTAAAATTTTCAGTGGTACAGAAGTAATGGTGTGATTGACTGACATGATCGTGACATGAGAGAGGCTCTTTCTGCAGGAGACATGCGCAGTAGAGTGAAGTGACAGTGGTACAGGAGTAATAGGAGTAGCAGATACTGACACACATGACTAAAGCCTCTCATGGCTGTCAGTATGAAGATTTAAAAAAATAAGTCACACTGGAGTATCTAAGTCACAGGAAACACCCAAAACCATGAAAAAAGTGTGACTTATAGGCCAAAAAATACGGTGGTAAAAGTCTGAGAGAACAGAAAATGATTGCTGTTTGTCAGTGGTGTAGACTTCTCAAGCTGTCTGTCTCCTGCTGTATCTAATCACACCGGCTCCAGATTCCACACTAAGTCCTGGTTTTGAAGCGTGCTCCACCCTCAGCAACCCTCCAGCCCGTCTGACCTTTCTCCACAGGTTCTAACACATCCAAACATCTCCCCCTGACCACCACAGACACTCCACGGGTCAGGGACAGATGAGCGCAGATATAGGTGGTGGAGGAGGAGAAACAGGATGCCACGTGAAGTCCACAAAGTAGAACATGACGCTGGTTTGTATAAAATCCTTTGCATAGGGATGGAAATCAATCAGTGAATCTAAGAAGCAGATTCACTGATGTAAACCTTTTTGTATATTGTTTTCAATCGTATGTTTGCATATTCTCCGAGTGTCTGACTGCGTACATACATAACATAAAGGATGTGCTGGGATTTTGATGCCAACTGGAGGCTCTGCTTTGTCTGAGGCTTCATTAGACTTTAATCTGTGCTTTATTTTAACACAATCTGACCAGGAAGAACTGCCTTAGCTGGAAGTACAAAAGGTAAGCTGATTTATGCTGTTCCACACACATGAAATTGCAGTCCCAAGCCAACAGGTTTTCATTTAGTCACACCCACCAACTCCTAAACAAGACTATGATGACTCGTGTTGATCACAAGCTCCTGAAAAAGTGCTGTTTAAATCCATTTTGAGTTTTCAGACTTTAAAATCAGATCTTAAAACTATTTTGACTAAAGCTGGGTAACATTAAGAAGTTGCCAATATGAAACCACTTTGTGCAAAGTTCATATGAAACAAACATTTTAATCCTCAAAACAGTGAATATGTCAAATGTGTCGCTTAAACAAGTTTCCTTCCTCTGAACAAGCAACAAAACTGTAGCGCTCTAACAAAATAAGTGCTTTCTGCTCGCATCAGCTGTGTTGCCAAAGCATAGAGCGTATATATGAATGGACAATGTGACAAAGAATCTGTCCATATATTCGCTGCATCATTGTTTAAGATGCAGGGTTCAAAATGTGCGAAAAAAGTAACGATTTATAGTCCGGAATTTACAGTAATACACCTTTTAAATTTTATGAGATACATTACAAACTAGCAGCCTTTGAAAGAGGGAAGTGCTCTATGAACATGTGAATATTTATTCAAATAGAAAAAAGCATAATTTGAACATTTGACTTATCTAACCACCCACGTCATGAACGCAGCAATTCAACTACACAATGCAGCTCTATTTTTCCGATAAGTTTGGATAATTTTGATTTTACTTTAGCTCGACACCGCATACCCCTCGATCTTCCGCAACATAACTCGACATTGCAAATTCATTGCATCCAAGACTCACATCGCGCTGGTGTCTATTAGCAGTTATAAATGAAGGTGGAGGCTAATGGTTTCTTGACACAGCACCACGGGCGGCGTTCTCTCTCCTCATCTGTTATTGTTCACACTCAAAATGGCCGCCTGTCACATCAGCTCTGAAGATGTACAATGGAGTCGGGGCAGCCTCTGTCTTCATGCACGTGAACACCGAGGGAAAGTCCGCCCAGTGTATTTAAAGCAACGTATCGAAGATCAAAGGTGCACTGCATAACTTTTCTGGTAGAGGGTCCGCCACCTGCTTCTCTCCACAGAAATGTTACTGTTTTGCCTTGATTATTCTGCACTAAGAAAAAGAAGAACTTCTCGTAAAATCCTCGTAACAATTAGCACTAGTAATATCAGGTACAATTTACTTGTTAGTAAAATGCTGCATATAAGACTTTTTAGTCTAGTCTAATTTTATTCTAGAGGTACTTTATTTTAAGATAACTTGTCAATTAAAAGTAGTGAAATTATTTGTTCATGCAGCAAGATCATTTTAAGTCATTTTCTGATAGATTTAAGTGTTTATATCTTAAATTTTGGCCAAGCTTTTTTGCAGTGAACAAATGCAAGATATATATATATATATAAAATCACATTTACACACAATACCTTTTTTTTAATATATAAATCATAATAATCAAAACGATCATATTAAGCTGAAATTTATTTTTATTCTATAATTTAAAATACGTAATTGTTCTACCTGGAATGTTCCACAGTATGACTTTAAACAGCTCTACCTTATGTTTATTCAATTGCAGGTGGTTTTAAAGCTCAAAAACACTTTGAAAACACTTAGAAGAAACATTCTGACCTCTCCACCTCTCCACAGATCTGACCTCTAACTTGGTCTGGTTTGGTCTCCATGAAAATGTAAAGGTTTAATGCCATACTGGGGAACACTTCAGACAAATCAATAACATTTCCATGGAGAGAAGCATTTGACGGACCCTCCACCAGAAAAGTCGCACAATGCTCCTTTAAGTGTAATCTAAAAACATATTATTATTACCTCTAAATATATTTTTCTGTTTCTTTTTTGCTTTTGTACTCACCTATAGTGTTCATTTTCTTTCCGAGTAATTAAAATAAACGCATACTTATCTCTTCTTCGTACGTGGTAGTATAGTGAGCAGGGGTGGGTACGGCAGTGACAATCAGTAGGAGCGCTTCATTAGCTTTATGTGCTTTTGGCTGCCTGCTGTTATAGACCTTTTCCATCATCTAAAGTGCTATAGCTGGTCACGCCTGGTTCATTGTTTAGCCAAGGAGACGTGCAAAGGCTCTCCGTGTGCAATACCGTGATATTAAGGGCAGGTGTTTGGTTTTTATACTTTATTCTGGAATTTTCGTGCTCTTTTAGACCATTTTTGCATGGCATTTAATGTAATATAATGCGTATGTTCAGGAAATGTTTGTTTTTGCTGTAATCTGGTGTCAGTAGTTGGGACTGAGCATTTTGGAAAGAGAAATTAGCATCTTGTTTTGATGCTTTATTCAGTTTTTTTCCTATCTCTTTTGGGCAATTTCGCACTGGATTTTAATATAGTTATGTGTATGTACAGGAAATGTGTGGGTTTTTTTTCTGGCACCCTCTGTTTTCAGTACTAGTAGAAAAGAGAAATTAGCAGCATGTTTTTACGGTTTATTCTGGCTTTTTTGTGCTCTTTTTTTTATTATTATTTTTTTTACATGGCATTAAACGTAATCAAATACGTATATACAAGAAATATATATATGTATATATTTGTAATCTGGTGCCCTCTGCTGTCAGTAGTTGGGAATGAACATTTTGTAAAAACAAATTAGCATCTTATTTGATGCTTTATTCTTTTTTTTTTTTTTTTCTTTTTTTTCCAAATCTCTTTTGAACAGTTTTGCATGGAATTTTAAGTACAATTATTTGTACGTATGAGAATTTTTATTTATTTATTTTTTCTGTAATCTGGCGCCCTCTGCTGTCAGTAGTTGGGAGTGAGCATTCTGGAAAGACAAATTAGCAGCGTGGCTACTCTTAAATGGGCGATGAATTTTCTGTTGATCACGTGGTAGTCTTTTATGAAATAAATATAAGGTAAATTCACAAATGTTGAACCTGATCCTTTCTATTAGTCACTTGATTTTAGGAATTATTAATTTTACCTACCCCCCATCTGTATTAATGTTGCATTCTGTCACTTTTCTAGTGGAGATTGTACTACTTGCTTGTCTTCATAATAAGAATTTTATTGTTTTGCTTGAATGTTCGAAAGCGGCCCACTTTTCTATCAGGCCAAATTATGGGTCAGATGTGTAAAGAGGGAAGCCTGCCCTTTTTCAATGCATTTTTGAGAGATAAAAACACATGTAATTGAATAAATATTTGATATATAAGTTTAATGCAGAAGTGTAGAACATTTCTGCCAATCCTAACCCAGGCACAGTAATAACATACAGTGAACCTCAACAAGAAGTGTTGGATTCAGATCAGAGAGAGTCCTTTTAGGTTTAAACCAACTGGATTTCAGCTTTGAAACTGGCAACACAAATGAGAGACTCATGTGAGGCTCACTCTGCTTTCTGATTGGATAATCGTATTGAGAACTGAAATGCCTAATTATAAAATCAAATAAAGTTTCTTTATAAAGCACATTTAAAACACCAAATTATAACATAAACTACATTGTTACCAGTAAAAACTTTAAATATTATTGTCCAATAGAATGTTATAATAAAACCGTGAATGCAGTTATTTGGAATGCAAAACAATCAACAACAGTGTTTCCCAAAACTTTTTCCTTGGGACCCATATTTTAAAAGGCACAAACTTTCACGACCCAATTCAATAGACATTATTCGTAAATCACAAAATAAACGTGGATTTGATCATTATTGAACATTAATTAGGATATTTTATTGTTGACTGAGTGATCGTGCCTCTCTGAACAATTAGTATTACTCAAGTTTTAAACAATGAAAAACAATTAAAGCAACAATAAAAGGATCCTTGTCCTTCTTTGGACATTAAATGTAGCCCATTTCTTTTTTTCAACATTCAACTGAAGCAGGAACAAAATAGTCAATAAAATAATTGCAAAAAGATCTGAAATTACACAAAACATGTCTTGACATTTCAACATGTGTCAGAACTGTATATTGCAGACCTACATGCAGATTGTGACAAGGCGACCCCCCCTAAAAAAATCTCTTGCAACCCACCTGAGGGTCACGACCCAGTCTTTGGGAAACACTGATATACAAAATATACTTTTCTGAGCTTTCATAATTGTCATAGTGTTCCTCATCATTATCTTACTCAGAGCTGTATTTTTAATATTGTTTCTGTTCTACACACATCAATCTGAGCCAGGTTGATTTTACATCCCAAACTGTAGCACCTTATTGTTCAGACAGTTTGTCACAGGTTTGTTATGTTCACATTATGACTGTGAAGACCCCTGCTGTAGCTGATAATTACGATCAGATTTAGAAATAGTCAAACTCAGCCTGTCATTTATCACATCTACACCAGAACATCCTTTAACACTAAGAGAGCTGCACACCTGGACCTGGTTTAGTTTTGGTTTTGTCCTGGTTTTCCTGGTATAATCCTGGTCTAGCCCTGGTCAAGTTCAGTTTTAGTCCAGGTCTTTAACTATAGCTAAATGTGGTTGATGTCTTAAATCTTAAATTCTGCAAACCTGACTTTCATTAGCTTGTATGTTAAAATGATCTTCCCTCATTATTAATCCACCTTCATGTGAGCCTCAGAAAATGTCAGTTTTCACCTCCTCCCATCCCACCTCTCTTCTCTGGACTTATTTGTGATTATTCATAACATTTTAGATTCAGAGTCATCCGTGTGGGGTTCAAAAATGTGCCATTGCTCATAAAATACATGTTAAAGTGAAACTCAATCCACTTATTTTCATTACTTAACAGTGTATATGGAGGCATTATCTAACGCAACTAGTAATTCTGAATGTTTTTTTTTTTTTTTTTTTGTGCACACTACGTACATTTGCAGCTTTCTGGTCCAAAATGCCTAAATCTAAGTGTGTGCATCCGTCAGTGGTCTCTGCAATTTCAAGTAGTTGGTGACGTCACAAAACACTGCCCCAATTACAGCCAGATTTTAGATTTTTGGAAGGCGCGGTGTATGGGAAGAGACCTGGTTTCGACCTAGTCTAGACCTGGTTTAGAGCTGGTTAAATCCCATTTTAGTCCTGGTATTAGTCCTGGTTTTAGACCTGGTTTAGACCTGGTTAATTCCTGTTTTAGTTCTGGTTTTAGTCCTGGATTTAATCCTGGTTTTAGACCTGGTTTAGACCTGGTTAAATCCTGTTTTATCCCTGGTTTAGCCCTGGTTTAGACCTGGTTTCGACCCGGTTTAGAAATGGCTTGGAATTGGTTTAGACCTGGTTAAAGCCTGTTTTAGTCTGGTTTTAGATCTGGTTTAGATGTGGTTTAGACCTGGTTTAGACCTGGCTTGGAATTGGTTTAGATCTGGCTTATACCTGGTTTACACCTGGTTTAGATCTGGTTTAGATCTGATTTAGACCTGGTTTAGACCTGACTTGGAATTGGTTTAGATCTGGTTAAAGCCTGTTTTAGTCTTGGTTATAGATCTGGTTTAGACCTAATTTTAGTCCTGGTTTTAGCTCTGGTTTAGAGGCGTGGGAAACACAGTAGGAGGTGCAGTTCACGCAGAAGATGCGGTCCACGCGGCGCACTGGAGGAGGCACGGTCCTATGGGAGGGAGGTTACGACCCGGTACCGGTGCATGGCCTGGGGGTTGGGGACCCCTGTGTTAGACCAATCACACTGCTCCTTATACCGCCAGACCTCGCCCCTTGTCCCCCGTCACTCTCCCTTTAGTCCTCCAGGTTCTGCCCAGTTTAGCAGCTCTATTTGAAATGAAATGTGGTTGTGGGCGGAGTTTATGTGTTTAGCCCTACTTTATGAAAACTGTGCATACTTTTTCATTTTTTATCAATTTTACAATTTAGAATGAACAAAATATAAAATCATGATCTGCGTATGTTATAGTTCGATACTAAAATGTGCTTAATTCATTCTGTTGCTTTGACTTGTTTTCCTTGGGTCACTAGCTCCTGGTGAAAAATTTTATTATTTGATGAAAGTATTTTAGGCTCCACTTGTGTTAGAGTGTTATCCTCACATCCTTCAGTGTTAAATCATTAAAGTTGTTATAGTTGATAATAAGCAGCAGATGGTATATAAAAATATTCTATGTTGTAATGTCATTCTACAGTAATGTTGTTTTTACAGACGAGGTATTAAGTAAAGCAGATTTATTTTATTTTTTTTTAGCTTTCTACCAAATTATAACAGTGTTTCTTCATCAAAAATATGTCTGGAGCGGTTTTAAATGTCATCCACGCATGTTTGAGTATTTTTGTGATCCCTATTCGAAGCCTCCTTGCAGTTCAATGTACGATTCTGTGCAAAGCTCCACCCAAAAGCCCGTGTCACCCACTCTCCCACGTGAAACAAAACTGTACACAGCAACTTCACAAACCTGATGCGATGTGCAGTAGTTTCGTTAGCGGGATGCTTTGATTGTGTTGTGATAGTGCGCTGAAGGGGGAGTGACTTAGGATGGAGAGCAAAGGGAGGAGGGACTCAAACAAAACAAACACATTTACATGTATTGCTTTGTTATTTTTAGCTAATATTGCATTTTAAAACACAGTAAAAGGTAACATGATGATCTATGTTATCTTTATTAAAAGTTTTTATTTCAATTTTTTATTAAATTTTCATTCCATGTCCAAAATCTGTGGTGATATCTGCAACGTTGGTGATTTTCAGATCCACTTTGGTGATTTTCAGATCTGGTTGGAGGGCCCCAAGAAACTCCAACTTTGAAACCATTTAAAGGTGCATTATGTAACATTTCTGGTTTATGGGCCAACACTTGCTTCTCTCTATGGATTTGTTATTGCTTCAAAAGTTCCACAGTATGACATTAAACTCATCTAAATTGCACTAATTAATTTAGGTGTATGTTGCTTAAAAATGCATGAAAAAATGCCCTCTCTCTTCCCGAGAGAGGGCATCACATCTCCACTGATCTGACCCATAACTTGTCCGTTGCCATCGCCTCCTACTGATAGAAACATTTAATTCCGTACTGTGAGCAGGTAGCACATCCTCCACTTGTGACCTTGTAAATTTAATAACCTGTGAAAGCACGAAAGAAACACTATTTTCACCATTTTTATTTTGTAAGAATCAGTCTTTTATTTATTTGATTGTATTGATTTTTTTGCTCATAGGCATAGACAGTGAACATTTTAGCTTTAACACCATTTGGAACCATTGCTTCTGTTATAGTTCTGCTGAATGTTACGCCTGGAAAACCCCTCCAAGCAAATCTGTGTCAAGCTAAGGATAATACAATTGCCTCAAAAGAAACACATCTGTAAAAAAGAAAACAAAAACACAAGAGCCCGGCCCGTTTCTTATCTACTATTGAAAATGTCCTTGCAGCTCCAGCTCTCCCCTTACCACTCATCCCTCCATCAAAGCATCCGTCTCCGAACACCTCTGTGTCCTTGGCGTAAGGATATAGCTATAAAATCAAAGAATCACACTGGGCTCTAAAATGTCTTTTGAAGGGACTGAAGGCCACACTACACAGACACTACAGGCAAAGTTTTGTGTTTTGGTCAGTTTGCTCGATCAGTGTGATAAGCTCTCATCTGGGTTTCATTTAAAGTTGAAAATCAATGTTTTAAATCTTAATGTTGTAATGGTTTTGGGGTCTAAAGGTGCTTTGAAATCAGTGTACAAGCTTAATCTCTCCATGCAAGGTGCTGATATTGAGCAGGTGAAAGAGGCGTAACTATTGGGTCCTAAAATTGGCTCCACTTTATAATGGACTGCTCATACTAAAAACACTGTTGCTAAAATGAGTTTAGACGCTGTGCATATTTTTACCCTTTTCGAATATTAAGATGGTTATTCAGTCTCTGGTCCTTTCACAATTAGACTACTGCTTTGTAATCTGGTTAAGCACATCAAAAAAAGGATCTTGCCAATCTTTAACTAATCCAGAATAGGGCAGCTCGCCTGGCTTTACGTTGCCCATTTAGGACCACCGTGAGCGTCATGCATGAGAGGCTATCCTGGTTTACTGTTAAGGACAGATTTACCTGTAGCCTTATTTTGTTTTGTAAAACCATGTGTATTTTACAAAGATCATTAAGTCTGTTTGCACAACTACTGTCCTCTCGTGATCGGCATGGTTTTATCACAAGACAAGCATCACAGGGTCATTTTATACTTCCACTGGCCAGGACTAATGCCCTGAAAAGAACTGGTCCCCAACCACGGGGCCGGGGACCAGTACCCAGTCCCATACGCCAGGACTAAACCAGGACAAACCAGGACTAAAACCAGGACTAGAACCAGGACAAAACCAGGACTAGAACCAGGACTAAAACCAGGACTAAAACCAGGACAAGAACCAGAACTAAAACCAGGACTAGAACCAGGACTAAAACAGGACTAAAACCAGGACTAGAACCAGGACTAAAACCAGGAACCAGACTAGAACCAGACTAAAACGACAGAACCAGGACTAAAACCAGGACTAGAACCAGGACTAAAACCAGGACAGAACCAGGACTAGAACCAGGACTAAAACCAGGACTAGAACCAGGACTAAAACCAGGACCCAGGAAACCAGACTAAACCAGGACTAAAGGACTACAGGACTAAAACCAGGACTAGAACCAGGACTAAAACCAGGACTAAAACCAGGACTAGAACCAGGACTAAAACCAGGACTAAAACCAGGACTAGAACCAGGACTAAAACCAGGACTAGAACCAGGACTAGAACCAGAACTAAAACCAGGACTAAAACCAGGACAAGAACCAGGACTAGAACCAGGACTAAAACCAGGACTAAAACCAGGACAAGTACCAGAACTACAACCAGGACTAAAACCAGGACTAGAACCAGGACTAGAACCAGGACTAAAACCAGGACTAAAACCAGGACAAGAACCAGGACTAGAACCAGAACTAAAACCAGGACTAAAACCAGGACACCAGACTAAAACCAGGAACTAGAACCAGGACTAAAACCAGGAAAACCAGGATAAAACCAGGACTAAACCAGGACTAAAACAGGACAGGACAAACCAGGACTACCAGGACACAACAGGACTAAAACCAGGACTAGAACCAGGACTAAACCAGGACCGAACAGGACAAACCAGGACTAGAACCAGGACTAACCAGGACTAGAATCAGACTACAGGACTAAACCAGGACTAAAACCAGGACTAGAACCAGGACTACAGACTAGAACCAGGACTAAACCAGGACTAAAAGGACAGGACTAAAAGAACCAGGACTAAAACCAGGACTAAAACAGGACTAGAACCAGGACTAAAACAGGAAAAAACCAGGACTAGAACCAGGACTAAACAGGACTAAACAGGACTAAAACCAGGACTAGAACTAAAACCAGGACTAAACCAGGACTACAACCAGGACTAGGACTAGACTAGAACCAGGACTAAAACAGACAAACCAGACTAAAACCAGGACTAGAACCAGGACTAAAACCAGGACACGAACCAGGACTAGAACTAAACCAGGACTAGAACCAGGACTAAAACAGGACTAAAACCAGGACTAGAACCAGGACTAAAACCAGGACTAAACCAGGACTAAACCAGGACTAGAACCAGGACTAGAACCAGGACTAGAACCAGGACTAAAACCAGGACTAAAACCAGGACTAGAACCAGGACTAAAACCAGGACTAGAACCAGGACTAAAAGCAGGACTAAAACTAGGACTAAAACAGGATTTAGCCAGGACTTAACCATGCTGCCGGACCACAGTAAAGACTAATGGGGATCCAATAAATAAGTAAATTCATTTAAAAGCATGTGTACATATAAAATGTTACATCTCTGACTAAATATGTTACACGTCCTATATTACGTGAAATTGACTCTTATGTTATTACCTCCTCAACAACAGACCTGGGTTATTATCTGCGTTATTTTGCTGCGTTTGTTCATCCGTCCTTCTCCCACTTGAATCTCGGATATGATGTCACGTCCACGTGTCAGCCGTTTTATTATGTGTCATTTGTGTGACTCTGAGAAAAACATGGATGCTAACCGGAAACCTGTTGATGCTTTAGCTTTGGCCGTGTACCAGGCGCTCCAAAATAAGTCCGCGCTTCAACTACACAACCTCGAGGAAGAATCCAGTATAAATAGTATAATTCAGTATATTGGTGAAGTGAAAGCGTTCGACCTGGTTTAGTCCTGGTTCAGTCCGTATGCGGCGCAAAAGTTCGGCATCTCGATCGATGTTTCTTCTGCTCAATAAATAATGCCTGTGAAGTGGTGATGTATTTTTGCCAGTAAAGTCGCGTATGTGAATTCGTATTCGTACTGAAGAAAGTAATCCAGAATTTTCATTTCGTGATCGCAATTCTTGATGTTGTAACTGTTCAATTTATATTCTGATGGATAAAATACACACAACACATTTTATGTATGACTGGACTCATTTGAGACAGCCAAATATCCACAGATTTCTTTCCTATGCACATGGATATTTCTGAAAGCTTTCATACTCTATACTCTGTACCGCTCGTGAAGATGTAACATAGAGCATCCTGATATTACTAAACTTGAGGCTATGGAGTTAGCGACCACAATCTCATGATATCACTCGCTGACGTTACCTTCACCACCACAACAAAAAGCTCAAACTCATCGCCGTGAATAATTAGAATGCTCTGAACGTATAGGGTAAGCGAGGAGCAACTTTGGACCACTGCAAACCATTTTTCACATTTTTAAGACAGTAAAAATCAACTACAGCACCTTTTACGATTTCTTCTTATCCACCTTGCAGTGTCTCTCCTTACAAAGACAAGAAGCCGTCCCATGCAATCTCCATTAATCCCTTATCTATCCAAATTTACCGGTAAACAAATTCACGGAAAGCCTAAGAAGACACGGGTAATGTCATAATACAGATTTTCATAACCGGAGATGTGACGAGGTTTGTGGCTGATCCTCTGGAGAAGGCAGCGGATTTTCTGGGTGTCATTAGAATACATTTGTTGGAGTTGACGCCCACATGAGGTGACGAACAGGTGGTCTCCCATCTCACTCCCACTGCGCACGGACGCCGTTTGCAAGAGCCGGGTAGGAGAGAGGCGAGCTCTGAATAATTATGTAAGATGTAATGTACAGAAAGAGAATACAAGGAACTGCACTCAAGAATTAGCAGAGGGAAGTGCTTAAGAGTTAATGATAAAATATTCATATTAAATTACTTTTAAAGAGGAGGTGTTGCACTTCTATAGGGTATTAACTACAAACACAGCACATATTTATAGCACCATGTTGCTTTTTGTTGTTTTGAAATAGTTATATTCACAGAAAACTGGAAATAAAATTTCTGGTGATTATAGTATTTTCAAAACAATAATGGTAACACGATGATCTAAATAATTAAATATATATATATATTTTTTTTTTATTTTTTTTTTATATGGACAGTGCATTTTAATGAACATCTATAATGGGTACTTGATGTGTCGCCCATTTCTGGCATAATCACTTGTTACGGCCCCGGCTCTAGCTCAAATCCAACTCCACTTTATTTCTATAGCACATTTTACAAACAAAGTAGTTTCCAAAGTGCTGCACAGAGATCATAAAATGAAGACAACAAAATGGCAAATAGCTAAAATTTGGTCATACCAGTCCTAAACCAATAAAACCATCATCATATCAATCATAAAATAGCAGTAAATAAGTAAAATAAATAACAGACACAGAGGACCACACAACTCACGCGGTGTTAAAAGCCAGAGAATAAAAGTGGGTTTTAAGACGAGGCTCTATGACCGCAACATAGAAAGGTGGCAGACACGACTACGGCAAAGGTTTAAGCTCTCTGCTAAAGCATTTATTTAGTTACAATAAAGATGCACAAAGAGTGCTAAAGTGTGCTGTGGAGATCGGCTGATGACGTGGCCAGAGGAGCAGCCCTCGGCGTAGGAGGCACGTCTCTTTTATATGCGGCTGGACCTAGTGCATCTGGGTCACCGCAAAATAGAATAATTAAAACAGTTCGTAAAGGTGTTAGCATAAAGCCTGCTTACATCTAAAGTGTGAAAAATCACACATGTTAAAACATAGTCATGGTAACTGCACATTGCACCACGGTCACAAGATCAGGGGATTAAAGATTTAAGCTACAGAGCAAATTTAATTATCATTTTCTTATTTTTATCTCAAAAATGTTGTATGTGCACCAGTTTGCTAGCCAGGCTGGTGCCACCCAGTCCCTCCGCTCAATGTCATTTCTCTCCAGTGACTAGAACAGGAATCGGAATACACTAGACGATTTGCAAAAACCCTGGAAGTTGTAGACCGCACACCGGCCAGTCAGCAAAGAGCTGTGAAGCCATGATGTCAAACTCAAGTGTCTGTCTGGGTCACTTTTGTGATACAGCACAACAGTAAACAAAGCAGTCGAGATGGATGTAGACGAAGACAGACATTCTCATACATGTGTTGACAACGATTCCCGAGATCGTGGCAAGATTATTACTCATTTCCGTCTGTTGTTCTTAGGCACATGAAACAAAACAATTACAAAGTACAAAACTGTTCCAAAGAGAGAGTATAAAGGCCCGTTCAGACGAAAGCGTCAAAGCATCCACTTTCAATGTAAAGTCTATGTGGACGCGCGACTAGAGCGTCCTGCGTTTTTGCGGCGCATTTTCGGCATCAGCGCGGCGCGAATCTGGCATCAGCGCGGCGCGTCTTGAGCGTTTTGGCGCCGACGCGCTAGACGCGCATCCAAGGCGTCAGCGTCAAGAAGTTGAAAATGCTGAACTTTTCGCGTCAGACGCGCCGCGTCAACCAATCAGGGACGAGTATCCAGTAGTGACGTCATTATCTAGAGAAACAGGAGGACGAGAGCCATGGAGGATAGCCTGATTTTCGCTGTCTCGCGCTTCCCGGAGCTGTTCGCTGTGTCTTCCTTTGAGTATAAAGATCGTGATAAACAGGACCTTGCCTGGAGGAAGATTAGTGAGGAGATGGGTGTATTTGGTAAGTTATCACAACTTTTGCCCGCCAGGCTAGCCGTTGCGCCCAGCATAATTAAGAAACTGCTAGTTTTTAGCTGACGAGTTTATGTATTTATTCAGTGGACATATGCAAGAAAGCATTTTGAGCATTTTCTGTTGTCTCTGCTTCCTCTCCTGCAGAAGGTGCCACCTCACTTTAAAGATTTTGTAAAATTTCAAATTCATAAAATTCATCACTTAGTTTAAATTTGGAACCATTGGAGCCGGTTGACTAAACAGAGGTGACATCTTCTGCAGGAGAGGAAACAGACCCTCCTTTCTCCTCTCCTTCCTATGTTCCCTCCTGCTCCTCCTCCAGGCAAGGTCCTTTCTGATTTGTAAATAGTTATTTAAATGAAATGTTATATATATATATAAATATATATATATATATGTATATATATATATATATATTTTGTATATAGAATTATTATTATTTTGTTAATCTGTGTTGTTTTCTTTTTATTGTACAATAAAAAAATGTTTAATCATAGCAAGGTTTGGTTTTATACACCATGCTCAATTTTTTATAATGCTGTGTAGTTAAGTAAGCTAGGGGTAATCTCAGTAAAATGTATACCATATTTTAAAGCTTATTTCTTTCATAAATCGAAGACCATATATCAAACATCAAACATACATACATACATACATAGACAAGAGTTAAGAAGTTAATCACTGTATATTTTATTATTTTCTCCATGTAATTTGGTAATTAGTGTAGTGTAGTGTACATGTTGTGCCCAGTCCTGGCAGCTGTTACCTGCAAACAAGAAACACAGAACAGCACAAAAATATACAGTCTAAATGTAGGCAGTGTAGTAATAAATTAATAAGTGAATAAACATAATGAATCATAACCATCAACTCTTTAATGTTAAGCTCTTTGTAGTTTAGTGGGTGGCTCTTAAAAGAGCCGTTGTGGGTCAGTCCTGTGGAGGACCTGACTATGCCGGCTGCCATGGCACTGCTCCCCCTTCACAAAAGTGGGCCATGAACACCTCCCTCACCCTCATGGCCTCTTGGGATGCATTGTTGGCTCCCATCCGCCTCACATTTGGAAGTGGGTCCTCTCTCTGTGCTCCAGCTGCCCTCGGTGTAGGTGAGGATGCTGTTGCCCTCATGAAATTGTGGAGGAGACAAGTTGCCTTTACACATTTCTCTGCGACCTGTGGGCTGACTTCCACTGCCCGGCGAAACAGTCTCCACTGTGAGCTCCAGATCCCAAATGCATCTTCAACCACCAACCGTGCCCGGGAGAGGCGGTAATTGAAGATGTGCTCCTCTCGGGTAAGGCCACCATGTGCACGTCCGGGATAGGGTCGCATCATGTGTTTCTGCAGCGGAAAGGCCTCATCTGCAACAAAGACATGGGGCTGGGGTCCTCTGTGGTCAGCTCCGGGCAGGTGTTGGTCAGGGGGTAGAGGAAGTCTGCCCTCACGCAATGCCTGACCAAAGGGAGAGTTGGCCAAGATCCCCCCATCGCTCGTCCGGCCGTATCCACCAACATCTATGATCCGGAACCGGTACCGGGCATCAACAATGGCAAGGAGAACCAGTGAATGGTCCCCCTTGTAATTGAAGAAAAGGGATCCTGAGTTGGGCGGTGCCTTTAACCGGACATGTTTTCCGTCCACAGCCCCCAAGCACAGTGGGAAGTTCCACTGCTGCTCAAACTCCGCAGCAATGGACCTCCAGTCTTCTGCTGTGGGCACAGCCATAAAGTCCTCCACAAGGGTCTCCCAGATGGCTGTTGCCACATCTGGGATGATGGCGGAGACTGTTGAGACACCAACCCTGAAGCTGGCCCCAATTATCCTGTATGAGTCCCCAGTGGCAAGAAACCTAAACAACTATGAAAATACAATGTAATGTACTTGTACTAAAATGTACTACAATCTGAAAATATTAATGCTTTACAAAGTATTATAAGCATATTTAATTAGTATGTTCTATAACACTGGTTTCACACAAACACAACAAATAATTGACTATTTGTAGTAGCAAGAACAGACAATAACTCTGTATAATTAATATGTTTAAAATGCCTAAACTATTTTTTATTGTTAATATTTATGAATACAAAATAAGTTATTATTGTTATATTATTGCATTATGTATATTAGAGCCCGACCGATATGGATTTTGCTGTGGCCGATATGAAACTGATATAATGGAAGTTGGAGCTGCCGATAGCCAATATAATCGCCGATATATTTAGTGATGTAAAAATTCACTGTAAATGTTGAATTGTTTAAAAAACTTAGGTTTGGCTCTGGTGGATTTTAAATTGGGTTTATTTAGGCAACATTTATTGTTATTCTGCCTCTTTACATCATATTTACAGACAGTAGGTTGGCTTAATGGCATTTTTGCATCACATTCTAGACACTAGTGATGGGTATTCCAGTTCTTTTTAGAGAACCGGCTCTTTTGGCTCGGCTCACTAAAAGCTGCTGGTTCTTTTGGCTCCCAAGCGGCTCTTCAGATTGTTTTGTTGCAAGCAGGACTAAAGCACGTCTAAAGCAGGACTGAATCAGGACTGAACCAGGTCTAAACCAGGACTGAAAAAGGACTAAACCGGGACTTATTTATTTTATGCTAAACTACAGTCAAATATGCTCGTTTTCTTTTCTTTTTATTTTTTTTAATCCTACGTACACGCAAATTTCTCAAAGTTTCATTTTTAGCCGCTGCCGCTGTCAAACCACGAACCTGCACGCGGCGTGAAGAGAAAAAAAGTGAGAGAAAGAGAAAACACGGCTCCCAATAAGGATCAGGCTCCCATCGTTCCCTTTAAAGAGCCGGTTCTAAGAGTAATTTCGTTCGTGACCGACCCATAACTAGTAAAGAAACAATCGCTATTAGCCTTTAGCCGTAAATACGTGCGCGCCGCGGTAATTAATTATATGCGCAAATGTCATAATTCACACCTCTATTCACAGCTCATTTACATATCAATGCAGGTCCAGTAGCAAATATACGGCCAATATAGTCACTTTAGAACAGACCAATAGAAAACAGTCTGTTTATGTGCGTGAGCTACAGCAGCTAACCCATAACAAATGACCAAAACTAGCTTCAGAATCGACATATTTCCAACACTCACCGTTCATACAGGCTCCTCCTCACATCACAAATCTGCACTAATAAATGTCCTTTTAATCCAGATTCAAACCGATTGTCCGAAAAGAATATAATCTCAATGTTGCACACGGCTGCGGGTGTAAACAAACACACGCAAGTGAAGTGACGTCACTCTGGTGGTGTGTTCAGGGACAGTACGGACACACACAGACAAATGACTCTGTCGATAAATACTGATGCGGAGCCACATATTAGGACATTTATCTGTCTGTAAATTGGATTAAATGAACAGAATGTAGAGAGTCTAAGCTTTATAACGAGGTATAACATGCCCACGTGAAATATCGGCCCCTATCAGCAAGCATATTGACCGATAGCCGATATGCCTAAAGTTGCCCATATCAGCCGATAATATCGGCCAACCGATATATCGGTCGGGCTCTAATGTATATATATATATCAGCTGACCTGAGACAGATGGACAGGCGCTCCTCAGCTGGAATTGAGCGCCTGTAGTTGGTGTCCTGGTAGGTTATCCGCGCACCGATGCGGGACAGCAGGTCATCAAATTGGGCCACGGATACACGGAAGTACCGCTGAAAGCGGTTTTCATCCAGACGGAGCTCCTGGAGCAAGTGATGAAACTCGCCAAACTCCGAACGCCGCTGGATCATATCATGGACCCAGACACGCGGCCGCCGAACCGATCGCCTCCGCTGATGGGTTTTATGTAATAAATACACAAAAGCCACTCGCTCAACCTGATCTGCCATTGTTTCGGGAAAAGACCGGGAAAATGGGACTTGTCTCCAGGGCAACAGATGCCCCGGACGCGCGTCAAGTATTTTTCTCCCGATAAGTCCACGGCGTCAAAGACGCGCGTCTGGGGCGTCTAAACTCAAATGCAAAGGCGTCCAAATTGAGTCGTCAAGGCGTTTTTGGACGCTTTGGTGTGAACGGCCCTTAAGTGTTTGTTAGCAGTGAATACCCCATTGAAGCAAAATATCCCTCTTTAAAAGCCAATAAGAATACAAATAATGCATGTAAATAATGTTCTTTCATTTGTTAATCGATTTAGCAACATACACGATTTTCAACTTTCTAAACACCAAGGCTAGTCTGATCACACAAAATACTGCATTGCTATAAATCACCACCAACCTACCCCATCTTCTGTCTAAATCTATCAGACACATACGAAATGAGGCTCCCACTACAGCACTGCGTTCACTTTTCGGCCTGTATAACCTTGGGACCGAGGCTTATGTTGAAACAGCAGACTCATGCGCGGCTGTTTGGTACAGGGAGCGAGTGCAGCCTGCAGATAAAACCTTGACCTTTCTGTTCATTTACTCCAGAGATAATTAGTCAGCGTGCTCCTAATGATTCTCTGTTATCCACACATACATAAGAACAGCGTGGAGAAGATGGCTCAACAGGCATACTAGACTCCATCGTGTGCTTTATACCTAGTGTAATCACACACTGTATGCAAAATAAAGGAGACATATTAAGCTAAATCCAGTGCTTTATTTGGTAATTCACATACAATTTAAAGAGATGTGCTATGTCGAATTGTCTTTAACCATGTCATACTGTAGTGCTTCCACATAATTAGCTCTTCTCTCAAGGTTGTATTTCGATTGTCTTGCATTTGAAGTTAGCCTGATTCATCCGGTTTCACTTCGTGGAAGCCCTATGACCTCACAGCATTAGGATTCATTCGTTTGACAATAGGCAGGTACTTTCTTTATTTAACCTATCGCTGCTATTTGGTTGTGACATATGTAATGCTCTAAATCCCTTAGGAAGAAGGGCAATAATGTCTTTCCCCTTGATAAAATTCAACAAACATTCTCTCGCTTTAAATCCTTGATCTTGGGAGTCATTGCCAACACAGAATGTCTGTCTTCGTCTACATCCACCTCGACCGCTTTGTTTACTGTTGTGCTCTACCACAAAAGGAACACAGACAGGCGCTTGAGTTTGACATCATGGCTTCACAGCTCTTCGCTGACTGACCGATGTGTGGTCTACAACTTCCAGGATTCTTGCACACGGTCTAGTGTATTCCGATTCCTGACCTAGTCACTGGAGAGAAATTAAACTGAGAGGTGGCACCAGCCTGGCTAATTTGAAGCTGGAGTGCTCAGAAAAAAAAAGTTTGTTTTCAGCTCTCCCCCATCTCCGCCCACAGATCTGTATGTACTTCTTGTCGTTGAAGTTTTCAGCTTATCCAAGAAAGGGTGGAAGTAAAAGGCTGAAGACCAACTGAATGTCTTAAGCAGGAGAAGTTTATTTACCTTCAATAATAGGGGCCGTTAGGGACTTGAAATTTTAACATAGTATGATTTCAAAAGTGAACATAGTATGATCTTTGAGTGTTCGAGCCCCTTTGACTCTGCACCCAAGCCAAATCTATTATTACACCAGACTACCAATGTATGTGTCTGTGTTGATAGAATAATGTTTGAAATAAAATAACCTTGCATTACATGAATCGTTGCATGTTGAGGGACTATTTTCTCAGCAGCAGCAGATTTTTACTTTTCCGGTAAGATAGGTGCTAGGTGATATCAGTCCACCACTGCCAAGCTTTCTATTAGGAAATACAACTCACTGCTGCTGCTGAGACGTAAATCCTTCAAATGCAAGGTTGGTTTTACTTATAAAATTATTCTATCGACACAGACATTCACATCGACAGTCTGGTGTAATAATAGATTTGCTTTTGGTGCTTTGTGGAGTGGGTAAGACTGTTTTTTTTGGCGGGATAACTATGACCACTGACATGCACTAGCCTAGCACCAGCGACCTGCAAATACAAGGACTGGATGGAATTTTTTTTTTTTTTTAAATGTGTCCACACGTCTCGTAACGTCACGTAACTAGGAAATGAGGTTCTATGTCCAAAATTCCAGACTGTCCCTTTAATATTTAACAGTATATCAACCAAAAACATGCACAAAAGTTAAAATCCTGCAGTTAAGGTAATCCTGACCCAGCCTAGCTCAAGATCTGCCCCAGTGACATTTAAGGATCAAATGCAGAGGACACAGTTCCCTCCGGCGACAATAAAGTGGACTTTAATCTTATGTTAAAGGTGCATTGCGTAACCTTTCCGGTGGAGGGTCCATCAAATGCTTTTCTCTGTGCAGATGTTATTGCTTTATCTTTCAAAGTATGGTATTAAACCTTTCTATCTAGTCAGAATACCTGTTTTTCTAGGTATTTTTGAGCTATAAAACCACCAATAATTGAATAAAAATAAATTAGAGCTGTTTAATGTCATACCGTGGAACATTCCAGGCAGAACAATGTCATATCCATAGAAAAGGCAGATCACAAAATCACGGACCCCCAGTCAAAAAGTTACACAATGCACCTTTTAACCTTAAGCCTGATGAAAACTTTTAGCGCACGACATCACCCAAGTCCAAAATCCCGAACAACACATCACACATGACCTTTAAATCCACGGCGGTCCGCAGTCGTATATATTTTTCTCGTCGTTACTCGCACGGACAGTTATAACCAAACGCGGCCACGGAGAAAGAGAAACTGCCTTTCAAATGCGAACACTTTTCAGAAGACTTAAGCGATTCTCAGTCCCAGCGTGTCCCTGCCTGCCCGCGCCATGACAGATGCTGCAAAATTGAATATAGATTTGGGTGAGTGGGGCGGGCAAGTCTGATGAATCTCAATTTGGCGCTGTCCATATTTCATAGCCGTCGGTTGCTAGCTCGAAGGGGAAGGGCGTGAGAGAGGAAAAGACAGAAAGAGAGAGAGTGGAGCGCCTGCCAACTGTCAGTACACCTGTGTCAAATAATGATGGCTACTTCACAAAAAGCCCTATATTTGAGCCATACTGATTCAGGCCCTGCTGTTTTATCAGTGGGAAGCACATGGGGACAGAGGGGGGCATCGGGAGAGACATGCTGTATTGAACTGCTGAGGTGTACAAAAGGAGGAAAAATACTATTTGAGGACACATTAAATATGCTGGATGGTGGGTTAGTGTAGAAAAGTTGGCATGCACTTTTTTTTTTTTTTTTTTTGCTTTGACAAAGTAGCATGAAGGTCCTCCATTTAAAGAGGGTAGATTATTTATATAAAATGCAGCTTTCTACCCAGTTATAACATCTTTCACTTCCCAAAAACAAGTCTGAAATGTTTCTATTTGTCATTCATGCATGTTTGGGCACTATTTGAACCATATACAGCAGAGGTCTTGAACAGAGAGGTCGCGGAGGTACTGCAGAGGGGTTGCAAAATCTTTGGTAGATTAGACTTTTTTTTAAAAATATATATATATTTCTTAATTTTTGAAGGATGAGGATAAACTGTTTTTTTTTGTTTTTGTTTGTTTGTTTGTTTGTTTTTTTCCAGTGGATTCTGCCTGGTCACTCCTTCGTCTCGTTTGTCTCTGATCATTCTCTCTTCTCTCGCTCTTTGTCAAACTGGAAACACACTGGCCCAGATTTTATCGTTTCTTGTTAGGCTTCATGTGAAGAGTTCCGTTACAGCTTCACTTTTATGCACAATGTTGCACGTTCTACTGCGCATCGGGAAGGGGTCACGCAACTTCATTCCCCGGTCGTATTAACCAGACTCCGGAGTCCGCACTACACAACCAGCCTCCTCTCTGTCCACAGAAAGACCAGGAGAGGAGTGGGGAGTTGTGTCTTTCCTCTCGCTCCTCAGATCAGAATGACCAGAATAGTTCTGTGGCCCATAACAAACTCTTGTTCATTTGCACTGTGACTCCTCCCTTGTTTATAAGATCATTTAAAAAACTCACACTTTGAGCCCATTTTCTGGGATGTCATTGCTCCATTGCTGTGACCTTCTCAGAGTCACAGTGAGCACAGAGCACATCTTAAACTTCAGGCCTGAGTTGCTTTGATCAGACTCAGCCTTATTTCTGTCATGGAACAACTTGAGGCTTAAACTGGAGATGAAGCTAGTTTCGGCTCAGGATTTCAGGATAAACCTGGACTTGTTAAGCGACTTTGATGGAAACACCCCCTAGTTTTGAATGTACAATAACCAGTGTTGGGAAAGTTACTTTTAAAATGTATTCCCCTATAGATTACAGATTAAATACCCCAAAATGTAGTCTGTAACGTAATACATTAAGTTACTTAAGGTGAGTAACGTAATATGAATACTTAGGATTACTGGATATTGTCATGTTTTTTAAAACTACATGAATGTACCAACCACATCCTGAAAATTCATGTTTGTTCTCTTCAAATTGGCCCTGGTTTAGATCTGGTTTAGACCTGGTTTTAGTCCTGGTTTAGTCATGGTTTAGTCCTGGTTTAGACCTTGTTTTAGTCCTGGTCTTAGTCCTGATTTAGTCATGGTTTAGACCTGGTTTAGTCATGGTTTAGACCTGGTTTAGTCCTGGTTTAGTCCTGGTTTTAGTCCTGGTTTTAGTCTTGGTTTTAGTTCTGGTTTTAGTCCTGGTTTAGTCATGGTTTAGACCTGGTTTAGTCCTGGTTTAGACCTTGTTTTAGTCCTGGTCTTAGTCCTGGTTTAGTTCTGGTTTAGTCATGGATTAGACTTGGTTTTAGTCCTGGTCTTAGTCCTGGTTTAGCCCAAAATGTGAAAACAGGAAAATACCACCATGTAATCCATTTATTTCAAAAAAGAAACTGTAATCCAATTACCACTCACTGAAACAGTAACTGGAACTGAATACAGTTACTCATAATTTGTACTCTGATTATGTAACTCCGGTACATGTAATCTGTTACTCCCCAACACTGACAACAAGAGAGAAGCTGTTTATACACGACACTAGGCCCAATTTAATATAAAACACAAGTGTATGCCATATATAGTAGGGGGTCCCTGCTCCAGCTCTTCATCAGTTTGGGGGTCCCTGGCCTGGAAAATGTTGAAGACCCCTGTACTGTATTAAAGGGCATATTTACTTGCTAGGAAGTGAGCATGGGTGCGATGTGGTCCCTTCGAGGTCTAGTTCCAATTGACCTGCTGTCATTCTGACCTTACAGTGTTCTTATTAATCCACTCTACATCATCCTGATGTCTTTATTTCATAATGTTGTCCATAAATCAAGACATGAACATTCATAACATACCAGTCAGGTGTCATTGTTCTTCGAGGTCGCTCCAACAGGTTTGATTGACAGCTCTTGTGCCTCATTGTTAAGCAGAAGGGCAGTGTTGGGAAGGTTACTTTTAAAATGTATTCCCCTACAGATTACAGATTACATGCCCCAAAATGTAGTTTGTAACGGAATCCATTAAGTTACTTAAAGCGAGTAATGTAATCTGAATACTTTAACATAAGATGTTTTGTCTGCTAAAAGAAAATGAAAAGCCCAGACTTTACTTAACTGTCTTAAAAATATTATTGATAGAAGAGGAGGAGGCATGGTCCATGCAGCATGATTTAGTCCTGGTTTAGTCCTGTTTTAGTCCTGTTTTAGTCCTGTTTAAGGCAAGGCAAGGCAAGGCAAGTTTATTTGTATAGCACAATTCGTACACAAAGTAATTCAAAGTGCTTTACAGAATAAGAAATACATTAAAATCATAATAAAAACAAATCAAAACATAAATAATCATGAAGATTAAAATTAAAAAAGAGAGGAGAGAAGAGTGCGGAATGAAAACCTTTCAGTTATTTGCACAGTTAAACAGAAATGTTTTGAGTCTGGATTTAAACAGCGTCACAGAAGAGGCCTGTCTCACATGTTCAGGAAGACTGTTCCAGGTTTTAGCTGCATGAACCTGAAACGCTGACTCCCCTTGTTTTAGTTCTGACTCTGGGCACCAGCAGGAGGCCGGTCCCTGAGGTCCTCAGAGTGCGAGATGGTTCATATGACACTAACATGTCACAGATGTACTTTGGTGCTCGGCCATGGAGAGACTTGTACACAAGCAGAGCTGCTTTAAAGTCTATTCTCTGAGGCACAGGAAGCCAGTGCAGAGACCTGAGCACAGGACTTATGTGCTCGTACTTCCTAGTTCGAGTAAGGACCCGAGCTGCAGCGTTCTGGATGTTCTGCAGCTGTCTCACAGCTCGTTTGGAGAGACCAGTGAGCAGACCATTACAGTAGTCTAATCCTACTGGAGACAAACGCATGGATAAGTTTCTCCAAGTCTGCTTTAGACAGTAAACCTTTGATTTTTGCTATGTTTTTTAGATGGTAAAAGGCTGCAGATGTTATTGATTTTATGTGACTGTTAAAGTTCAAGTCTGAGTCCATTATTACCCCTAGATTTCTTGCCTGATTTGAAGGTTTTAGAGAGAGAGACTGGAGGTGACTGCTGACACTGTCCCTTTGTTTCTGTGGACCAAACACTATGACTTCAGTCTTGTCAGAGTTTTAGCTGGAGAAAGTTGTTTTGCATCCACACACTGATCTGTTGGATGCAGTGACCAAGTGACTCCACTGGTCCATAGTCTCCTGCTGCCAGAGAGACGTAGATCTGAGTGTCATCTGCATAATTGTGGTAGGACACGTTATTGCTGCTTATTAACTGGCCTAATGGCAGCATGTAGAGATTGAACAACAGGGGGCCCAGGATTGACCCCTGAGGCACCCCACAGGTCAGGGCCATGTCATCTGAGACACAGTTTCCAATTTCAACAAAATACTTCCTGTCTTCTAGATAGGACTTGAACCAGTTTAGTACAGTACCAGAAATGCCCACCCAGTCCTCTAGTCTCTGTAAGAGGATCCCATGATCGACAGTGTCAAAAGCAGCACTCAGATCTAACAGGATCAAGACTGAGACTTTGCCTGCATCAGTGTTCAGGCGGATGTCATTTGTCACCTTGATAAGAGCAGTCTCAGTGCTGTGGTGGGCTCTAAAACCTGACTGGAAAACATCAAAGGAGTTGTTCATTTGGAGAAAGTTCGTAAGCTGTTGGTAAACAGCTTTTTCAAGGACTTTGCCAAAAAACGGCAGATTTGAGATGGGTCGGAAATTGTTCAGTACTGTGGCATCAAAGACTGCTCTTCTTTAGGAGAGGCTTAATGACCGCAGTTTTCAATGCGTTTGGGAATGTTCCAGATTGAAGTGACATGTTAACTATGTGAGTGAGTGGTGAAAGTAAACTGTTGAGGACAGACTTTAGAAATCTAGTGGGTAACATGTCCAGGCAGCAGGTAGATGAACTCAGACTGGTAACGATCTCTAAAACAGTTTTGTCAGTTACAGGTGCAAAGTGATTCAGCTCTAAGTGTCTCTGTGGCTGCATGCTTGTTATTTGTGTTGTGGAATTGATGGCATTTTTGATGCCCTGAACTTTGTCATTAAAGAAAACTGCAAACTCATTACATTTAGATGTGGAAATTAGTTCTAGTGGCAGTGGAGCTGGAGGGTTTGTTAATCTGTTCACTGTTGCAAACAGGACACGAGAGTTGTTACTGCAATTACCAATAATGTCAGAAAAATACTTCTCTCTTGTTTTACTCAAAGTGTAGTTTGTACATATGCATTGTTCCTCTGTAAATCTCATAATGAACCTGGAGGTTTGACTTGCGCCATTTCCGCTCAGCCTTCCGGCACTCCCTTTTCTGTGCCCTGACTGAGTCATCACTCCTCCACGGAGCTTTTTGCCTATCTTTAACCATTTTAACCTTTATCGGAGCGATGGCATCCAGAACATTCAAAACACTCAAAGTCACAGAGTTCAACACATCATCAACATTAGAACATGAGGCAATTTCAAAATGTATCATTTCCATGAACAGTGCACCTGTGTTATCATTTATGTGTCTCCTTCGAACAACTGTAGGAGCAGCCGGTGGTTTGGGAATAACAGACAGGTCAAAGAAAACACAGAAATGATCAGACAGAGCAACATCAACCACATTGACATTTGAAATATTTACACCCTTTGTAATGAGCAGGTCCAGAGTGTGCCCTCTGTTGTGAGTGGGCTCACTGACATGCTGAGTCAGACCAAAAGTTTCAACACATGTTTTAACACATCTCATTTGTCGTATTTTGTGTAACAGGCAATCTGAAAGTAACCTGCTCAAAGATTCACACTCTCCTCTGGGATTGCAGTCAGTGGTGTTTTAGATGCGGATGATGCATAGCAATTGGATTTTGTATGTTAGGAAATCTAGCATAACAAAAGCGAAAAAATTAAAAGCACACTTTTTTTTTTCAGCAAAAAAGCCATCTTGCTTTGGACCACAGTACACAAAATGCCAGCCCAGGTGCTCATATCCAATGAATGGGAGGTCCCAAAGTGAGGTCACCCAGTGAGATCAGAACACTCTACAACAAGAAAAAAAACCAAAAAACAGTTTAGATATTTACATATAATCATTCTATAAAATACAATAAATAAATAAATAGTTGTATAACCATAACACAAAAAGCATCTTAGTTCAAACTCTACATTCAGTCCGTGAGGAGCTGGAGTCTTAAATTGGTGAATCCAGAAGTTCTCTCTTTTTGACAGGAGCATTTCCAGATTCCCACCCACCAGTTTTACATGCCAATACATCTTAAGGAAGAAATAGGATGGCTGAAATCTACAAAATGAGCCCCCACAGGCTAGTTCATATTTTTACATCTGATTGTACTCTTATGCTCACAGGGTAACCTCACTCTGGGACCTCCCATTCGTTGGAGGGGTATTTGAGCACCTGGGGTGGCTGCCATTTTGTGTGCTGTGGTTCAAAGCTTTTAGGTCTACCTGGATTTTGTATGTTGAATAATCTAGCAAAAAAAAAAAAAAAAAAAGTATTTTACCTTTTTTTTTTTTTTTCCACTGTGAACAAAAAAAAAAAAAAAAAAAAAAACTAAAAAACAGATAATTCATCACATTTCTCGGGTTTACTCTCTGCCTCACCTTGAAATTGTACTCAAATCAGCACGTACCTGAACACTGGACTATTTTTAGCCCCACCTGGATAGATCGTAAACTGCTGTGGATGCTTTTGTTTTACGAGGCCCTCTTTCACAGGGGCTGTGTTGACTGGTTGATGGCTGTCTGGAGATGTCTGATTTTAATGAACTAGCTCACCTTTGCATTTGCATTATGACACCCCAAGAAGTGCATCCGCCTGCACCCGCCTGTCCCCGCTGAGACGAGTGTCTGCGTCAGTCATGTCACGGTGGTGCAAGAAATGATTTTGCGTCACCAATGAATTCTACCGCTAAAACAGATTGAGTGTTACCTGAGATGTATTTGCATAATATAATAACTGTTCTTGAGGAGCAGCTTCCTGTTATATGTGACCTTTTGACGACTTTACAGCATTCAAATGATCAAATGTTTTGTTTTACTTTGCTATTTGCTACAGAAACAGCCCTAATTTTTTGTCATTCTGAAACCCATGGAAATTTGATACGCTGACAGATTTTTTTATGACATTTATTTGAAATTATTATGAATTCATTGTTAATTGAATTTTGAAAGACAACTTGTGAAAAAATATAAAGGTAAATATAAAAGTGATTTGTTATATAAAAGGCCTTTTCACCATGTCATAATGTGCACATCATAAACAAATTTGAGGTGATTTCTGTTTGAACAAAAAAAAAAACAGTTTTTGTAGATTTTTAAAAATACATTTTTGTGATTTTGACTTCATGATTCATTCTGATCATTTCTGCATCCTAAATGACATTATAGTACTCAGTACAGCAGTATAGTAGTAAATTTTGACTACATTTTAAAACTGTACATATATAGGCCACACCTGAATATAAGCTGCAGGTGTCCACATCTTCAAGAACGTTTTCAAGTTTGGGCCATTTGCTTTTGTCGCCTCTGAAAACTTTTGTCGTCTTTTTGCTTTGAGTCAAATTGTCATGATGCCATCGGCAACGTCTCACCATCGACTCACTGAAGTCGAGCTCATGTGCAGCAGCTCTGTTTCCTTCTTCCACAGCCACATTAATTGCCTTTAATTTAATAGCTGCATCATCTGCATTTCTTCGTGTGTTTTCCATGAGGAGGGTGTGTCTATGAAGTGCAAAATAACTGTTCAAAACACAAACGAGCATCTTCCTCGGCGCATCACCCTGTCTCTCCCCACGATTTACTGCACATGTCTCCAGCAGAAAGAGTCTCTGGGCTGTCTTGTCTTTATGTCAGTGTCTTGTAGGATTTCAGCAGATTTCAGACTCTCTCAGGGGCGGGGTTAGTTCTGTCAATCAAGTACGAATGGATGTCCAGTTACTGAAGTTTGACCCGTTTCTTCTTGTCATTTATGCGCTCACCTGCATTTAACACATATGTGTAAGATGTATGACTCTCATTAATGTTAATCTAGCATCATAACTTATTTTATCACATGGCGATGAACCCTTTGAGTGCACTGATAACATTGCTAGCTAACACTGCAAGTTCATGTTAACCCTAGATCCATGTGTGACTGCACAGACAGCTGTGTTTTCTGCACTCAGGCTGCACGTATCCCGTGTTGCCAAAACATAGACCGTAAATATGGATGGACAATGTGCCAAACAAATAATCCATCTGTATGTTAGCCACATCGTTGTATAAGCCACAGGGTTCAAAGTGCGTGAAAAAAGTAGATTTTTATAATCCGGAAATTATGGTACTTCTATTTTTTCTCTGTTTGAGCTTGGTTCATTCATTTGTATGCATTTACTTTCAAAAAGCCTACAACATTTGTATTTTTTTAATCATGAAATACCAGCCCTTAAACCTTGGTAAAGTTGCTGTACCAGACCAGATTTTTTCCTGTTATAGAAACATGTAAACATGTAAAACAAAATGAGTTCATTTTCAGTGGTCTAAACATTGGTCCGAAGTTATTCCTCACTTACTTTCAGTGCTGCCATAGTTACATTGAAATTAAAGTAATCTAACTACTGATTACTTCTTTAAAAAAGTAACTTATTTAAGTTACTGACTACTTGCTTTTAAAAGTAACTAAGTTAGATTACAAGTTACTTTACATTACTGTTTTCTTTGCAACTGGGTGGGACCTGCTCTGTTAATGTGATTGTGTCATGCTGTGTCTCTAACACAGGGGTGGGCAAACTTTTTGGCTCGGGGGCCACAAAGGGTTCTAAAATTTGACTGAAGGGCCGAACAGGACCAGATGGATGGAGTGTATATATATATATATATATATATATATATATATATATATATATATATATATATATATATATATATATATATATATATATATATATATATATATATATATATATATATATATATATATATATATATATATACATATATATTTATTTATTTATTTATATGTATACATACACATTGGTGCTCGAGGTTATAGGTCTTCCCATTGTCACACACAAACATAAGGCAGTTGTTTACCTCCTCTATACTACATTATTTAGACTGAACCTTTGCAGACAGAGGACACACCCAGTGGGTATAGAATGCAGGACGCCGTCTGTCACTCCAGTGCAACACAATATGTACCAGTGACCTTATGCTGCTCAGTACCGCGAGGATGTCTGGGTCAAACCTGATATTCATGGATTTGATGATGAGAAATTACTATAGCGATGATCAGTTTTAAGCTGAATGTTTTATCTTCCTCAAAATGTTGCCTGCGTTAAAGCTGCATTTTAACATTTCCTCGTCACATGCCTGGAGTTGTGTTTTGTTTCATTCACACTTGTTTAATGCATAAATCTTACATATTTATGAAGATTTTTTCCCTCAAACTGAAAACATTCATCATCAACATTGATCTTAATCGACAAACCGAATGTAAGTTGCGTAGCATAAGGAGGCGAGACTGCATCTGACAGTGCAAACACTGGAGTTTTGGCCTCACAGTCCCATGTTTGGGCTCTGGCACCTCCCTGGAGATCACTGTACCACTCAGTGAGTGTGTTTACAGGCACATCAGTGTCCTGGGTATGATTGGGTTTTTTGAATATCCTCGTCATGGTGCATGTACACATAGTATCCCGGTTACTCAACATAAAGTTTAGTGCACATGCTTCCAAAAGAAAAACACTTTTCAGTCTTTTCATCACAACAGTAGCCAAAATAAATAAAGTGACCAACTTAAATAAAGAGCTGCACTAAACCTGTACATGTATGATCTCTGAAAACATGACCCATCTCCAACACGACACACACAGAACAGACTCACCATCATCATCAACATCCCTCTGTCACTGAGAGAACACTCATGACAGTCCAGTGGTCAACCCTGATTTTTTTTTTTTTTTTTTTCAAACAGCTAACAAAGATTAAACAGCTTTATACTGCTTTGGTTGAATCTTATTTTGGGTGTTCACATCAAAATCCTTAAAAACAAGAGTCTTTACTATGAGTGGGCTCGCCTCTGTACAAACCTTACTGTTAACTTGGCCTAGATGTTTTCTTTCTCTCCATTGATCATGGTGCTGTGTGAATCTGGTTTTCTTGACAGTAAAAGAGCATAACAAATTGACGTCTTAATTAATATTTAGAAAATGATTTTGTTAGCAGTGTAATGGTGCCACTGAGGGTAAACATGTTTAATTACCCTGTTCATTATTTCATGCATCTGTAATTTAATCAGCAATAACCGAACAGCAAGCTCATATGTGATCATTTAACGGCCATTATGCCACACGCCAAACCTAACCTGGCAACCACAACATGCTCTGTCTATCTGCTCCAGGGACGTTGGACTTGGTCTTCAGGTTAATTCTAATGTTGAATTTAAAAAAAGGGATTTGACTTGGCTTGGTACCCAAAGACTTGGACTTAACTTGAGACAAAACACTTAATTAGATCGTGGACCAAGGAACCCGTTTGGGATCTTGGACTTAAACTTGGGACAAAAGATTTAGACTGGGACTTGGGACCTAAAGTTTTGACTTAACCCTGACGTCCACTGCCCGATTTGTTTTGTCATTTGTTTTTGGTTGTCACAAAGCACAAGATCTTAAAATGGTAAGACAACACACACACACACTTTGCAATGGTTTTCTTGAGCTGTCCTGGTTGCGACCAAAGTGAATATCAGGCTCCAGGCTCCGGGTGGTAACATTTCCGTAATTAATAATAGTGAATAATAAGGCATTGTCTTGTATAGCGCTTTTCCAGACACTCAAAGTCGCTTTACAATGTGGTGCACTATTCTTTCACTCTGTACCTGGTGGTGGTAAGATACTGTTGTAGCCACAGCTGCCCTGAGGCTAGCGGAAGAGAGGCTACCAGACTGCTCCATCGGTCCCACCGCTGGCACCCCACTGTGTCACTGGATTATCCCTGTGGTCTCCTACCCAAGTACTAACCAAGCCTGGTCCTGCTGAGCTTCTGAGATCTGACGGGATCAGGCTTTGACAAGGAGGGTTTATACAAGCCCCGGGTTCTCAAAATGGCCGCCCATTCAAGACAATGGGCCGAGCTCAATGGCACATGATTCCAGGTTAGCGTTTAGCCTGGTGAGGTACTTCCGGTGGCTCTGGGCTGATTGAGCAAGCACGGAGCACGATCTTGTGTATCACGTGATCGCTTTGACCAATCAGCGCAAGAGGAGCTAGAACAAAGCAGAGCAGAACCAGAGCTAACGATTATAAAATGTTTTGTAAGACAACTGAAGGATTTTGAGCTGAGAAAAAAGTTTATGATCTAAAAAGTTAAAAATCACCACAAAATCTGACATTTTTGAAAATTGTGGGTGCCCTGTCAGCCGAACACGAGCAGTTTGTGATTACATTGAGTTCTATGAGAAAAATTTTGTCTCGGCCCTGGGGATTTTTTTTTCCCAGTGAGTGAGGACTACGTCAACTGGAGGCAGCAACACCCTGTCCAGTTATTTTAATAAATCCATGGGAGAAGGGTCACATTCATGGCCAAGTTCTTCTGAGGTTTGTGTTGTGCTTGTGTTCACCGATCGTATATTTGACAAAGATTGATCACAGACACAGGGAGAGGACGGCTCATTCTAAGAACAAGATTCCAACATTTCAGACAGGGTTCACAGTGTGAGCTTGTCTGCAACACTCTTAAGATTGATCTTTGTCCATTTGTGCAGTGGACACCCGGCATTTGGACTGGACTTGAAAGCTGACTTTACTTGATATCAAAAGACTCAGACTTGACTTGGGACCAAAGACATGAACTTGAAAATCACGGACTTGTACTGGAGACCCACAGACCTGCAATTCAAACCAAGGACTTGGGCTAGGACCAAAGACTCCGACTTGACTAGGAACACGACATTTGGCACTGACATAAATCTGCGAGCATATCTTAGTTTCTGTTTCTTACTTTGCTCTCTCCACTCTGCTCCTAGCGTCCATTCCCCTTTAACTGCCATTGTGCTTGTCAGCTTTTTTCCCCATTTTCCGCCCCAGCAGCGAGGAGCCGCTTGCCACCAGGGGGAACCGACGAGTATAATTAGAGTAGACTGCCTACATGTGTCCACCCCCCTCACCCCACCCCACCACACACACACACACACACACATACACACACACAATGCATCAACAGTGAAGTGGGGGCCCCCAGGAGTCACTCAGGCCCAGTCAAAATGGTTCCACTTGACGAGAGGGGACCCGTAAGGAAGGCACTGTCGGAGCGAGTCGGGTCTGTGGAGACGCGCCAATGTCAAAGTCAAATTGATGAAGGGCAGGCTTGGTAAATAAATGCTACAAAAGGGACTCCGGATATGGAAATGGACTTTATTACATTTGGGTGTGTGCTATAGCGCAATGCCTGAAATATATTAAAATGCATTGGTTCTTGCACATAGGGAGCTGACAATGTTTTTTTTTTATTTTTTTTTTTTTTTATATAATTTATTATGATATACTTCCAAAATAGTCAATGTATTCCATCATTTGTCCAGGAGTGCTTCAATGTGGAAAAGGTTTAAAGGGTGGTCTTGAGAGGTTTCGATTATCATACGGAAGTAATTTTATCTCAAAATGATTATCAAAAGAAATCGCAAAAAATAAACCTGATTATTAATATTAGAGAATAAGTTAATGATCACATGATGTCACAACATCTACACATTGAAAAAAGTGTAATTAAAAAGGTAAACATTATTTGTCCCAAAAAAATTTTATTTCAGAGTTTTATATAACTAATCAGATGATAGGCCTTAAAATAATGAATTTTGCTACAATATTAAAATATACGTAAAGATCACTTAAAGGGCCCATATTAAGCCCTTATTTAAAAGATAATACTCCCTACAACTGTACAACAATTCACTCTTATATAACAGATAATACTCCCTACAACTGTACAACAACTCACACACTTATGTAACAGATAATACTCCCTACAACTGTACAACAGCTCACACACTTATGTAACAGATAATACTCCCTACAATTATACAAAACTCACCACTATGTAACAGATAATACTCCCTACAACTATGCAACAGCTCACCCTTATGTAACACATTATACTCCCTACAACTGTACAACAACTCACTCTTATATAACAGATAATACTCCCTACAACTGTACAACAACTCACCCTTATGTAACAGATAATACTCCCTACAACTGTACAACAACTCACCCTTATGTAACAGATAATACTCCCTACAACTGTACAACAACTCACCCTTATGTAACAGATAATACTCCCTACAACTGTACAACAACTCACCCTTATGTAACAGATAATACTCCCTACAACTGTACAACAACTCACCCTTATGTAACAGATAACCCTATGTCCTGTCAATCACTGTATCGTCTTTGGACGGTTTTGTATATTGCTGAGAGATATTTCTATGTATAGATTTTTTAAATATTTTTACCTACTTATTGACTCCAGTCTCTTGCTATTTTTGCTACTTATTTTGAATGTATCATTACCATTTATATCCTTGCTCTTTGTCATTATAATATATTGAGATGTGTGAGCTGCTGTGTCCAAGTAATTTCCTTTGAGGATCAATAAAGCTTAAGTGTAAGTCTAAACATGAGCTATATCTGTATAACCAAGATTTGACAGCCACAAGTAGCAAAATATTTCCTTTTTATAAGATTTAGAACAATATTGAGTTCCTTTCATCATGCATCCCACTCTTAAGATCAGCTCTGGCACCCGCAATATGAGAAAGCAAAGAAACGGCTGCACTACTATTCCAATAACCTTAAGAATAGATTTATTATGAGTTGGCGTTATGTGAAAGTGTGAAAAGTTTGTATTTCCAACCACTTTATTCTCATTAAGACTTAAGCCTTAAGTCTTAGCACCTGGACAGCGCTGGGCATATTGTGCTTCCAGGCACAGCACAAATCAGTGGAGTCCCTTAAGAGTGTATTTAATAATGTGCATACAAGTATATAGTCTGGAGAAGGGAGGAGAGGATTTTCATTTTATTTTCTGTAACATTTACAAATAAAGTAAACAGTGAACATTACTGTAGAAGATTCATTTATACCATCATGTTTAAAATAGTATTTTAAATAGTATTAGTAATAGTATTTTATTTGTTATACTGCAAAATTGACTTCTTCGTGCTTTCTACTTTGTTAAAACGCTGATCCCTCATCAAAAGGTTTTGATGTCATCCATGTATGTTTGAGTAATTTAGTGATCTCTTCCAGGTACTGTTCGAACCCTCCTTGTGGTTGGCAGCAAGATTTTGTGAAATGCTCCTCCCACAAGCCTATGTCATCCATTCTACCATGTAGAAATATATAAAAACGTGATACAAAACAACCTACCTAGAAGGTACTACTAGAAGTCGCTCTGGAATACAAGTCACACCAGCCAAAAAAAATGCATAATGAAGAAGAAAAAAACATGTAAGTCAAACAGGACTTTAAGTCGCACTTTTTGGGGGAAATTTATTTTATAAAATCAGAGACCAGGAACAGACTTTTCATCTTGAAAGGCAAGTTATAATAATAGTAGAAAAGAGAACAACAGTCTGTTAATGTCACATATGAACAGTTCTTCAGATAACTATAGCATAAACAACAGAACTGAACACGTTCACCAAACTCTCCGTCTCACTCCAAATCACTAAATTCCTACAATTCTTCATCCTCGGTGCCACTTCTGAGCAACTCCACGACCTCCGGAGGTAAACGAAGCGCTGCTTCCTCTTCTGCGTAGCTGTCGTCAGACTCTGCATCAGTTCCACTTAGAATTATTCTGACCTTTCTGAATCCTGACAGGAGGGTTTTGGTTGTCTTTTTTTTTGTTTAAATTTTAAATTTACAGTGGTACAGAGGTAATGGTGCGATCGACTGACATGATACAGACAGGACAGTGGCTCTTTCTGCAGGAGACATGCTCAGTAGAGTGAAGTGACAGTGGTACAGGAGTAAAAGGAGCAGCAGATACTGACACACAAGACTAGAGTGCCCTCTGTCAGCTGTCAGTGTGAACAGTGTAATATATAAGTTGCAACAGAGTGTAAGTTGCAGGAAACACCCAAACTATGAAAAAAAAGCGACTTCTAGTCCGAAAAATACAGTACTACAACTTCACAAACCTGATGCGATGCACAGTGGTTTTATTTGCGGGATACTATGATGGGGGAGTGACTTAGCGAAGAGAGCAAAGGGTGGGGAGACTCACAGCATCAAAAAGCAAAATGAAGCTTACTAAACATCTTAATATGAGGTTTTCGGCAAATACAAGACTTTTCAAAACAATAAAATGTACAATGGGGATCTAATTATGTAACGTGTTAGTTCATACTCCACAGAAGTGTAATACTCCATTAAATGTCATTTTTACAAACTCTGCCACACAGACAGCATTAAAAGGCCAAATTCTTGACTTCTCCCTTTTTTCCTGGTTCCTGGTTCAGCCTCATTCATTCGTGCAGACACAGAAGACATGTACATTGTTTATTTGATGTCGATAGATCCAGTAATTACAGAGACATTAGCCATAAACCAGGTCAACAATCTGCAATCTGCCAGTTCAACAGCAAATTCCAACATAACATTGTCTCCGTGTACAGCAGCTATCTCACTGCGTCTATTAAAAGCATAGAATATAAAAAAATGATCTATAAAAATAAATACATTTCAGACTTTGATTGTTTTTATATGCAGATTAATTCACTTTGTAGTGTTGTTTTGATATTTATTAGCATTGAGACATAAACATCCCAGTTTCTAAACTCAGAAATATCCTCTGGTGAAGTACTCGTCTACCTGCAACTCCCAGTCCACTGCACTTATTACTTACATCTTATTATTTTAGAGAGACTCTGTAAAAAGCCCGTGGAGCTACAAATGGACAGGAAGTAGTGACGCTAACAGTGACCTGACCTGTCCTCCAGCCCTGTTTTAAACTAGGGATTCTAAAAAATTGCACTGTCAAATTGTAATCTTTAAAGGTCCTTTATTACACAAAAATGAGAGTTTTAAGCCATGTTTGGATGTTGTTACCTCATTAAAAACATACCTGGAGATGAGTTTTGTTTCATTCACACAGTTTTAGTAACTCTGGTTTATTAGTCTGTTTACATCTCCAAAGCTCAAACGCTCTGTTCCACCTTGTGATTTCCTGTAGCTGTAGTTTTTAAGTTAACAGCTGCATTTTACCTTTTGTTCAGTAAGGATAGGCAATTCCAGGGCTGAAATAATCAAAATTATTCTAATGAATCAAATCAAATGTATTTGTATAGCACATTTAAAGGGTAAGCCAAAGCTTACCAAAGTGCTGAACAACATTTACAGTGAAATAAAACATACAATAAAAATCAAGCAACAGCAAGGTGCCAAGGTGTCTCTTCCTAATTCTGGGCAAATGCCAAGGAGAAAAGGTGTGTCTTGAGCAGGGATTTAAAGTGCCCCAGTGACTGTGCAGTTCTAATGTGCAATGGCAAAGTTCCACAGTTGTGGACCGACCACAGAGAAGGCCCCATCTCCTCTGGTCCTCAGCCTGGTCCTGGGGAGAATCAGGAGGTGCTTGTCTGCAGAGTGCAGACCTCTGGATGGCACATGGGGCTGAAGGAGTTCAAATAAATAGGAAGGTGCCATGCTATTAAGACTCTTAAAAACAATCATTAAAATTTTAAAATGCATTCTAAAATGTACAGGGAGCCAATGCAGGGATTTAAGAATAGGAGTGATGTGGGGTCTCTGCTTCTTTCCAGTTAAAATCTGAGCTGCTGCATTCTGGACCGTGTAGGCTGAGTTAGGCCTGTTCCATGCAACAATCAAGGAGTTACAGTAGTCAAGTTGTGAGGTCACAAATGCATGAATGGCCTTTTCAAAGTGCAGACGTGGAATGTATGATTTGATTTTGCTTAAAACCCTTAACTGATAAATACTTGATTTCAGAACAGAGCTTACTTGCTTTTCAAAAAAAAAAAAAAAAAAAAAATTGCAATCAAAAATGACACCAAGATTTCTAGAAAATGCTTTTTCATAGGAGCTAAACGGACCTATGGCACTGTCACAGTTTATCAACAGATCAGAATGACCAAAACAATGATTTCTGTCTTCTGCTTATTTAAACTGAAAGTGTATGAAGTTTAAAAACACAGTGGAGCGTGGCATGTTTTTTTTTTTTTGTTTGAGTGAAGAGCACAGCCTAAATATGCTGCGTTTGTGCATTAAACATGTGTGAATGAAACAAAATGAAACTTCAGGTATGTTTTTAATGAAGCCACAACATTATAACATTATACAGTGTTAAAAAAATGTGCCTCTCTTTCTTCGACTCTGGATGCGGATTGCGGGCTAGTGCCAGTCTATAATTACCCGCGTACATTAACTCCGCCAGTGCCCGCCTCCTGTGTTCAGCCTCACCAGCTCCTCTGCTTTCACTGCAGCAAACCCACTTGTTAATTGGCTCTCTAATGTGATTAATTGGTTTCTTGTCAGTGGGACCAGTGCGCTCAAGTCGGTAAAGAACTCTAAATCAAGCATGCATTTACAAGCAATCAAAGTCGGGCCAGTGAAAAAAACCTATAAAAGAGGTCCAGCTGTGCTCAGTAATTGGCCGGGCTTAATTAGTTTTGTATCGTTGGTTGAAGAAAAGTACATCAGGAGAGGCATTAGAGATGTTTTTTTGAGCACAGTTCGTCTGCGCTGTTAATTTCGCACGAATGATCAAGGGTCATTTTGTTGTGATTACTTAAAAAAAAAAAAAACATTTGAAACTGGGTTGAGAATGGAAACCGATCAATTTTTGCTTGTATTAAAATTCCAAAGAAAGTGAAGGGTTTGGTTTAAAGCAAGAAAATAAGTTCATTTGAGCAGAAGGATAATTATTTGCTTTTTGTATCCTGCCGGCGACGCTAAAATTGTGAAATACAATGAAATCCAGAGGCTGTTTATTTTCTCCTGTGAGTTTTTATAACAGATGCCATGTTTAGTTAGGCTTAGGGGTTTTGTATTTTTTATTTATTTTTTATTTATTGCATGTATTTTGATCTAAACTAAAAAAAAATCTACTCTATTTTAAGTCAACTGGACAAGGGTCTTAGAATGAAGACGTTTTCTCATCCAAGCGGCTTTTCCAGTTGAATGTTCCAATTCCAACTAGCATGCTAAGGCACATTTCCCGATTATCGGACAATAAGCTTTACAATCAGATGCAGATATTACACAGTGTACTTATTTTGACCTCAAGAGCTGCTTATACAATGTGTCTGTCTGGAGCAAGACAAAGTTTCTCTGTACACTGAGAAAATTTGGGTACATGGCCACAACTGTATAAATATTACACCATTTCTCAGCCGCTGTGGAGCAATGACCATTTCTGTTTCATAATGTGCGGTTGTGTACTTTTTGTAATAATAATCACTGTGTCATTCAATTGTTTCGGCAACTCTCTTAGCTGTGTTTTGTTTTTTTCTTTACCAAGTTGGTCCAAAACAAGAATCCCATTGTTGCCTCCAGCTAGAATATCATGTTCCTTAGAAATTTTGAGGAAAAATATGACTTAAAAAGGTGTATTATGCAAAATCGACCTTTTGGAGCTTTCTGTCGTGTTATAATGTGTGTAAAATCGCTCAGTCATCCAGGTAGAACCCATGTCAAAGGAGTAAAATTAATTTGACAAGTGGATAAAAGTTTATTTGGTCGAATACTAAAATCTTCAATGTATCTTTTGAGCCATAAATTAGATTATTAATGCCATACTGGGGAACATTCTGGACAAATCAATAGCATCTCCAAAGAAAAGATATATTGTGCACCTTGAAATCTAAGATTTTATTTATTTATTTATTTTTCTATAAGTACAATATGACTTCAATCAGCAATTTTTTATTATCAACTGGTAAAAAAAAAACAAAAAAAAAAACCCAAGATAATTACTACAACTTCTTGTCCAGGCAGAATCCATGGCAAAAGGAGAAATTAAATTAGTCAACTGGACAAAAGTTTATTTGGTCGAATATTTTCATCATCCAAGCTGCTTCTACAGTTATGGTCAGGCGCTGGTGGACACTTCCTTACTCGGGCCCACATTCAGTGCAACTTCAGTAGGCAGAGCTAACGAACAGAAACTGTAAACAAGTAGGTGTGTTAGTTTCAGAGTAGTTTCCCTTCAGGCAGATATAAGAAAGTGTCCACCGGCATTTTGACCAGAACTGAAGAAGCAGCTTGGATGAGCTGTGAAACATTTTCAACCAAATAAACTTTTGTCCAGTCGACAAATTTGATTTCTCCTTTTGCCACCATGTTATAAAGTTATTCCCTCATCATGCCTAAAATGGTTTTAGATGCCATCCATGCATGTTTGAGTAATCCAGCGATCTCTCCCAGGCACTATTCGAACCCTCCTTATGGTCAGCTGTATGATTCTGTCCAATGCCCAGCTCACAAACCAACATCACCCAATAGGTCACAATTTTCCATAAATATACAAAAGCGTGACACAAAACAGCAGGATGTATGCTGATTGCATTGCGATAATGCTCTGAAAGGGGAGTGACTTGTGCGGGGAGCAAAGGGAGCTGTCAAAATCAAAGTTGAAATGTATTAAATGTGTTAATATGTTGTTTTTGGCGACAATACAGCAGCATTTTCAAAACAAGAAAAGGTAACATGGTGATCAAACTATATTAAGTGTTAGCAATGAATTAAACCTGACAACGATCACTCTTGCTGCTGACCGTATATGACCACATTAAACGCAAATCGCCATGGCCAAAAGGTGAAAATGTCATCATTAAATCCCACTTAAAACCGCAAGCAGCTACATTTGCTACGCACTTTTGAATCCTGCTAAGATGATGTCCTCACCGTTGAGCCGCATATTGAATATAAAGTATTCATGCCCGGGTTATTGAAAGGACTACATCGACTTCAATGAATCCATTTTTCAATATGAAATGTCAAAGGCATTTTGCTAATCTTTAATATCAAGGGCATGACAAAAAGGAGATTATTATGAATTCCGTCAAAAGTGTCTTTCACGCCCCATCAATATTCTGCGTCCGTTCCGAGCGGGGGGAATGTCACTGAATAAACCTTCAAAACACTGCTATTGTCCTTGAACTGCTAACTGCGTGCTAATAGCGGCAAGTGTCAAAAGTGATTCTAACTACCAAGAGTTTCACTGGCTGGTATGATTTACAAAATTATCAAATTAATTAAAGTGTTTTTTTTGTTTGTTTGTTTTTTGCTTTAAAGGGCTCTACCTGATTTTGAATGTCTAAAAAAAAAAATGTGTTATTAGACTTAGACAAACATTATTGATCCACAAGTGAATTTATGTGGACACAGTAGCTCACATATCACAATAAATATAACAACAAAGAGCAAAAAAAAAAAAATATAATATATATATATATAAATGTTAATAATAAATTCTAAATAAGTAGCAGAAAAGAGCAAGAGACATGTGTCAAATAAGACATAATTATATAAATGTAAATGTACAAGTCAAAATAAAATAGAAAGATAAATAATAAAATATAAAATCACAACTTTATACAAGAGGTCATAGGAAGGGTGAGCTGTACAGTTGTAGGGAGTATTATCTGTTACATAAGGGCCAATTGTTTTACAGTTGTAGGGAGTATTATCTGTTATATAAGGGTGAGTTGTTGTACAGTTGTAGGGAGTATTATCTGTTATATAAGGGTGAGTTGTTGTACAGTTGTAGGGAGTATTATCTGTTACATAAGGGTGAGTTGTTGTGCAGTTGTAGGGAGTATTATCTGTTACATAAGGGTGAGTTGTTGTACAGTTGTAGGGAGTATTATATGCAGGTATTCCTCCTTTACCTAATGCATTCCAAGCATCTTAATTGTGTAAGTGTAGTCCATACATTTGTTCACCTGTTGCTATGGTGATGTCATGGCGATGGCCGCAGAGCAGTGATACGGAACAGCGATATAAATGTGTCCGGACTACTTGTGTGTTACGCTATGTTAGCACACAGCAGTTAGCCATTTGAGTTCGCAATGACGCATGCACCGCTCACTTTGTTTTGTGATTATGTACAACTGCTCTGTGTGCCTTTTCACCTTTTCAGTTGCCCCCTAGAGGATAAATAAAGTGTTATTGAGTTGAGTGTAACATACACCTTCTGATTATTTGATACTAAAATGCTTAATTAGATGCAGACAGCACACGGCGCACTTCTTTTGACCTCAAAAGAGTTATTTTTCAGACCAACAGTTTGTTTTCATATCTGACAGGACAATTTCGACTGCTCACTCGCGTCTTCCACAGAGTGGTCACGTGATACAGGCGAGTTTCATTATTGACAAAAGCGAACGTTGCATGCTGGGAATTATTTTGGTCGGCGGCAATAAACACTAATTCAACATGACGGATGGAGCGAGAAAGAACGTAAAGGGTATTGATCCCGGTTATTTATCCACTCTAACGGCAGAGGACCGAAGACGATTTGACCAGAAATTGGTCATAAGCATCGACGGACGCCAAATCACCCTTTTCAACCCCGACAAAGCCTGGACCAAACCAAATTTCTGGTCAGAATCGCCAACTACCTGGCCAAATATTCACTTCGGCGATATCCTCAATGACTTGGTGGAAACTTCTGGGCCATTCACAGCAGAAAAGATGAAAGCCTCCAAGAGTCTCTATGCGTTGTTGAACTTGTTGGAGTCGATGGTTTTCTAGGATCTTCTACGTTTGCTCTGTGAATGTTTGAAAGCCATTTAATTCACCGTTAGCTGTTCTTTTCACTCAGAAAAGACATTTTCCTTCTTCCGTGCTTCTATTTGTGCATCTGATAATGCAGCAGGAATTTACCATTATCGAGGATAAATACGCGAGGTTATGCACTAGGGATGGGCATTCGATGAAATTTTCTTAATCGATCGTCGGAAGAATTAACGATCGATTATCAATTAATCATTAATGTTTTTATATTAAAATGATCATCATTATTATTACTATCTGCACTACCAATCTGCATAAATAAATTCAATTTTACGACATATAAACCGTAACGACTCTAGAGCCACATCAATCCGTTTGACATTATAATGTGTTTAATTCAGTTTTGCGCAACTCTCACAGAAACGAAACTTAAAACCACATCGCTAATTTGCATAAACTCAGTGAAGATAAAACTACAGCTCTTGTGTCGCTGATGCGGTCAATTTCTGTCGGATTAAAAGACATGATTCAGTGGAATACAGGTTAGTGTGACCATATTTGCGTTTGTCAAAACCAGGACACCGTACGGGAGGTGGGAGGTGGGGACTCGTCATCGACATTGCGCGTCTCTCACCTGGTAAAGCTTTTTCATACTGGACACCGAAACATATGTGCTGCTTTGTACACTGTGCACATGGACTCCCACTTGTCCCGCACGCAACGGAAAGCGTGGAATTTCTTGTACAAATCATCGTTAAATACACATTTGTGCTTCGGTACGCTGCAGACTGACCGACTGTTTGTGTCTCGCTCCTTCTGAGTGCAGAGAGACACATGTACGGACCTACGCACAGCAACCTACATTCGGTTTGTCGATTAAAATTAACGTAATCAATTAAATTCTTAATGATCAATTATCGATTAATCGATTAATCATGCCCATCCCTATTACGCACTGTGTTTGACCGCTATCGTGTTTCTTGCCTCTGACCAAAATATTTCTCAGCATGCAACACGGGCTTTTAATAACAATGACGTCATCTGAAACTCACCTATTTCTGTGACATGTCTGGTCGGCTGATTTAAACAAATTTTGGCGCTGTCTTCCTACCAGTGGAGGCAGGGTGACGGCGCCATCTGCAGTCCGACTTCCTCAGGACTGTATCAAATATTTGCCAGGTCCTACCTCCATCGATAGGACAAAAACCTGTATAACTCAGCTGACCGGACACGTCACAGCAACATCACGTGACCACTCTGAGGAAGGCCGCGAGTGATCAGTCAAAACTGTCAGGTATGAAAACAAACTCGTGGTCTGAAAAAATAATTTAATAACATAAATGATCAGAAAACCAAATAAACCTCATTGGACTATATGCTGACATAATATAACTGCACAAGGACAAATCTTGCTCAGACTCATGGGAAAAATCAGAAACAGTGCCCCTGCATTTTGGATTTTGTCTGTTGATGACATGGTTCTGTTTTAGGACCCACATCCACTTCCTGTATTTGTTTGTAATTTTCTTTTCGACTTTTTTGTCTTCCCACAAACTGCCGCTTAATTGATGTAAAACAATAATGAATATTTACCACAAACACTATCCCAACAAACAGGCATAATTAGAAAAACATGAAACCCCGTCAAATGTACTTAATTATTCTCAATAACAAAAACAAAAGGTTCTAACCAGGGTGACTTCAGTGGAGATGACTTAATCCATTCTGGGGCTATGGCAGCGTTAAAATGATGTGGCCGGACACGCCTCATGCATAATGACCCCTGGAGTGGTATCCTCCCACCGTCTGGAGAGGCTCATTACACGAACAGGCGGAGGCGGAGGTCACTTCCAACTTTTACTCCGTGTTTTCCATTGGATAATTGGGGACTTTGTTGGAGGAAAGACCCTTCATTATAAAAGAAATACGGCAGAGCTCTCAAGGACACTCAAGGCAAAGGCGCGTGGAATTCTGTCATGCAGGGATTCTTCATCAGATGTGGGAGGGTCCGTGCTGTTTGAAGATACTGTGAAGTAGTCAAAGTTGTTAGCATAGTAGTGATGTTGGCGAATGAGTCGACCCTGTTGAACGGGTCATTAAAGGTGCACTGCGTAACTTTTCTGGTGGAGGGTCCGTCACCTGCTTGTCTCCATGATGATGTTGCTTCGTCTGGAATGTTCTGATGTCCTTTACTCAATAATATGTGTTTTTATTAACCTAAAAACTTGCATTCTTATGGAGTGGGCTTGCCATTCCACAGATCTGACATCTAACTTGGCCCTATGGTGTCACCTGCTGCATCTGTAGAGATAAACAAGTATAATGCCATTCTGCAGAGTCCTGCATCGGGTCGGGTACCCGCAAATAGTTGCTGAAATGGGCATTTTTAACATACATAAAAATACATGACTCTCTCGATTCTTTACCGCTAGTTGTTATTAACGTAACTTTCCGACCGGAGGGTTTGCCACTTACTTTTCTCCATGGAGATTTTCATAGTATGCTTAAATGCTTAAAATATGCTTAAATTAAATGTGAGTACTAAGACTGTAACGGTACACAAAAATCATGGTTCGGTGCGTATCTCGGTTTTGAGGTCACAGTTCGGTTAATTTTTGGTACAGTATGGGAACAAAATGCTAAATTGTTTGTTTTTATTAAACCAACAATTTGTTTGTGCTGCTTGGTAATATTATTAAGTTACATAAAATATTCTCAAATAAATAACGAATGTATGAAATATTATTAAAAAATTAATTCCTTGTAAACAACAAACAAAACTTTACAAAAAGTGCAGCACTAACAGTTCCAGCATGTTTTACTCAAACTTCATATTTTTGGACAGAAAAAACAACTTGTCCACATTGTCTGCAATAAATGCAGATCTGCTGGCAGGGAAGGGGGCAGTGGCGGAGATTCTGTGCCCATAAAAGCTGAAAGTGAGGACTGTGGTGCGCCGATCATAGTTTTGTGAGGATTCATGTGGTTCAGAGAGACGTAGTCAAGGTGAGGGGCAATTGTTGTCAAGGCGGCCGCTCTAACTATAAAGCGTTGCGGGAAACACTGCTACCCTAAACATGGACAATTTCCCTCGTGAATATTAAAGAGCTGAGCCTTTGTGTAGCTGCACATGTAGTGGCAGAATGTAAACACACACAAATTGCATGAATTCACTTGTGCGCAGCCCTGCACCGAATCGAACGTCCTGTAACGAAACGGTTCAGCACGAATCCATGTACCGTTACACCGTTAGTGAGAATGTGTGTAGTCTTGCTCGACCGCAAATCTGAACTGTAACTTACTCTGACATCACAAGCTTATCTCTATGGCGATAGATATGTTTAATGCTATACTGTGGAACATTCAAGGCAAAGAAATATTATCTATATGGAGACAACTGTAAGGCAGATCCTTTAGCTGAAAGGTTATATATTGCAGTTTTATGATAATAAAACAAAAACACTAAAACCAACTAAGAACCACAGAGAAGCAATAAAAAAAGTAACAAAATACAATGACATTCAACTTATCCACTCTGAATAGCAGGTATGATAAGACTTTTTGTCAGTTCTGCTTTGTAACACCAAGTAAAAGACAATGTATATAGACTTGTATGCTTCTGTATTCTCGTGCGTTACTCCATAACAATGTCATCATCTGAAAGACCATCATTCACAAAGTCTGTGACAAATCCAAATCTCTCTCAAGTCGCTCATGTTCATATTTCAGGACACGAGGGAAATTAGTGTTGGATGAGTAATAGAGAGTGTAGAGGAGTGGACTGTTGCGGGGGGAGTGGCATTGCTCGTACGGTCGGACAAATCGGATAACTGGGAGTCATCAGAACTTGTGCAAATCTGTCACGGGAGTCTACATCTACTTAAGAGATCTGATCAAAGTATCAAGGTGGAACCCAAGTTTTAGTTTTTTATGTATCCGTGAAACAGAGGTATTTGAAAGACTGAAAATTCAGTTTTATTGTCAGTTGGTTGATTGAAGTGCATTTATTTTGATTGGACAAGATTTCAGTATTTTGCAAAGTTGCAGGTCTTAAGAATTATTAGATTTTGTCTCATTCCAACATTTGTTTTGCTTAATATCTGCCACATAGTCGTCTCCACGGAGATACTATAGCTTTTCTAGTGACTTCCACATTATGGCATTAAAATGTCCAATGTATCTTTTGAGCCATAAAAACACCCATGAGGAAAATGTTATTATTAATGCCACACTGGGGAACATTCTAGACAAATCAATAGCATCTCCATTAAAGAAATTATATTGGGCACCTTAAAGTTCAAAATATATCATAACATGACTTCTACACTCAGCAGATTTTAATTGTCGACAGGTCAAAAAAACAAGGTAATTACTAGTAAGTATTTACACTTGCATGACTCCATGGAAACAGAAAGTTCAAACCATACTGTGTAACTTTCTCCATGGAGGTAGATGTTTTATGCGTACCATGGCCCTCCCAGAAAAATAAATGTACATTCAGACTGCAGGGCTTAATGCTCAATCCGTTTTTTTTGTTGTTTTTTTTTGCGAGGTCATTCACATTTCCAATTAAATGCGACTTGTATGTGATCTCCAGTGTGAACTTTAAATGCCCCAAAAGTGTCCCGCATGTACATTGGAGGACACGACGACGTCACAAGCCGCGAAGTCGCCTAAACGTGGACGCGAGCATTGAGCACCTGGTGATTTTAAAGTTGCTGTCATACCGGAGCCAGAACATGTACAGCTTATTTGTTTTAAGGAGGAAATTGAGAAGGAGAAAGACAAGGTTTTTGGCCGTGGCGTTTTGTGGGAAAGTGGCAGCAACGTCCATAGAAAGTAACGTGTGGGTGTGGAGTCGCAGGCAAGAGTGTTGGGATTGCTATGTGCATCGCTGCTTCACTGACAAGGAGTTCATACACAACTTTTGTATGATGTTTGTGTACATTTGTGAGCACCTACTTGATGTGTAGTTGGGATGAATGCACTTTGGCCGTTCAGACTGAAGTCACATGTCAAAAGATCAGATATGTATCGGTTTTAGGAGCACATATCCAAGTTGCCAGGGTTGCATTTGAAAAAAATTGATCTCTGCCATTCAGACTGTCATTAAAAGATCAGATACAGGTCACATAGGGGCGAAAAAATCGGATTTGGGTCACTTCAGGCTGCAGTCTGAACGTAGCGTAAGAGTCAGGTTTATGGATTTGCAAGCCTGATCATAGTAAGGATTCATGCATTTCTATGATTTCAATGCAATTAAAAACAGCCAAAATGAATATAAAAACACACCTTTATTTTAGTTCATTTAATGGCTTAAAAAGTTAAACACTGTGGCTTTAAGAAGGACAATTTAGCAGCTAGCACTTTAAAGGGCCCATACAATGCTATTTTGTGATTAATGATGTTGTTTCCTCATCACAAACAGACCTAGAGTTGCGTTTTGTTTCATTCACACGTGTTTAACACACACAAGGACGAGTTCTTCTCTCAAACAGGAAACACTCTGTTCCACTTTGTGATGTCATGTGGTAATACAGGAAGTGCTCCACTGTGTTTTTAAACTCCACACACCTTCACTAGAATAATTTGGATCATTTCAGCCCCGAAATTGACAATCTCTATTGAACAAAAGGTAAAACGAGCATTTTGAGCTTTGGAGATGTAGACAGACTAATAATTAAGAGTTGCTCAAATATGTGTGAATGAAACAAAAAACAGCTCCCGGTATGGTCTGTGTACTATCGTTTTTTTGAATTTCAATTAAGAACGAAAAACAATAAAATGGGAAAACTGTTATCTCATCATTCTGTTTATTTCAAATAACACCAATCCTATTTTAATTTTGATATTTTATTCTCTCTGGTTTATTTGCCCTGGAAGTTCTGCTGCAGTGTCAACCATGGATCTATAATAAAAACAATTTTTATTAAAGTTCTATATTGTCATCTGAGCAAAGGAGTTTATCACCTCGCTGCTTCCCGTTTCTCGTCGTGGAGTTCCACAATGACTTTCTAAGACGCGAAAGTACACATGTCGCTATAAAAGAAGAGACATGTTTGTCCACAAAACAAACATTTTTCAGGTAAATCCTTCTAGCAGCAGAACTTCAGGGGCAAATAAACCACAGAGAATAAAACATCAAAACTGAAATAGGCACCGAGACTGATTGTTGTTTAAATTAAACATTGGAAATAGAGGTCAAAATCTATTTTTTTTTTTTTTTTTGACACTAGAATAACGATTTAATAAACAGATTTCCCATTTTACTGTTTTTTGTTCTTAATCGAAATTCAAAAGAACGAATGGTACACGGTCCGGGTATGTTTTTGATGACATAACATTCTAAAATAGAATTAGAATCTCTTCTTTCTCTTGTCACCAAAATCACCAAGTACATGTATACAGAAATATTAGAAACTGTAATAGCTTAATCCTTTGTTTCATCCCATCCTTGCACTTACATGAACAATACATCTCCACCATCGACCGGGACTCCATTAAAGTGTTCTAAAAGTGCTGCTTATCTTCGCGTATTGATCTGGCCTGTAGCCTAAAGCTCATTCCCTCTCTTCTCCTCTCCTCTCTTCTTCTCCGCAGCTAAAATCCTGAAAAACAGATCAGAGCGTGCCAAAAGAGAAGCGACGGAAAAGGCCATGGCTGAGTGGATGATTACATCTCCAAGTGGTAAGTAGTCCGCTGTGTTGTGTTGCTTTTACACCCGGTATTTGGACCTATTTTCTTCATTTTATGTCAATCCGAGCACATTTAGCTGAGGAGGGTCCCGTTAATGTGGGTTCTGTGACGGTGGTGACGCAGTCGGCTATTGTCCATTTAAGTTCTGTCACAGCACCACTGCACTTAGCGCCATTGTCCGTCTCATATTCATGCATTATTTACTGTTCTGAAAGTCAAATATAGAACATACAAGTTTTTATTGTCAAGCTGAAGTTTTGTGTGCGACATTGGTTGTTTGTTCACTGATTTGAAGGTTAGCAGTGCAAATCCCGCTCTCGACATAAACATCATTGGTTGAGCATCAAAAATTTAGAATTTATGTATCTTCGGTGTATTATTTAGTGTGTTTAAAATCATAGGTATTGCAGAAAATCCTGTAGTTTCTTGAGTTAATTAGCAAATGTGATGTTAGCAAAATTGTTCAGAACATAGCGCTTGGGATTGTGATGTCACTCCTCATCAAATTCTCAGTGAGCCTTATGTTAAACCAAAGGATATTCTAAGACGCTAAATACTATTAAGGTTCCTATGGTCATGGAAATCCCTGTAAAAGTTTTGGAAAAGTCATGGAATTTTAGTATTTCTTTCATGCAAATACAGCGTCCTGTTAAGTTATCATTAGGTCATTATGATTATTTCTGAACGTATGCACCTTTTGTTTAAAAGAGATGACAATGAATGCACTGACAGTATTTTGAATGTTAAAAAACTAAAATACCAAAGCAGAAGGTCAGTGGAAAGAGTTAATATTTCATCTTTAACCCTAAAACTTTGCTCAATTCTACACATGTAGGGTGCCGTAAAGCAGCGTTTCCCAAACTTTTTTTTTTTTTCTGGGGTCACAAACCTTCACGACCCAAGTCATTGTATATTATTGGTAAATGACAAAACAAAGGTGAATTTGACCATTATTGAACATTAATGCCGATATTTTATTGTTCACTGTGTGATTGTGTCTCGCTGAACAATTAGTGTTACTCAAGGTTTAAACAATGAAAAACAGTCATTGAAACAGCAAAAAAAAAAAAAGGATCCATAAGTCGCCTATTTGGACATTAAATGTAGCCCTTTTCTTTTTCTTTTCAACGTTCAATTGAACCAGCAAAACTGGAACAAAATAGTCAGTAAAATAATTTTAAAAAAAATTATACAAAACTTGTCTTAACATTTCAACCTTTCTAATGACATAGGTGGGCCTCTTTGCATTTTTGTAGCGTGTTCCAGTCCGGGGTGCAGTAGGAGAGCGCAAAAAGCAGATCAGGTGCAGCATTCAGTCTGTTTCTGTGCTTTGTCTTCATTTTTGTGAACACAGAAAATCACAATTCACACATATATGTAGTAGTGAAAGGAATAAGCATGGAAATACCCTTTGGGAAACAATGTCGTAAAGTCATGGAAAATGTTTAAAATTTTGTCAGTGAAAGAGTGGGAAACCTGTACTAGCCTTAGCCTCCATTGAAATGTTTTCTGACACTATGGAGACAGCTGTATTTACCAGTATTGACCCAGCAGTTTATCAGGTTGTTTCATCGTGCTTTTGTTTACTTTGTAGTGTTGTTTCAGCTCATATATGTCTATCTATGAGAGTTTTGCACTACTGTCACAAACACAGCAGATTTCCATGGTAACAGCCGTTTTATGACGTCCCACACCGAGCTCTATAATGGGTCTAAAAAGGACATTTCCTGGTGAATATAGGTTGTTGATTAAAAGTGCAGTTTTTACAACTCTCTCTTAAAACAATAAGTGAACTTAACAGAGAGTTTGAAACGAAGCCCAGAGGCAATATTTGAATTATTACTTTTAGGCATCTGTGCAGTAAAATGGTTGCTGGCTTGCAGAGGTGTTAACAAGTGAGTCTTTGGATGCCTTCTTTAAATAATAAAATTGTTTTGGGTAATACACTTTTGAGTTATACATAAATAATGCAAAATAACGACTTGTAGTATGGGCCTTTTTCACGCTGTGGCCTGTCTAATTCTGTTTCTCCCTCAAGTGTGGATCCTCACTTCTCGCTCTGTTAGTTTTCTATAATAATAATTATAGCTAATTAAGCCGGGTTTGTGCTAAAGTAAATCTATATTTTAATATCAGGTAGCATATAACAAGTTACAGAAGGATAAGGACGTGTGCTAAGACCCTGACTGTGATATAAATACCTCACCTAAGGAAGATTGTGACTCAAAGTTAGTGCATTGTGTCTCAAAGCTAATAAATTCTTCCCTAGTGTCCTTTAAGCACAGGTTTTATTATTGGATTTATTTTATTAAAGGCATGTTTTAGCAATTTTTTTCTTGGATTGACAGAATATAGTTATCGGGATACTTCAAAGCTGTATCGAGATATTCACATTTGTCAGAACTCTAATGGTAGACCCTCTCTTACGGCTGGCCAGTTAATGGAAAGACTGGGAGATTGTGATTCAGTCATGTCTTATCATCAGTGATATAGTTGTGATTCAAGAGATCCACACCCAATCCTCTGTCTGTAAAAGCATGTGGATTGGATCAGACAGAAGACTATGCCTAATAGGTGTATTCTCATTTTTTCTATTCTTTTCAGATTGTTTGTAACTTGTTTGTAATGTTGTCTTATATCATTAATAAAAATGTATCAATGTCAATGCAAGTAGGCTTAGGCCCCGTATACAAGTACATGGGTATTTTTTTTTTTTAAAAAGGAGACATTTCCCTTCATATGTACCCATCTTTTACACACAAGCGGTGAATTTACCTCTGAAAACAAATCTTTCTAAAAAGTGGAGTGGAGATTCTGGAAAACTACGGTTTCGGGTTTGCATGTAAAGTGAGATAAATTAATTTTTAGGAGCTGACGTGCCAAAGTGGGTTGCACTTTTTGTTTCCCTTTTGCTCTGATGATCATGAAGCATTCAGATCAGCAGTTGCATTTCTTCTGGTGCAAACACTTCTTTAACAGATCTGTGGAGAGGCGAGCCTGCTCTGAAATGCACGCTTTTCAAGTTATTTTTGAGTAATATTGTAATGAAATAAATGCTACAGGTTTGAATCTAATCCAGGTGCCGCCCAGAGGCTTGGCGTAGTTATGATGGCACTCGATGACGTATTTATGCAGGTTGATGTAAACAAAAACTTTTTGAAAACGATGTTGTGTTCACAAAGTTATTTGTGTTATTTTTGGGAAATATTAATTTCTCAACATGCCCGGCTATGTGTAAATGTAGCCTGTGATTCAGTCATGTCTAATCATCAATGGCATGTTTGGATTATGTCCAATAGGGCTATTTTTATTATTTGTATCATGTATGTTGTCTTATATCATTAGCAGCATGAGCTGATTTACCCAGTGAAATAAAGAATAACTGCAAACATTTTACTGTAAGCTCGTCAGGATTCTCTAATATCTAAATCTACCTAAATTTCTTTATTTCTATTTCTGGTAAATGCATTTATCACACTAGTATCAGAATACCTTGTAACTCCACTATATCACATGTTAAAATCCCTGTTGGTTTTCCTATTGCAGTAAGACTGGATCTGCTGCGGTGAGACGACACAACCCAGAACTCTACTTCACTCTTACTTTGAAACTCCTGTCCACAGGTGTAGCCTGGAGCACGATTTCACCCATGTTACCCATTCTGAGCTGTTTTATCTGTGAAATCCCTCGATTTCCAATCCTTCAGCCCCATGTCACGGCCTTGTTGCGCACCCCATCCCTCGCATTCATTTGACACGTTACCGGGTGGCCATGTTGGTACTGCTGACCGCTGACCGCATAAATGGGGGCTGGATATAGGTCCGGGTCTTTGTCGATGCATTCGGGGTCATGCAGGTGTGAGCGAGTCCTTCTCTGGTGCTTCTCATGGCGGCCGGCACGTTTTAAATTTACAATGAGCTCCTGAACTCCCCACAGCCTCAGAAGCAGAGCTGGGAGCATGCATATTTCAGGGATGCGGTTCAGACGAGCAGGGGCAGTGTGGTGGTTTCTGGAGCGTGTGAGGTCCTGGGGATGGTTCTTATATATAGATGGTATAAAGATTGTTTTGTTTGCAAAGATGCTACCACAGACGATGGCTACATTACACCTCTAACATTAGATCACGACTTGCCATCTAAATGGTCCTGAGGTTGTTAAACGTATCAAAATCTAATTCTAATTGATAATAAAACTTGTATCAAAGCTAGATACTAATTTGAGCAGGTAGAAATAAAAAAAAACAAAAACATATTCAATGGACAGAAATGAGCCTTTCCTGAATAGCTTTAGAATTATCTTGAACTGTGTCAGAACAAATATAAGAGCACATAGACTATTATACACCCATGAACTACTATGGAACCTACTTGGACAACTGAGGGATTACCATATTTTCCAGACCATAAATCGCTCCAGAGTATAAATTGCACCAGCCAAAAAATGTGTAATAAAGAAGAAAAAAAAAAAACATATATAGGTTGCACCAGACTATAAGTCACACTTTTTGGGGGAAATTTATTTTATAGAGACCAGGAACCGACATTTTATCTTGAAAGTCAAGTTCTAGTAATAACAAAACAGAGAACAACAGACTGTTAACGTCACATGTGAACAGTTCTTCAGACAACTATAACATAAACAACAGAACAGAACAAGTTTACCAAACTCTCCGTCTCACTCCAAATCACTAAATCCATTTAATTCTTCATCCTCGGTGTCACTTCTGAGCAACTCCGCGACCTCCGGATGTAAACAGAGCGTCGCTTCCTCTTCTGTGCAGCTGTCGTCAGACTCGGCATCAGTTCCAGTTAAAATTATTCCGGTCTTTCTGAATCCTGACAGGATGGTTTCGGTGTCACTGAAGTCCAGGCTTTGTTGATCCATCCAGTGACTTCCAGGAAACTTTCCTTCTTGCTTACTCTAAACTTTATTTCTGCTGCTCGTTGACCATTTTCGACTGCATATTTCAAAACTTGCAGTTTGAAATCTGCAAAATATGATTTTCTTTTTGGGGGCATTTGTGTTCAGTCTTCTCAGTTGTTTTTATAAGTTTGTTTAAATGTTACATTTTCAGTGGTGCAGAAGTAATGGTGCGATTGACTGACATGATACAGAGAGGACAGAGGCTCTGAGTAATATTTTGCCGTGCTATCAAAAGTGACAAAACTGAGTACATCATCTACCACTGCACAGATTGCATATGCACAGATTATCAGCCATGCTTCTGTCAGTCTGCCCCAGGTCGGGTAAGTCCTGAGAAGATGCCACATCTAAATATATTAACCTTTTTGGTCCAGCTTACTTACTGTGCAACATCTTCACTCCGTAACTCCTCCTGACACCAGCTACCGAACTCAGGAGCACTGTGCATAAACAGCCTTGTGCACGTCTCCTAGAATCATATCAACCAAAGTTCACCGCGTTGTTCTACACCCCTTTAAGGCTCGTCTTCAATCGGATCATTACTCCCAACCACATTCTCGTCACTAAAAAACCCAAAACAAAGCACCATGTTGCATTTTAATTCACCAGTCAAAACCGTGCTACATTTCTTGACTACTATTTGCATCATGTCACGGTTTGCTTGTTCAAATTCTTATTTTTGAAGATAGAGCTGTACGGTGGGCGACGCCATGTGAAGAGACAGAGAGAGGGTGTCATTAAATGTTAATACTCCGTTCTCGTGGGAAGAGCCGCCGAGCGTGGAATTGTGTTTTTGCATCTAAATCAAGACAGAAGCGGCAGCCAGTTTGATGTGTCTATTGTGAAGTTGGCACGCACTAGCCGAGCGCGTCACTACCACGCCAAAAGTTGTGTGAGATGCCATTGCCTTGCAGTATCCAAAATTGTACTCAAATAAGAATACTGTTACTTCAAAATAGTATTGCTCAAATAGAAGTACAAAGTAGTGGTCCAAGAAATAAACTTAAAGGTACACTGTGTAACTTTTCTGATGGAGGGTCCGCCATCTACTTGTCTCATGGTGATGTCACTTCTTTGCCTTTAAATGAAAGAAATATCTTGTGCTTATTAATTTAAAAGTGTTATTAATTCTCTAAACATTAAGTCATACTGTGTGTGGGCAAACTTCTCCACAGACCTGACCTGTAATTTGACCTGCCGATGTAGCCTGCCTGTCTCCATGGAGATAGTTAAATGAAATGCCATACTGTAGAACAGTGTTTCTCAAATGTTTTTTTTTTTCTTGTTTTTTTCTGGGAAACCATATTTTAAAAGTCACAAACCTTCGTGACCCAAGTGAAATCACAAAATAAAAGTGGATTCGACCATTATTGAACATTAATGAGGATATTTTATTGTTGACTGAGTCTGAACAATTAGTATTACTCAAGTTTTAAACAATGAAAAACAGTCATTGAACCAGCAATAAAAGGATCCATAAGTCGCCTGTTTGTGTAGTTTATTTGTTTAATGAGACAGGGACAGTGCACAATCTACAGGACAGATGCATTGTACCAGGTTGTAGCGCCAGTGCTAATTTCCACCTGTAGTCCCTGGGCAAGTTCATCGATTGATTGTATTTCATTGATCTTAGCTATCAGCTATCAGCTATTCTTCCTGTTGATCTTTTTAGCATGTTTTGGGTTGATGGAGGAAACTGGAGCGCCCGGGGGACACCCATCCAGACATGGGGAGAGACATACAATCTCCACACAGAAAGACCCGAGTAACCCAGGGTACGAACCTGGAACCTTCTTGCTGTGAGGCATGAGTGCTAGCCACTCAGCTACCGTATATTGCAAACCTACATGCAGACTGTGACAAGGTGACCCATTGGCAACAAAGCCTTTGTGACTTGTAGACTTGCTCACAGTGGAAAGAGTAACCACAAGTAAGAGTACTTCAATAAAAAATATTAAGTAGGAGTAAGAAAAGTATTCTGTAATGTTCCATTTATAATGTTACTCAAGTAAATGTAGCTGAGTTCAACCCATCTCTGGTCTTTAATCAGCTGCCGACAAAAGGAGGAAACTAAAGTCAACAAAAGCGCCCATGGGAGAGTGACGGGGGGGTGTCAGACAGTCTTTCAGACTCTTGCATCATGGGACGATTGTCAGAGGCAGAGATGAAGTCGGACCAGTTAGCGTGATTCAAGCTTAAAGTAACAAGTGTTCAAAAACATTGGGGATAAACAAAGACGTCCAGTAGTTGTGTTGTCATAAAAATGTGTGGGAGATACAGGAAATCCTGCTGTGTACCAAAAGGTGAAAAGTTCAAGAGCTCCAAAAACGTCTGTAGAATTGTACTGAGATTGGAACATACCTAAGTCTTTTTCTTGTAGTAAAAAAAGTCAAAATAGTGCAGTATAAAGTCAAATTCTTTTTAAGCTCAGATAATTGTTAAAAAAAAGTCAGATTTCTTTACAAAGTTCTAAATTTAATTATGTTTTTAGGCCTAGATTTTTGATGACATTCATCTATTTGTTTGATTTAATAAAATAATAAAAATAATTAGGGCTAGGCAAAAATTTAAAAATATTAATCGTGATTAATCGCATGTTATATGCAAAAACAATTAATGAATTAAAAAGTAGAATACAGCACACTTTTATTGGAAATGTAAATGAAAAAGCCATACATTTGTTGTGCAAACAGCATTTCTTTCAGAGGGGAACTCTCAGAGCCTTCAAGGTATTCAGTGAAGGCTCAAGAAAAAATATTGAATGGACTTTTGTACTACTAATATATATTTTTCAATATTTTTTTTTTATGCAGAAAGTAATAAACACTACTACTAGTAATCATTTCTAGATCATTGTTATAAACTGATATTTCTTGGGAAACAAAGGGTTAATATAAATGGAATGGAAATGGACCAATCACATTTTTTCTTCCAGTGGTATCTGGGTAAATCAGTTACTCCAGCACTGAACTAAAGAAATAAGCTCAGCTCAGAGCGCACGACTGGTCCGGCCAGAGCCGGAGCCCGCGGCCGAACCTGCGGCCGGAGCCGGAGCCGGGCCCGCGGCTCGCGGAGGCTCGGACACTTTGCATCTCACGTGGTCAGAAAAAAGTGAAAAAAGAAAAGACGTCAGAGTTAAAGAAACGCTCGCGGTGGACTTTTTCAAAATAAAAGCCAGTGAGAAACAGACATTTACAGTTAAATAAATAATAAAAACTGCGTTAACGGCGTTAAAATAATTGTCAGCGTTAATGACTTAATTAGTTAACGCAAAATTAATGTATTGTAATGTGTTGCCCTAAAAATAATTTTACAAAATTGTTTACAAAAACAGCTGTCTTTTGAATAGTTTGGACAGAGGAGACTTCAGCTAATCTGGTTTTATGTTTCATTTTTTATGATTTGTTCAGACTAGGTAAGGTGACGTCAAGGTACACTTTATTGACATCCTTCTATGCAACTGGTGAGGAGAAAAGGAAGTCCAAGAGCAGGCAAGGCAAGTTTTTTTGAATAGCACAATTTGTACACAAAGTAATTCAAAGTGCTTTACAGAATGAGAATTACATTAAAATCACAGTACAAACAAAACAAAACCAATCATTATAAAATTAAAAACAGAGATACATTATACTAGAGAGAAGAATGCAGAATGAAAACCTTTCAGTCATATGCAGCTGAGCAGAACTGTTTTCAGCCTGGATTTAAACAGAGTCAAAGTAGAGGCCTGTCGCAAATGTTTAGGAAGACTGTTCCAGGTTTTAGCTGCATGAATCTGAAACACTGACTCCCTGTGTTTAGTCCTGACTCTGGGCACGAGCAGGAGGTCGGTCCCTGAGCTCCTCAGAGTGTGAGATGGTTCAAATGATCAGAGATGTAATTTGGTGCTCGGCCATGGAGAGACTTATATACAAGGGGATCTGCTTTAAAGTCTATTCTCTGAGCCACAGGGAGCAGTGCAGAGACCTGAGCACAAGACCTATGTGCTCATACTTCCTGGTTCGAGTCAGCACCTGAGCTGTAGCATTCTGGATGTTCTGCCGACCATTACAGTAATCTAATCTACTGGAGACACACTGATGGCCAAGTCTCTCCAAGTCTGCTTTTGACAGTATATCTTTGATTTTTGCTATGCTTTTAGATGGTAGCATCCTGGTACTCTTCTCCTGATCTTGCTTGGTCAGAAGTATCTAGCTGCAAGGGTATAAAGTAATACTAATATTATTAATAAAACTAATATTCACTCTACTCACATTACTGAACTTGAGTACTTTTTTTGGGAGTAATTGTACTTTTTTGGAGTATATTTTAAACCTGTCCTTGTTTTTGAAGATCATTCAAGCCACGTCTTTCCGATTACATTTTAAATCATTGGAATTTCTAAATACAGCTCAAGTCCCATTTGTCCCCAGGCACTGCTGTCTTTGCTCTCCTAAACCCACCAACAGCTTCTCCTGCTCCTATTGGCCAGAGCTTAGAGAATATGCAGCGTGTGGTGATTAAATTAAGTTTTACTCTTTCTCAATGCGTACTTTTTACTCTTAATCAAGCCCAATCTGGGCAGCAGTACTTGTAATTGAGTACGTTTTAGCATAATGTAACTGTACTAGAGAGCACATTTTCAGTTCTCTTTCCGCACGGCCTAGCTGAACGATTAGGCTATTGTGCATGTTTTAAGTGCATTGGGTAAATTGAAGCTACTGTAAAGCAAATGGGTTCTTAGCTTCGAGTTAGTTCCCTCATAATGCGTACACGATGTTGAAAAGCAGAGTGTTTTCATGACCTCTCCTCTGGACTAATGTGTTCTGGTTTGATGGCTTGAAATCTTCCAACAGTCATACGAGACACTTGTCCTAATGCAGTTTGACAGACGTACTTCCTGTGTCTTCAATGCTGGCTCTTTTGGCTCTTGAGTGTCCATCTGTCTCCCTATGTATTGTACGGATGTCTCCCCTTCTCTACCAATAACTGTATGATTGTTTCCAGCAAAGGCCATGTTGAAAAGCATTAGCACGCTCTCAGCATTAGTGTTAGATTGTTGTCGCCGGATGTCTTTTGCTAATAGAACGATTTGTGGGTGTATTGTTCTTATTTAAAGTGGGTCTAAACACCAAACTGCATTGTGTTTTAAAGGGACAGTCCAGAATTTTGGACCTCATTTCCTAGTTCCAGAGTGTTGGAGATGTGTGGAGACATTTAAAAAAAAAAAAATTCCATCCAGTCCTTGTATTTGCAGAGGTCGCTGGTGCTAGGCTAGTGCGTGTCAATGGCCATAGTTATCCTGCCACAAAAAACACCTGTGGTCTTACCCACTCCACAAAACACCTTAAGCAAATCTATTATTACACCAAACTGTCGATGTGAATGTCTGTGTTGATAGAATAATTTTAAAAGTAAAACTAACCTTGCATTTGAAGGATTTATGTCTGAGCAGCAGCAGTGAGTTGTACTTCATGATAAAAAGCTTGGCAGCAGTGGACTGATATATGAGAAAATAGTCCCTCAGCATTCGATGATTCATGCGATGCAAGGTTACTTTTATTTCAAACATTATTCTACCAAGACAGACATTTATATTGACAGTCTGGTGTATTAATAGATTTTCTTCGAGTCCTTTGTGGAGTGGGTACGACTGTTTTTAGTGGCAGGATAACTATGGCCATTGACACGCACTAGCCTAGCATCAGCGACCTCTGCAAATACAAGGACTGGATGGAATATTTTAAAAAGTGTCTCCACACGTCTCCAACACTCTGGCTCACTAGGAAATAAGGCCCTATGTCCAAAATTCCAGATTGTCCCTTTAATAACATTTGCTTGTGTCCCTTGTTATTATTATTATTATTATTATTAGTAATTTGTGCGCAAACTAGGTAAATTTGCAGCTTTCTGCTTAAAAATATTCATGTGCTACCTCCAGGGGCCACTGTATTTCAAGGACTATGTGACATCACACTCACTCACCCCTCTATAGGGTTCCCATGGTCATGGAAATCCAGAAAAAGGAAATGTTATTTTCTAGGCCTGGAATTTTAGTATGTCTTTCATGCAACTTACAGCATTCTGTTAGTTCTCATTAGACTTTTACGATTATTTCCAAACATATGAGAATTTTGATTAAAAGAGAGAACAATAAATGCACTGACAGTATTTTGAATGTTAAAAAACTATAATACCAAACCATAAGGTGAGTGGAAAGGGTTAACATCTCATATTTAGCCCTGAAAAAAATGCTAAATTACACACATGTAGATGCTAGTAAAGTGTTGGAAAATTAACTTTAGGTCATGAAAAAGTCATGGAAAAGGTTTGAAATTTTGTCAGTGAAAAAGAGTGGGAACCCTGCCTCTAGACCCCCAGTCCTGTCAATGACAGAGTGCTATTTATTATTCAGTGTATTTATTTGTTGGTTCCACTTTATAATAATGTAATGTCTTTTTTCCCATTTTTAATATTCTGGCACAGACAACCTAGCTCATTTTTAAATTGTTCAATTGAACTGATTTTTTTTTGCTACCTGTCGCCCAACATCAAGTGAAACATGAAATAGAACTAAAAATTCCCTTTTATAATGCCTATCAGAACGCCTGTCTGTGGAATCTCCATATGTCTTCTTGATTAGTGTCAAAGGTCCACTCTTCAGGCTCATTATTTTGGAGCACTGTAATTAGTTTGTAACGATCTATTGATTCAAGTCTTTATATTCTGGGCATATTATATGAAGCGTGCAACGAAAAATCTACTGGGCAAGTATGCATTTTCTACAGTTTCAAATCACAATGTAAATGAAATAATGTGTAGAGAGCTGGCTGAGGGGAGGGGAAATGTTTTCAAATTTCGATTTTAGAATATTAATATTGTAGAAGACAATTCATGACCAATGAGACAATTAATAGTCCAATGAGATTCATTTGGTCTTCCGATATTCTATGTTATTAGGTTCTTTTTTTTTTCAGACCTAGAGTGTTATTTCATACCTGACAGTTTCGACTGCTCACTAGCGTCTTCCTCAGAGTGGTCACGTGATGTTGCTGTGACGTGTCTGGTCAGCTGATTTAAACAGGTTTTGGCGCCGTCTTCCTACCGGTGGAGGCAGGACGACAGCGCCATCTGTGACCACCCTGAGGAAGACGCTAGTGAGCAGTCGAAACTGTCAGGTATGAAATAACACTAGGTCTGAAAAAAAGAACCTAATAACATAGAATGAGACAATTAAGACTGATGAAATTAAATGAAATGAAATGAAAAACTACACCACTGAATTCTACAAGTGATGCATACAGCTGCTGATATTTCGCAACAGATATCAACATTCCCTGGGGAAGTTGATGCTAACTAGAAGCACTGCTCTGTCTGAAGCTTTATGGATCAAATTAGACTTTAATCAGATTTTTTTTTTTTTTTTATAAGCTGACCATAAAGAATTTAGACAGAACTATAAATTGTGCTGATTAGAGCTGGTTTTGTGCATTTAAATAAATCTCTCCCAAATAACAATAATGTAAGTGTCAAGTTAGCAGAGCCAACAGTTTTTTTTCAGTTAGTTACTCTCTTTTTTTGTTGAAAATAAAACACCTATGTTTCAATATTTTGTATTCGGAGGCCTTGTAGCATAGCACACTGGTTCAGGACACGTAACCTGCATTTGGCAGCCATGTGGAATTTTGTCAAAAATGCTGTCTTGGAATAAAGCAATGAAATGTGGCATGTTGATTCACACCAGGTCCATGATCACTTTGTCTTTTTTCTTGAATTTTCATATCTAAAAACGTATCAGGCTGTGTTTGCTAATGCGTGCATTGTGTCGCCATAGTAACTGCTGAACATTTTGCCATAGGCATACTGTACATGCTGCCCCCTAGTATAATGTCACTGCAAAGTATCAAAACTTTGAACCCTTGGGCAAGACACTTCACCTTACCAATATATGCATACATGTAGAGACAGGCTAATATTGACATTCTAAAGCATTTTAAACAAATTTAGTTGTAAACAATTCCCAGATATTCTAATTTTGTTAATCTCTAAAACAGCAATTTAATTTATCATTATACAATTTTTATAAACAATAAAATTCTGAGTATCATTTGAATGGTGCGTTGTGTAGCAAATACGCTGCGTAGTATTGTAGTAGCGGTGACTATGTAGTAATATGTAGTAATTACTTGTTAATAAGACGCAGTGTAATAATTATGGGCTAGTGACCAGAAGATAAGGTGCGGCTCAGGGAGAGAGGAGACAGAGACTGAATTAGATTTGCGGTACCATGTATTAAGACAAAACAATGACAAAAGACAATATATTAATGATTGCTGGAATGGCCATTCAGTAAAACCCAAACTTCACAATAATATAGTGAGGTAGTTATTACAAAGAACAATCAGTGTTGAGAGTCCAAAAAACAGATTGATCCAATTGCATAGGTCCAAAAAGTCACAGTTTGCCACGCACAGTTGGAGATATGGAACGTACGACCAGAGCGGGAGTTCAGGGGGATAAGTGTTCGTGAGGAGTGGCGGTGAATGGTGATTATTGGGGTTGGTCGTAGAGCCATTGCGTGGAAGGTGTGAGTTTTTAACGCTGGCTACAAGAGCCTCCTACCAGCCCGGACAGAGGAGTGGAGGTGTCGGGGTTCCTGGCAGGAGTGAGTTGAGTGTCAGGGTTGCGGATCAGAACCTGGGTTTATAGCTCACCATCTAAACCTGGCCTGTGCAAACAACAGGACCAAAGTAAAATCAACGTGCACAAATTCATGTATAAATATAATTAAATAACACTAGTTGTATTATAAAATATATAAATACTAATTAATATTCAAATATTGTACAATATACTAGACTTAAATTAATTAATCAAAATAATTAAAATGATTAATTAAAAATCCTTTCTGAATTAAAGTGCATGAAAAAAAACATTCAAATAGCCTAGCAGCTTTGGGTTTAAAGTGCTAAGTGCTAAAGGCATTTCAATAACTTAAGGCACAGTGTAAAGTTAAAAAACGCTACAAAGTGCAAAGTAAACAAGTGGACACTAAAAGAGAATAAAAGTAATCATTTGATGGTGATTACATATCAATTTGGACCACAATAGTGCAAAAGAAATAATTAGAAATTTGGCATAAATGAGGCTAGCCGGACCCACAGAAACAATAGGAGTGGCTAGGCTAAGCTAACCATACAAACGAACGGGAGACTCGGTGTGGCTTACCAATTCCGTGCGATCGTCACTGTACAGCTCGCTTGGGCACTCAAAGGGCAACGGTATTTGGCTCCTACAAGTTGACATTTAAAACTGTGAGTTTGGTAACTTGTCATCGCGTATTAAGGCAAATAGAAGCTTAAAAACATACCTGTAGCACGCGTTCGGTTATCTCTCTCGCGTCTGCCGCGCTTCCGGGGTTCGCGCTAATATAAGCTCCTAATTGGGCGGCCGCGGTCACGTGATCGGACGCACGCAAAAAGACACAACAGAGAGCAGGAGCAAGGCGAGAGAGTTTGTTGCTAAGGCGTTTTTTGTCACCCGCGTTACAGTTGTCATTACCATAATTCACTTGTCACATGTCAAACAGAACCACACATTTCCACATTTGTCATTGTTGCAAATTGACTCTAAGTAAATCTTATTGTTAGTACATTTTGTGTTAATTTGTCCTTCAACATGTGAATATGCCACTCACTTAAATATTCAAGATTTGACACTAATATTTGCCAGATTAGCATTTTAAGATAATTACGCATTCATCACTTTATGTACCTAATTGAAAATCTTTAAAGGTGCACAAAGTAACTTTCCTGGTAGAGAGTCTGCTACCTTTTTGTCTCCATGGAGATGTTACTGCTTTGTCTGGGGTGTTCCACAATATGGCATTAAACTTCCCTATCTCCAGGTAGACGAACCAGTGATGCCACATGGCCAGATCAGATCTGTGGAGAGGCAAGAGAGCTCACCAACAGAAAGGATGTTTCTGAATATATTTTTCGGACTATAAAGTGCACTTCAAATTCTTTAAGTTTCTCAAAATTCGACAGTGCACCTTATAATCCTCTACACCTTACTGTATGTATTAATTCTGGTTGTGCTTATTGACCTCGGACTGATTTTATGTGGTACATATCACTCAAACATCTGTCAAAATGTTTTAGTATGACTTTGGTAAGCTATGAAGCCATACCGCTTGATGGATTGTCGGAGCATTACGGCTACTGTAGTCAGGAGCCTCCTGGAGTCCAACAGAAGCTGACCACATCAGGGCACAAGGAGCGAGCAGTTGTTTTTTTTTTTTTTGTGTGTGTGTGTTGTTTTTTTTTTCAGCGCTTATAACTTATGCAGATTAGCCATGTGATTTTTAGTTTCATTTCTGTAAAGCGTAAACAAATGTGGCAAAGCTGCATCAAACACATTATTACTCCATGTATATTTGAGTCCTCCTTGTATAAAATAAATACAAATCCAAATTTAAATTATTCACCCACATTCACATTCATAATACACATTGACCAAGACAGGGAGGCAACGCCGGGTGATTTATGCCAAAATCTGCCAGTGGATCGTGGATGCCTGAGCTAAGGGATCAGTCTCATCCATTTGTTTTGGTTAATGCTCCTTATAATCCGGTGTGCTTTATAATCCACAAATACGGTAATTAAATGTAAAATGGATGAGTTTAAAGGGCTTGTATATATTTTTTCCTCCACGTATTTGAGCAAATTTGTTTTGTATACTGTATAAGCAGCTCTTAAGGTCAAAAGAAGTTCACTGTGTACTCTCCGTAAGGCAGGAAGAGCAATAACATTATCAACTCATAATGAACCAACCAATGCATTATTTATAACCCTTCAAACTCTGAAATGTTTTGATTTTATGACCTTTACACTTTGAAAATCCTGTTCTCTTGTCAAAATCATCACAGAATATGTTCAAAATCCGAAATATGAGCTCAAAGGTACGGGTATGTTTATCAAAAAGAAAATCAGAACAAGCATTATGAAATTTTGCATAACAGTTAAAGGGGTGGACCTCTGGAACAATTATATAGAAGACCTAAAATTGCACACCATTCTTTTCCATTTTAAATGTTTAACACTGGGAAGACACATGAAATTTGTACTATAGTACTTTGATATATGTTACTGCTTTATGAGTATGAATGGGTTTCAAGATGATCTATGCCAAAGATTTCAGTCTGTGTCTGTTTAAATATGATGGATGATGATGATGATGATGATGGAATTATGTTAGAATATACCTGTGACCCAAATAAATTAATCAATCAGTTGTTGTTAGAGCTACCTTGACGGCAAAACTGTACTCTTTTTTTTCCCTTCCTTTAGACCAGGGGTGGGCAAACTACGGCCCGGGGGCCATATACGGCCCTTTAAACCTTTTAATCCAGCCCGCTGAACTGGAATAAATTACAATAATAAACCTTGTTGATGTTTTATTTTTCCTGCATTTCCGGCGTTTCCCAGTAGATGGCGCACTATAAATATACATTGAGGTGCGACGTATTATATTGGCCGCAATGCTTTATGGGAAAGTGTTCTTACAGGAGTCATTTTCGGCGGAGTATTCGGACCATGAGTGTTCAAGACATAAAGCTGCACTGTTTCTATTTTGAGTGGGTAAAAAACAAAGAAAGACTTATAGATGCTGTGTAACAAATCTTAATGCATGGAACGTCCCGAGAGTCTGGTTTTACTCTATGCGTAGTTGTTTCCGTGCGTAACTTTGTGGTGTGGGCTCTGTTTGTCAATGAGACCAAACCGCTCACGATTCACGTTCGCCTGTGGTGTGCCATGGAGCAGATCTATTCACTTTTCATGTGTTCTGAATCTTACGTGTTAAAGTTGTAGTGCGCATCTTACATGAGCGTAAATATGAATGCAATGGAACCGAGCTCTTAACACGTCATGTCCTGTCTTCTGTCCGGCCCTTCAGTCAAATTTTAGGACCCTATGTGGCCCGTGAGCCAAAAAATTTGCCCACCCCTGCTTTAGACCAAATAAAGTCGAAACGCCACCCGTAACACCCCACATTGCCCTAGTCATTTTTGTGATTTTATTTCTTTTTTCAGCTCACCCCTCTTTTTTTTCCCTTCATTTAACAACATTCCACAGAACGTAGCCCGGTGTATCGGGAGCAGTGGGGATGTGTTGCCGTGACAGGCGCTTTGATGCTCGGTGCCGTGAGCCTGAACTCTCTGTGAACTGAAATATGGTGTATGTATTTAAAACTCACTTTCCCAGGGTGCTTTGCTGACTCAGGGTCTGCTACGGCTCAGAGAGATGTTCTGTACTGTGTAATCCACCACTACAGCCCTGACAGGAGGCTTCACGGATTATAACTCACTCTGACCCAGGTTACATTTACATAGAAGAATACATTATATTTTGAATGTTTTTTGTTTGTTTGTTTTTTTATTATTTGACAAATTACAATATAACATTTATTTTAATTGAATCATAAAAATGTGTTCCTTGCGTGTAAATGGTCCTTGTATTTTAGATGAATTTTTGTGCATTGATGATAGAGATAATGGGATTCCTTTTTTGGAACTCAACACTTTTTTTTAAATCCAACTTTTCTTCAGCCACTTGACTGATGTAAAACTATGATACATATTTGCCACTGGTATTATCCCATCAAATAAAACAATAACTGGTAAAAGATGTAGTCACATGCACTTTAAGTCTAACTGTAATAACTATAACTACCAAATTGAGACTGGACCTTGTGTGATGATTGAGAAAGTTTTTAGTTGCAGCCCTTAGTTTTTCTAATTCTATTAAGATCTTTAGCTTTTACCAATTGTGGATTTTACTTTCAAAATCAGAGATAAACAGGAACAGTGAAGACCCAGAAGTTAAAGGCCTTTTTTCTACCAAACTGAATAAACAAAAACAAAAATGCATTTAAGGTATGATCTTCGAAAAGCTATGTTTGACTCTTCGTCGTGTTCTCTTCTATTTAGACAAATACTGGAAAAAATAGCTAATTTACCTGACTTGTTTTGGTGGTATGTCAGGAGAAGAAGATATTTCGCTCCTTACGGTATATTTTTATTAGACAACACAAAATTCATTATAAAAATTAAGATAAAATGATAAAAGAATATAAGAAGAATATAAATAAATCAAATAAAAGATCAAATACATACATTGCATCAGGGGACACAATAGTAAAATTCCAGCTTTTATAAATTAAACAATACATCCTTGTAGTAATTATCATGGCAGGCGTATTTCCAGCTTCATTTTGATCATTTTCCCTCGGTTTGCACTTGAGGCACTGAACGACCCCCGTGTCACGCTTCTTGTCACAGGTCCGTAGAGTGTCCTTGTATTTCTTAATTACTGCTGCTAATATTACAAGTGACATTTAGATCCCTCCTCCCCCGCCTGAGCTTTTCTGACAAACCTGAATGAGCTACATCTGCGCAGGCCGGAGACGGGGGAAACCACCGTCGCTGCATGTTAATATGGAAGCGCGAGGCTACCGGGATACGCTAGGCTGGGCTACGAAGGCGCTTCTGGTCACGTTCCATCACTTAACCAGGCCAGGAGACTATTGATCACAGCTGACAGTCCCAAAAGGCCGGAGTATCTGAGAAAAAGCTGATAAGAAATGGCATTCCACTAATGAGTTGATAATGGCATTTGAAGATACTGACAGTGATAGGGTTTGAGCTTCTATAAGCTGTTCAAATCATCTTAAAGTACCATATTTTTCAGACTATAAGTCGCTCTAGAGTATATGTCACACCAGCCAAAAAATGCGTAATGAAGAAGAAAATAATATATATAAGTCACACCGGACTATAAGTCGCTTTTTGGGGGAAATTTATTTATTTATTTATTTTATTCTCCATCCCCGCATTTTCACCAGTCCCACACAAGTTTCTCACTCACTCCAAACTTTCTTTCTGCTGCACAGTTACAGTTTTCGGCTACTTGCAGCAGGATAATGGCTCTTTCTGCAGGAGACCTACGCAGTAGAGTGAAGTGACAGTGGTACAGGAGTAATAGGAGTTGCAGATACTGACCCACAAGCAAGTCACACTGGAGTATAAGTCACAGGACCACCCAAACCATGAAAAAAGTGCAACTTATAGTCTGAAAAATATGGCAAGTTAGGCATCAATATTATGTGGTCGATATAAAGTGTTTGGTGGAATACTGTACTTGAAGTTTGAAAGCTTGCTATATTATAACATTTGTACTGTTTTTGTTCCCAACAAATCATCAAAATGTGTGTGTATGAACCTGTAGTTACTGATCAGTAGATGGAGCCAGCCCGAGATGATGTAAACCCCCCTCATCTGCCTTGTCTTGTCTTCTGCTTCCAGGGTTGTGGCTTAAAGGCCCGATATTACACAAATTAGTTTTTATGTATTATCGCAGTACAGATATATTGTAAAACCATTTCAAAATAGTTATTGTTAGCGTTACATGAAGTTAGTTTGAGTTGATGTAGTTTGGTTTTCAAGATTAGTGTTTTAACTTGTTGATTTCAAAAGTTATGAAGCAAATTCTTACTGAAACACAACGCTTAGATTCTGAATGGGAAAATCTGCCCAATCCGAGCCATTTTGATGTTTATTTAGCTGCTCTGTTAATGTGTACATGTAGCGCGTTCAAAAAGGGCGGAATTCTATTTTTACAAGTGCACGCACACCCAACCGCGATTAAAGCCTGAACATGGATGTAGATGCCAACAGTGCATAAAAGATCAAAACAATTACCGCTCCATGCATAAAGCTAGTGCAAGTGACGTGCACATCAGTGCGTCTGCATTATTCATGTTGTCGGCGTGTTGTGGGCTGTTTGTGTAATGTTTAGGGCTCTTATGTCTTATGCAGCACACGAGTGCTTCTGAGCCGCTCCACATGCACCGCTTATCGCCTCCACTGGAGATGCAGCCAAGGGCCTGCTTTGAGAACGCTCCAAGAAAGAGTCAAGGAGAAGGCACACATCAAATACATAAGGCAGGTTAGTCTACTTACTTCACCAAAACATCATTTAATTTAAGATTTTACTAAAAATATTACATAGTTTTTTTATGATTTATGATTTACACTGAAAGGTTCTGTCACTAAGAGACGTGAGCACAAGGTGTTCTGGAAGGCGCTGTTCTATATATCGTATTTTTCGGACTATAAGGCGCACCGGATTATAAGGAGCGTTAAGCGAAACAAACGGACGACACAAGACTGATCCCTTAGCCCAGGTGTAACTTGCCCGGCGTTGCCTCCTTGTCTTGGTGAATGTGTATTATGAATGTGAATGTGGATTATTGTTATTATTATTTTTTTTATTATTATTTTCTATGAGGAGAACTCAAATATACATTGAGTAATAATGTGTTTAATGCAGCTTTGCGTACATTTGTTTACGTTTTATAGAAATTAAACTTAAAACCACTTGGTTCATTTGCATAAACTACAGGCACTAACAAAACAGTTCGCTCCTTGTGCACTGATGCTGTCAGCTTCTGTCGAACTAACTCTGTGAGGCTCCTGACAGCAGTAGCCGTAATGCTCCAACAGTCCATCAAGTTGTGTGACTTCGTAGCTTACCAAAGCTGTACTAAAACATTCTGACAGATTTTTGAGCACCGCGTACCACATAAAAACAATTCGAGGTCAGTAAGCACAACCAGAATTAATACAAAAGTCGCACTGTTTATTTTTGAGAAATTTTGAGGCTTTTAAGTGTGAGTTATAGTCCAAAAAATATGATATGTTTCATATTATCCAGTACAGTGTTCAGTTAAAACTACACACCAAGCAACCACCCAGGACTGCTTCAGTTGAGTGACTGCGTTATACAGTTACATTTGTAATGTAAATTAAATGTTAATGTGTAAGGATGGAACAACATCTAGTGCTACAAGATCTTAAAATATATTTAAATACCACAAAATTGTGATGGCATATTTATAATTAAACAATGGAAAAAAAAGTTATGATTTACACATGTTTAAATCATCCTTCTACTCCTGAATCCAAAACGTCATCGTTCCAATCAAACCATGTTTCACCTCCACCAGTACATGGCCAATGCTCTCTACTTCATTCTCCAGTTGTATTTTCTTTCGGTGCTTCATGAAGGATTGGTGGTGATTGCAGAGTGATACTTTTTTGTGGTGATGTTTGCGACAACATCTGCACTTATTGGTCACTGCAGTCTTCCAACTTAAAAGTCAGCTGATTTTTTTTTTTTTTTTTTATCAAGTCATTCTAGATTTAAACCATCCAAAATACAACATATAACTATATAGTAGACACTAGCACAATCTTCTTTTTAAAAAAACTACAAAAGAATGCGCAACAAGACAATTTCATCATTACAAACCTTTGAACATAAGCAGAAATATTCTGCATTTTTGCATAGGTACTCACTGTATTACATCACTTGCATGTATCCCCCCCTTTCATCTCGTCCTTCTTTGTACCACAGCTCCTTTGGGTTCCTCGGGAAAACGCACCTCTTTTGCACGTTTCCAATCCAAAGATCCACTCGCCAGGGATGCCCACTGTCAACTTTGAAGAACTTAAATGCTGAACCTTTGTAGACAAGGTGCTTATTTTAACAAAAGCAAATAGACACCAGTATCTCCAAGGCCTGAACCCTCCTCCTGAAATATATGCACGCCGTAATAGCAGAGTGCATTGTGGGAAATCAAAGGCTGCGCTCCCCTTGGCTTGTTTGTCTTCTTTTCCTCCTTCCTCTTGTTTTCTGTTGCTTCTAATTAAGGCTAGAAGCGATTGCCGGCTAGCTCAAACTTACTGTTGATGTTTAATTTATGGGCGCTGTATTATTTATACACTGCCCTGATCCGCGCGCATATATATCGGGAGGAAAACTAGGCTAGCTCAAGTGTGGATTTTGAACGTGTGAATGTAATGTGTTTGAACGTAAGCATCTATTGTGCTTGTGTCTATATAGTTATAATCTATGACTCCCGTGGATCATCATGGTATAATTTGCACAATATTGATCCAAAATGACTTGATAAAAGAAACAAGGACACGTTAACACTTCTGCGTGCCCAGCGGGAGCAGATTTGCCATAAACGTCATTACAACTTCGAAAGGGAAATGAGAAGGGGAAGCAACTACAGTATAACATGGTTGAAAGCTGAAAGGGATAGTCCAGAATTTTGGACACATAACCTCATTTCCTAGTTAGCCAGAGTGTTGGAGACGTATGGAGACACTTCTTAAAAAAATATTCCATCCAGTCTTTGTATTTGCAGAGCACTAAAAACAGTCCACAAAACACCCAAAGCAAATCTATTATTACACCAGACTGTTGATGTGAATGTCTTTGTTGTTAGAATAATGTTTGAAATAAAATTAACCTTGCATCGTATGAATCGTCACATGTTGAGGGACTATTTTCTCAGCAGCAGCGGAATTTTACTTTGCCGGTAAAATGCGTGCTAGGTGATATGATTTCTATCAGGAAGTACAACTCACTGCTGCTGCTCAGACATAAATCCTTCAAATGCAAGGTTTGGTTTTAGTTCTCTTCTATCGACTCAGACATTTACATCCAGCCTGATTCATCAGCCGGTTTCACTTCGTAGAAACCGTCTGACCTCACAGTGTTAGGATTTGTTCGCATGATTGTAGGCGGGTACTTTTTATCATTTAATAAATCGCTGCTTTTTGGTAGTCACGTATGTAATGCGCCGCTAACGAGGCATAGGAAGAAGGGAAATAACGTCTTTCCCCTTGATCAAATTCACTAAAGATTCTCTTTGTTCCAGCTTTAAATCCTCGATGTCGGGAATCGTTGACAACACAGAATATATGGCTCTTGGTTAATTGGCTGATGCCCGAACTTGCACTTCCGGGGTTTTTGCGAACCGTCTAGTGTATTTTGATTTCTGACTTAGTTGCTGGCGAGAAATGAAAGTGAGTGGAGGCACTAGGTGGTGCCAGCCTATTCACATCAACAGTCTGGTGTTGTAATTGTTTTGTTTCGGGTGCTTAGTGGAGTGGGTAAGACTGTTTTAGTGACAGGCTAACTATGGCCATTGACATGCGCTAGCCGGTGCCCCAGCGACTTCTGGTCACGAAGAAACAGGAGAGGACCCAAAATGCAGGACTGCACTTCGGTTCTTTAATGTAACAAAAACAAAAAACCAGAAGAACCCAAATCCAAAAACAGAAACTACAACAAACATGATACTGACAAAGACAATGGACCAACAAAGAGCAGAGGAAAACACAGGTTATATAAGAACACAGACACAAGTGTAACACATTAGGGCAGGGCATCAACAGACAGAAAGTAAAACTCAAAACTAGAAGCAGACAGAGCAAATGTCAAAATAAAACACCAAGGGCACACAACACTACAGAACAAAAACAACGACTACAAAACATGAACATCTGACACCTCTGTAAATACAAGGACTGGATGGAATATTTTAAAAAGTGTCTCCACACGTCTCCCAACAATCTGGCTCACTAGGAAATGAGGTCCTATGTCGAAAATTCCACTGTCCCTTTAAAAAATAGATTTTGCTTTAAGATAGAGGTAGAGGTGATGGAGATGGTTGGAGGTTCAGAGGTAGGGCATCAGAATATATTGAACATATTGTCCATGCAAATTTTGTCATTCTGTTGTCTTGAAGAAATGTTCTTAATATTCATGCCACACACGCTTTCCTGGGATCCAGAAAATACACGTTTCCAATGAGTCTGGTCATCGGTGAATCTCCCCGCATTCTGAAGGGCATGATTGACAGGTGGATTAGCCAGTCAGGGACAGACATGGTCAGTCTGAAACTAATATGTCTGCTTATGCGGGTAAAAAAGAAAATATAGGAGAATGAAAAATGGTGCAAATTTCCCTCGCCTTTGTTAATCTGAGGTGACAGATAGTTCAATTTGTTCACAATGATGAGTGACCAATGAGCTACTTACGTATAAGTCTGATTGCACATTCTGCACTTGCAACTTGCAACTCTGCAACTTAGAACCATATTAGTAAGTTTGATGAAAATGTGTAGCGTTAAAGGTTTTGGAAGTTGAAGTTGGGTTAAGCCATTAAGCCATAACTAATAGCAATTTCTCTGACATTTCCTGCAATTGGATTTTGAGATTATGTTTTTAAATTAAGATTCAGTTCACAGTTTATGTTTTCAAACACACCCAAAAGCATCATATTTTGAAAAAAAGTCTGAAATATGATCAACAAAAGTAATACAAGAATGTCATACGTTACATAATATGTTTGTAGAGGTCTTACCTAGTGATTAGAACCATAGACGAAGAGAGTGTGACGTTAAGGCAGTTATGGGGCGAATTTGGGGCCGAGTTCCATATTTGGAATTTTGACCACAAGTATCATAGTAACCAACGAGCTAATCAGGAACGAGGCCGTTGAAGGTAACACCCCTTCTGCTATTAATGTTTATATAGGCCCTAATCACGCTTATGTCGCAAACCAGGAAGATGTTTGGAAAGATGCCATTACAACTTCCCAGGCCCAGTTTTCTTCATCTCCATGTCATTGTAGCATTCTGTTAAGTTCGGCTAATCAACAATTACAACTATACTTCATTTTTCATCATGTTCCCCACAACTCCGAGTGCACTGGGTACATGCGTTTCGAAGAGGCGAGGGCATTGAATTCATGATTATTCCAAACAGCACATACGTATGTAGTCTTCATTTTATCGCTGATCGCATTTAATTCAATGGGTTTTATCACAGTCGGTTTTAATAGATCCATATTAGGCAACCCATTGTCGGTAACTACACCAGAAGTTGTAATCGCATCTTTCCAAACGTCTTCCTGGTTTGCAACACAAGTGTGAATAGAGCCAGGTGTACGAAAGCCAGTAGGGTTCATAACAAATGCAAACGCCACAACAAATACAAACGCGACAACACAACAAAAAGCTACCACGGAAGTGACAGCAGGACTCTATCTTAATGCAAAGGCCGCAACAAATGCAAAGGCCACAACAAATGCAAAGGCCACAACAAACCAAAAAGCCATAACGGAAGTGACCGAGGTCCTCTATTTTCCGATGGACCACGTGGAGCGTTAAAGGATCAAGCAGGAAGTGAATGGGAAAAGTTAAAGAAGAATACGAATGTGAAAAGTAAAGGAACAGAGAAGTGAACAAAGTGGGAAACGTAAGTAAAAGTAATTTATTGTTTTGTGGCCAGGATTGATGTCCTGTTGCTTGGTCAGAAAATAGAGTCCCGCGGTCACTTCCGTTGAGGCTTTTTGGTTTGTTGTGGCTTTTTGTCGTGTTTTAGCGTTTGCATTTGTATTGTGGCTTTTGTATTTGTTGCGGGGAAGAGGAGGGAGAGAGGGGAGACAATAGAAAGTGAATTATTTTATACATTATAACAACCCAGGAATATCCGATAAGTAGTTGTTTGGATACATTGCATTTTTTGCTTTTTGCTAGTGATCAGTTTAAGTTTAGTTAAGTTTTGATATGATATGATAAATATTTTCTATCTCACAACTACAATTGGCTATGCTGTCTGCTTCATCTCAGTTGCAGCTGCAAAACTGTCAACCACCTCAGCTTCTCCATCTCCTCTTCACCAACTATATTTTCTAAGCTCTAAAAGTTGATATTTCTCCAGACAAATCTAACCTCCATTCATTGTATTTCTCTCATACACGCCTGCCTCCCCAGAGTTCTCATGTTAACGTGATTATGTTTTTTTTGGAGACAAGAACATAAAGACATAAGGACCTTTGTTAAGTTTCAAAGTTAGGGCAGTGCTCAGGTATGGTTCATGCTAATACATTCTGTCCGAGCAGCTAGACTCCCCTTCTGTCTTCACCCTGATGAATTAAACATTGTCTGCATAACATTATAGACTCCACTCTCTCTCATATGCGCAGCAAACATTTATGCTCAGAAAAAACACAGCAAGATTAAACATTTGCAAAGTAGATTCAATGAGTAGATTAAATTAAAATTTTTAGGTTTATATGAGGTAGTGGCCAAAGGTTTGTGATACGATAACAGCTTTGATCAGTATTTTCAAATAAATGTGGACGCAAAGGCTACGTTCAGACTACAGCCTGAAGTGACCCAAATTAGATTTTTTCGCCCCTATGCGACCTGTTTCTGATCTTTTAATGACAGTCTGAACAACACAGTTCAGATTTTTGGGTAGGTGCTCCTAAAACCGATACATGTCTGATATTTTGACATGCGAGTTCAGTCTGAACAGCCAGGTCACATTCATCTCACCTACACGTCAGGCTTGGAATCTAGTCAATGGAGGGAAAGTGAAGTTAGCGAGTTTATTAATATTTGGGGTGATAGCAAAGAAATGGTGGTCCTGACTCCATCAACAAAAAATGGTCTGCAAGCCAAATTCAAGGAGGCTAAAGACTCAAACAAACGAAGTGGCTGTGAATGTGTAACCTGTCCATTTTTAGAAGAACTGGACTGTATTTTGGGAAACAAGCCCAGCGTTTAGTCTACTTCTGTAAACACTGAGCACACTCATTGCGTGTGACGTCGTCATGTCCTCCAATGCACATGTGGGACACTTTTGCGGCATTTAAAGTTCACACTGGAGATCACATACAAGTCTCATTCAATTGGAAATGTGAACGACCTCGCCAAAAAATGTGATTTCACAAAAAAATCCAAATCAAGCATTCAGCCCTGCAGTCTGAATGTAGCCAAAATGTAGGGTGTCTGGAAAAGTGTAGAAAAGTCTAATCTGATTCATTTAAAGGGCCCATATTATGCTATTTTCTGATCTACAGTATGATATAATGTTGTTTCTTCATCAAAGACAGACCTGGAGTTGTGTTTTGTTTCGTTCGCCCTGTATATTTACGCTCAGTTCTCTCAAACTGAAGTCCCTCTTTTCCACTTTTTTAATGTCATATAATACAGGAAGTGTTTCATTGTGTTTTTAAACTCCATACACCTTCACTAGAATCATTAGGATGATTCCAGCCCTGAAATTGCCAAACTCTACTGAACTAAAGGTAAAAGGCACTTGAAAATGTCCACTATGTGTTCATAAGGAGCTTTGGAAACATATCATATAGGACCTTTAAATTACATTGTCTTGTATATTGGGGTGTGCAGTTAATCAAATTTTAATTATGGCACAGTCATTTCTAATGGTCTATGATCAGCTTTTAATGGAGAGATCTAGAGGCAGGCCCAGTCACGAAAAGCATGTGGTTTGGTGCAGACAGAGGCTTTGGAGGACAAAATTTGACTTTTTATCGTAGTAAGTCTCAACTATGATATGTTTTAATTCTTTAAAGGAATATCGAGCTGAAACAAGAGTTTGGAGTTCTCTTCATTTTAAACTGTTTTTCATTACTCTCAGAGACTAAAGTTTTACCATCATGGTAACAGCAACTAGTATGCTAATGTGCACTTGCTGATTATCTGGCAATAAAATACTTAATATTAAAATAAAATGGAGAAAGTATACGGCAAACATCTTTTGACCTCAAGAGCTGCTTATACAATATATCTGTACTGAGGCAAGACAGATTTTCCTTAAATATTTGGAAACATTTGCTACAAGGCCTTTAAAGAGTGTTTCCCAAATGTTTTTTTTGTGTTTTTTTTTTCTGGGGACCCATATTTTAAAAGTCACAAACCTTCGAAACCCAAGTCAATAGACATTATTCATAAATCACAAAAGAAAAGTGAATTTGACCATTATTAAACATTAATGAGGATATTTTATTCTTAACTGAGTGATCGTGTCTCTCTCAACAGTGTTACTCAAGTTTTTAAAAAAATGAAGAAGAGTCATTGAACCAGCAATAAAAGGATCCATAAGTCACCTATTTGGACATTAAATGTAGAATGTTTCTTTTTATTTTCAACATTCAATTGAACGAGCAATATTGGAACAAATTAGTCAATAAAATATTTTAAAAAGATTAGAAATTACACAAAACATGTCTTAACATTTCAACATTTCTAATGAGATATGTGGACCTGTCTGCGTTTTTGTAGCACATTCCGGTCCAGGGCGCAGGACGAGAATGCAACACGTATATCAGAGTCAGAACTGTATACTGCAGACCTACATGCAGATCATGACAAGATCTCCCAAAAAATCTCTTGCAACCCACCTGAAGGTTGTGACCCAGTCTTTAAGAAACAATGCTTTAAAAGGTGTCTTAACATGTTTTGACCTCAAGAGCTGCTTATTAGTGATGTAACAATACCCTAAATATCGGGATATCATATCGCCAGAACTCCCAAAATAATATCGGGCTCCATCACAATATATCGAATGGCAAAGTTTTTCACTTAATAGTGTTAAAAAAGAGGAAACTGCATAGGCCATGATACCTTTACTTAATACCACATAATAATAACTACATAATAAATCTTATTTTTTTTGGAATATGGCAGTAATGATTCACACTGAAGACTGGTCAAGGTGTTTAAAAAGGAAAAAAATGGCATGTACAATTATGTTAACCTCGCCAAAATACTACAATAATTATGGTGACGTGAGAGGCATATCATGATAATACCGTACCATGAGATTTGGACATTGTTGCATCCCTACTGCTTATACCATATATCTGTACTGAGGCAAGACAGATTTTCCTTAAATATTTGTGAAAATACAAGGCCTTTAAAGGGTGTTTTTTTTTTTGTTGTTGTTTTTTTCACAGTTGTATTTAAATTGTTAAGTTTGAGCATTGTTTCATAGAGCATTTTTGCATGCATTTCTTCAGCTATGAAACATCTCAAAATGTCCCACAGTCCTCTCTGTTCACTGCTCACTGTACTGCATTCAATACTGCAACTTTTTTCAGCTAGTATCATCCAAGTATATAGCACAGGCTCGATATTTGCAGTGCTGAAAGTGTTCCAGGTCTGGCTGTGTGTAGATAGAGAGACTATAAGAGCGCGCTACTTCAAATAACAGGGCCATTGGCTGCAGATATAAAAATACAGTGTTGAAAGTTGCTATTTGGGTTGCAGCTAAGTCTACCCAAAACCTTGAAATACTAGACAGCGCCGTGAACGCACGTTAGGAGACGTATCGCTGGCAATAAATCCAAAGGGCACGCTAATGTTATGGTGGCTATATTTTATTATTGTCAAGGAGAAAGAGGACTCGGAGGGGAGCTGTCCTGTTAGCACATTCCTAAAGATAAAATAAGAAATAGATGATATTTTCTGCTTAAAGTACGGAATAACCTTTGAGATAACCAATTAAATGTAAGTGTAGTTATGAAAAGCGTAATAAAATGAAATGTTAGAGTGGAAATGACATGGTAAAGATAGTGTAGGGTGACCTTTATTCTACGCATGTTTTTTTATTACCTTTTATGAGCGTAAGGGGTTGGCTGCTGTTATTGTGTCTTCGGGCAAAACACTTTACCCTTGGTTACAGTGCATTTGAGATGTTTCGCCTGCATGAAACTAACCCATAACACTGGATCATTTGGGTGTGGAATGGGAAAAGCTTGCAGGTCAAGTGATGTGTCTCAATGTATAAAGGTTGTGTGTTCAAATTTCAGAGGATCTAAAGTATTTTTGCCTGCTGAACGAATACTCCTAAATATTTTGAGATCAAAAAACACCTACAGTACATGTCAAAAGTAGAGTTATCTAATTCTTAAAGGGCTCATATTACAGTATTTTCTGATGTACAAGTTATAATGTTGTTTCCTCATCACAAACAGACCTGGAGTTGTGTTTTGTTTCATTCACACATGTTTAACACACAAGCCCTGCAGATTTGAGCTGAGTTCATCCCTCAAACAAAACTGTGATGTATTGTGGTAATACTACCCTACAAAAGCAGAACTCCGTAACATCACGTGGAGCACCATCAAAGCAAAATCCCGTTTGTTAAGCGAGAGGTACAGAAGACAAGCAGGCTGAGCTCGCACTTTCTTGTTTGTTTGGCTTTACAGCAACATCACGTCTTGGTCACTTTGCAGTGGAAGGTGTTTCTTGGCGAACAGCTGGTGCATTTCACTTTGGCGTTGACTTCGTAATTTGTAAGGTTGGTTGAGGGATCTGGATTTTGCTTTGATGGCGCTCCACATACAAACTCTCGATGATTTCTTAGACAGCCAAAGGTTTCCTTTTTCGTCCTTCCTGTGTATCAATACTGCCCATCGTCTTGGCCTTTCACTATTTTTCTATTACGTTGGGAAGGGAAACAGTTTGAACGGAGGTTTGCAGTCACACAGATCTGATTCCCTTTTTCATTTATGGAGTTTGCAATCTTCCGAAGCCCATTTTCTGCTGTCAGGACATCCAACAACCACACAATTACAATGTCCGAATCCCATAACTAAAATAAGACAATATCAGAACCAGAAACAAAATCAGGATGGTTCAACAGATTTTAAAAGTTCGGCTTTGACAATAGACGCATCCCACTGGGGAAACAAACATGGCAGATTGATGTTCACTTCTTCGGAGGATCCTTCCCCAGTATGCTTTGCATGATGACCGGAAGTCCGAAATTTGGGATGCATGTATAATAAAGGGTTACTCAAACATGTGTGACTGAAACAAAACACAACTCCAGGTCTGTTTTTGATGATGATAACATTATGACATGGTGTAAAGCTCACAAGAGTCCATTTTGCTTTATACAGGACCTTAAAGGAACTGTTCAAAAGAGCTGACTTGTTCACATCACTACTATCTATCTGTCTATCCATCTATTCAAGTGTGCCTCTTCCTTACAGCAGGTCAGACCAGGTCCTTGCACAGACACCACTCCACCTTAGATGAGCTCAATCAGGCTGCGATATTAGGCCCTAAGAGCTCCATAAACACGCCTCGGAGGACTCTTCAAGCACGGCCCGGAAATGCGCATAGGTAAATAGGCCTTTGTCATGCAGGAAATGACCCTGAGAGGGGCAATACAGCGGCTAACAAGCTTACAGAGGTGCCAATGGGCTGATTTACAGGCTAGCTAGCTCTTACTTTCACATATCTTTTGGCCCATGTCCGACCATTACGCATACAACAGCCGGAGGGAGGGGAGGAATGGCCGCCGCTTCACTGGACCAGCAAACGGAGAGTGAAAATACGACCAGACCAGAGGTGAGGCTCTTTGTAAAACCAGACGGGGTAATGTTGGTTGAAAGTTAACCACGTTGTAGGTTGCGTCTTTGGGCAGCATTAGGGATGGGCCGAGATGTGGCTGATATTTTCCAATAACTATATTTAGCTTTTAAAATCCATAGCAAAGCCCAATTTTATCATAAGTTAAAGTAAAGATCACAAATTAACTTTTCACTTCATAATAACAAAATGTATTTAAAAGAGCACACAGAGAATGGGGCAGCACAAAAAAATATATGTATCGAACATCAGTATCGAATATTGGTGTCGGCCGATAACGAAATTGAAAGATCTGTATCAATATCGGACCAGAGGTGATGCTCTTTGCAAAAAACTAGATGGGATAGTTAATGATCATGTTGGTTGAAAGTTCTCTTATAACCAGGTTGTTGGTTCAATCCCAGCTCAATTGTTGTGTCACTAAGGATGGGCCGGTATGGACTTTTTGAGCTGACAAAATATCTGATATTTGCTGACACCAACCTTTAGTAAAGTAATACATTTTTCACTTAAAAATAAATACTAAGGCTACTTTCAGACTGCAACGCTTAATGCTCAGTTCGGATCTTTTTGTGTAATCCGAATTTTTTGCCAGATTGTTCACATTTCCAATTAAATGTGACTTGTATGTGATCTCCAGTGTGAACTTTAAACACCCCCAAAGTGTCCCGCATGCGCATCGAGCGTACTCAGTGTTTATGGAAGTAGAGTAAACGCTGGGATTGTCTCCTAAAATACAGTCCAGTTCTTCATAAAATGGACAGGTTACACATTCACAGCCACTTTGTTTGTTTGAGTCTTTAGCCTCCTTGTATTTGGCTTGCAGGCTCTTTATTTTTTGTGGACATTGGAGCCAGGACGGCCTGCAGCTGCGCTTGCCCACTTTTTGGCAATATTTCAAAAACTGCCTGGTTCTAATAAGACCCCTCCAATTTGGTCTGAATACAGCGATCCCCCCCCCCAAATATTAATAAACTCACTAACCTCACTTTCCCTCCATTGACTAGAGACTGAAGTGTAGGTGGGATGAATGTGACCTGGCCGTTCAGACTGAAGTCGCACGTCAAAAGATCGGATATGTATCAGTTTTAGGAGCACATATCCAAGTGACCTGGGTCACATTTGAAAAAAATCGGATCTGTGTCATTCAGACTGTCATTAACAGATCAGATACAGGAGCTTAGGGGTGAAAAAAATTGATCCGGAACATAGATTTGTTATATGTACATGTACATTATGTACATATACAGCTACAGAATGCTCTTCTATTTCCATTTCGACTCATCATTGACTCATTATTGTCAAATTGGGATCAGTATTGGCCGGTACTGATACCAGAACCTTCAGCAACACATTGACAATGCACAAAATAAATTCAAATTATTAGGGGTGAACAATTCAAGGAAAAATATTGCAATTTTTTCTGATGTGCATTACTATTGTGATTCTATTTGCGATTCATATTTAAAATAACAGGATTATTTTCAAACTATACTGTAATAGCCGTAGTCGCATTGTAGCAGTACTTTTGAAACTATTCACAACCACCGGAGGAAGGCTCGCGATGGTCCATGCTTCACTGGACCAGCAAACACAATTGGAGAGTAAAAATACGACATGGGACCATAGGTTAGCCGCTTTGTAAAACTGGACTGGGTAAGTCTTCCGAAGCGTGTTACTAGCACATTATCATGCTAACGACAGCGCGGTTTGGGTCAAAGGACGGTTTTAAAGGTATGAACCAAGGACATGTTCTGATGGTGCTTCGGACATGGGTGTAAACTAGATGAATGTAACGCGGTAAAACAGAGACAGACCAGAGATGAAGAGCAGTGGAGGTGCCAGAGTTAATCACTGTCCTCCAGTTTGATGGACAGATAGTTATGTACTCGGTGCTATGTGCTATTTAAGTGAAGGTGCACTGTGTACATTTTTCTAGTGGAGGGTCGGCTACCTGCTTTTCCCTGTGGAAATGTTATTGCTTTGTCTTGAACGTTCCACAGTATAGATTAAACCTATCTATCACAAGGAAGACAAGTAGGTTACAGCACAATGTTGTATAATTATAATTCAGATCTGTGGAGAGTCTGCCCTATTCAGACGTTATTGTATATTCGAGCGATAGAAACACCTGTAATGAAAACTGTTTCTGGACTATAAGGCACACTTAAAATCCTTTAATTTTCTCAAAAATGTATGCATTATAATTGCACTTCTTTTCTCATAAAAGCGCCTTATAATCAGTTGCGCCTTATGTATTAACTCTGGTTATGTTTACTGACCTCAAACCAATTTTAAATCTGTCAAAATGTTTTAGTACGCGTTTGGTAAGCTACAAAGATCATGGATTGTGGTTTTAGGTTTTGTTTATGTAAAATGTAAACAAATGTGCGCAAAACTGCATTCAACACATTATTACTCAATGTATATTTGAGTCCTCCTCGTAGGAAATAAAAAAAACAAATTATCCATCCACATTCACATTCAAGTGCTGCACAATACAAATAAAACATATACAATAGAAATATAAAATAAAGCTCTCTTTAACTCCACTAGTCCTTGCTAAGACAATAAAACTAATCAAATCAAAGAAGAGCAAGAATACCAGTGTATAATAAAAAAGGTTAAGGGTTAAAAAAATAAATAAATACATCAACATAAAAATAAATAAAAGACACAGAGGACCACACAACTCACGTGGTGTTAAAAGTCAAAGAATAAAAGTGGGTATTAAGACTCTTAAGACTTAAAACATTCCACTGTGGAGATTTTGACCAATTGTATGCGGAAATTTTCATACCATACTGAACAATCCAACCAAAGCAGGCAACCCATTCACATGGAGACAAGCAGGTGGCGGAAAGGTTACAAAGTGCACAATGAACCTTTGAATAACACTTTTATAATTAGAAAAAACCTGCACAGTAGAAATTATATCACCTGTTGTCAAGGATCGAGACATCAAACCGACACCAGTAGGATATGCAGTCTCTCATATTTAAAGGAACAGTATGTAGCTTGTGCCCTTACTGATTTCAAAAGTTATTATATGAACTTTTATGAAGTTTAATTTAAAGGACTTCATTTCCTAGTGAGCCAGAGTGTTGGAGACGTGTGGAGACACTTTTTTGAAGAATGAATCGACACATGTTGAGGGGCTATTTTCTCAGCAGCAGTCAAATTTTACTTTGCCGGTAAGATAGGTGCTAGGCAGTGTTGTGCAAGTTCACACTTTTCATGAACTAGTTCAAAGTTCAGTTCATTTTATATTTAGATGAGATCTGTAAATGAAAGGCTGCATTTATTTTTCAAACTGACTTCTAGTTTACAACAACTTTACAAGATACACTGTTGGACAAGTGACTTTAAAACTGTAATGTGTTATTTATGACTTGTTACTGTCATTTCAAAGTCATTTGTTACATTACAATATTACTGTATTTAAAATGTAAAACATTACACGACTATTGCAGCACTTTTAATTTACTCTCACCAAAAGAACTGTTAAGATGCTGAACTTTTGCGCCGTATATGGACTGAACCAGGTCTAAACCAGGTCTAAACCAGGACTAAACCAGGACTAAACCAGGTCTAAACCAGGTCTAAACCAGGTCTAAACCAGGACTAAACTAAACCAGGACTAAACTAGGACTGAACCAGGACTGAACCAGGTCTAAACCAGGACTGAACCAGAATTGAACCAGGTCTAAACCAGGACTGAACCAGGACTGAACCAGGACTAAACCAGAATTGAACCAGGTCTAAACCAGGATTGAACCAGGACTGAACCAGGACTAAACCAGAACTGAACCAGGACTAAATCAGGTCTAAACCAGAACTGAACCAGGACTAAACCAGGACTAAACCAAGACTAAACCAGGACCAAACCAGGACTAATCCTGGACTAGAACTTGGAATCTAGGACCGCCCCTGAGAGAACCCCGAGTGCGATGGGGCGTCAGCTGCGTTTATCTCGGTGGAGCGCGGACTTCTAAGTCGGTCCTTTCGCTCAGGATCACGGTCTACGCGGGCGCACCTCCGGTGTTTCACCGCTGCTGATATCGCGGTGATTTTAGCAAATTTGTATGAAGAAAAACGAAAAACCCACCATTTCAATCCAGGTTAAAAAAGCATTGTGACGCGCGTTACTGACTTATGTACCAAGTAAAATAATACGCGCGCGGAGCAGCACGTCCTGTGCGTGTAGATTTCAGAAAATAGGATCCATCCTATTTTTTGACGCTCTACACGAGCGTAGGCGCGTATCCCCGTCAAAATCCACAGAGAGCATGTATCTATTGTTGTATTTGTGCATTTACCATCAGCACATTGTGCTCCCTGGGCAGTTGTGTATCATGTGAAAGAGCCCAGATCCACATACACTGTTAATTAGTGCTTTGAAATTTACTTTTGAAATCCTTGCGTTTGCCGTGGTCAGCCTGTACAGAAGGTAAATACAAGCAGCTAAACGCGCCCAGTCAAGTTTAATTGACTTCCCATTGAGAGACACAAGAGCCCGTATGTTCCGCTAAAGCTGCCGGTGGAGTCGCCTTCGCGTTGACACGCGGCTGTGGTTTCGCGAGGTGAAGTGCGAGCAGATCGTCACTCGTCAGGTGAAAACAAATTCTGACGTTTAACTGAACCCCAACAGTGACGTACGTCGTTCATCACACATAATTTGAACAAATTCACGTTCAAGTTCTTGATTTACAAAAGTGTTGCGTTCAGTTCAAAGTTCACTGAAAAATGAACGTGTTCAATGAACGCGTTCTTTTGAACTCGTTCATGCACAACACTGGTGCTAGGTGATATCAGTCCGCCGCTGCCAGGCTTTCTATCAGGAAGTACAACTCACTGCTGCTGCTCAGACATAAATCCTTCAAATGCAAGGTTGGTTTTACTTCTAAAATTATTCTATCAACACAAACATTTATATTGACATTCTGGTGTAATAATAGATTTGCTTCAGGTTGTGGAGTGGGTAAGACTGTTTTTAGTGGCAGGATAACTATGGCCATTGACATGCACTAGCCTAGCACCAGCGACCTCTGCAAATACAAGGACTGGATGGAATATTTAAAGTGTCTCCACACGTCTCCAACACTCCTGCTAAATAGGAAATGAGGTCCTATGTCCAAAATCCCAGACTGTCCCTGTAAAGCTACTATATATTGCTAAATTGTGAGCTTTAAGCCATACAATTTCATCAAAAACATACCTTGGAGTTGTGTTTTGTTTCCTTCACACGTGTCTGAGTAACACTGTTGTTACTCTGTCAACATATCCAAACCTCAAAATGCTCTGTTCCACTTGTCATGTCATGAAGCAGTAGTTTTCAAATTAAAAGCTATTCCAGGGCTGAAATTATCCAAATGATTCCAGTGAAGGTGTATGGAGTTTAAAAACACAGCAAAGCACTTTGTGAATCACTGCTCAATGACACTGTTTTCCATTTGAGTGAAGGGTTTGTGTGTTAAACAAGTGTGATTGAAACAAAATTCAAGTCCAAGTATGTTTTTAATACGGACACAACATTATAAAATAGAAAATAGTGTAATATGGGCCCTTTAAAATCACAATCTCACCTATGGTTTCTTTAATAGCGTATAAAACAAAAACAAATCCAGACAAAGCCTTCACCTTAAACGCTATAAAACAGAATAAAGAGTGCTTATTTCAGAGATCCTAGCCTCTCCAGCGCCTCGGGCAAACTGCAGTGGAGGCGAAGCACAGATTCAGCCGTGTCCTTACTCAGAGCAGGGTTCATCCAGGCGGCCGTGTGGGGTTTGGGCAGACGCTGTGTAGTACGGGGCCAGAGTAAAGAAGGGATTTCAGAAGACTCCCAAGGATTTCCAACGCAATCCCATAAGTCAACCATAGAGCAAACATGCAAAGATGGAGAGTCTTTAGTCCGACATCTGAATCTGTGAATGAGGATGTGGAGTGAGAGGTTTGTGCTGTCAGTGAGTGTAAGTGTGGCTGTGGAAAAAAGTGTACATTTTAAACACATATTCAAAATGGACTTTTTTGAGCTTTTAGCCATGGTATGCTGTTGACCCCTCATCATAAACATACCTGGAGTTTTGTTTCATTCACACATGATATCAATATTCAGCACTTTAACTTTATTCATCTCAGTAATTGTTAAATTTTTTAGTACAGTGTTACAATTATCATCATTGCTTCTATGACTGTGTTTACATGCACATCAGTACCCCGGTTTTAAATGCAGTATCCCGGTTTCTTGACATGATCTTACAAATGCGCAAGTGCAAAAATGATCTATTTAGTAAACCAAGAAAAATACAAACAACCATGAGCTACTTTAGCAGAGGACGCTCAGGAGACTCTAACCAGTGGACATTGCACAGATCCACGTTTCCAAACACTGTACAATTGTACAGTGTTCTACACTGCAGCAAATTCGTAATTAAAATTGTCTGCATAAATAAACTCAACTTTACAATGTATAAACCATAACAAATACAGAGCCACATGAGACTGTTTGAGAGTATAACATTTTTAATGCAGCTTTGTTCACATTTGTTTAAGTTTTACAGAAACTAAACTTAAAACACCATGGCTCATTTGCATAAACTGCACTGATCGCTCATCTGAATCGCTTATCTAAACTTCATGTATAATGAACATATTTTTAAGGTATTGCCATTTTTAATCTATATAAATGCAAGGGTGATTAAAAAAGAATTGCAACAGAATAAAATTAAATTGTAGATGGAGCTCACTAATGAGTTGCACTACTTTTAGAACCGGCGAGCACCGTGTTGGTGACCCCTGCACTAAAGTCACTCTCGACCAGGAAAACAAGGCACTTGCCGACCCCAGCGGATGCCCTGGATGCGCGTTGGGGGCGTTTGAACTCAAATGCATGTCCAAATAGAAGAGTCCAGGGTGTTTTTTGAGTCCGTGGTCTGAACACACCATTTTAGCTTCCTTTGTTTATTTTCACATTCCCGTTGCTAACAGCAGAGGGAGCTCTAACACCTAAATACTTGATTGGAAATGTTGGTGTAGTTTATAAAGTGTGTTTTCCAATTGCAGACATTATTTTCAATTTGAAGGAAATTAAAGCTACAAGAATACATTTTATGTGTTCTTTAACATTTGAGAAGACTGAAACTGAACTGCTTGTTGTTTGTAGAGGTCTGAACTAAAGGATCTACAACATTTCTCTATGCTTACAGGATATTTTTTCTTTGCAGATCCATTGTTAGTTTTCAGACTTGCTTTCATTCCCATAGATTCTCTGTTCGCCATATTGCATTCTGGGTACATGACACACACATTCATAGCTCACTGCACACTCTCATATTTAAACAGCACTGGACTCCACACACATGTTGTCTACGTCCGCATGACCAGACACTCACCCCACAGTGCGCATACATACTACACCTGATTTAATGCGTTTGTATGTATAAGTAAATAGACCTATACGCAAAGTCATGGATCTGTGAACCGTAACCATGGCAACTGTGGAGTGCCGGCACTGAAGTGGTGGTGTACGATGGCATTACGACGGTTTATTATTCAAAAGGGAAGATGGGATGTTATGGCGTCATGGTATGGGCTCTCTGTATTTTTGTTCAGCTTGTTCATCTTGTTAATTTAAAGCTCTTACATTTTCCGAATTTGATTTTTGTGAGCTTTAAGTCATGTTATAATGTTGTTACCTCCTCAAAAACATACCTGGAGCACATTAGATCTCTAACAATTGACTGAACTGAAGCAAGCAGTAGATCTTTTATCCACTAGCTTTATCTAACTAGCTATGTAACAATCTTGAACTTTTGGGCAGGATTCAGTATAAAAAAAATGCCCATACATGGCTTTGGGAGGGGGTGGGGGTAGGTGAAAACAGAAATTCTCTCGATTTAGCCGACAATCTCCGTTCCTACTCTCACCTATGGTCATGAGCTTCGGGTAATGACCGACAATCGAAATCGCAGATACAAGTCATCCAAATGAGTTTCCTCTGCAGAGTGACTGGGTGCTCCCTTAGAGATAGGGTGATGAGCTTGGTCACACGAAAGGAGCTCAGAGTAGAGCTGCTGCTCCTCCATATCGAGCTGAGGTGACTCCATCAGGAGGTGTTCTGGGCAAGTCCCATCGGAAGGAGGCCCCGGGGAAAGAACAGAGGTCAGAAAATAGCATAATACGAGCCCTTTAAGATTGCAGACCTTTTTTGGATTTCATGTTGTTCTAAAGCAAACAGTTTAGATTTTGTAATAAAAATGTATAATACTAAAATAAAATAACTAGGAAAAGATGACAAGACATAAATTTACAGTCCACAATTAGGGGCTTTATTATCTGTATTTTTATAACCTGGCAACCTGACATCAGTCTATACCGTGAACAGAGCTATAAAAACAACCACAATATATATATATATATATATATATATATATATATATATATATATATATATATATATATATATTATATATATATATAATATAAACAAAAACAAACCAAAAAACAGTTTTGTCGTCTATTCTTGGGTTTTAATGATGAAGAGGCAAAACAATGTATTTAGATAGTGTCACTGTGTCCCTGTTTTGAGCTAATCTCTTTCTCCTTTTGATTTTCTTCACTAGACACTTTCTGAAAAGGTCACCAAGTTTCACGTTAAAAACAGTCACGTACAGTCAGAAGCGGAGTGAACATTTTTGGCTTGGTTCCTGAAAACTCTGCAGCCAAATAAGGCTCTGAGGGAATAAGCAGGGACGACCGTGGCATTTAGATCTCGCTGTGTAAATAAGGAAGTCCGCGTGAATAAGGAAGTCCGTGTAAATAAGGAAGTCCGTGTGAATAAGGAAGTCCGTGTAAATAAGGAAGTCCGTGTGAAGAAGCCGGTCATTTGTCAGTGGCGATAAGGTCAGGAGATAAAACTCAAACTATGTTATTGACTGGAGTTTTTAATCTAATACTATGTCAGAGTGAAGAGATACACTTTTATAAACAAACTCAAGCACCGGCATTACACTTTACTTTTATTATTATCATTACTCAATCATAATTAAAGGTCGAGTATGGAACTTTCTCGAGTATGGAACCTGTATGATTCTTTAGAAATAGATTCAGAGGTTTCATGCCATACTGCGGAAGATTAAACTCAAATGTGAGCAGACGAGCGCTATGCCAAGCCAAATGACTAATTATAATGTTGATAGTTACATCGTTCTAGTTTTGAACCACCTGTCTGTGTTGGCAGGAAAATAATTTTTAAGAAAGTCAAGCACAGGTTCAAAGGTCTGATGACATTGAGTAAGATGAGGCATTAGCCCTATAATGCCAAATGCGTCAAATTTGATACAAGCATTTCTGAGACCTATTGCATCACCATATGGTTAAAACTTCAATCAAAAGCCTGTTGTATCCCATCTGGCACTTGTCTTTAACCCCCTGGTGGACGCCTTTATCACTACAACAATTAAAACACAGTACATGGGACAATCCAAGATGGCTACCTTCAGACAGTTCCCAAATCACTGGATCAAGGTAAAGAAAATTGTGATTTTTACAATTTTCCAGTGACATTTTCTTTGAAATTTTTAGTAATATTTCAACATGAACACTTAATCTGTTGAAGCAAGTTATGATTACATATTTTTTTTGCATTTTAGTATGTAGTAAAATTGTGTATAAAAATTAAATTAAGTATAAAAAAATGTGTTTTCAAATTTGATACTACAGGTAAAAAGTGGAATTTGGTAGTAAATTCCTCAATTGTCCTTATCTTGCTTTTCTTGGTGCAATATGCATTATATTGATGATTATGTATCTTAAAAATTTGTTTATCAATCAATTACACAAATTGCAGATTGAAAGTTATATTTACAACAAATAATTGCATTTGAAAATTGATAAATCTATATTTCTTACTTTAGATGGCTAAACGGTACAGTGAGGATGTTCTGTGGGTCACTGATGGCAATTCAAGCGATATAGAGGAGTTGATGTTTGCAGATGATGAAATGTTGGATAAAAATTGGACCCCTAATGCAGATTATGATGAAGAGAACTCTAGTACTGGTAGTAGCAATGAGGACGATAAAACCTTTGATAATGGGCTTGAAAAGGAAGATCTTACTATGTCACAGGCAACAAAACAGTGTGGCAGAAGCAAAGTGAAAAGAGAAATGAAGGGAAAGGCACATATAGATGCTGACTTTGATAACAGTGATGGTGCAGAGTTCTCTCAGCATTTTCTTAAAGTGGAAGTTCCGAACATTTTTAAAGTAAAGGTTCATGAATGATGCTGAATGTCACAAAACGCAATCTTACTTACAAGAGCCACATTGATCACGTGTCAGGTACAGAATTTTGATCTTATTTTTATCTTTATCTATCTTCATTTACTCTTTAAAATATGTATCTAAAGATGTTATATTAGAATTATGTTCATGTACTTGCTTAAAATGCATTCAACACAACAATTTGAAAATAATTAATTGCGGAAGAATAAAACACTCACATAATACAAGTCAGATTTGTACTACTTCTTCAATGTACATATTTAACACCAAAATGAGGTTATAGTAGTTTACTAAAGAGCCAGACTAGAGTTTAGTACTTTCATGTTTTGTTTTTGTTTTGTTTTTTCTAACCCTAACCCTTTTTCCATCATGCAGTTAAAGGCACTGTACCCATATTTTCCATGCATTTGACCAATTTTGTCTTGCCCAAGTACATATATTATTGTATAAGCAGCTCTTCAGGTCAAAATTAGACCATTGTGTACAGTCTGAATGTAAATATAAAGCGCTTGACCATCACAACAACACTCTGGCCCTCTGAACGTTGTAAAAAGTGCTCATAAACTCATCACTGTGAATAATTAAGATGCTATGAATGCATAAATTAAGTGAGGAATAACTTTGGACCACTGCAAACCATTTACACTTACTTTTTTTTCACCTTTTGAAGACAGCGCAGCGCCTTCCTGGCCCAAAGTGTGTAATACACTTGAGTTTTCCACCTCATATTTGTAAGTCATCATAACAACCGCTGCTTATTTCTCCAAACAAATAAACATCGTTGTGAATGACATTATAATAATTAAAAACCTCGGCACACGCGGCAGAGGAGTGGATAAAACATCTCCCGGGATTGCACGTTTAATTTCTCTGTTAGTTAATCCCATTGTAAGAACATGAGAGGCCAGCGCTCTGCCAATGCCCAGCCCGGTGCTTCCTTAAATCCTGGTTACGTTTGTGTATTAGCGGGCGTGGTGGGTGGTCATGTTAATTAACTTAGCACTGCTTGGGTGAATGCGTATGTGAGTGAGGCTAATTGGTTTGTGCATGGAAAATATCTCTCATGTAGTGGGTTGAGGAGGTGGTAGCGTGTGTTTGGTTGTGCTGTGCGGTTTAGGGTTGATTTGCTATGTTTTCAGGTTTTTCAGATTACTGTATGTAACTTTCACCTACTCGTTTCTATTTGTATCCCATCGCTCTATCCTTAATGTTCCACAGTATGACATTAAACAAATCTACCTTACATATATTAAATTACAGGTGGTTTTATAGCTCACAAATAAAAAACAGGCATTCTGACTGTGGGTGGGGTCTCTTCTCCCAAGATCTGACCTGTAACTTGGTCTGGTTTAGTCTCCACGACGATAAAGATGTGACCTACTCCAGACAAAGCAATGACATGTTCATTGAGAAAAGCATTTGGCAAACCCTCCACTACAAAATTTACACAATACTCCACCTCAGATTATCAGAGATTAGTGATTTATTCATAGCCAGGCTGTTGCCACCTAGTGTCTCCGCTCAATTTCATTTCTTTCCAGAGACTAGGTCAGGAATCGGAATACACTAGATGGTTCACAAAAGCCCCGGATGTGCAAGTCTGGGCACAAACCAATCAGCGAAGAATCTGTGTTTCAACGATTCCCAAGATTGAGGATTTAAAGCCAGAACAAAGAGAATGTGTGGTGAATTTTATTATGGGGAAAGATGTTATTGTCTTTCTTCCTACGGGATTTGGGAAAAGCTTAATATACCACTTAGCCCCGTTAGCAGTGCATTACATACGTCATGACCAAATAGCAGCGACTGGTGAAATAAAAAAAAGTACCTGTCTACCGTCGAGCGAACGAATCGAACACTGTGAGGTCAGACAGTTTCTACGAAGTGAAACCGACCGCCCTTTTCTTTTTTTCCTTCTAAGCAGCCATATTTCAAACAGTTGGAACTGGCTAATCCACTTGTCAATCATGCCCATCGGACCATGTGATTGCATTGCAATTGTGTTGTACTCAAGACCACACTAATTGAGACCAAGACCACCATGTCCCGAGACCGATACAAGACCAAGAAATCTAAGGGCCGAGGCTGAGACCAAATCGAGACCATCTTTGTAATTTTCAACATTTATTTTTATTTTGTATTTATTTTGACACAAACACATTCAAGACCGAGACAAGACTGAGTTCAGACACCTTTGAGATTGAGACAAGACTGAGTCCAAACGCAGTCCAGTCCAAGATGAGACCAAGACTGTAAGAAAAATAGCCTTGACCAAGACCGGTCTACATACAGCGACACTAGATTGCAGTGTTGCAGTGAAATCAGGAATGGCAGACTCAGAGGAAGTGTCACAAAAACAAAACAGAAACTAAAACATGTTAAAATGTGAATCTAGAAATTAAAAACCATTAAAAGTAACAGGGTGATCTAAATATGTGTTAGCAGGTAATATCACGCAGAAGTAAAATACCTCCTATTTAATTAAATAGGAAAAGACAATTGTACTTACAATGACTTGCTAACAGCAAACCTCTTCTACCCTTTATCAGATAATGTACATAACAAGATCCAATATGGCAGCAAGTGGCAAAAACTGATTCCAAATACACTTTCTCATGACTCATGACTTATAGTTAAACCTCCTCGCTTGTCTGTTAAGTTTTTCCCCAAAAGGCCTCCGTAGTATATATTCCCAATCAGGTGGTGCTGTTATCTGGTGCCTGAGTCTTGTCTTAATTTCATCAGAAGTTGGTGCGCACCTCTCCGGAGCAGCTGAGAGCTACAGTCTGCTTCTCCTTTCACCTGCCAGCCCTTTTATTGTTTTCCATTCGTGCCAACTTGCTTAAGTCTCTAAATTGTGTTTTGGTTCGCCGTGGCAGGAGCGAGTTGGCCCTGGCAGTGCCCGAGGTGGTGCCACAGCTAAGTGTCTTTATTGAAATCAGGTGCATGTTGTGACTCATGCTGGTGCAAAAATACCTGGGAGTTTGTTAGCACTTCTCAACATCGACAGAGATGAAGATGAGAGCAAAGTCTAATGAGAAACTGTTGAAAAATACAGTCAGTTCATTAATTTGTACAGTTATATTTCAAAATCTTCTAATTTACTTATTTTAGGGAAAGCTGTAAAAATGAAATACAGCTACAACCACAACTTTTCCAAGCTCTAACAACCAGACAATCACGTTCATTGCTGTGCCAGAATATCTCTGGTTACCGCTTCCTTCATCATGCCTCAAGCCAAAACCAAACATGATCATCCAAACAGATTTGTTTATTTCAGCGAGACATTTGAATGAGCTCATTGGTCCTCTATGATTTACAAACAAAATGACCAGGGGTTATAGTGGGCGTGGCACACGGTGGTACGCCGTCCACCCACTTCTCCCAATATAAAAAAATAACAAATATGAAATAGCTACAACTTACAACAACAGCTACAACAACCTGCATAGACTCATGGTATCTGCAGTACTGTCCTATAGTGACCTGTGACATGAGGGCCCAGGAGGACCCAGACTAAACCAGAACTGAACTAGGACTGTCAGGATGGGCCCGGAGGTGCACCCGTGTAGACTGCCGGGTGACCGCAGGTGAAAGGATGACCGCAGAGCTCCGTGATCCACGAGGCCAAGTGCAGCTGTTGCCCACTTGCGCTTTGCGGGCACCCTGCTCCACAGGCTCGGGTTCTCTCTTTCACTCTCAAGTCCAAGATTAGTCCACGTTTAGTCTTGCTTTGGTCCTGGTTTAGACCTGGTTCAGTCCTGGTTCAGTCCTGGTGTAGTCTTGATTTAGACTTGTTTCAGTCTTGTTTCAGTCCTGATTTAGTCCTGGTTTAGTCCTGGTTCAGTCCTGTTTCAGTCCTATTTCAGTCCCGGTTTAGACCTGGTTTAGTCCTGATTTAGTCCTGGTTTAGTCCTGGTTCAGTCCTGGTTCAGTCCTGTTTCAGTCCTGTTTCAGTCCCGGTTTAGACCTGGTTTAGTCCCGGTTTAGTGCTGGTTTATGTGTTGTAGTCTATGATTTATGTTATGTAGGTGATTATGAACGGCATCATTTTGAGTAAAAAAGGGGGCAAAAACAGGGCAGGTGGGCGGGATTCATTACATCGATGATTTCACGAATCGTGTACCCCCACTACACCACTGAAAATGACATTTCTCTCACCTCAGATTAACATTTCAGTGCTTCACTCATTGGTTCTACAGAAATGTCTTTTCAGTCCCCTGTGATAGTTTTTGTTCTTTTGTTTATTCCTTCCAAGCAGCCATATTTGTTTTGATTCGGACTGACCATGCATGCCCATGATTTCCCTAATCCACCTGTCAATCACATCCATCTGAACTTGTAATTGTAGCAGCTCTTAAAGCCAAAATAATTCAGCTGCGTGTTGTCTGCCTTCAATTAGAAAGCATTGTTAGCTTTACCGTCAAAGAAAAACTCTGCACTGCTCTCTGAGAGTTTTGAGAAAGGCTTATAAACTCATTGAAATTAACACAAGATGCCCAAGGTAAGTGAGGAATAACTTTGGACCACTGCAAATCGTTTAAAATGAACTAGTTCTGTTTTTCACATTTTTAAAACAATACAAATCTGATTATCCATTCAAAGTGAGGCATAAAAATAAACTTATTGCTGTGCAAATGAAAGATGACTGAAAAATGGGAAAATAAAGAACACTTAATAAACAAGTAATAGCAGTAGCCGACATACAGTATTTAATTGATTTCCATACACTTCTCATTAACTTGCTGGCTGCTCTGTAGTAGTAGCTTTAATGACGGCATTGCCTTGATGGGATCTGCTTGAGATACAGCGTTGTAATCACAACCACTCAAGTCTGTTCTTCTAATGAAGCACAGAACCATCAAATTGACGTAACAATGCCTCCAACTGATTACATTACATGGTGGCTGTGGGTCTATTGAGCATGTGCAGTAGTGCTCTTTTCTCCCACGGGCACACACAAATGCATGAGAGCGCACGCACGGAGCACGGTCTCGTGTATCATGTGATCTATTTGACCAATCAGAGAGAGAGCGAAAGATTATAAAGTGTTTTTAAGACAACTGGCATATTTTAAATTGAGAAAAAGTTTAGGATCTAAAAATAGGTTAAAATTGCCACAAAATCCAACATTTTTGAAAGTTGTAGGTGCCCTGTCAGCCGAACATGAACAGTTTGTGATTACATTGTGCTCTATCAGAAAAATCCTGTCTCAGCCCAGGAGATTTTTTCCACTGCAGTTCCAGTGAGTGGCCACTACATCAACTGGAGGCAGGTACAAGTAGCAATACCCTATCCAGTTATTTTAATAGATCCATGCAGGTAACGGAGAGGATGGCTACTCGTGTGGCTCACATACTGAGCAGTTTTTGAAAGGTTTTGTTATTGAGCAGAGTTTGTAACATGATATCATGGGATTTTAACCAACTAAGAAGTACAGCAGGTGCAGTTCAAAGGACACAACTAAGGGACTGTGAGATTTTGTGAAATGAACTGTTTGTTTTCCCATATCCATGGAGATTGTGCAAGAAGCTAGCTAAGGAGATAGCTATGGACATTAAGATGCCATAGGCTTTTTACACCATATGTGTCAGCAGATGTGGAAAAAGACCTTCCAGAGGAAACACATTGGGGGAAGTAATCATTTCATCACCAAACCAAAACACCAGAGCAGTGTAAGTGTGAGGCATTTCCCAAAAAACCTGATCATACCCGGGACACTGATGTGCTGTGAACACACTCACTGAGTGGTACAGTGATCTCCAAGGAGGTGCCAGAGCCCAAATGTGGGACTGCAACTCCAGTGTTTGTGCTGTCAGACACAGCCTCGTCTTCTTACACTATGCTCCGCACAGCAACCTACATTCAGTTTGTCGATTAAAAATGAACATGATCGACGAAATTTTTCAGTTATCGATTAGTCGACTTATCGTGCCCATCCCTAGACTGTATACACTGGTAGGTTGAATGTGTGTAAATGGGTGAGTGGTTCCTTAATGTAAAATGCTTTGAGGCGTACTGGAGGTAGAAAAGCGTTGTTTTAATATAACCATTTAGTTTACCCCAGTGGATGGACAGATGGGTCAAATGTAGAGAGCACATTTCTCTAAAGGCACAAATTGTATCTTAACTTTAAAAAACGTCAAGCTAAAAAAAAACAAAAAAACATACTCTTTTAAAAGAACATGGCATATTTTTTAGAAGTTGGATGTTTCTATTTAAATATATGTTTGGAGTTTAGTTAATGAAGTCATTTTTTTTTCATTCCACAGTGAAAGGTTGTTTGCCTTTGCGTCTGGTCCAGACACTGATGATGAGTAGCTCTATAATGGCTGCGCTCTCAGATAAGGCTGACAGCTGCAGACATGTGCTGGAACACTTAATACTCTTTGAATGAGGTGATGACAGAGCTTGATTTGATTTGAGTTATCTTTGTTGTGTTTATTATGGGGCTCACAGCTGCAGAGCTGATAGGAATTCTGCTATCCACAATACTAAAGCCTTCTCTGTGGGAGAAAACCTGTAGTAATTGGAAATGACTTTTAATAATCATTTCTAATTATGACCAAAAGTGTGTTTAGTAACAAACCCATTCAGGTGTTTCCAGCAAAACATTACTCCCTGTTTTGAGGGTTTGTATAGCAGCGGTCCTCCATTGTAATCACACAGTTCAAATGAAAATATGATATCTTCTGAATGGGGAGAGGTACTCACAGAATCCTCCAGATTAAAAAGGAATCATTTGCCCAAACCCATGAATAGAGATAAGGACTGTGACAATGCATCTCTATTTCCATTATACATGTTAATGGACGTAGTTTAATGGACATACTGTATGGCTGTGTTCTGGCATTTTATACGCGGTAATGTACTGGGGACTGTGTGTGAATGGGGCATTAGATGTCAAATTGAGTAAATATAATATGATGGAGAGAAAATTTCAAACACCATAGCAATAAACAGAAGGATGACTTTTTCCTTTGGAGTTTGGCAATAATTTACCTCTGAAATGCAGAATGGCTGGGTTAGCGTTTTTGTCATGAGACTACCATCGACTGTTAGCAAACCATTTGCTCCATATTAACAGACTGTGGATATAGCTAACCTGCTAGCTGCTGCTTTCCAAATAGGAAGTGAGCATGGACGGGCTCCATCAACTCCAGTGCACTTTCTATTGAAAAACCATCGCCCCTCTCTATAACTGCTGCTGTCAGACTCATCATTTTGGTCTTAAAATGTTTGTATTAACATGCTCTATGTGATCCTGTGGTTTTAATTTTTTTTATTAGTATGAGAAGGAATATGAAACTGCTATTTTTGATGAGCTTCATTTGACTGGTGCCAAACACTGTTGATTACATCACACTCATGTTTTTTATACAATCTAAGGCTACGTTTATATGATGACGGTCTGAACAGAAGAAGCCAAATTGGCATTGCCTCTTTACTCTTTAGTCTGTGTTTTGACAAGTGTTTTCAGGAGGAAATCTGCGTGCATACGGGGACGCAAAAGTGTGTGGTGGTGGTGAGGTGGTGACGCGAGGTGGTGATGTATGTGATGTAAATGTGTACACCACGTGAGTAGATCTGACCAGAGTTTTGCGTCTTGGGCAGTCTAGACGGAAACGCTGCAGCGGAGCGTATTCATCTTTTCCACTCTGCAGGGTGGTTTCAGATTTTGCGTTTTTAAATCCCAAACATGACTCACCGTCTAAACGAAAGGCACTGCTGATAAAATATGTTGTCATTTTTACTCGCAAACATTCTCGTGTAAACAGGCCTTAAGAGAGTAATCAATGAAATCACCTCTTATAAACTGAAACTGTGTCATCTTCATCACTTTTGGTAACACAACTCGACTTCAGTACACATATCAAACCGTTTCCTGTGCCCCGTCCCATGTGCTGATATGCGCAGGATGGCGGTGGCTTTCATAAGGTGCATGTGTCACAGATTGAGGTGGTTAATATTTCAGCGTCGCGCAGTTCCATTTGGCGACAGGAGCGACTCGGGTCAGGTTAACAGGGCCGTTGCGTGCCAGGGCCCAGGAGAGCTCTAAATATTTGATTGTTTTTGCCTCTGCAGCTAACTCATCTTTTTATGCGTTTTAGAAGCCCGCTCCATATCTGGGCCTACGAGACTAGAGAAACAGTTAGTCTTGACAGTGACGATAGTGTAAAACAATTTTGAGACGGACTGAGAAAATTCTTTCACTTGCTTGTCTCCATGGAGATGTTATTGCATGACTTGGAATGTTCCACTGTATTAAAAATATTATCCGAAACTGACTCATGTGAGATTTAAGCCATGTCAGAATGTTGTTGCCTCCTCAAAAACATGCCCAGAGTTGTGTTTTGTTTCATTCACACATTTTTGACTTGCACCATTGGGCTGTCTGCATCTAACAAACTCAAAATTCTCTGTTCCACCTTGTGATGTTGTGTAGTGGTACACTGCAAAAAAAATAAAAAAATAAAAAATCTAGCCAAGTTAAGATGACTTGAATTAAGAAAGTTTTATGATTATTTGAGTAAATTTCACTTAAAAAGAAAATTACCTGCCAGGGCAACAAGACTACTTACTACTACTACTACTTACACTATGAAAATAAATCTTAAAATAAGAAAAACAACAACTTTTTGCACTCAAAATAAGAAACAAAATCAAATATTGCTTGAATTAAGAAAAACACACATATTCCATTGGTGGATAATTTTACTTGTAAAGTTGAATATTGTTTTTGGGGTTTTTTTCTAGTGTAGTTTTCAAGTTAACAGTGACCTTGTATCTTTTGTTCAGTAAAGATGGACAATTCCAGGGGTGAAATAATCCATATGATTCTAGTGAAGGTGCATGGAGTTCAGAAACATAGTGGGGAGCTCCTTGTATCACCACATGACATCACAAGGTGGAACAGAGTGTTTTCTGATTGAGAAAATAACTTATCTTAAATATGCAGGGTTTGCAAGAATAAAATTAAACACAAATGTAATGAGGAGGTTACAGCATTATAACTTAAATCAGAAAATAGTGTAACATGGGCCCTTTAAACTTAGCTATGTCCATGGAAACAAGTGAGATTAGTAAGAAGTTTTCAATATTTGACAACCCTATGTCTGATATACTTTTTTTTTTTTTTTTTCTCATTTCATGTTACATTCTATCTGTGATTTGTTTTATGTTAATATCTTTGAGTCTTAAAGTGTTCATAACATACTTTAAGTTGTTCGACTCAACCTCCAAGAAACTGGGTCCCAAAGAAAATGTTGTAACCATTATCCTCCTCCCTCATGTTATGCTGTATTGTTTTTCTTAAAGGTGCACCTGGGATAGGCGGCAATACCTGAGTTTTTCTTTGGGGATCAATAAAATACAGAGGTGTAACGATATCCAGGTCTCACGATATGATATCGTCACGGCATGAATCCCACGGTATGATATTTATTGCGATATCGTGGGAAAGCTCACAATATAGTGGGGAGGCTCACGATTAGGGATGTATCAATATCCAAATCTCTTGGTACGATGTTTTCACGATATACATCTCACGGTACGATATTTATTGCGATATTTTGTGGAGGCTACACTGCTAAAACTGTGAATATGCAACTTTTTCCTCTTAAAATGCCTTGACAAGACTTAATCCAAAGAACTAAGACTTAAAAGTGCTTAGAACTGTTATTTCTTCATCTATTCTACACTGAAATGAAGCAAAGGATCATGGTCTGTGTAGTTCCCTCTTTATTTTGCTGCACCATAGCTTTTAATTTAAGAAAAGAGGCTTGTAATTTGATCTGTTGTGATGGTCCATGATATCGTGAGAACTCTGACAATACGATACCACAGTATTTCTGTTATTTTTACATCTCTAATAAAGTATTATCTATCAATCTATCTTTAAATGGATTTAAATTATCTGCAGTTTTACCGTTCTACCCTTGCTTTTATGATTTATTTAGATCATAATGCGACATGTTAACCAACCAACGCTGCACTAAGGCGATTGTGTTCTCAATTAAGTTCAAATAAATAAAATAAATAAATAAAGTCATTCATCTCATCCCCTGTGATCAGCGAAGTCTCCTCGACATTAGCATTAGTACTGGCGAGTGTTAGCTGTGAAAAGCGCACACACAAAGGGAAGCACTTAGATCATTGGGCTGACATTTAAGGCTGCACAGACATCTCTGCTCTGTATGTGGCGCACCAAATAATGTTCTTTTCAAAAGGTTAGCAGCTTTCAATTAGCTCCCCACGGGTCACCCCTGGACCCACAGCGGGCACCCTGCCGAGTCCCACCAACCATCACAGAACAGGACCATAGACGCAAACTGTTCAATATAGTACTGGAGATTTCACATGTTCTGCAACAGTAAATGTACGTCTGTGGAGGAATGTTCAGTAGTTACCATGGCGACACGATAGGCATATTAGCAAAACAGCCAAAAAGGGATGCAACGATATTCAGTATAATATCATATCGTTTAATACTGGTCTCATGAGTCGATACGTGTGCCGATATGCACATGTCCCTCTGTGTGCGCTGTGTTGGTATTTATTTTGGTCCAAAAGGAAAACAGTTATTGCGGCGTCCTTCTCTGATGCAGCAAGAAAACAGCTCCATAGTGACTTACAGCTGAAATATTCTAACAGACGTGGATTTTTATCTTTCTGTCACTTTATATTTTACGTTGGTAGACGTACCAATGACAAAGGTATTCACTTTTAAATACATAGAAATACTTTTGGCTTTACAGCAGCTTTAATCAAATGTGCTCCTATTACGTCATGACTTATGATATACACAATCTTTTTCTCAGAGTCTAACTCAGAAAACAGTCTGAGACATTTCTATAACATAGTTTAAGTGTCAAGAAAGAGGCTGGGAGAGCGCTGTGTGTCAGATTGTAGGGGGCAGTGAGGGAGGAGTTGCTGTCTCTCACTGCTGGAGATGAGGCAGAGCAGTGCAGACACAGGCGTGTGAACCCAGTAAGAGGAGAAGAAATCATCAAATCATCATCAAAAAAGGAAAAGTCTGATAGTGTAACTCCTCTGCCACTCTATATTAAGAGTAAACTGGTATATTATAAAACAGGGGCTCCAACCTGTAGCTCGGGAACTACCAGTAGCTCTCCACCCCCTTCCAAGTAGCTCGCCAGAGGATTTCTGAATCATATGTATTGTACTGAAGAACAAAACAACTTATTTAAATGCCTATTACCATTTAAAACGTATCACTTTGAAGCCTATCTAACTATTTATCTATCTAATAAATGTCTAATAGTTGTGTTTATAGGCATTAAACTGTACCCCATCTAATTTACTCTATTTCTTGCAAACACTAAAATGAGTAGCTCTCTGGCATGTTTGTTTTGTAAAGGTAGCTCATCAGAGGAAAAAGGCTGGAGACCCCTGTTATAAAATATAAAATAGCCTGAGAAAGCTCTGTTCTTATTTTCACTGAATAAAAATTCTGAGCTGTAAATCACTGAACCAAAAGAACTAAAACACTTCACATATAAACTACAGCTGTACAGTAGTTCCACTGTCATGTAATGTATGTAATGTTTCATTAACATCATTGTGTTATTATATTATACTCATTAGCAGAAAAACTTACATGAGATTTTTTTTGTGTGTGTCTTAAAACATCAAAATTGAATCGATATCGTGGCCTGTATATCGAGATACGTATCGAATCATAGTTTTTAGATGTTTTGAAAAATAATTTTAAAATACTAAATGGATTTAAACACATTTTCAGGAGTCTGTGATTAACACGAATATTCATACTCCTGTTTAGGTGTTAGTGTGACTAAAGCGTGTAAAACTGCTGGCTAAAGCTAAAGGGATTGTGACTGTAATAAATTTGAGAGGGACTTGTTTAACAGCACAAAGCAGCTCACCTTTTGTAGCTCTAGTTAAATCTTTATGGTCAGATTGTTTTAAAAAAGTACCGTATTTTCCGCACTATTAGGCGCTCTGGATTATAAGACACATTAAATGGTCTATTTTTGAACTTTTTTCACAAATAAACTGCACCGGACTTTAAACGAAACACAACAGTTGGATGGGTCAGTTGGAATTTGTTTGTGGCGTTCACAGTGACTCTGAGCTTTGTTCAATTGTGGCGTGTAGGGAGGGTGCTGCCTGGGGCCGCTGGATTGTTGGCGTGTTTGCAGTGACTCAGTTGTTCAGTTGTGGCTCTGAGCGACACATTACACTTGCTTTTTCGGTTCGTTCCTTCATTCCGTTCCTCATCCACGCGGAGTGATGAGTGTGGCAGCGGGTGTTTGTTGCCGCACGGTCACTGTCTGCTCCGTGGTGCGGCTTTGTAGTTTACTGAAGTCGTGCTGGGACACCAGAGTGGATTCGTGTATAAGGCACTCTGGCTTGCAGGGCGCGCGGTCGTTTTTTGATAGGGTTAGAGGCCTATATAGCCCGGAAAATACAGTAAAAGCTGAGATTAAAGTCTTACTTGTGTAACAGAGCTTCAGACAGAGCTGTGCTTCCAGTTAGCATCATCCCTGCATGTTGAGCTACAGCTACAAATGATCAAAAGTTTAAAATTTTGCTGTTGTAAACTTTGTATTTAACCTTGTAGATGTTCATGTTTAATATCTCCGTAATTACTGGGCCTATTCACATGATACAAAAACTGACTCCAGGCTGAAATGTTTGACAGATTTGTATCTCGAAAAACAAAACAATAAAAGCGACAAATTGAATAAATGTCACTTAATTCTCAGTTGCAATGGATGAAAAAAAAACATATCTCATACTGGCTGTCAATATTGTTTTCTCTATTTTGAGTTACGTCTGAGGATGGAGTTGTAAATAGGAGAGAGATGATGTCAGAGACCACCATTCCTGTTCAAAGATGGATCATCTTCCCTCACAAAAATTCCCTCTTTAACTCCCCTTTCAAACCATTTCTTTTCTTTGGCTAAGATCAACACCTCACTATCCTCAAAGGAGTGGTTAGCAGCTTCAGACAGATATAAGGCAGTGTCCAGCGGCAATTTGACCAGAACAGAAGAAGCTGCTTGGAATGAGCTGCGAAACGTCTTACCTCTAAAACTTTTGTCCAGTTGACAGCACTGAATTTTGACATCTGTTTTTTTTAACCTTTCTTCCGCCATGTTTTCAGGAATGAACAATGTTGAAGTCACATTTAAACTGTGAGTTGTAGCAGATTAGAAATTGCATATGTAATTAATGGTCTTGTATTAATGTTTCCCATACTTTTTTTTTCTGAGGACCCATATTTTAAAAGTCACAAAACTTTGCGACCCAAGTCAAAATATATTATTTGTAAATCACAAAAGAAGGAAGGATTTGACCATTATTGAACACTAATGAGGATATTTTATTGTTGACTGAGTGATTGTGTCTCTCTGAACAATTGAACAACAAAACAATAAAAGGATCCATAAGTCGCCTTTTTTGGACATTAAATGTAGCCCATTTCTTTTTCTATTCAACATTCAATAGAACAAGCAATATTGGAACAAAATTGTCTATAAAATAATTTCAAAAAGATTAGAAATTATACAAAACATGTCTTAACATTAGGTTGGCCTGTCTGTGTTTTTGTAGAGCGTTCCTGTCCGGGGTGCAGGAGGAGAGTAGCCAGGCTGGCACCACCTAGTGCCTCTGCTCAGTTTCATTTCTCTCCAGCGACTACGTCAGGAATTGGAATACACTAGATGGTTTGCAAGAACCCTGGAAGTTGTAGGGCGCTCACCAGCCAATCAGCGAAGAGCTGTGAAACCATGACTGGGTCCCGTTTGTGGAACAGCACAACAGTAAACAAAGCAGTTGAGATGGATATAGGTGAAGACAGACATTCTGTGTTGGCAACAAGTCCCGAGATTGAGGATTTAAAGCCGGCACAAGAGAATGTTTGGTGAATTTAATCAAGGGGAAAGACATTATTTCCCCTTTTCCTAAGGGATCTGGCGCATTACATCACGACCAAATAGTAGCGGTTAAATAAAAAAGTACCCGTCTACTGTCGGGCGAACGAGTCCTAATGTTGCGAGGTCTAGGCTAGGAGGAGAGAGCAACGTGCATATCTGTATATTGCAGACCTACGTCCAGAATATGCCAAGGCAACCAAAAAATCTATTGCAACCCAGTCTTTGGGAAACAATGCTGTATTACAAAATTACACTATAAAATTTACTCTTGTGAGCTTTAAGACATATTATAATGTTGTCACCTCATAAAAAACATACACAGAGTTGTGTTTTGTTTCATTCACACATGTTTGAGTAACTTTATTATTAGTCTGTGTACATAGCCAAAGCTCAAAATGATGATCCACCTTGTGATGCCATGAAGCAGTAGTTTTCAAGTTAGCAGCTACATTTTAAGTCACAAGGCAGAGCAGCGTGTTTTCCCACTCAGCCTAAATATGCAGTGTCTGTGTGTTAAACATGTGAATGAAACAAAACACAACTCCAGGTCTGTTTGTGATGAAGAAACTACATTATAACATAGATCAGAAAATAGCATAATATGGGCCCTTTTAGAAACATGAACAAAAATGAATGAAACAAAAATCTACTCCAAATGTGTTTATGACATCTTTCTCTTTTCTTTCGTAACAACAACCTTGATTTTTGGGGTAATCTGGGCCGGCTGACAGATGAGAGATGGAAACCTGTAGTTGTGGTTCTTTCAGTGTTATGGGGACATAATGGGGGATAAATAAGGAGGAGGGCCGAGCAGGAGCAGAACGGTGCAATGACAGCTGGCACAATGGAGTTTAAATACCAGCGTCTGGCAGCGCACACCAAGCTGCTGTAACATGTGTTCAGACATGATGTGCTCCGAGTCAAGAACGTGTGGGGGACGGGCCTGTACACAACTCACCTATATGAAGGTTTTTGTCCTAGTTTTATGATTTATATATGTTGTAATCATCAAAAACAGACCTGGAGTTGTGTTTGTTTCATTCACACATGTTTAACACACAAACTCTGCATATTTAGGTTGTGTTCTTCTCTCAAACGAAAAATGCTCAGTTCTGCCTTTTGATGTCATTACAAGCTATCTGCCAGTCATGCACATGAAAACAAATAAAAAAAATAATAAAACAAGGACAGATCAACCTCAGAGTTACAAAATTAAGTTATAGTCATACATACATAAATTTTTTTTCTCATACTTATATAAAATATTAGCCTGATTCATCAGCCGGTTTCACTTCGTAGAAACCGTCTGAATTCATAGTGTTAGAATTTGTTCGCTCGACGGTAGCCGGGTTCTTTTTTCATTTAGCCAATCGCAGCCATTTGGTCGTGACGTATGTAATGCGCCACTAACGGGGGTAACTGGTATATTAAGCTTTTCCCAAATTCTATAACGTCCTTCCCAGTATGCACTGCGCAATGACCGGAAGTCCGAAATTCGTGATGCATCTATAAAAACGGTTTCCCTAACCTTAACCATAACCATAGACATTTTAACAGTAACCATTCCAGTGGGTGTGATTAGCAGGCAGATTAATTAATCAGAGAAACATGGTAAGATATGGTATGTCCATCTGCTGAGAATAAGAAATACTTGGCAGGCTAAAGTAATAGCAACACAGATTCAGTTGTGATTGTGGTAAGAGTGCAGGCTACTTTATATTATTTATTCACTATTTTACCAAGTAAGTCAAACACACATCCATCATAACACGAGACAGTAAAACATTTGCAGATTAAGGATATAAAAGTATTAAAAGCGTGTGCACTGGTCCAGCTCAATACTCTGGATCGAGTTTTTAAAAATAGAAGGAAAAGCAAACGGTTTTAAATTGTGGTGTAGGTGGTTCCAGTCTCTTGTTGCAGAGAGCTGAAAACAGTTCCTATAATGTGACAGACACACTGTAAAACAAAGTGCTACTACATTTCTTCTGGTGGTTCAAACGCAAAAGTGGATGTAGAAAGTGTGTCTTGTGTTCTCTGTCTGAGAGCTCATACTCACACAGATTTGAAAAGGTCACATGGAGCTGCTGAACACACTGGGCTGTAAAGCTGCTCACCCTGCTGTTTCTGTGACAGCCCAGAGAGTACTGTAAAGTGGAGGATGAAAGAGATTGTCACTAATGGCACAGTTTAGGTGATCTTTTCATATAGATGTGGTTTTCTCTTTGTGCACCCGTCTTCAGCTGATTCTTCCTGATGATTCACTATAAAAAACACGCCAACATTTCGAGGTGAAGGCTTCAATTAGAATGTATAAAGGATTATGTTGGACTGCACAATTTTAAACAGTATAAATATGGGAATGAATGGCGTTTCCTATCAGACTGGTTGATGTGTATATATCACATTTTGTACAAAATTTACTTTGTAACAAATTATTTTGGGCAGTCTAGATTTTCAGGCAAAGTGTTATCCAAACTATCGAATTTACCTGCACCAGAACAGAGTCATGTGTGAATGAAACCAGAACTGATTAAATTTTTATATGTGAATAGGGTAGCCTCATCTCTAGAGCAAAGCAAGTGAGGGCCTGGTTAGTACTGTACTTTGATGGCAGACCCAGGTGTCACATTGGGGCATCGGTGTTGTATCCATAGATGAGATGTTTGAAAAATCCCTCAGTCGTCCAGGTAGAATCCATGGCAGCCACTTCACAAGAGGATGTACCAACACAGACGAGAGAGCAGCAGTGGACCTCAGTCTGCTGACATCTCCATGTAAAAGCCACAGGCCACTCTTTTGAGGATAGTGAGGTACAGATCTGAGCCAGAGAAAAGAAATTGTTTGAGAGGGGAGTTAAAGAAGCTATTTTTGTTAAGAAAGAGAATCCTTCTTTACCATCTGTCTCCTATGTACAACTCCATATTCAAACCTAAATCAAAACAAACAAGAGAATAATAGGGATAGCCAGATCAGATCCAGAAGTGTGAAAGCTCCATTATGGACATGAATGATTCTGCTAATATGACCCCACACTCTTGGTGCAGCTCGGTGGCCATGCCGGCTTGTTAAAGCCTGATCCCATCAGATCTGAGAAGATAAGCAAGGCTGGTCCTGGTTAGTACTTGGATGGGAGACCACTGGGAAAATCAGGAGCCACAGGGGGACGCCAGTCACAAAAACTGTTGTTGTATCCTTGAACAAGGCACTTCACCCACATTGTCTTGTATGAAAGTAGTGTGTGTGTGTGTGAGTGATGGTGGTCAGAGGGACCGATGACACCAATTGGCAGCTGCACTTCAGTCAGTTTGCTCCAGGGCAGCTGTGGCTACAATAGTAAAAGGAAGTGTCCACCAGCGTCTGACCAGAACTGAAGAAGCAGCTTGGAAGAGCTGCGAGACCTATTCAACCAATAAACTTTTGTCCAGTTGACAAATCGAATTTCTCCTGCCGCCTTCTGCCATGTCCTTAGACAAGTTACTTCACCCACATTGCCTAGAATGAAAGTGGTGTGTGTGTGTGTGTGTGTGTGTGTGTGTGTGTGTGTGCTGGTGGTGATCGGAGAGCTGCTTTTACAATAGGTCTGTACTGAGACATGACAAATTTTCATATACATGTCCTGTAATTGTGTGTATACTTCACTGGCAAATGGTTACACTTTTCCACCTTCAAGACACTCAAAGCACTTTACCTCAAGGAACCAGTCACCCATTCACACACCAGTGTACACAGACACTCAGGGAGAGGTGGGTTAAGTGTCTTCGTCTGTGTCAGCATACATCTGTCAGAGTTGGAATCACACCACCAACCAGTGTGTCAGGGGGCCGCTCAACCAACCATGTCTATGTCAAGAGTGACATTCAAACCGCCAACCTTTGGATCCGTGGACAAGCACTCTACAAACTGAGCTACTTGAAGACCTTCCCTCACCCGTTCTCATCTCACTAACAAAACAACCTGAGATATTTTCCACACACTTCCAGTTGAATCAAGTCCAGTACTCCACTCTCTTTCCACCCCTCGCCAACACTTATCCTCCTACCAAAGCAACTCAAACCACTCAATCGACAGCAATTTGGAGACCACCACTCTTTTGTCGCCCTCCCTTCCACCACCGCCACCCCTCTCCTTCATCTCGCCCACCCAGCCACAGCGGTGCATTCACAGGGACAGTTTTCAGAGGCGGAGACGAGGCTCTGATAGGACAACAAAAGAGTGTGCACAAAAGAGGAGTGGACTGATGGAACTGGACTGTCAGACGGGCGGTGCGCTGATAAATATGTTCCCCAGTGTGATTAGGTGTGTGCTGGAGAGAAGGACTTCACGACAACCCTGGGAATAGGGGTTGTACTGTAGAATGAGGTGCACATGATTTATAAAGGTCCCATGTTACACTATTTTCTGATCTGTGTTCTAATGTTATTTCCTCATTAGAAACATACCTGGAGTTATTTTGACATAGGGACAACATAATATGGTTAAAAAGTCAAAAAAAAAAAAAGTCCATTCTGCATCATAGGTGTTCTGTAAAAGTGTTTCCCAAACTTTTTTTTCTGGGGACCCATATTTTAAAAGTCACAAACCTTCGCGACCCAAGTCAATAGACATTATTCGTAAATCACAAAATAAAGGTGGATTTGACCATTATTGAATATTAATGAGGATATTTTATTGTTGACTGAGTGATCGTGTCTCTCTGAACAATTAATATTACTCAAGTTTTAAACAATGAAAAGGAGTCATGATCCATAAGTCGCCTATTTGAACATTAAATGTGACCCATTTCTTTTCTTTTCGACATTCAACTCAACCAACAGTACTGGAACAAAATAGTCAATAAAGATTGAAATTATACAAAACATGTCTTAACATTTCAACATTTCTAATAAGATAGGTGGGCCTGTCTGCATTTTTGTAGCACGTTCCAGTCCGGGTGCAGGGGGAGAGCACAACACGCAGATCAGGCACAGCATTTAATCTGTTTCTGTGCTTTGTCTTCATTTTTGTGAGCACAGAAAATCACAGTTTGCATATATATATGTATCTCTCATGTGTCAGAACTGTATATTGCAGACCTACATGCAGATCTTGACAAGGCAACACCAAAAAAATCTCTTGCGACCCATCTGAGGGTCGTGACCCAGTCTTTGGGAAACAATAACCTAAAGTACATATGGCTGGTATTTACTGCTGTACACCAATCAAGTTGTAGGTTGTAAAGAAAAGTTGAAAAATTACAGAAAGTAGAGCAGCGCTGTAAAACAAAATGATGACATCACACTAGGGAGACTCTAGACCAGAGACAAGATTCTGACAGATCATGCAGAGGGATTTGACTGTATGCAAGATTTAATAATGTTTTACCAAAAGAAAAGAGGCAACATTTGAATTTTTACTCACATTTTGAGTAATATAAAATTTACTCAAAAACTAAATTCTATTTTTACATCTGATATGTCACCAAAATGAAGCAAGAAACTATTTTCTTTCTTCTTTTTTTTTTTTTTTTAGAGTTATATATCCAAAATATATGCAAAATACTGGTAATTGGTAAATTGGTAACATTACAGGACAATTAAACAAAACCAAATGAAAATTACCCTCTGATTGGTCGCAATTATCGAATTACCACAATATCTTATCAGATCTCAAATATCAATTAACACCCCCCCCCTGAGTCCAAACCTCTGGAGCTGGCTTAAGGATACAGCGTTTTGGAAAAGGTGAGCCGTGAAATGAGAGCCGGGCCGGTCTCTGATGTACTGCTCGGCCCTATTTTCTGTCTGAGTGGATTTTAGCTGGAAACACCGAGATGTGTTTGCTAAGTGAAAAATGCCACCCCAGCACTTTCCCTCACACCACTTTGGTATTAAAAGAGTGGTTTGTCACAGGGTAAGATTGCACAGAATGGCTAATCAGGTCTGGAGATGGGACGTGCAGTGCTATTCACAGGATTCAGAGTCTGATTTTACATTTTCAGAAGATGTTTTTGGCGTGATCTGATACTCTAAAGGAAGGGTATTGCACTTCTACGGGGTATGGAAGGACTGGGTTAAGGTTATGGTGTATTACAAAGCATCAGTATGTGTTTAATACTACATTGGAGGTTGGAGTATGTAGTATACACGCAGACTTCAGCCTCTACTTTGAAGCCTTTAGATGCACTCTTCCACTCTTCCTTTTATAACTGGCCATACACTGTGAAAAAGTAGGTTGGCCATTGTGATCTGCCAGATGAGAACAACAATGTATAAAATGCATTTATAAGACTACTTGATAGACTGCCGGGCTATCTCACTTGTTTGTTGAACTCTGATACTTTTAATACCAGATCTCATAATAGTGTACTTCTCAAAACTGGCTGCACTAGAACTAAAATAGGAGACAAAGTTTTTGGTTATTTCGCTTCCCCAAAATGGAATACATTTCAAGATGATACACATTCATGGTCACACTTGCACCTGTTTTTAAAGGGTCCATGTTACACTATTTTCTGATCTATGAGGCTCAAAATGGAAAATCTCAAATGGAAAACACTCTGTTCCACCTTGTGATTTCATGTAGTAATACAGGAACTGCTCCACTGTGTTTTTAAACTCCATACACCTCCTCTAGAATGATTTTAATCATTTAATTTGCCCTAGAATCTCTACTTAACTAACAGTAAAAGGTAGCTGTTCAGTTGAAAACAGAGCATTTTGAGTGTAAGAAGCAGCCTGATATGAGAAAACGTTGTTTGTGTTTACATCCAGCTTTCCTGCTTGTGCGCAGTGGCTGGCAGGCAAAAAGTCAGTGGGGCTGCTCGTTTATGTTGACAGCTGCGTTGCATATGTCTGTCATGAGATAACTCATCTTATTTTGAAGTAAGTTTTGCATTTAATTGTTTTGATATGACTTCATCATCTTACTCTAAGTCACTGAATGTTGAGGATCAAAAATGTTCCATTGAAAAGTTAAAACTTGCTGATAACTGTTGATGTTGTTGATGTTGTACTGTTGTGGGAGGACTGATGTTGTACGTCAATAACTGTTGACGATGTTGATGTTGTATGCCAATAGCTGTTAAAGATGTTGATGTTGACTTGTTGATACGGACGCTATTTGCCTACCAAAATGACACCAGTCCCGGACGTGACGTCTTCGTGTTTTCTCGTATAATGCAGGGTTACTCAGATGTGTGAATGAGGCCCTGTTTACACATACACGGGTATTTTTAAAAACAGAGACATTTCTCTTCATTTGTACCCATCTTTTACATGCAAATGGGGAATTTGCCTCTGAAAACAAATCTTTCTAAAAAAACACCAGTTAGAGTAGAGATTCTTGAAAACTACGGTTTGGCATTTGCTTGTAAAGTGAGATAAACGAAGTTTTAGGAGCTGACGCACCAAAAGTGCAACCTTTTTTACCTTTTGCTCTGATGATGATGATGATGATGATGATGATGATAGAGCATTGAGAGCAGCAGTCACATTTTTTCTGGTGAAACACTTTTCATGTGTTTGCATTTGCACACACAGCTGATGAATTATATCCATGACCAGAGACCAATGAGCTTGGAGGTCAGCAATTAAATTTTTTTTTTAAACATATCTGTGGAGAGGCAAGCCAGCTCAGTAATGCATATGTATTAATCAAGGTATTTTTTTGCGTTTGAATCTAATCCAGGTGCTACCCAGAGGCTTGGCGAAGTTATGATGACACACAATGATGTATTTATGCGGGTTGATGTAAACGAAAACTTTTTTTGAAAAAGATGCTGTGGGCACAATGTAATTTAGCAAAACGGAGGAAATATTCATTTCTCAACATACCTGGTTATGTGTAAATGAAGCCTGAAACAGAAAACCACTTCAGCTATATTTTTGAGGAAGTAACACCACTATATCATGTCTTGATGCTCACATGAATCCGTTTTGAGTAATATAGGACTTTTAATCTTACCTTCTAGACATACTTTATACCAAGCCTATGCCAGACACAAGAATACTGTATATCATAGGTACAAGAAATACAGTCCAGCTTGTAGTATCATAAAGTACATTTCCCTGTGTACTTGTGAATGAGAGGTGACTCAGTACTCGAGCGTGCTATAAAACATTAAAGGCATCGATTTTGGCCTTGTCTACGTACAAATATTGATAGACGGGCGGCGCAGTGCACTACCTGTAGCCAAGATATCGACCCGAGCCCAAGCCAGCCCTGCACGCCCAACAAGAGACGCCAACAAGACATGATGGATTATAAGGGTGGGTCAATGACTCTGCCCCCTAGTGCCCGATCAGGGAACATCACAGGAGGTAAAGGTGGAATCTTAAATGCAAATCAATACTAAGAGAGAAGCCTTTAAGCAAACACGGTCAACTTAAATCTTTGACGTAGGGTGGAGTGATTATATATATCGAGGGCTGCATTGTGATCTGATTTGTGATTCTATTCAAAATTCATATTTTTCTTTTTGGCAAAAAAAAAAAAAGACCAAAATATGAAGAACTAATACGAGACTTTTATTTCAGAGCATGTTTGTACAATTCTAAACTACAGGGTTACCAGTTTTTTATGCAGAATAAAACTGGATATTTTGTTGTTGGTGGGGGAAATTATCATACTCCAAAAACTGCAGTCTTTGTGATTTGCTAATTGCGTCCATTCAAATTGAGATTTTGATTTAATTGCGATAAATTTTGCAGTTTTAAGGTTTGAGTTTTAGGTTTAAGGTTTTAAGTCTAGTTTGAAAATCTTTTATTAAAGGTTCACTATAATACTAATAATAATGCATGAGGTTTATATACCACCTTTCACAACACTCAAAGATGTTCACTACTCAACCCCTCTGACCCCCCACAGAAATAAGACAAGATTGGGCCCTAACAAGCATCAGCTCGATATCAAGAATAGTTGCAACACAGAATGTATGGCATGAACATTTTGTACCAAGGTCAGTCTTAACCATACATAAAAAAAAAAAAAAAAACATAAGAATTTTTAATGTTTTTCACACCAGACATGGCACAATGCACAAAAGTGTACTGAACTTCAGAAGGTGTGAAAAAACAACGCCTCCACAGAAAAAGGCAAGGACTTAAGCTCAAGGTAAAACCACATTTCAGTATTTTTAAATAACTTACAGTTTTGGTTTTGGTTTTCTTCACTGGATAGAAATTATACAAAAAATACCCCATTGATATTTAGAAAAAAATGAAATTGCAAGTTGGTGATTTTTAAAAGTAACTTTTCTGCCATGGAAATATTGCGTTGATTGGAATGTTCCATGGTACGGTATTAAACTTGTCAGTATCTTACATTTGATTAATTTTTATATTGCTCAAAACCACACTGAAAAAGATGCATTGTTTTAAGTGCGGTGGCCTCTTCTTCACGGGTCAAACCTGTAACTTAATGTTGATGCTACCTGCTTGTCTCCATGGACATAGATACATTTAAAGCAGATCTATTATGCAAAATTGACTTATCAGAGCTTTTAACCGTGTTATCGTTACCCTCTCAAAGTTACTTTTTTGAGTGATTTGTGCATGCTTGAGCAATTTTAAATAGCATCTTTTCAAGACGTGATATTGCCAATCAACCCCCATTTTCACCACCACCTGAATACGCCCACTGCTCTGTACTTACTTCATTCTTCACTTTTATTTTCTTGATTGCGCATGGTCGTGTAGCCGTTTTGGTAAATATACTGTGGTGGGGCGGAGCTAGTTGTGTGGCTTATAACTGTTGTGACCACCAGGGGGCATCAGTAAGAATGCACAATGAGAGATGATTGAGTTCTATTTAGTTTTATGACTTTTATTAAAAACGTTTATCTGAAACATACAAACAGGAAAAAAATATAAATTATAGTATGCTCTATAAATACAAACAAACACATCGAAAACAAGTGGTAATAGCATCTGGCACTTTGCATTTCCTGATGTTACAAATAAACGTCTATTTGGCCCTTAAACACACATTTTCTACAATCTACTTTTGCTAACAACTTCAAAACACTCTGCAAACATGTTGAGGTATATGTGTGCCTTTTTTAAACCACTACTCACACGAGACTTTCACCCACAAGCTTTGCACGACACGCTGAAAACAACTAAAACACATAGCACTGTCAACCAAAAATGATAGCTTTTGGTTACAATGTCTGTCAATCAAACACCTAGTAGAAATAGATTATGTCCTTCATCACAGATACAGAAGCTCCCTAGTGTCGTCTGCAAATATCCATCAGAGGTTCCGACAGCTAAGCAGCTCTTTGTCGTGATGATGTTTACGGTAACATCATCTTCCAGAAGCTGACGGACTTGTTTCTTTTGTGAAGTCGTTTTAGATGAATATTGCAATTTTAAATGTCCAAACTATAACCTAATGATCCACTGGTAATAGATTTTAACTAGACATAAGCACAGTAGGTCTTTTTTATAGCCGTAGTGTGAGACATTCCAGACAACACTATATAACAGAGCTTTCGGAACTACAACACAGACCGACCCAACTCTGGTCTGTCAGGTAGAACTTCAGAAGTCTGTGCAGTTTGAATTGTTCTTGTTGCAAAGTACCACCTATTTCTATGCACAATTTGTCAAAAAGTTCATTAAAATTGCTATATTTGAGAAAAATGGATTGCGCCTGTGTGATTCATCAGGCCCCGCTCTCTCACACGAGGAGTTATATCAGCGCGCCGTGTTACTCCACTTTCTCTTGGTTATTAGTTTGTGCCTCCTCTCCATCTATTCAAAATGGCAGCCACACTTCACGCCTTATTAAAGTCTGCTATTGCTCCCAGATATTTGACGGGTTTATTTATATATTTTTTCTCAGTCCAGGGAATTTCGCAGAGGGCCACGCGGTGAAAAATAATGCGGAAGTAAGAGTATTGCTATTTTGAAATGATATTACTTGAGTAGATGTGTGAAGTAGCTGTTCTACAAATGATTCAAGTAAAAGCAAAGAGTGTTCACTCAAGCTGGGTTGGTAGAGTGTTTGTCCGCTGATCTGAAAGTTGGCGGTTCGAATCCCACTCTCGTTGGTGAGGTGTGACTCCAGCTAACAGATGAATAATGTTGTTGTGTTTTTGGACAGGACACTTAAGCCACCTCACCCCCAGTGTCTGTGTACACTGGTGTATGAACGTGTGTGTGAATAGGTTCCTTGATAGGACCAGTGATCATTCAGAAGTTGCCGATACGATACATACCTCGATACATAAGCCTCGATACAATACTGTTTTCGATACAGTTCAAGGGTGTAGGTTTGCATAAGGACGGTGGGGACTTGCCACAACCAATATTTGGGGAGGACAAAATAGTCTCTCCCAATATTTCCCATTTTATTTTAATAAACACAAATATACATTTATTCCGATATTTTACCAAACTCAGTAGTATTAGTTTAACACGTTTTAGTTCACATTTTGTTTATTAGATGTTCGGAGATGTATTCAGTGATATGACAACAGGGTTACCCCTGCTGCTATTTCATTGGCTGCAACAGAGTGATGTCATTAGTGGAGCGAGGAGCCTTAACTGGGGAAGTGACAGGACAGGGCCGCACCTGAAGATGTTGGCTTGAGCAGGCGTGAGTGAAGACGCTGCACCGAACTTTGAAAAACTTTTCAAAATGAACTTTCTTGGCGTCATCGTCAATTAAACTTGCCTTATAATGAGTCGCCATGGAAAAAGAGTGACTAGCACCACACATGCACCTCCCAAATGGAGCCCTACTCGTGCTCTGTGAGCAGCCGGACTCTGTTGACAATATTCCATGGAAAAATGTTTGGACATGACCTCACAAATATCTCATCACCAACATGCCAAGGGAAATCTGCTACAAACTTCTACATCGCTGTTTTCCGCTAAACAATCATCTTAGAAGCGCAACACAAAACACAAATCTACATTTTGTGAACTGAAAAAATGAAACCACCTCTTACTTATTTTGGACCTGCCCAGACTCTGTGTGTTTTTGGAAAGAATTCATAAAACACATACACGACTCGTTTTCCCATTTGACCCTTTCTTATAAAGTTATGCTGTTTGGTTTTTGCAGTGTGCATCATACAAAAAGTAAACAATATTATATAATTCATCTATTAATCAAGTAATCTATCAGTTGGTTTCTGTTGGTTTACTCAATGTACATTTGAGTCATCCTCGTAGGGAACAAAAAACAAACTTAAATTATCCACCCACATTCACGTTCTTGATACACGTTCACCAAGACAGGGAGGCAACGCCGGGCGAATTACGACACGATCTGCTAATGGATCGTGGATGCCTGGGCTGAGGGATCAGTCTCAAGTATCGTTCCTTTGTTTTGCTTAATGCACCTTATAATCCAGTACGCCTCATGTATGAAAAATATGATACATGCTTCATGACATCACAAGGTGGAGCAGAGCATTCTGAGCACAGACTAACAATAAAGGGTTACTCAGTGTGTGAATGAAATAAACACAACTCCAGGTCTGTTTTTGATGAGGTAACAACATTATAAAATGACTTAAAGCTCACAAGAGTACATTTTGTGTAACATTTAGTGTCTTTGTAATGGACCTATGCGCATGAAACAAAGAGTAATTTTTTTTTTGTCTTTAGGACAAATGAACTAAGGTGGAATGATTTTCTCACCCAAGTATGGTTTGCAGAGTTTATGGCTTTCAATGCACAACCATCACTCACCAGTGTCATGAGTGCAACCCATTGGATATTAGTCTGCAAAATGGCAGCATGAGCTTATTTAAAATGTGCACATGCCACAAAAGCACATTTTTCATTCCATGTTCAGCCTCGTTCTGTGGATCTTTTCTCTGTGCATTCATGTCTGCCCTGTTCTCCTCTCTCCCTACTCTTTTTCCCTCTCTCTCGTCGTTCTCTGCTTTCAGTCCTCGCTCCCCTTTTTATCTGTCCTCTCTCCCCACTCCTCTCTCTCCTCGTGTCGCTCTCTTTCTCCGCTCTTTACCTGTCCTCCTTTCTAATTTTTCTCCCTTTCTTTCCCCTCTTAATCTGTCCCCCTCTCTCTCTCCTCACTTTCTCTCAGTCTCCTCTGTCCTCCTCTTTCCTCCCACTCTCACCTCTCTCTGTTATCTGTCCTCCTCTCTCTCTCTCTCTCTGTCGCTTTCTCCCCACTCTCCTCTTTTCCGGTCCTCAGCTCTCTCCTCGCTCCCCTCCTTTACTTGTTCTCTTCTCTCCTCTCTCGATCTGCTCTCTTTTTTATTTCTCTTTCCACTCCTCTTTCGCCTCACTCTCCTCTCTCGTTTTTGCCTGCCCTCCGCTCTTTCCTCACTTCCCTCTCTGCCTGGCTTCATCTCAGTCTTTGCTCTCTTCCTTCTATCTTCTCTCCCTCTCTCCTCTTTACCCGCTGTCTTTTCTCTCCTCTCTTTACTTGTCCTCTGTCTCTCATTTCTTTCTCCCCTCTTCACCTGTCCTCCTCTCTCTCTCCTCTTTACCTGTCCTCTCTCTCCTCTCCCCTCGTTTCCTATCCTGTCTCTCCTCTCTCATCATTCTCTCTCCTCTTCACCTGCTTTCCTCCCTCTCTTTCCTCTTTACCTGCCCTCTCTTCTCTCTCTTATCACTCTTTCTCCCCTCTTCTCTCTCCTCTTTACCTGCCCTTACCTGTCTTTACCTGCTCGCTCTCTTTCTCTCCTCTCTCTCTCTCATATTTTTCTCTCCTCTTTACCTGGCCTCCTCTCTGTCTCTCTGTCTCTCTCTCTCTCACCCTTCTCTCTCCATTTTACCTGCCCTCGTGCTCTCTCTGTCTCTCTCCTCTTCACCTGCCCTCCACTCTCTCTCACTCTCATCCTTCTCTCTCCTCTTCACCTGCTGTCCTCTCTCTTCTCTCTTTCTCTCTCCTCTTTCCTTGCCTTCCTCTCTCTCTGTCTCTCTCTCATCCTTCTCTCTCCTCTTCACCTGCTGTCCTCTCTCTCTCTCTCTCCCCCTCTTTGTCTGTCATTACTCTGTCCTCGTTACCTGTCCTCTCTTCTCTCTCTTATCACCCTTTCTCCCCTCTTCTCTCTCCTCTTTACTTGCCCTCCTATTTCTCTCTCTCATCCCTCTCTCTCCTCTCCCTCATCTTTCTCTCTCCTCTTTACCTGTCCCCCGCTCTCTCCTCGCTCTCCTCCGCACGCACCACATCAATAACGACAAAAGCGGGCAGCACAAATATTTCACCGGACTCGTTCCATCAGCTTGAGCGGCTCCATCACGCCGGCTCCATTTGCATTTCTTAAACTGGGCTTGGGCGATGCATTATGCAACCGCGGCAACGCTGTCTGCATAAAGCCTCTAGTTGGGCACATTTTTGAAAATCTAACACTTCATGGATTGTATTTTCTGGCCATTTGATTCCAATGGAAATAAAGGCGGTTCATGTACGCTCCAGCTCAGCGGTTTGAATATTCTGAGGCAAAGGCTCATCATTTTTTTTATTTTTTGAAAAGTTTTGTGTTGGTTTGAGCCACAAGAAAAGAAATTAAATAAGTTAAAAAGTCTTGCATTATCTCTTGTGAGCTTTAAGTCATGTTAAAATGTTATTAAAGTCCCGATGACTAAAGCACAGGTCACAAAAAATGTAAAAACAGAACGTTTTTATTGGTTTTGAATCTGTGTATCATTCGTTCATTCGTTTTTCAAAATAAAACCAAAAATAAAAAAACGAAAAAACAACTATTTGCTTCATTATTTGTGAATGAAAAAATGAAATGAAAAAACAGATAATGATTTGTTTTTTTTTTTCAGTTTTTTTTTTTTCACTACATCACCATGCCTACTTAGCTGAGTGGCTAGCACTCATGCCTCACAGCAAGAAGGTTCTGGGTTTGATCCCCAGGTCGCCCGGATCTTTCTGTGTGGAGTTTGCATGTTTCTCCCCGTGTCTGGATGGGTTTCCTCTGGGTGCTCCGGTTTCCCCCATCGAGCCAAAACATGCTACATAGGTCCAGAACAGTTGATAGTCATGGTCAGTTAAATACAATCAATTCAATCATTGTGTCCTTAGGCAAGACACTTCACCCACATTGCCTTGTATGAAAGTGGTGTGTGTGTGAGTGATGATGGTGGTGGTGGTCGGAGGGACCGACGGCGCCGATTAACATGGCAGCTGTGCTTCTGTCAGTCTGCCCCAGGGCAGCTGTGGCTACAACAGTAGCTTACCATCACCAGGTATAGAGTGACTGAATAATGCTCTGTAAAGCGTCTTTGTGACAAAAAATGTCTGTGAAAAGTGCCCTATAAATAGGGACTTACAACCACTACTTCTGCTGCCGCACTGTTGATACTACTACTATACTGTTGCTGCTTACTACTACTACTACTACTACTGCTGCTGCGCTGTTAATACTACTACTACTACTACTACTACTACTACTACTACTACTACTACTACTACTACTACTACTACTACTACTACTACTACTGCCGCCGCACTGTTGATACTACTACTATACTGTTGCACTGTTGCTGCTTACTACTACTACTGCTGCTGCTGCTGCTGCTACTGCTGCACTGTTAATACTACTACTACTACTACTACTACTACTACTATTACTACTACTGCTGCTGCTGCACTGTTAATACTACAAGGCAAGCAGAAAAGTTACACAGTGCACCTTTTAAATGAACACACTCAATAAAATAAAAAAATAAAAAATGGCGACAAGCGAGTGGCGAATCCTCTACATGTAAAAAGTGACACAGTGCATCTTTGACCTTTTCACCGCCCATTCTTATATTTGGGACTCTTTTGCCTGGGCTCTTTTCCTCTCTCGCCTCAGCCTTCCACCTCAATCCAAACTGAACCAACTTTATCATAGCAGAGACCCGGGGTTAACTCCCCAAAGTTCTCCAGCCTAACCCTTAATCCCGGCTTCCACGTGGCGGCTCCCCTCTTGTTAGCCGCTGCAGCTGACGGTGTGGGCAGAGTGCTCCGACCTGATTTGGCAGACATGGTGCTTGCTTGCTGCTTACTGATGTGTGTAGCATGTGTGTGTGTGTGCGTGCGCTCGCTTCTTGTTGCTACTCGGAGCTCTCCGGCCTCATTGATGTGGATGGCGGCGCGCGTTAGCGAGCACTGGGAGCGCTCGCTGGAGAGTACGGATCAGGTAGTGCTGTCTTGTGGGTTCGGTGTGTGCAGGCCCGCTTTGTCAGACAGCGGTGCGTTTTGGGAGGTGAGGAAGTGCGCGGGTTAGCCTTGTTGGAGCTTGTAGACATCATGCTGCAGACGTGCTGGTAATGTTTGTTGGTAATGTCATAAAAACACGGGAGAAATCTAAGAGTTGGTTCAAGGAGAGTACAGGATGTTCAGGGACGTGATAAACAGTACAGATATCATACAGTACAGTCAACAGACACAGGAGAATGACCTCCGTGAATCAAATGCGAACCTACACAAAATGTATGTCTGTTGTATGTGCTGCAAAAAGCGTTGTTTGTGCTGTTTTAGTTTTTGAGATATTAACAATTCTTTTACAGGTCAAATTGGGGTCAGCCAGCACCCACACTGGAAAAAAAAAGGTTGCTGGATTTGCATAAAAAAAAATAAAAAATAAAATATGGAAAGCGGTTGCATGCAATAAAATGATGTTTAAACAAAAACTTGAAACTTATTTTGATCCCCTCTGCACATAATTTTCTCAAAGCATGAACGTCACTTTTTCATGTTGATGAAATGTGTTCAAATCATGCTGAATACACCTTATCATGAAAATTTGCCTTATTTATTTATTTATTTATTTATTTATTTATTGGATCTCCATTAGTCATTACTGGGGTAAAGACTATTCTTCTTGGGGTCCAAGTTGACATAATTTACAATGAAATGTTCCCTTATAATGACAAAAAGTTCACGACAAGTTTATACAGTCCTGTTCCATAGTATACTACACTACACAACACTACTACAGTTATAATATATCCAATAAATTGCAATGCATAACTAGTGACTAAATATAATTATGTACAATTCCAATATATTTCTTTAACATTTTCTTAAAACTTGGTTCATGCTTGTGAACAGTTAAGGTTTCGGGGAGCGTGTTCCAAAGCAATATCGCTCTGTACAGAACAGTTCTTTTCAGGGCATTAGTCCTGGGCAGTGAAAGTATAAAATGTCCCTGTGATGCTTGTCTTGTGATAAAACCATGCCGATCACAAGAGGGCAGCAGTTGTGCAAACAGACTCAACGGTCTTTGTAAAATACATACATTTTTAAAAAAACAAAATAAAGCTACAAGTAAACCAGGATAGCCTCTCATGCATGACGCTCACTCTGGTCCTAAAAGGGCAATGCAGAGCCAGACGAGCCGTCCTGTTCGGGATTAGTTGGAGTTTGGCAAAATCCTTTTGTGAGGCACTTGATCAGATTACAAAACAGTAGTCTAAATGTGAAAGGACCAGAGACTGTATAACAATGTTAATATTTGAAAAGGGTAAAAAATATGCACAGCATCTTATATTTGAGACGGCTGAACTCATTTTAGCAATAGTGTTTTTAATATGAGCAGTCCATGATAAAGTGGAGTCAGTTTTAACACCCAATAATTTGGCCTCTTTCACCTGCTCAATATCAGCACCTTGCATGGAGAGATTAAGATTGTACACAGATTTTAAAGCACTTTTAGACCCCAAAACCATACATTTAGTTTTTAGAACATTGATTTTTAACTTATTTTCATTCACCCAATTATGAATCACGTCTAGTTTATGCTGAATGATATTTAAATGATCACATGTCTTTGTAGATATATAGTGTGACAATGGCGTATGTTATTAAATTGGCCATATTTAAAACATGAGAAATTTCATTAATAAAAATATTATAAAGAAGGGGTCCCAGACAACTTCCTTGTGGAATACCACATGACAACATTTTTATACTAGAAAGGGAGCCTTTAAATAAAATGTTGTCGTTCAGCCAGATAACTTGCCATTAAATTTAGGGCAGAGCTACTGAAACCATATGCGGACAGTTTACTAAGCAACAGTCTGTGATCAGTCACATCAAAAACAGCACTAAAGTCAATGTAGACCACCCCAACCAGCTGCTTTTGGTCTAAACAATTTAGCCACTCATCAGAAAGAGTAGCCAGTGCTGTAGCTGTTGAATACCCTGCCTTATAAGCATGCTGGAGATCTGAGTTAAGACCACCAACAGTTCTGTATTTGCTTGAACATGACCTTCTCTACTAATCTTCTTAGAATAGGTAGAACACTAATTGGCCTACTGTTTTGGCCACTGAGTTGCTCTCTAGAATTTTTAATAAGTGTTATGACTTTAGCCAGCTTCCACAAATTAGGAAAACAGTCACCTTCAAGACACAAAACATGATATAGTGCTTTTGCAATATGCCGAGCAGAGAGAAGAAGAAGCTTTCCATCCAGATGATCTAATCTAAAAGAGGTGTCACATTTTACAGAGAGGAGAAGCTCTTCCCTGTCCTGTAAAGTAATGGCCTTAAATACAAGGGAACAGTTATTTTTCATCATAATGTGCTTTTTGCTGATTGAAATAGAAAGATCACTCACAGTAGGTGGCATATGATTTCTTATGTCCACTATTTTGTTTACATAAATATAATTAAAGTAATTGGCATTATTTTTAGGTTTTGTTAAAAACTCTTCATTCACTTCCATAAATGTGGGAGGTGACCCTGTTCTATTCTTACCAAGAATATTGTTTAAAGTTTTCCACAATCTTTTACTGTCACAACCAGACTCCTTTAATTTTTGTATATGCACTCCAATCTGATGAATTACCTGAACTACTAGCTGTCTTTTTTAGCATGTCCCTTTCTTTCATGAGATGTTTAAGTTCCTCATCAACTCATAGGGCTCCTGTAGCTCTGAGAGTGCACTTCCTGAATGGAGCGTGTTTGTCACAGACTAAACAGATTCATAAAATAGTCTAAAGCCTTTTCCATGCACCGTTCCTCAAGAACTAAGTCCCATTTAGTATTAGAAATGTCAGAGATGAAATTAGCCTCCCTAAAGAATTTATATATTCTCTTATATACAATATTATGTCCTTTTTTGGGACTTTTCCTTTTTTAATGCTAATATTGTGGTCACTGAAGCCCACAGGTACAGAAACAAGTTTAATGCATTTCTCAGCACTATTTGTATAAAGGTGGTCAATACATGTAGAAGTTACTGTTCCATCACTCATCATTTTTACTCTACATTTACAAGTTGCTTTAAGTTGTATATATTGGTTATATCCTGCAGCTTCTTGTTCATATGACAGTGACTGGGTTTGGTTTTTATGTATAATTAAATTTTTTCTACATAATTATTTTATGTCCTTGAAGGGGTTTAAAGTAAAATAATACAAAATCTTTAAAAGTCTTTAGCTTTACATAGTTCTGTATTGTCTTGAACAGAATCAAAAACGCAGAGAGCACAGGCACAATGAAAAACAATACTCACCGTGTGCTGCTTTTCTTCCTCAAAGCACAATAACTGGTAGAGCATCTGGTATAAAGTCCGCCGACAGCCACATCACCCTGTAGAAGCACATGATAAATGTTCACTAGGAAGTACATGTTGAAAAAATGTCCAATCCAATTCAACTTTATTTGTATAGCACATTTTACAAACAAAACAGTTTCCAAACTGCTTCACATAGCAATGCGATATTTTAAAGAAAAAAAAAAAAAAAAAAACACTAATAGAAAAATAAATAAAATAATAATAATAAAATCAATGAACAAAAATTATAAAATCAATACATAAAAGCAGTACTAAAAAATAAAATAGATAAAAACAATAAATAAATAAATAAATAAAATAAAAGGCAAACAACTCATGCGGTATTAAAAGCCAGAGAATAAAAGTGGGTCTTAAAGACGAGACTTAAAACACTCCACTGTGGGGGCTGTTTGAATGTGGGGGGCAGAGCATTCCAGCGTTTGGGGCTGACCACAGAGAAGGCCCAGTCCCCCCTGGTTTTAAGTCTTGTTTTGGGGACCATGAGCTGGAGCTGGCCCTCAGAACTCAGAGTGCGCGCGGGGGTGTAACTTTGGATGAGGTCTGAGATGTATTGTGGGGCCAGTCCATTGAAAGCTTTAAAAACAAATAATAAAATCTTAAAATCAAGCATATACAGATGTGGACACTGAAATAACTTGAAACTGATAAAAGCAATAATAAATAAATATGTACTGAAAACTGTCCAGCAAAAGTCAAACATTGTTTTTCACCTGTGGTTCAACAGAATTATTACAAAAAACAAAATAATGAAACTGGCCTGGACAAAAATGATGGGACCCTAAACTTAATATTTTGTTACACAATCTTTTGAGGCAAACTCTGCAATCAAATGTTTTCTGTCAATGACACTTCTGCTCTGGTCAACAGGTATTTTGACCCATTTCACTTGAGCTAAATGCTCTAGTTGTCTCAGATTTGAAGGATGCCTTCTCCAGACAGCATGTTTCAGCTCATTTCACATTTTCAGTAGGATTGAGATCTGGGCTCACAGAAGAACACTTCAGAACAGAATGTTTTGTTCTTAGACATTCTTGGATGTTTTTCTCTGTATGTTTTGGTTCATTAACTTATTGGAAGACCCATAACCTACGACTGAAATCAAGCTTTATGACCCTAGTCAACACATTTCATTCCAAAATATCTTGATAGTTTTGAGATTCTGTTGTATTTTGCACAGATTCAAGACACCCTGTGCAAGATGCAGCAAAACAGCCCCAGAACAAAACCAAGCCTCCTCCAGGCTTCACAGTAGGGACAGTGTTCTTTTCTTGGTCTGCTTCATTTTTGCGTCTGTGAACATAGAGCTCATGTGTCTTGTCAAAGAGCTCTAGTTTTGTCTCATCTGTCCAAAGGACATTCTCAGAGAAGCTTTGCTGCTTGTCAGTATGCATTGTGACAAATTCCAGTCTCACTTTTTTTATGATTTGCTTTCAACAGTGGTGTCCTCACAGGAAGTCCACTATGGCTCAAACAGTGACGGATGGTGCGATCTGACACTGATGTGCCTCGCCCTTCAAGTTCACATTTAATTTGTTTGGAGGTTGTTCTGGTTTCTTTGGTTCCATTTGTACAATCCATTTCTTCAATATGTCATAAATTTTCCTCTTGCAGCCACGTACAGGGAGGTTGGCTACAGTCCTGTGGACCTTAAACTTCTGAAGAACACATGTAACTGTAATCACAGGAACATCAAGCTGCTTGGAGATGGTCTTATGGCCTTTATCTTTAACCTGCTTTTCTATCTTTTTTTTTTTTTTTTTTTTTCTTTCTCGTCTCCTGACAGAGTTCTCTTCTTCTCTTTCTCTGGTCCATGTTCAGTGTTGTCTCCATCATGTCTTCGAACAGCACAATGACACATGTCCCCCTTTAAACAGGCAGACTGACTGAGGACAAGTTGGAAGACACCTGTGATGCAGATTAGAGGACACACCTAAGTTTAACATGGCTCTGTTGTCCAAGTATTTACAATCTTTTCTAGGGTTACCATCATTTTTGTCCAGGTCAGTTTCATTATTATTATTATTATTTTTTTTTTATAATTCTGTTGAACAACAAATCAAAAACAGTGTCTGATTTTCAATGGCTATTTGTCAGGAATTTTTTTTATTCATTATTGTTTTTCTCAGTTTCAAGTTATTTCAGTGACCATTGTTAATTTTTCTTTCCTTACCAGAGGGGTACCAACAATTTTGTTCACGTCTGTAAAATCTCTGAAAAGTCTTACCTCCAGATCAACTCTCATAATCCTCCTGCACACTGCAGTGTCCTCTGTAACTGCCCTGTGTCCTGCTACATGCCATGAAAGCTAAAGAAACTCAGGCTATTTTTATTTTTTTTCTGAAATGATGCACTTTGTTTTAAGAGGCACAATTTAGCCATTTTATTTATTTTCTCTAATTCATTTTCAACTGCAGCCCTATATCTAATCTACTGTGTGTTTCAGCCCTGAAAGGGCTTTAAAGTAAAAGAATACAAAAAAACTTTAGTCTTACATGCATTATCAAAACTCTCCATGTGCTTTTCTTTTTTCAGAACTCAACAACAGGAAGAGCATGTGGTTTAAAATGCTCTTAGTGCCACTTCACCCTGCAGAAAAACATAATAAATGTTCACTAGGAGGAATATGTAGAAAAAATCCTGTTGCTGTTCTATGTCCTGAGTGTGTCCTCTGTTCCGGTAACTGTGTCCTGAGTGTGTCCACTGTTCCGGTAACTGTGTCCTGAGTGTGTCCACTGCTCCGCCCAAAGTTTTGGGGAGGATATTTCCAGAGGGAGGAGCTTCAACAGAAATGATAATAAAGTCATGTTTCCTCAGCGTGATTAAAATAGGCAGGTCTTACATCGGCCACAATCAAGCGACCTTTGTAAGATTTAAACATGCTGAACAGAGAATCGTAAAAAAAAAAAAAAGTCATGTTATATTGTTGTCAAATTTGTGTTTGCAACTTGAGCAACCCCTCTCAGACCATTCTTTAAGTGCAGGAAGTTTAAACATACTCTGAAAAGGCCCAAAATGATGTAATTCGTTTGTGCTTTGTTTGTGCTGCAAAAAGTTTTGTTTGTGTTTTTATGGTTCTTAAAACATTAGCAGTTTTATTTTTCGGACAATGATGTCATCCAGCCCCTTAAAATGTTAAACAGACTCAAAACAGGCAGAAAATTACATGAAACTTTGTGCTGTTTTGTACTGTGACAATTTTCATTTGTGCTAGTATATTTCTAAAGTTATTAATCATTATTTTTGTGGAAATTATATGACATAATTTTCGCTCAGCTGATGGCAGCGGCTTTAGCAAAACGCCACAAAACTAGTGAAGAGAAACGATCTCAGGCTGTAGAAAAGTCTGTATTATTATATAAAATACGAATCAAAAGCAAGTTACTAAAGACTGACACAGACGTTTCCACAGCTCCTAGTTTTGCGGAGTTTTGCTTGTGAAATCATAACAGAAATAACAACAAAAAATTTGCCCAAAAAGGAATGGGAAGAAGAAAATTTATTTAATCCCATCACCACTCTTCAAATTTAACATAGGCTACGTTCAGACTGCAGCTTGAAGTGACCCAAATGGTTTTTTGTTTTTTTTGTGTGCTCCTGTATTTGATCTTTTAATGACAGATCTGATTTTTTTTTTTTTTCGAATGCGACCCAGTCCACTTGGATATGTGCTCCTAAAACCGATACATATCCAATCTTTTGACATGTGACTTCAGTCTGATGGGTAGGTGGAATGAATGTGACCTGATCGTTCAGACCGGAGTGTAGTCAATGGAGGGAAAGCGAGGTTAGAGAGTTTATTAATATTTGGGGGGATCGCTGTGTTCAGGCCAAATTGGAGGGGTCTTATCTGAACCCAGTGGTTTTTGAAATGATTGCCAAAGAAACGTCCGAGCGCAGCTACAGGTTGTCCTGACACCAATGTCCACAAAAGAACATGCGAGCCAAATACAAGGAGGCTAAAGATTTGCTGTGTGTGATGTCGTTGTGTCCTCCAACGCACATGTAGGACACTTTTAAAGTTCACACTGGAGATCACATACCAGTCGCATTTAATTGGAAATGTGAACGACCTCGCAAAAAAACAGCTTTCACAAAAAAATCCGAATTAACATTAAGTCCTGCAGTCTGAACGTAGCCATAATGAGCTTACTTTCACATTCTTCTGACATTTTACATTAGACCATATGAACTATTTACAAATGAGGACAAAGAGTAACTGTTGTAGCTTCGTAACACAGCTGTCATCACATTGCAATAATACAAAAAGGATGCCAACAATGGTAAGAAAATTTACACTGGACACTAGTATTGCTCCCTGGCTCATGGAAATGTATTGTTTAAACCCATTTTGTGTTTTCAGATAATCTTAAAACCTTTTTGACTGTGTTTGCATTGTGTCAACATGGTAACTGGGGAACATTGCGCCAATACACATGCATATCAAACACCCCCAGTGTGATGTCACTGCAAAGTATCAATGGAGCCATAAGCCTCTGCAACACCCTCCGACAAGAAATCGTAATACCATGTTTTCCCATCATGTTTAGAGCAAATTGAATTAGTTTCACTTTTGTTTTTGATGCTCTGAGAACCACATCTAAGACCACCTCAGGCATGTTTTTGAACAATGTTATAACATGGTAGAAAGCATAATACTCCCTCTTACTTACTGCCACCATAGGATACTTCTTCACATACTTTACATTTCATATAAACCCAGCGTACAGTATTTACCCACCCAATGCTATTCTCAAATTCTCAAACACGAGATACGCTACAGAAATCCTAGAGTAAACCCAGAGCCAACATCCCGTCATCTCGGCTTAAATCGCAAAGGGAAGCAGATTTATGGTCCCCAAGTGAAAAATGGGGTTGTATAAGGAGTCCATTCAAACTGCAGTACAGTTCAGCACATAAATCACACCAGTGTATTACGTATCAGAAACAAGTCAACTCCGTCTAGTGTTAATGACACAAATTCGTCAACATAGATTTCCCTTGTTTTGAAGTTCACTGATGTAGTTTTCATCATGATTTTAGGCGCCATTACATTGCCTCGCCCCCAAACAGATAGACCTCTTTGAATTAATGATCGACATAGTTGCACACTTTTGCATTTGTATCTGTATAACTTAAGTAGATAATGTTTGTACTTAAAGGCCTGTACCTGACTTTTACCATGTATTTGAGCAGATCTTAAGGTCAAAATAAGTCTTGGTCTTTGAGGGTTTTAAAAAGTGCTTATAAAGTCATTGTGGTGAACAGTTAGGATGCTGAGGTAAGTGAGGACTAACTTTGGACCACTGCCCACCATTTAAAATGAACTAGTTTTGTTTTTCACACTACAAATCAGGTATCATTCAGTCCACACTCAGTGATGGTAGACACTACTGTAGCCACTAGGGACGGGCATTTGATTAAATTTTTGAAAGTCAGGAGACTTGTGATTAATCATTAACGTTTCATATTAAAATTATCATCATTATTATTACTTTTACTAATCTGCATAAATAAACTCACCTTTACAAAATCTAAACCATAACCACTTTCGAGCTTTTGAGATTATAATGTGTTTAATGAAGTTTTGCCACATTTATGTTTTGCAGAAATAAAACTTCAAACCGCATGGTTCATTTGCATAAACTATAAGCGCTCTTTCCTTGTGCATTGATGTGTTTCAGCTTCTGTCAGATTAAAGGACACAACTCAGTGGAATATGAGTGTTCTTTCTCTGACAGAGGGATGGTGATGATGATGATGATGGTGATGGTGATGGTGATGATGATGATGGTGATGATGGTGAGTCTGTTCTGTGTGTGTGTCAAGTTGGAGATGGTTCATGTTTTCAGAGATCAGACGTGAATGTGATTAATCAAATTCTTAATGATAAATTACCGATAGTCGACTAATCATGCCCATCCCTAGCAGGTAGCACTCATACTTCACAGCAGTAAGGTTGTGGGTTTGATGCTTTTCTGTGCGTAATTTGCATTTTCTCCCCCCTGTGTGTGTGGGATTCTTCTGGGCACTCGAGTTTCCTCCATCAACCCAAAAAACATTCACCATAAGTACAATCCTCCAGCAACGGCACTTCTGACCAAGACTAGCAACTAGAACATGTACAGTCCCTGACAAAAGTCTTGTCGCTTATCCATTTTGTAGAAACAAAATCTTATAATCTGACTTTAAATTAATCGATTGGTTTTAGAAATGTCTCATATGAAGCTAAAACCCTCCCAAATTATGCTCAATATACTAAAATAAATTTGCTTCACTGAAGAAAGATTGATCATTTAATGAACACAGAAAGGTCAGATTTTGGCAAGACAAAAGTCTTGTCGTCTTGTCATATGATGCACCCAATCCTAGATTACAGCCTCACCTGTGATCAGTTACTGATCAATCAGTTAGTCGGTGTGTATAAAAAGAACCGCAGCACACCAGACCTTCACATCAACTGCAACTTGACCTCTGACAACATGCCTAAGATCCACCCTGAGACCAAAGCGTTAATTATCAAGAGGCTGAAGACCAGATCCACTGCTGAGGTGGTGACACCTTCAATGTGTCTCAGCGTCAAGTACAAAGAATAAGAAAAAGATCTGAAATGACTGGAGATGTTTTTGACAAGCCCAGGTCCGGCAGACCCCGCAAGACAAGATTCATCCAGAAAACAGTTAAGTTTGGTGGAGGAAAAATCATGGTCTGGGGTTACATCCAGTATGGGGGTGTGCGAGACATTTGCAGGGTGGAAGGCAATATCAATAGCCTAAAATATCAAGACGTATTAGCTCCTCTTACATTCCCAACCATAAAAAGGGTCAAATTTTGCAGCAGGATGGTGCTCCATCACATACTTCTATCTCTACATCAAAGTTTCTCAAGGTGCCCCAGGACTGGCCAGTCCAGTCACCAGACATGAACATCATTGAGCATGTCTGGGGTAGAATGAAAGAGGAAGCATGGAAGACAAAACCAAAGAATCTTGATGAACTCTGGGAGGCATGTAAGACGCTTTCTTTGCTATTCCTGATGACTTCATCAATAAATTGTATGAATCATTGTTGAACCGCATGGATACAGTCCTTCAAGCTCATGGAAGTCATACAAGATATTAAATATGGATCTCACAGCACCACTACTTAATTCACTGATGTTATGCAACCTATTTTTGTATTTGAAGTAAATTATTTGTTAAATTTTCTGTAGGCGACAAAACTTTTGTCTTGCCAAAATCTGACCTTTCTGTGTTCATTAAATGATCAATCTTTCTTCAGTGAAGCAAATTTATTTTAATATATTGAGCATAATTTGGGAGGGTTTTAGCTTTCATATGAGACAGTTCTAAAACCAATCGATTAATTTAAAGTCAGGTTATAAGCTTTTGTTTCTACAAAATGGATAAGCGACAAGACTTTTGTCAGGGACTGTAGATGGGTTCCTTGAGGAGTTGACCTGGCGATTTCAGATTTCCCTACGGGGACATCCAAGTGTGCCTTACCTTACCTACCTTACCTTCAGTGAGAATCTACAATGTAAATAGGACAAATAAAAACTATAAAATGAAAAACATGTTCAAACTTCTGCCTGGTAGTGCATATTGCCTTTTTATTTTCTATTTTTCATCCAGCCCTACTTTCCATCTGCGTCACTGTCCGTACACACTCTATTCCCCCTTCACCCTGATATTTTTGATTTGTCAGGAGCCATCTGACAGCAATACGTCAAAACCAGCCTGCTCGAAATAACACCGCCTTTGTTTGTCGTGCACAGATATACCCATATATGTACCTAGAATATTTAATGCACAAACGGAGCACTCATCATAACCTATGGAGTTTAAATATACGCACATTATGAGTCAGCTGTGCGTGTTGTTTGTTCTAAACTAAGTGAATCACAGTCACATGTGCTAACTAATCTGTGCAGACAATGTAAACATGCTCACTTCAAATGCACAAATCTCACTGTTATGGTAATGAACGATGACAGTGCTGAACACTGAACACTTGAAAAGAAAGTGTGAGCATCATGAACTGCTAGCTGCGTTCCGAATATGAAGTGAGCACGGGCGCTTTTCTGACTCTATTGACTCTGCCTCCAATTCAGTTTGAAATGAAAAAATGTGACCTCTCTTTCTGTAACTGCGGCTGTCAGGTCCTAAAATCTTCATATTAACTAGGGATGTAACGATATTCAAATCTCTCTGTGCGATATTTTCGCTGTACGATATTTGTTGCAATATTTTGTAGAGGCTAACACAGGGGTGGGCAAACTTTTTGGCTCGGGGGCCACAAAGGGTTCTAAAATTTGACTGAAGGGCCGGACAGGACCAGATGGATGGAGTGGAGAGAAAAAAAAATTACATGGGATATGTAGAAAACCTGTGCTTGAATTTTAATTGAAAGTCACTTCAAAGCATTACAACAAAATATCTTTCTAAAACACAGAAAATTAAATAAATATAAATATATTATTATTATTATTATTTATTTATTTATTTTTTATTTATTTTTTTATTATTATTATTATTATTACTAACAGTTTCTATTTTAAAGCACTGAAAGTTCTGTTCTCCTTCGGGATATTATCATCATCACTCTCCTCCTGTCTTTATTTCAAAAACAGTAGAAAATGCAGATCTACTTCTGTTCAATGTGTGTCCTCAGAGCCAAAACTCAACAACGACCAACACAAGGACAGAACAGTGCCAGCATGCCAGTCTGCGAGCAACTTGTTATATTTGGTATGGTGCGCATTGTTTATGAGTGCGTATACATGCACATCAGTACTTACAATCGGATTTTTTGAGTCCTGGTGCATGTATACACACTATCCCAGTTACAAGAATGTAAAGTTGAGTGCAAACGCGTCCAAAAGACAAATACTTCTGAAATACTTTCAGGGACAGAATTTAGTTGTAGCCATCACCATACTTTCTTTAGCCAACCTATCTAAACTGGAATTCTCACTAACGACCAAAATGTGCAATTGCAACACAGCTCTGTACGAGCCTAGGCCCAACCAAATGTAAACAAGCCCAACTGAACCTCTACCCACAGACACGCTCCATGACATGTTAAGACCCCAGCTCTATTGCACTTGTATTTATGCTCACGTAGGACATATACTGCACTACGTGCTGAAACTTCTGGATGTATAAATACCCAATTACACGAAGAGCACATGAGGTCCACTCTACTGCACACAAAAGAGAAGTACAAATCTTACTGAGAAACTGCACCTAGATTATGCACTAACAGCCAGACCCCGATGTTGTTCAATCTGTTATAATTTGTAACACAGCAGCTACAAGATTTCAGACTTTGCTTTGCACAGATTTTCAATGTAAACAGTGCAGCCTTATGTCTGGAACACTTCTACCTCACTCATGGTCCGAATACGCTGCCCAAAAATGACTTCTGTCACTTTCCCATAAAGCATTGCAGCCAACATAATACGCCGCACCTCAATGTATATATAGTGCGCCATCTACTGGGAAACACCGGAAATGCATGAAAAATAAAACATTAACAAGGTTTATTATTGTAATTTATTCAAGTTCGGCGGGCCACATTAAAAGATTTAAAGGGCTGCATACGGCCCCCAGGCCATAGTTTGCCCACCCCTGATTTAGCCTTTATTTTTTATTGAACCGTATCGAATCGATTTGAAATATATCGAATCGAACCAAAAGTGCACTGTATCGAGGCCCATGTATCGGCAACTTATTAATGACATCCGGCCCAATATGGCTGTGAAAACAGAGTGGAGCACAAAGTGTTTTCTGTTTGAGAAGCCAAAGTATGCTGGGTTTTTGTGTTAAACGTGTGTGAATGAAACAAAACAGGTCTGTTTGTGATGAGGAAACAACATTATGATTATTTTAATGTATTTCTTATTTTGTAAAGCACTTTGAATTACTTTGTGTACAAATTGTGCAATATAAATAAACTTTCCTTGCTTTGCCTAAATCAGAAAATGGCGTAATATGGACCTTTAAACCTATTATAATACTCTCTGTGCAGTACATGTGAGTGGGCTCCATGATCAGGATAAGTGATCTGACATGTAAATTTATGTCCCCACCTCCTTTCGTGCTTGGCTCTTTAACACTGTATTGTAACACTGCCTAATTAGCTGCTGATTGTTCACACACTACAGCACAGACTCATTTGAAATTCAGAAATGTGAGAATCAAGGAGCGGGCCCAGTCAAAACTGAGATTACTTTGTTTTGAATCATTTATGCGATGGAATAATTCTTCTTATAATATTGTGGCTCTCTGGAGGAGGTCATTCAACTTTAATCTCGGAGCAGATAAGGTTAGGCTTATGAACTCATGAGGGGATAAGAGAGAATAGAGAATGTTCGTAAAGTATGGTTTTAACTTTCTCTTTCCATGGAAACCTTCAAGTGGCATGCCCCCTCCAGAAAGTTACACAGTTACTTCAAGTTTTTGTAAGATTTAGGCCCCATCCACACTAGTACATATTCGAGTCGTTGTTGTTGCGGATGCAGTATTCGTTCACACTATTCCGATGGAAAATGGCTCCAGAGACAGAATAATCTGGTGCCGCCAGCTCCCACGAATTCATCTGATTACGGATCTGATTCGGCACTGTGTGGATGCCTGAAAATGTTGATATGCTGATGTAGGAGCTCTAGTTGCGTCCTTATTGAACCACGTCACTGTGACTTGTGCCTTCCTGGTTTACTGGGTTGGTGACATCGGTCATGTGAGGTTATTGTGGAACACAGTTTAAACAAACCATAGACAAACGGGAAACAGCAGAGCTAGAACTACTACTTTCACATCTTCCTCGGCTTGAAATCAGCTGCTGCAACTTCAGGCACAGTGCTCCAGTTCCTTGTTTTTACCACCCACGTAACTTCATGACAGCGTGACTCCAGCGTAGTCATGTGACTAACATTTCAGGTGGTTTTGTGTTTCTGTGTGGATACGGAAGGCTTTGATTGCAGACACAGAAACGACATGTCTGGACACAAATCGTTTCCGATATGGTGATTCGTTTCAGTGTAAATGTAACCTTAAAGGGCTATAGTAGTTCTTTTAGTTGTCAGTGTATAACTTTCTGGAGGAAGAATGTCATGTACATAATTCTATGGAAACAGAAAGTTAAAACCATATTTCGGAACATTCCCCATGGAGACAGATATGTTTAATGCCATACCGTAGAAGATTATAGCCAAACGAACCACATTTCCTTGGAAACAAGCAGGAGCAGAACCATCTCCAGGCCAAATAAGAGTGAGGTTTGTGGAGATGCAGCCCCGCTCAGAGTAAGGACTTTTTGAGTGCAACGAAAACAACCAAAATAGAAAAAAAACAAAACAACTACTGACTAAAATGTGAACTCTATTTTAGCTTTAAAGGGACAGTCTGGGATTTTAGACATAGGACCTCATTTCCTAGTGAGCCAGAGTGTTGGAGACGTGTGGAGACACGTTTCTAAATATTCTATCCAATCCTTGTATTTGCAGAGGTCGCTGGTGCTAGGCTAGTGCATGTCAATGGCTATAGTTATCCTGCCACTAAAAAGTGTTACCCATTCCACAAAACACCCGAAGCAAATATCTATTATTACACCAGACTGTCCATATAAATGTGTGTGTGTTGATAGAACAATTTTAGAAGTAAAACCAACCTTGCATTTGACGGATTTATGTGTGAGCAGCAGCAGCGAGTTGTACTTCCTGATAGAAAGCTTGGCAGCGGTGGACTGATATCACCTAGCACCTGTCTTACAGGCAAAGTAAAATTCCGCTGCTGCTGAGAAAATAGTCCCTCGACATGCGACGATTCATGCAATGCAAGGTTAATTTTATTTCAAACATTATTCTGTCAATACAGACATTCACATCAACAGTCTGGTGTAATAATAGATTTGTTTCAGGTGTTTTGTGGAGTTGGTAAGACTGTTTTTAGTGGCAGGATAACTATGGCCATTGACATGCACTAGTCTAGCACCAGCGACCTCTGCAAATACAAGGACTGGATGGAATATTTTAAAAAAGTGTCTCCACATGTCTCCAACACTCTGGCTCACTAGAAAATGTGGTTCTGTGTCCAAAACTCTGGACTGTCCCTTTAACTATAGGATCTATTTGAAATCTGAGCACAAAAATAGAAATTTGAGTAAGTTTGGTGAAAATGTATGGACTTACAAAACACAGAAAGGTACCTACTGACATCACAAGATCAAACTGACTATTTGGAGCTTTTGAGGAGACATATTCAAATATTTAGCATTTTTATCATCCAGAGTAAAGCAATAAATGTCAACTTCAATTTAAAACTTAAGTACTCGCCCATTTCTAAACTGTATCTTGGGTGACACAGTGGTGCAGTGTTTAGCGCTTTAGCCTGAGACTGAAGAGATTGTGGATTTGACTCTCAAGCAGTGTCTTCTGTGCTGAGTTTGCATGTTCTACCTGTGCCTTCATAGGTTTGCTTTGTGTGAAAGATATTCTCAATTTTAGTGGGACTACAAAGGTCAGCAAAAATCTAACTCTTCTTAATATTATTACTATTCTGTCCAACCATGGCAAAACAACCCCATTCTGATACATTTAACATAGTCTTTTTCCACCATTATTTTCCAATCTACTCGCTTTTTCTCTTTTTTCAATTCCTCTGTGTCCCCTCTGTCTCTCTTTAAGGACGGCAGGCACTTTTTCTGCTCCTGCCAATCCTCCTCCAATCCTTGAATTAGCACATGTCCAGCAGCTGCACTTCCATCAGCCTGCACCGATCCACACACCAGATTAGACCAGGAAAGGAAACTCCGAAAAAGACAGCGGCTAGAATGTCAAGGCTTTTGGATGTCTGATGCTTAACGGTTTTTACCAATTATATTCCATACACAAAGGTTATTTTTACTCAATACTGATTCTGATGATTCTAAAGATGATAATTAAAAACGATTTATATAGACAATAGTCATTAGAGTCATAGTCATTGTTATTTAAAATCATAGTACTTTCTTTTATATTTTCAGGTGGTTTTATATCTGTGTGACCCCCTCAGTGGTCCAGGTAGGTTCCATAGTGGTCCATGTATTTGGGCTCTTATACTTGTTGGCGATTGAGCTCAAGATCATTCTAAAGCTTTGACAATTAATCTTTTGATTGTGCACTATGAAATTTTAGTAGTAGTAGTAATAGTAGTAGTAGCAGCAGTAGTAGTAGAAGCAGTAATAGTATATAGGAGCCTTAGTAGGAATAATTTGTAAGATTTGACACTTAACTCCTCCATCTAACTTAAGAAAACCACTTTTGTGTAGTAGTAGCGGTAGTAGCGGTAGTAGTAGTAGTAGCGGTAGCAGTGGTAGTAGCGGTAGCAGTAGTAGTAGTAGCGGTAGTAATTGTAGCGGTAGCAATAGCGGTAGCAGTAATAGAAGCGGTAGTAGTAGCAGTAGCAGTAGTAGTTGCTGCAGCTTTAGTAGGAATACTTTTTTGTACAAAGTTTGATGACTTCTCCCATATGTAGTGGTAGCAGTAGTATTGGTAGATTTGACATCATTTAACTCTCCCTCTCTATGAGTATTCGTAGTGGCAGCAGTAATATTAACAGTAGTTGCAGTAACAGTAGTAATACCAAAAGTAGCAATAGTTGTAGTAGCATTAGTAGAAGTAATAACAGTAGTAGGAATAGATGTAGAAGCAGTAGTAGTATATAGGAGCCTTAGTGAGAAACATTTGTAAGATTTGACACTTGACTCCCCTAAATAACACACTTTTGTGCAGTAGTAGTAGTAGTAGTAGTAGTAGTACTGGGAGCACCAGTACTGGTAGTACCAGTAGTAGTAGTACTTGTTGTATCAGCAGCTTTAGTAGGAACACGTTTTTTTTGATGACTTCACCCACATTCCCGTTTGTGCAGTAGTATAGTAGTAACAGTCGTCGTAGTAGGAGCAGTAGTAGTAGTAGCCATAATAGCAGCAGTAGTAGGAGTATATAGTAGTAATAGTAGTATACAGTAGTAGTAGTGGTAGTCGTAGTAGCAGCAGCAGCAGCAGGAATAGTAGTAGTGGTGCCATACCACCTCCAGAAATTTACACAGTAAGTGACAAAGTTTTGGTCAGATTTAAAGAGCTATTGTAGTTCTGTTAGGCATCTTGTAGTAGTAACAGCAGTAGATGTAGTAGCAGTATTAGTAGTAGTAGTAGTAGCACCAGTAGTCATAGTTGTTGTTGTGGTGGTGGTAATAGCAATCCATTGTAATAGAATAACTGACCACATCGCCCCTTTGTCCTCCCATCCCTGTGTTGTGGTCCTGAAGCGTATCTCCTGCTCTCCTCTGGCCGAGCGATTGAATTAAGCTCTGAGCCAAACAGCGTTCCAGAACAGTCCTTTACAGATCCACATCCTGATAATCCCGATGAGAATTTCAGCTCCTTCTCTGGCCCTCACATCTCCTCAAAGGCAGAGACACTGACATCTGAACAGCGCCCAGAATGCCAACGAGTCCGTCCACTTCCAACTTTCCAGGAACTAAACCGGGAAAGAAAATGCCCACCACACCAAGTATAAGGACCGTGCTTCACCATTACTGCTCTATCACAACTCAAATCATCAACTCTTCCAAGATCCTGCAATTATTATGCAAAATTAACTCTTATAGACATGTTATAATGTTGCTACGGTTGTTTCAGTTTCTTTTTTGAGTCACCCCTCCTTTTACTCCCCAAGTCACTCACCAAGAAGAAATCAAAACCATCTTCGTAATTTTCGGCATTTATTTGTATTTTACAGTTATTTTGGCACAAATATATCAATGTTTTTATGAATCTATCTCCATTTTATCCCTTGTCAAGTGTCAGACCTCGAGACAAGACAAAGTCCAAGTGCCTTCAAGACTGAGACAAGACAGAGTCCAAGTGCCTTCAAGACTGAGACAAGACCAAATTCAAGGGCCTTCAAGACCATGAAGATAGGGTCCAAGCGCCTTCAACACCGAGACAAAAGTGAGTCCAAGCGCCTTCAAGACCGAGACAAGACAGAGTCCAAGTGCCTTCAAGACCAAGTCAAGACCGAGTCCAAGTGCCTTCAACACCGAGACAAGAGTCCAAACGTGGTTGAGTCCAAGACAAGACCAAGACCACAAAAAAACACTAAACTCCCCAATCTAATTTAAGAAAACCACTTCAGCGCAGTAGCAGTAGTCACATAACATATTTAGATCATCGTGTTACCTTTTATTGGTTTGAAACGTATATAGTCACCAAAAAAAAAAAAAGTACTAAACTGTGTAATTAGTTTCAGTTTCTTCCTTAAGTCTTCCCTCCCCTTGCTCCCTGCACCACTTCACTCCCCCTTCAGAGCGCTATCACAGCAGAACCTGTGCTCTAAATAAACTACAGCACATCGCATTAGGTTTGTGAAGCTGTAGTGTGTTGTTTTCTATCTTGTTTTTGCAGATTTATGGAGAATTGACTGAGCACTGGGCAGAATCGTACCATAAACCTTAAGGGGGGTTTGAAAAGGGCCTGGGAGAGATTGCTATATAACTAGTCAAACATGCATGGATGATGTCTAAACCCTTTTCAGGCACGTTTTTGATGAAGGAACAGCGTTATAACATGGTAGAAAGCTCCAAAAAATCAGAGTTGAATAATTGAACTGCTTCCCTCTACTTACCTACATCTCCTGTGTTGTGTGTTACTGAAGCCTATCTCCGCCGCCTGATCTATCGAATTAGCTCTGAGCTCCAAACCAGTCCGTCAAGTCCTGATAATTCCGACGAGAACTTCAGCTCCTCCACTGGCCCTCGACTCTCCTCAAAGGCAGAGGCACTGACAACTGTAAAGAATGGTCTCGCATACTAACAAGTCTGGTGCGGATCCGCGAGCTTGCAACTTTCCAGGAAATAAGCCAGGGGAGGAAATGCAGAAGAGCAGTGTTTGGGATGCAGCACAAGTCTCCGTTCAGGCTCTCGTTGAGTTAAAATGAGTTTGCAAGATAAGGCTGTTCACAAGATATAGCCCGTAGCGCAGACGTTGGCGTGAAATTCCACCCCAATAAGAATATGTGGTACCTTTTCTTGGGAGCGATGCGTTCAGTAGTGTTGAAGATGTGAACACTAATGGGGTTGTTGTGTTTCTGTAGTGTAGTTGTAGTGACAAAGTTGTATTGTTCTGATGGCAAAGTGGCGTAGTGGTTGGTTTGCCTCACAACGGGAAGGATTAGAGTTCAAAGGTGAAGTTTAAATCTCCCCTTGTCTGCTTTGGTTTACTCTATTTCAGTTTCAACATGAACAACTATGGTGAAAAATACATCGCTATGTAAAAAGTAAATCAAAATCCACTTTACTTCTATAGCACATTTTACAAACAAAGCAGTTTCCAAAGTGCTGCGCAGAGATCATAAAATGAAGACAACAAAAAGGTAAACTGATAATATTTGGTCATACTAGTCCTAAAACAATAAAACCAAAAAAAAAAAAAAACCCACCAAAATAAAAGCAAAACCACAGAAATAATAAAATAGCAGTTAAAAGGAAAATAAAAGACACAGAGGACTACACAACTCACGCAATGTTAAAAGTCAAAGAACAAAAGTGGGTTTTAAGATGAGACTTCACTTAACACTCCACTGTGAGGCCTGTTGGGACGTGGGGGGCCAGAACATTCTGGCCGACCACAGAGAAGGTCCTGGCCCCCTGGTTTTTAGTCTCGTTTTAGGCACCACGAGCTGGAGCTGGACCTCGGACCTTAGAGTACACAGGTTTGTAAATTTGGATGAGGTCTAAGATGCACTGTGGGGCCAGAACATTCAAAGCTTTAAAAACAAACAATACAATCTTAAAATCAACTTAAAGGAACTGGAAGCCAGTGCAACAACACTAAAAAGTAAAATGACTAAATAGTAAATGGTCTCTTTTTTTCTATAGCGTTTTTCCACTTTCAAGGATTCATATCAAGAAACCACTCACCTATTCAAACACACACTCATACACCAATGTACACAGACACTGGGGGCGAGATGGGTTAAGTGTCTTGCCCAAGGACACAACAACAGCATTCATCTTTGGGAGCTGGAATCACACCGCCAACCTTCGGATAAGTGGACAAACACTCTTATCAAATGAGGGACTGGCACTATATGTTTTTGGGTGTAGGGTCTGAAAGCTTTTCTTCACAGAGAGAGGGTTGAATGGAAAATATCATTTTTCCAGGCCAGGAAAAGTCATGGAATTTTGCAAATTCAATGAAAGTCTTGGAAAAATCCTTTTAGTATTTCTTTCACGCAATGTGTGTGCCTTTTGTTTAAAAGAGACAACACTAAATGCACTGACAGTATTTTGAATGATAAAAACTATAATACCAATTCATAAGGTGAGTGGAAAGGGTTAACATTTCATATTTAGCCCTAAAAGTCTAATCAATTCTACACATGTAGGGTGGTGTAAGTCATGGAAATTCACAAAATTTTTGAAATTTTGTCAGTGAAAAAGAGTGGGAATGAATGTGCAGCATGGGCCTATATTTTCTGTTACGTAAGAAAGAAAGAAAATACACACAAAGTTTTATTGTAAGACTCTAATATTAATATTTAACTGCACAAAAGGAGACAATACTCTTTCTTAAAAGTTTGTGGTTGTGTGTTTGTGGGTGAGTTTGTAGTCAATTTAAATAGGCATAATTTGAGGAAAATTATCCAAATCGGTTTATATATCGGCAGAGGTTATAGGCCATCAGTTTCTCTGGATTCTAAATCATTGGTATCAGCAGTGACCAAAAAAACTATATCAGTCAATCTCTAGCCTTTTAGGAGCAATAGTATCTTTTCCTATACTACCTTTCTTATATTCTGGTCTAGATTCTCCCTCTTTCTGTCTATCCCACACCTCAGCAATCCACTTTTTTTTTTTTTTTTTCTTGTCATTTCTCAAAACAAAAAGCCTTTAAAATCAAAATGGCAGTGCAATTACCTGACACTCAAATGCGTGTACTTTTGGGCTTTACACATCATACTTTAAACGCTGATGGGCAGCTCCAAACAGCTCTTGTGCGCTGTTTGACGTAGATCTGCCGCAGAGTGATTGACTATGGACCTTTAACTGCTAATTATTTAGTGCCTGATATTCTGACAGAAGCAAATGTGAGTAAATATTATCAAATGCCAAACACAACAAAGCCAGTTGGTTTGTGTTTTTCTTCAAGGACAGACTGTGCTAATAGAGCTACACTCAGTCCTGAGCTCTGCAAAAGTACAAGAAATATGTAATCAGAACTGTGTAAACAAAGTAGCTGTCCTCTTGTTGGGTGTGTATACCTTTGCAAGGAAAAGTGCTCCTGGTAAAGTGAAGGATTTTTGTGTCCATCATTCTGAAACAGATTTATAAATGTTTTATCTAATGAGGCGGATGCATATTTGGGAAATCCGTGCATATTTGGCTGTAGCTGAGCATGAAATAAATATTTGTAAACTCTCGAATGAGTCCAGTCGTACATAAAATGTGTTGTATTTTATCCATCAGAATACGAATTGAAAAGTTACGACATCAAGAATTACAATAACAAAATCATGACTCTGCTGTCAAACATACGTCATCACATTATTTTACATCACATTACATTATTTATTATTTATTATTCATTATTTATTGGGCAGAAGAAACATTAATGAAGATGCCGGATTTTTGCACTGCATACGAAACCTAACCAGGACTGATCCCAGGCTTGAACCAGGAGGACTAAACCAGGACTGAACCAGGACTGAACCGGACACCCTGTTCCGCGGGCTCGGGGTTCTCCCTCTCTCTCTCAAGTCCAACATTAGTCCTGGTTTAGACCTGGATTAGTCCTGGTTTAGTCCTCCTGGTTCAGTCCTGGGATCAGTCCTGGTTTAGTCTGGGTTTAGTCTGGGTTTAGTCCGGATTTAGTCCGGGTTTATATCTGGCTGTGGATCTGGTTCAGTCATGGTTCAGTCATGGTTTAGTCCTCCTGGTTCAGTCCTGGGATCAGTCCTGCTTTAGTCCTGGTTTAATCCTCCTGGTTCAGTCCTAGGATCAGTCCGGGTTTAGATCTGGTATTGTCCTAGTGTAGTCCTAGTGTAGCCCTGGTTTACTCCTGGTTTGGTCCTGGTTTAGCGCTGGTTTATTCCTGGTTCAGTCCTGGTTTAGTCCTGGTTCAGTCCTGGTTTATTCCTGGTTTAGTCCTGCTTTAGACCTAGTGTAGTCCTGGTTCAGTCCGTATACAGCAAAAAAAGTCTGGCATCTCAATCGATGTTTCTTCTGCTCAATAGATAAGTGAAGTGATGACAGATTTTTGACAGTCGAGTCACGTCAGTGAATTCATATTCGTACTGAAGAAAACGTAATCGTAAATTTTCATTTCGTTATTGTAATTCTTGATGTCACAACTTTTCAATTTGTATTCTGATGGAAAAAATACACAATACGCACAGATTTCTATTCTCTGAAAGCTTTCAAACTCCATAAAGAGCTCCTTATACTGTACATAATATATCTGAACTCTAAGACACTTTTTGCTCAAATACATGGGGGGGGGGGCCTTTCAACACAACAGCAGTAATCCTGGCTGGAATCCCATTAAGATCATGGTTATTATGGGATTTCACTGAAAGAGCAGTCTACAGCAGATGGAGAAGGAAAGCTGTGGGCATTGTACAGTCGTCACTTTCCTATCCACACACAGCTAAAGCCAGCATTAGCACTGCATTAACTCACTAACTGCTCGCCTTTCTAAAACAATTATGCAGATTTGACTGTAATGTTTACACTGTAGCATTCATTAAGGCTAAGGAGTAAAGCAGACTACAGTGACCTGAGTGATAATATTTGCAGAGATAAGGGTATTTCAAAGTATGAAAATACATATGCAAAACATGTAAATTTATAATTAATTTAGTTGTTTGTCTGCTTAGTACAGTTCATATTGATGAACACATGAAACAAGCCTGCCAAATCCATGTATCATTCATTCATTTGTTTTTCAACATAAAACAAAAAATCTGAAAATGAAAAAAACAACTGTTATCTTCATTATTTCTCTCCAAAACCAAAATGAAAAAATTCATTTGTTAAGTTTTCCAGTGTATATTTAAAAAAATAATGGAAAAAAATGGATACCTTCCGTTTCCCGTTTTCGTGACTTAAACTGCGATGCCGGACTGAACCAGGACTAAAAAAAGACGAAACCGTTTTCAGTCCTGGTGTAGTCTCAGTCCTGGTCTTAGTCCTGGTCTGGCCCTGATCTGGTCCTGGTCTGATCCAGGACTCAGTCCCGGTCTGATCCCGGTCTCAGTCCTTGTCTCGGTTTCGGTCTCAAACCCGGTCTCACTCCCGGTCTCGATCCTGATCTCAGTCCTGGTCTCAGTTCTGCTCAGGTCCCGGTCTCAGTCCTGGTCCTGGTCCCAGACTCAGTCCTCATCTGGTTCCGGTCTAAGTCTTGGTCTCAGTCCCAGTCTGGTTCCAGTCTGGTCCCGGACCTTGTTCAGTCCTGGTTCAGTCCGTGTGCAGCGCAAAGGTCCGGCATCGCAGTTTAAGTCACGGAAACGGGAAACGGCCGTTATCTGTTTTTTCCATTATTCATTTAAACAAAAAATCGAAAACTGAAAAACAAATCGTTATCCCCCTTTTCATTTTGGTTTTGGTGCAATGTGCCACTCTGAGCCACAACTGAACACGCCAACAATCCAGCGATCCCAGACAGCACCCTCCCCACGCGCTACAACTGAACAAAGCCCAGTCACAGTGAACGAACAAACAAAGTCCAACTGACCCATCCAACTGTTGTGTTTCGTTTAAAGTCCGGTGCAAAAACGTTCGAAAATAGACCATTTAATGACGTGTGGCTTATAAACCAGAGTGCCTAATAGTCCGGAAAATACCGTAATACCCCTTTATATGTACAACATTTTCCTTACCCTCTTTAACCCTCCTATACCCGTAGGTACATTTTTGTACATCTAAATTTTTCTTTTTTGCATAACTTTGGCGTTATTTCACCAAATAGCATGTAGCATGTAGCGTGTACTTTTAATTTCTGTGTTTTTTAAATTTTTTTATTAAGATCACATTAATTGAACAGTCTGTAATCCTAATACTCACACCTGTCGTCCTTCGGTACATTTTTGTCCCAACTGACTTCCATTCAAAATGGCTTTTTTATTGCATATTTTTACTTTTTGATTTATTTTGCACTCTTTGGTGTTGAAAACCCTTCAAAATGTTTAGTTTTAGTATCTCTTTGATTTTTTTTTAGATTTTTCTTTTTACTGTATCAATAGAAAGATGTTTCTATTTGGTATGTGTGATTAGGGCAGAAGTAAAAGAAAACAATGATATAAAGAAGATGAACACAAATCTGTACTGCATAAAAAAAAATATATATTGTGGTATTCTTTTTCTATTTTTGTCATGAAGGACCACTATGTGAGATTGCGCAAAAACTAAAAGAATGTAAAAATCGGTGTTGGCACTGTTTTATGACATCCCCAGCCTCTGATAACTCCAACACAAACTAAAATGATTTGAAAAATATCGAACTAACCCAGTACAATCATATTTCGCTCACTGATAACATCACAAGGCAATCGCTTTATTTATAGATTGTTCCTGATCACCTCGCCTTCTTGGTACCAATCCCTTCTCCAGTATACAGTAGAATCCATGCTCCTCCATTGATCCTTTCATATTTTTCTATTGTTTCCACTAGTTCTGCTCTGGATCCATTAACTTCTCTAGGCTTTGATGTTACGAACAAATCAATCCGTGTAATGTCATTTCTTGGAATCAACTCTTTCAGTGGAACTCTATACTTGACCTTCAATTATCCAATGCACACTGTTTCATAGGAAAAAAAAACTAATTCTGCATCAAGAGCCAGTGAATAATTAGTGTAAAATGGCCGATCCAAATTGATACGAGACCAGGCTACTCACTCAGGCGTCAGCTAGTGGTCCGTTCCAGTGTAATACGATGATCTGAGGAGCTAGCACGGGCGCTGTTAGCATGCTGCTGAAATGCTCTGCTCGCTGAAATCAATAGCGGTTTCTATATCCGTGTATTCAGCCAAACACTTGAACCCATTTGACACGACTTTTGTGGTTTTCAGTTTATTTTGTAGTTTGTAAGATGTTCATTTTGAGAGTTGCGAGTGGCGATAATGCGCCAGGAACAGAGGTTAACGTTGAGGTAATGGTGAATCAAAAGTGTGGTCAAAAGGTTGTTTTGAACTGCAAACAAAAAAAACAACTTACTATATATATGGCAATAACTTATAGGCTTGGAAGTACACAACACACCAGTAATGTAATCATTTTAAATATGATTAAATGCGCAATATGTAAATTTTCTTTTTTTTTTTTGTATAGATAAGTCATTGCTCTTCCGGAAATGTTCCACAGTATGACAATAAACAGCTTTCCACAGATCTGACCTGTAACTTGGTCTGGTTTGGTCTCCATGAAGATAGAAAGGTTTAATTTCATACATGTAACATTCCAGACAAAGCAATAACATCACGAAGAACAACATTTGATGGACCCTCCACCAGAATATTTACACAATGCATCTCTAAATGTAATCAGCCCATAATGTAATAACAGGCCAATAATGTAGAGATCTGTGTGGGACAGAATTTTCAGTCCTGCTCCCACCCGCAATTCCCGCGAGATGGGGACGTTCGCTTTCTTAAACTCTGTCAAACATGAAGAGGTGGAAAGGAATTGTCTAAAATGTGCGCGAGATTAGACCACGAGTTTAGGCTACCTAAAATGTACTTATTAATACCAAATAAAATTTCCCGCAGAAATGATGTATGATAAACATACATTAATCATTTGTATATTTTAGTTTACACTCATATTTAGTTTGTGAGACTACAGTTTATTATCCCACCCGCTCCTGCATTGTGCAGTCCTGCTCCCACCCACATCCACGCCCGCAATGAGCTTTCAATATGTGTTCCGCACTGCACTGTTTTGAGTCATGTCCCGTGTGCTGGGCTCTACAATAATATAATAACTATGGACATTAATAACACTATGACCTATTGACAATAATGTTATGAGTCAGTGATTTTTAAACATTTTACACCAAGTACAACCAGAAGAAAATATTCAACTTTCTGAGTGCCACCAGGTCAAAACCAGGTCTATTACAGGACTATTCTAGGTCTAATCTAGGACTAAAACAGGTGTGTACCAGAACTATTGTAGGTCTAATCTAACCAGTGTTTAACAAAGACTGGGTCATGACCTTCAGGTGGGTTTTTTTTTGGGGTCGCCTTGTCACAATCTGCATGTAGGTCTGCAATATACAGGGCTACATTTAAAGTCCACATAGGCGACTTATGGATCTTTGTATTGCTGGTTCAGTTACTGTTTTTCATTGTTTAAAACTTGAGTAATACTAACTGTTCAGAGAGACACGATCAGTCAACAATAAAATATCCTCATTAATGTTCAATAATGGTCAAATTCAACTTTATTTTACGATTTACGAACGATGTCTATTGACTTGGGTCGCGAAGGTTTGTGACTTTTAAAATATGGGTCCCTGGAAAAAAAAAAAAAGTTTGGGAAACACTGATCTAATCTAGGGCTAAAAACAAACTACCACTGCTACATGTACCACAGTTTGAAGGTACATTGCACAACTTTTCTGGTGGACAGTCAGTCACCTGCTTGTCTAAGAGAAACAACTATAGGCTACATTACAGGTCGGATTTGTGGAAAGGCAACCCTATTCACAAAGAGAATTGTTGTATTTTTGAACAATAGAAGCACAATTTTATCATTGCATTTATACAGCGCCTTTCATGACACCCAAAGTGCTTTTCAGTTCATTGTTTGTTCATGCCACACTTAATGGCGGTAAGCTGTTATTGTAGCCACAGCTGTCCTGGGACAGACTGACAGAAATGAGGCTGCCAATCTGTTCCAACCACCACCATCACACATGCACACTCCACTTTCATACCAGGCAATGTAGGTGAAGTGTCTTGCCTAAGGACAGAACCACCCCCCACCGTGGCACCTGATATTCCTAGCACTCTCCCATCCAAGTACTAACCAGGCCCGGCCTTGTTTAGCTTCTAAGAAACCAGTCTTTGCTAAGTTGGTATGAACACAGGTAATGGATAAATGCTAGATCAGGGGTGGGCAAACTACGGATTAAACCTTTTAATCCGGCCCGCCGAACTGGAATAAATTACAATAATAATCCTTGGTGATGTTTTATTTTTCATGCATTTCCAGCGTTTCCCAGTAGATGGCGCACTATATATACATTGAGGTGCGGCGTATTATGTTGGCCGCAATGCTTTATGGGAAAGTGTTCTTACAGGAGTTATTTGGACCATGAGTGAAGTAGTGGTGTTCAAGATATAAGGCTGCACTGCTTCATTTCTGAGTTGGTTAAATTCAAAAATAAGAACTGTTGAAACATTATGCTGAAAGTCTTAACACATGGAACATCTTAAGAGTCTTGTTGAATTGCACATATAGGTGTGAATGTGTGTGATTTTGTGGTGTGGGCTCTGTTTCTCAGTAGAACCTAATGGCTCACAATTCGCCTTTGCCCGTGATATGCAGTGGAGCAGATCTGATAATCTTTCATGTGTTCTGAATGTTTCGCGGCAATGTTGTAGTGCGCTTCCTACGTAAGTGTAAATACAAATATAATACAGCCGAGTTCTTAACACGTCATGTCCTGTGTTCTGTCCGGTCCTTCAGGAAAATTTTAGGACCCTATGTGGCCCCTGAGCCAAAAAGTTTGCCCACCTCTGTGCTAGATAGATGTGTTTAATGCTGTACAATGGGACATTTCAAGCAAAGCAATAACACTCCATGTAAACAGCAGGTGACAGACCCTCCACCAGAAAAGTTGCGCAATGCACCTTTAAGAAACAATGTAAAAGCTGATCACATTATTGGCTGGTTCTTACATCTTTGGCTTGACAAGCACATTTTCTCTGATAGTGTAATAAATGTAGCCATAATGTAGTAATTATTGTCAAGATATTATTACGTTATTGGGCTCAAGAGCTGCTTATACAATCTGTACTTGGGGTAGACATAGAAAATATCTGATACAGAGCCTTTATGGTCTTTATTTTGCCCCATTACCCGTCTATTCCCCTTTGGGCTGGATTTCCTTGAGTGACGCCAAAAGTAGTGACAGTTAGCAACCACTGTTCAAGAGCATCAGATGATTGGGGAAAGGAAATGGCCATATCTTTGGAATGTTTTGGATAATCATTCCTCCTTCCTCCACCCCTGAATCTACCTCCCGGCCACTACCTCCCAACCCCCCGTTTGACTTATCAGTTTGTGCTTGAGTGCGGCGCTTGCTTGTGAAATGGTTGTTTGGGCCCGGTGCTCAAAGTGGAAATTCCATTAAGTTTTTTTTTTTTTTCTTTAGAGATCCCAACTTAGATGCACAGGTAGCAGACAGGTCCCTAAGAGCCAACAATACTACAGCACCAATGTTTGCTGAGGCAGATGAAGAGGTCAGGTCACTTTTGGAGTTCAGATAAAAGAGGTCATTTTCTATCTTGCAGTGATGGGACTTTCAGTTATTTTGGGGGATCCGGATCTTTTGGATCCATTTGTTTCAAAGAGCCATTCAAATGTCCGGCTCTTTTTATATTTATTTACATGACAGAAGTCGATGTGAGAACTAATTTTTATCTCTAAACTACTTGAAGAGATAAATGACTAAGGGTAATATTTGTCTAAAATTGTCCCCACACAAACCAGGAAGTGCACGTTAGCATGCTGGCTGTTGTTAGCATTACCATGGTGACAAAAAAGTGAAGAAAAGTGGTTCTAGACTCGTCGTGGTGAATAATTAGGATGCTCTGAAGGCATACAGGAAGTAACTTTGAACCACTGCAAATTGAAATTGAACTAGTTCTGATTTTAAATTTTAAAAAATCAGGTTCTTTGCCATTAAGTAGAGAAGTTAGACAGTGACATTAAGATGTTTTACACATTAATATGTATTTTCAGATAAGATTGGAATTTGAAAAATTAACCACTAAACAAAAAGAAGAATCCCATACATCAGAACATGTTTGTACAAGTTTAAACTCCAGAGTTGGCAGGTTTTGTTTTGGATTTTTCCCCATTCAGAGACAGGATATTCTATTTAGAAATACACCAAAAGAAAGTCTCAGAAGATTTGAACTTTTATTCACACAAAGCTGATCTGTAGTAACCTGAGGGGTAGATAACAGCTACATAACAGTTTTGTCTTATTTTATTTGTGTTTAAAGGAAATAAATGCTGTTTTCATTCTCTGCACTAGTATCGGTTCATATTGGTTATCAGCAGGTATCATATTTTTCGGACTATAAGTCACACTTAAAATCGACAGTGTGCCTTATGTAATTATTCTGGTTGTGCTTACTGACCTCAAACCAATTTTATGTGGTGCACGGCGCTCAAAAATCTGTACGACTTTGGTAAGCTACGAAGCCACAGCGCTTGATGGATTTTTCGAGCACTACAGCCACTGTAGTCAGGAGCCTGACAGAAGCCTAAGTCTGACAGAAGCTGACCGCATCAGTGCACAAGGAGCAACTTTGTTTTTTTTTTTTGTTTTTTTTCCAGCGTATGTAGTTTATGCAAATTAGTCAAGTAGATTTAAGTTTATGTAAAACGTAAACAACTGTGTCAAAGCTGCATTAAACACATTATTACTCCCCATATATTTGAGTCCTCCTTGCAGGAAATAAAAAAGCTAATTTAAATTATCCACCCACATTCATTTTCATAATACACGTTCACCAAGACAGGGAGGAAATGCCAGGCGAATTACACCACGATCTGTCAATGGATCATGGATGCCTGGGCTAAGGGATCAGTCTCAAGTGTTGTCCATTTGTTTCGCTTAATACACCTTATAATCCAGGTTCACCTTATGTATGAAACTAGATGAGAGAATTCAACATTACTGATACTGCACCTTATAATCCAGTGCACCTTATAGTCCGAAAAATACAGTATTTAAAGCTTTAGTATTGAAACCGGTATTGGAACTGACAAAACCTGGATCAGTGCATCCCTATTACCTTAACTATTGCCACCTATGCGATTTTATAACCAACCAATTCAAATAGTTTATGATCAAGACCACCTCGCTGTGAACGGACTCATTTGGTCAGCAATCACAAGCAGCCCTGTGAATAAAAAACTGAGGAAATGAAGGACTGGTTAAAAAGTGCTGCTGAAATAACAGGTTGTGAAAGAAAGTCTAAAATGTCCTGCAAATCAAACAATGATTCTGTTTTGAAGGAGCTCTTAGGTGTTCGATGTGAAACAGAAACAGGCTTGCCACAAAAGAAAATCAATTCATGGTTAAATTTTACTTTTAAAAGTCTATTTCATAATTTATCATTGAAAAACTTGAATAACATTGAGTGGGTGAGTTATAATTTGGTCCATTCAAGATCTTACTGTTACCTGCTGTTAACAGTTGAGGTTAAAGGTGGACTATGTAACTTTACTGATTAGGAGTACGCTACATGCTTGTGTCCATGGTGTCCATGCTTTTGTTTTGCCTGAATCAAGAATTGTGGTTGACACAGCGTGAATGGAGGAGCTCATTGGTCATCATCGTCATTTAGAATAAAACATTGTCACCTTATCAAAACCTTACCCGGAGTTGTATTTCTGCTTTATTCGTGCTTGTTTGATGAATCTCGTGCAGTAAGTCCGCTCCTCCTGAGCGGTCACTAACAACTTGGTTTGAATTTTCCTGGTTTTTAAGTCTATAATTCCTCACCAGACTTTCTGATCATTCCTGACATCTAATCATATCACCATATTTTTCAGACTATAAGGAGCAATATCAATATTCTCTTGTCTATTTTCATACATAAGGTGCATTTTATTATAAGGCACATTAAGCGAAACAAACGGACGACACTTGAGACTGATCCCTTAGCCCAGGTGTCCATGATCCATTGGCAGATGGATTTTTTTTTTTTTTATTTCCTGCGAGGAGAACTCAAATATATCGAGTAATAATGTGTTTAATGTAGCTTTGCGCACATTTGTTTACGTTTTACACAAACAAAACTTAAAACCACATGGCTAATTCGCACAAACTATGAGCGCTGGGGAAAAAAACTAAACAAAAAAACACCTTGCTGCTAGTACCCTAATGTGGTCTGCTTCTGTCGGACTAAAGGACACGACTCCGCGAGGCTCCTGACTACAGTCGCTGTAATGCTCCAACAATACATTAGCCAGTGTTGATGGATTTTAAGTGGGCCTTATAGTCCGAAAACTACGGTAAGCACAACTGTGTGCATGAAGCTCTACATCAGATTCCATTATGAGAAGTTGGAAAATATTGTCTGGTTTTATACATGGTCATTATTTTAAGTTCTAAAACATATTTCATGTTTTAGAAAGCTCCAGTTGTACATTAAAAGTCCTATATTACACAAATTGACTGACTTTAAACAACTTCTTGCACACGTTTGCGTAATCCTTTATTACTAGGGATGTAACGACATGCAAATCTCACGGTACAATATTATCACGATATGCATCTCAAGGTATAATATTTATAGGCTGATATAATTGCAGATGGGACACTTTTTTTGCTTTTAAGATACCAACAAGATTTTGGTGTGAATTATTACCATCTTCATGTTGTCTGCACTGAAATGAATCATGGCTTATGTAGTTCTCTATGTTTATAAGGTGTTGCTACTATAAAACCATGCATTTAAGCAAAGGAACTTCTAATCTGACATATTGTGACAGCCCACGATATCATTTTGAGATTTTTGATGAAACAATATCACGATATTTTGGTTATTGTTACATCCCTATTTATTAGATCTCCAAAGCTCAAAAAACATTTTTTTGTTCCACCTTGTCATGTCATGAAGTGGGAATTTTCAAGTTAACAGCGACCTTTTAACTATTTTACAAAAGAGATTGGCAATTCCAGGCCTGAACTGATCCAAATAATTCTAGTGAAGGTGTATAGAGTTTACACACTCCATATATCCATGCATTACCACATTTTCAGTTTGGGAGAAGAAATCAGATTTGTGTGTTAATGTGTGAATGAAAAAACAAAACACAACAACTCCAGGTCTGTTTGTGATGAGGAAACAACAATATAATATAGATCAGCATAATATGGGCCTTTTAGGGCATTAACAGTTCTGTATTTTTTCAGACTATAAGGTGCATTTAAAATCCTTTAATTTTCTCAAAAATCAACAGTGCTCCTTATAATCCGGTGCGCCTTATGTATTAATTCTGGTTTTACTTACTGACCTCGAACCGATTTTATGTGGTACATGGTGCTCAAAAATCTGTCAATGTTTTAGTACAACTTTGGTAAACTACAAAGCTGCACCGTGATGGATTGTTGAAGCATTACGGCTGCCGTATTCAGTGAGTGATTCATGTCCTTTAGTCCGACATAAGATGACTGCATCAGTGCACAAGGAGCGGGCTGGGGTTTTTTCAGTGTACCGTATTTTCCAGGCTATTCGACGCGCTCTTAAGTCTCTAACCCCATCAAAAAACGACCGCACGCCCCACAAGCCAGAGAACCCTATACACGAATCCACTCGGGTGTCCCAGCACGACTTCTGTAAACTACAAAGCTGCACCACCCACAGGGCACGCAAACACACACGGAGCAGACAGCGACCGTGCAGCGAAAAACACCCGCAGCCACACTCATCACTCCACGCGGACGAGGAATGGAATGGAGGAACGAACCAAAAAAGCGAGTCCAATGTGCCTTTTTGAGCCACAACTGAACAACTGAGTCACTGCGAACACGCCAACAATCCAGCGGTCCCAGACAGCACCCTCCCTACACGCCACAACTGAACAAAGCCCAGAGTCACCGTGAGCCAAACAAAGTCCCACTGACCCATCCAACTGTTGTGTTTCGTTTAAAGTCCAGTGCGGTTTATTTGTGAAAAAAGTTCGAAAATAGACCATTTAATGACAGTGCGTCCAGAGCGCCCAATAGCCCGTAAAATACAGTATATATAGTTTATGGAAATTACCTATGTGGTTTTAAGTTTCATTTTTGTAAAACGTTTATAGTTTTGTTTAGTTTATTATTTAGTATATTTATTATAAAACATATTAACCTTAACAGGAGAGATGCATTGTACCAGGTTGTAGCACCAATGCTAGAGTTTACAAACTCCATATATCTATGTATTACCACATTTTCAGTTCAGAAGAAATCAGCCTAAGTATGTAGGATTTGTGTGTTAATGTGTGAATGAAATAAAACACAACTCCAGTTCTGTTTGTGATGAGGAAACAACATTATAACATAGATCAGAAAACAGCTTAATATAGAACTTTTGGAGCATTAACAATTAAAAATGTGAATATCTTGATAAAAAAAAAAAAGAATAATTAGAAGAAGAAGCTTATCACTATAAACACATGTGAAATTCCAGCCTGAGTAATAGCGAAGATATTTTTTACCTAACTTTTCCATGATTTAACTTTTGTTTTCTACCATTCAGAGTGGCCCGCGTGTCCTCCGTCAAAGGACACGTCTCAAAAGAATAATTTAGCTGGAAGAATACTTGAGAGAAAGCCTTCTGACATGTGCGCTTTGCTAATTAGCCAGAACAGAGCTAGCGCGCAGCCCAGGCTAAAGCAGCTAAGTCCTTGAGAAGGCTGTGCGGGGAGGCAGAGGATTGGAAGCGTATTAGGATTTCATTAACACGCCTTTTACCTTGCGCTCCAGTGTTGCCGTAATTAACCATTTGTCCACTTTGACCGCGGGTGGTGTTTTGTGGAAGCCAATTTTTCCTCCAGCGAATGTTCGGTTTTCTTCAGCTCCAAGCAGTTTGAAAAGAGAATTAAGTATATGTTTTTTAAATAGTATTTTTATATTATTATTTTATTAATGCATTTATAATTTTATTTATACACACACACACACATACACAGGCAAGTGACACCCCCAAGGCAAGTTATGGGTCAGGGGGCCTCATTTAAAAAAAAAAAAAAACGTGTAGGAGTTGTCGTAAGCTAGTGCGTACGCCTAGTAGCCACGAGAGGCCTGCGCAATGTAAACTCTTTAGAAAACCCACCACACACACTAAACCACCCAGTCTTTGCTTTATATCCCACCTGCAACTAGAATTTGTGCACGCAAACCCACGTCACATCACGCCCTCTCCACACCTCCACCTCACCATACAAGGAGCATGTAAAGTGACCCGTGAATGAGAATTCCCTAAACATGAGCCGATGACTCATCTGTTCATTTAATAATATTTAATAATATTTAGGCAGCACATCTGTGCATTTATCGCTATATTTTTAAGTCTGCCTATGAAGTGTGTGGACTGGCCCTGTGTATATATATATGCATATACATGTAGATACGTGCACACGGTGATGTGAATAGTCAAATTATGAGCACTTGTGATAGATTTAGAAGCCCTCCCCTGGAGAGCGAAAGGAGCAAGGGAGGGATACGAGAATATGTGGACACATATTACATCTGACCTCTGTGAGTGCACGGGCCTGTGTCGGGGCGGGCACGGGCATTATTCTGTTCTTCATACTGTCAGAGAGCAGCTCTCATTTGCAAGAGTTCCCCATTACACAAAAATGAAGGGAATATTTAAAGTTCGGGTCAGGTTCGGACAGTAGGCTTTGTGTCAAGCGCAGACTTGGGCCACTCTGGCACTCGGTGCATAAAGACTAGAGTAAAAGTATTAAAGTTGCGTTCATTAAACCAAAGCCTGGCTCCTACTGCGTCCAAGGGAAGAGTTTTCTCTCAGGTCAATATTTCGTCCTCTGTGTTGGGTCAGACTGTGTTCTATAGAAGTCCATAGTCGCAGACAACGGGAGACCCTGCGCTACACCGGGAATGTGGCTGTGCTCGTGCACAAGTTTCAAACGTATAATATTGTAGAGAATACTGAGTGGAATAAACAGCCCTTCTCTGTGTTTTGGCAAACCACACACTTAATATGCACAAATCTGAAGCTAATTATTTTATATACATGGATTTTCTGTTAAGTTCCTGAACAAACACTTCCTCAAACTCTGTTCACTTCTGCTCCTCTCCACGAGTGTCACTTTTACCCCATGTCTCCAGACTTTGCGTAATGCTTACGGAAGGTCCCAAGTTGGCGTAGAGAGCGTGTACACAAGGATTTGTACGTAAGCGAGCTTTAGAAATGAGGCCCCTGATGTGTGGAGAGGAGAGCCCATTCACAGTAAGAATGTGTGATAAAGATGAAGATATATATGACACAAATTTACATCGTAACCTGACCGTATCGAGATATGTATCATATCGCGGCTTATGTGTCGAGGTATGTATCGTATCGGCAACTTCTGAATGATACCCAGTTCTCTATAGGAGCACAAAGTATAATAGGCTATCAGATTAATATTATTCATGTCGGAAAAGCGGAATGTTAGACAGTTAGACGTCAATGTCTAAATAGCGGCATGTCGGAATAGCAGCATGTAACTATGTAAAATAGGCCGTTAAACATTGTATTGTAATGTAGTGTTTTTTTGGTTTTCCCCATTATATTTCTGCCCCGTTGCTTTACACAGCATTGCTACGTCAGATGGCACTTTAGATGCGGTCCACACAGACAATAACGCTGCTAATTAATTATTGTTATTGCGTCTGTTAGTGGCTTGATTGAATTTGTCTTGAGTCCCACACAAGGTTTTTATCAGCGGGCCCAAAAATAATTACTCCGCTTATCGGTTATGACCTTTCGAGTCAATGTTCTGTCAGCCTCACAAGAAAAAAGGAAAAAAAAAAAAATGAAGTGGCAAAGAAAATCCAATACAGGCCATAATGAAAAGTAATCTAGTGTCACCCGGAAAGAATGGATGTTAGCGTAGCCACTCAAGCGCTTTCCAGCTAATCCCAAAGCTAACGGGTAGGAAAGGGGCTGGGTGCTACATCTCCATTGGAAACTGTCACACGGCGAGGAGAGGAGGCCTCCCCCTGAATGATGTATGTGCACGAGCTGTCATCTTTCTACCCATCCGAGAGAGACAGCGTGTCAGCCGCACTGTCTGTAGTTTTAATGGTCAAAGGGAGATCCGAGATATAACGGTTTTGTAAAAAGAGTTGTGTTGTTTAGGTTAAAGTTCAGAGCAATATAATAAGCGAGTTAAAAGAAAAACAACTGGACTCATAACGGTGAGCTCTTCGTCAGGGCATATACGAAAGACTGGACATAGTGTAGAGTCAATCAGCTTTACTCCAAGAACAGACAGAAACACTATAATATTAATATGCCTTCACACGTATCAGGTACACTGGCTCTCCTCTGCAGTCTCTTAACGTGCTACTCACGAGAGGGGGAGCTTACTATAACACACTGGCTGTGTTATTACCGTATTATTCGGACTATAAGTCGCTCTAGAGCACAGGTGTCAAACATAAGGCCCGGGGGCCAGACCCGGCCCTCCAAGACCTTTAATCTGGCCCTCGGCTGATTTTCTAATAAAATATTTTATTTATGTTTTCTGTTAAAGTATTGGTTTAATTTATAATTTTCTGCGGTGCTTAGTATAGCAGTGTCTCCAGAGTCTGTACGTGGCCCCTCCCACCAGAGCAGCACAAATAAAGACTTGTCTCTTTCCAAACGCTCTTAAAGGACGATTGTTTTGACTGTTGACCGTGACACCCTCATCAAAAAAATGTCCAACATGAGAAAAGTGGAGCCGAGTGCAGGATTTTACAAGAAAAATTTACTTATTCCTATTTACATACAAGTTATTTTTAAAATGTTGTGTTGAAATAGCATTTTCTTAAAGTTTCAGGTTGTTCATAATATTATAATATTTTGTAAAAGAAAGAGTTCATCAATTAAAAAAGATTTCTGTAATAGATTTGTGTTTCTCTGCACAAATATCTGAACTTATTGCTATTTTTGGGGTTTATATGCCATGAGTTTTCTGATCCCGCCCCTTTGGGATCAAAGTAAACTGGATATGGCCCCCGGACCAAAATGAGTTTGACACCCCTGCTCTAGAGTATAAGTCACACCAGCCAAAAAATGCGTAATGAAGAAAAAAAAAACAGATATAAGTCACACCAGACTATAAGTCACACTTTTTGGGGGAAATTTATTTTATAAAATCAGAAACCAGGAACCGGCATTTCATCTTGAAAGGCAAGTTACAGTAATAGAATAGAATAGAATAGAAATAGAATACCTTTATTGTCATTATACAATAGAATAACAACAGAACAGGGAACAACAGACTGTTAACGTCACATATGAACAGTTCTTCAGATAAACTATAGCATAAACAACAGAACAGAACAAGTTTACCAAACTCTCCATCTCACTCCAAACCACTAAATCCATTGAATTCTTCATCCTCAGTGTCACTTCTGAGCAACTCCATGACATCTGGAGGTAAAGAGAGCGCCTCTTCCTCTTATGTGTAGCTGTCGTCAGACTCAGCATCAGTTCCAGTTAGAATTATTCCAGCCTTTCTGAATCCCAACAGGATGGTTTCGTTGTCACTGAAGTCCAGGCTTTGTAAATCCATCCAGTGACTTCCAGGAAAGTTGCATGGTGCACCGTCCCGGCTGTCACATGTTTCTCGCTCACTCCAAACTTTCTTTCTGCTGCTCGATTACCGTTTTCAGCTGCAGATTTTGCTACATTTTGTAATCTGCAAAATATGATTTTCTTTTTGGGGGCATTTGTGTTCAGTCTTTGGAGTTGTCTTTATAAGTTTGTTTAAATGTTACATTTTCAGTGATACAGAAGTAATGGTGCGATTGACTGACATGATACAGACAGGACAGAGGCTCTTTCTACAGGAGACATGCGCAGTAGTAGTGGCAGTGGTACAGGAGTAATAGGAGCAGCAGATACTGACTCAAAAGGTTAGAGCTCCCTCACGTGGCTGTCAGTGTGAACATTTTAATAAGTCACATTGGAGTATAAGTCGCAAGAGACACCCAAACCATGAAAAAAAGTGCAGCTAGTATGGTACTAGGGATGTAACAATAACCAAAGTATCGTGATAATCCAGTGAGGCTCATTTTCATTTTGAAGTCAACGTTTTGCTGTCAACCAGATTCTTCTTCAGGGCTTGTGTAGGTGACTATTTACTTATATTTTACATTCTCTCCAGGTCAATGAGTTAGAGGAAGTCCACTGTAAACTATGAAATCCTGCTTTTTCTTGAACATTTGTCTTTTTTTCCTGCTCTGTTTGTTTTTGGACTTTTCATAAGAATTCTCTGATATATAATGTATTTGTTTACCTGCAGCTGCTAACCCTCTGCTCTCGCTCTCTCTCTGTGTTCTCTTTTCCATTTGGCTTCCTTGATCCAGGTAAGTGTGTTTTTGTTTCTCTCGTTATTTATAGGCTCTCCTTTCCGCCGCTCTTATGCATGCATCCATTCCATTTCATTCAAATTGCTGTTGGCAAAAAGGAAGCTGTTGGGTAAAGCACAAAGGAGCAGAGGGAAGAGAAACAGTGGAGCAGGCTGAAGAGTGACACCAATACTTTGGAAGTACAGATGCAAAATAGACTGGAGGATCTTAGGGGATGTTTGCAGTTTGGGCAGTGGAGATTTAAAGAGAAAAATAAGAATTGTGGAGACAGTTAAGGCAAAAATACACATTTTCTGACAACTGACAAAACTCCAGGAGTACAGCAAAATGTAATCTCTAGGTTAGGTAGATTTGACTTAATTCTAGGGGTGTAACGGTACACAAATCACAGTTCGGTATATACCTCAGTTTTGAGGTCACAGTTTGGTTCATTTTTGGTACAGTATGGGAACAAAATGCAAAACCATGAAAATAACAATGTTGGAGTGCTGCACTGGATTGAAAACTCATGCATACTGGTGCTCATCAAACCGGAGGGCTTAGATACTTGTAGAGTGGAAAAAAGGATGGCAGAGACACGCTGATTTGTGGTGAATTTATTAATGGTCACATCTATGCAAAATGCAAAACCATTTGCTTGTTGTTTATTTGTTTTTATTAAACCATCAATTAGTTTTAACATTGTACAAACAGGAAAATAAATAAATGCAAAGTGGTGCTTGGTAATACTAATAAGTTAAAATTAAATATTCTCTAATAAGCAAAAAAATTATGAAATATTATAAGAAATAAATTCCTTGTAAACAGTAAACAAAACTTTTCAAAAAGTAAAGTGCAGCACTAAGTTTCAGCATGAAGTTTTACTCAAACTTCATATTTTTGGACAGAAAAAACAACTTGTCCACATTGTCTGCAGTACATGCAAATCTGCTGCAGTTACAATGTCCCCAGCAGTTGAAAATACCCTTTCACTTGGGACAGAGGTCGAGGTTATCAGCTATGTAGTGGCAGAATGTAAACATGCAAATTGCATGAACTCACTCGTGCACAACCCTCCCGAAGCAGTTCAGAGCGAATACATGTACCGTTACACCCCTACTTAATACATACTTCAAAAGACATATATATTTTTATTTCAAAGATTATTATTATTATTTATTTTATATTATTTTTATATTATTTTCTTATCTTCTCAAGTCTCAGCTATATTACATTTTGCTGTGCTCACTGTGTAGAGAGTGTATGTGCTTGCCTTGGTTCAAGCCTGGTCTAATCCAGGTTTAGCCTTGATCTTGTCCAGGTTTATTGCAGATCTGAGGTATTGATTGAGAGGTGAAAATTGAAATGGTGCAAATCTGTTTGTTTTTAAGTTTGTAGTTGATAGTTTGTAATGGATGATAGCATAAGATAATGTGCATATGTTTTTATTGCTGTAGTTGTAATCACTGTAGAAGTAGGGATGTAATGATTTGGAAATGTCAGATCTTTAATCTGTCTGCTATGTGTGCTTTTAGCATGTTCTAATGTGACTACAGTTAATATTCACTGATCTTAATGGCTCTGTCATGTGTGATGGAATGAATAATATTGTGCCTATGTCCTGTGTTTGTCCTGCCATCAACCTGCCGATGGGACTACAGATGAAACTGAGCCAACTCTGAAATATTTACATATGTACTAACACATGTTGATTAATGTGCACTGTCCCATCTTTAATAAATAAACAAACACGCTACGATACAATTACAATAAGATAGATGCTAGATTGTGGAGACGCAGAACTGAAGAAATGCTACTTTTTCTTTTCTTTTTTTTTTTTTTTTTCTTGGCAAGCCTTTGGGACTACATTAATGTCATAGTCTAAAGAATTAAGATAGAAAAGTTCTTTATAACAGATATTTCTTCATGTTTTCTCAATTGAAATGGAACAAAAGATCAAAAGGTCTGTGTACTTTCCTCCCTTTTTTTTTTTTTTTTTTTTTTTTTTTTTTTTTTTTTTTTTTTTTTTTGCTGTTTCTGCAATAAAACAATGCATTTACACAAAGAAGAACTTGAGCTCTGATATACTGTGATATTATTGTAAGATCTCTGACAATACGATATCAGGAGTAATTGTAGTAGTTGTGTAGTTGTACCAGCAGTATACCAGAAAGCTCTCCTGTTTTGTCCATGCACTTACCACACACATTGCATTCACGCACTAGCAGCAATGACAAATTAAACTACCTTTTCTCATTTTTCATAAATATACTGTACATTGTTTTAAGTTGTACACTTCAGGTCAGTGCTAAAGCGAACACAACTGATGCAAAAAGCCTGATCTCTGGACAACATTTAAAGGTGCACTGTGCAACTTTTCTTGTGGAGGGTCCATCACCTGCTTGTCTTCATGGAGATGCTATGGCTTAGTAGGGCGGGGTATCATTAAGAAGTCGCCGATACGATACATACCTCGATACAGTGTGATTCAATATGGTATATTTCAAATCAGTTCGATACAGTTCAGTAAAAATGTCTAAATCATGGTTGGTGATATTAAAAGTCTTTCTTAAACCGCTTCTTGTGCAAAGCTCATATGAAACACAAACATTTTAATCATCAAAACGGTGAAATATAAAACTTTATTTACAGACTCTGGGTACAAATTGTACATACAAGGACATATACTTACCATCAAGCACATTGTAATTCCATTTCTTGACCTACACATAAATTTATACATGAGGTTCCTCGTTAGAGCCTGGTACGTGGGAATATTTCCCACCTTGGAGTCTTTAGCAGTATTCTAAAAGCATCATTATATGCCACCTTAATCTTATTCATCTTTGCTTTGCTGTAATTACACCATAGGTGAGGTGTATACAGCGGAGTACACTGTGATGTAAAAAGAATCATTTTGACATCATTTTTACACAGATGCGTGCCAACATATTCGCTTGTCTTCATCACAGGAGTCATTTCTAATAATATTGCCCCAAGTATTTTGTTTTTGTTACATTAGTCAGCTGATTCTCATTTAAATAAAAAGAAAGAAAAAATTCAAATGTGTTGAATAAAAAAGCAGCCTGATTCATCATCTGGTTTCACTTTGTAGAAACCGTCTGACCTCGCAGCATTAGAATTCGTTCGCTCGACGGTATGTGGGTACTTTTTTATCTAACCAATCGCTGCTATTTGGTCCTGACGTATGTAATGTGTCACTAACGGGGCTAACTGGTATATTAAGCTTTTCCCAATTCCCGTAGGAATAAGGGAAACAACGGCTTTCCCCTTGATAAAATTCACCAATCATTCTCTTTGTTCAGGCTTTAAATCCTCGATCTCAGGAATCATTGCCAAAACAGAACGTATGGCTCTTCGCTGATTGGCTGGTGCCCGAACTTGCACTTCTGGGGTTCTTGCACATCATCTAGTGTATTCCAATTCCTCACTTAGTTGCTGGAGAGAAATCGAGCGGAGGCACTAGGTGGCACCAGCCTGGCTATAAACAAGTTCCCTTCCTCTAAAGACAACAAAACTGTAGCGCTGTAACAAAATAATTAGTTAAATTTACAAAAAAATACTCTTGACGATATATCGATACAGCAACCCATAATATTGATACTGTATCATCACGATATATTGATATTTTGATATTTTTGCACACCCCCACTGCTTAGTCTAGAATGTCAGATCTGTGGAGAGGCAACCCTATTCACAAAGAGAATTATTGTATTTTTGAGCGTTAGGAACACCCGTAATTAATAAATCCTTGATAGATGCATTTAACGTCATACCATGGAACATTCCAGGCAAAGTAATAAGCAATCTCCATGGACACAAGCTGGAGACAGACCTTCCACCAGAAAAGCTGCACAGTGCACCTTTAAGCTACCTTAAAAACACAGCAAGTTGTAGAGCAAAACCCCGTCCATAATCAGGCACCCTCTCAGCTCGTGTATCCCAGTAAGTTGTTAATGAAGAGACTCGGTGCTGCGTGCTTTTGGCCCGGTCTATGCAGTTACGCCAGGACTGCCGGAGCTAGTGTTGCCATGGAGACTGGAGCAGGGAGCCGACCCAGTCAATGTCTGGATAGATCCCCCTGCCCTGCCGTGCACTTGAATGAGAAGGGTCGGATATCAATGGACTTTCATAGACAAGTCCGTCAGATTTTAACAGGTATCGATATACATTTGTTTCATACCGTTTCAACACATAATTATGCAGTATTGACATTTGAAGTTGGAAGGTGCATACAAGAAAAACTGAAAAAAAAAAAAAAAAAAAAACTGAAAAAAAGAAAGAAGTGCATAATTAAAAGGGCCCATATTACATTATTTTCTGATCTATGTTATAATGTTGTTTCCTCATCACAAACAGACCTGGAGTTGTATTTTGTTTCATTCACACATGTTAAACACACAAACCCTGTATATTTAGGCTGAGATCTTCTCTCAGATGGAAAACACTCTGTTCCACCTTCTGATGTCATGTGCTCCACTGTGTTTTAAACTCCACACACTTTTACTAGAACCATTGGGATGATTACAGCCCTGGAATTGCCAATCTCTACTGAACAAAAGGTGAAAAAGGAGCTGTTGACTTGAAAACTAAATATAACTTCATGACATCACAAGGTGGAACAGAGTATTTTGAGCTTTGGAGATGTACACAGACTAATGATAAAGAATTACTCAAACATGCGTGAATGAAACAAAACACAACTCTGGGTCTGTTTTGTTTTTGAGGGGGTAACATTATAACATGACTAAATAATGTAATTTTCAGACTGTGGGCCTGATCTTGACCCCAGTCTTAGCATTAAGTTTAAGTGTTAAGGAGTTGGTGTGTCCCGGTCCATCTGTACTTCACTGCTGGAGGCTGGAGTGAGATGGTACAAGTACATATATGGTGATGGCATCTGAACCAATCTGAACACTCTGCGCGCACATCCCCCCCTCATGCACACAAACTGCACACACATCAACCTTTTATAGTTTTCTCTGCATTTGTTTAAGACCAATGTCTTGTCCCATCCCACAGCAGACCCCCTGCTTTCTCGCTCCTGCTCCTGTCTGTCCTGCAGTCCACTCCCACGGACTCATTTGAGGCACGAGTGTCCACCTCTGCTACCGCTGACCGCTCACATTCTCGTCTCTCAAGTCCAGTGCATTTGGTCCCACACAGGTGGAAGTCGAGGAATATGGAATACGTTAATTGTCATATAAATGCTTCTGATGTTACAGCTTTGCGCACAGAAATGATGCGTCTGCTCTGCTGTCACAGCCCCGAGCTGTCAGTGAATGTGTGTGCAGAGTCCGGCCACGAGAATGTGAGGAAATCGACATCACAGCATTATGACACAGACAGAGTAAGAAAACAGACTTTAGGACATCGCTGTAACAGCCTCATGTCAATGAGCAGCTTTTGTACAGATCCAGATCAAACCAAACTATAGAGCAGACACGAATGTTATGAATGTTAAGCATTTATCATCCTAATATATTTCCAAATAAAAGAAGCCTTGATCATGTTACATGTTTTTCAGTGAACCTGTTTGATATTCATTTTTACGATTCTGGCAATTCACTGAAAGCGCCACTCCACCTGATATTCAGGCACAGCACACCGACTGTTTAGAACTCCACGCCCCACGTGCTAAGACTGGGGGCAAGATCGTGACGTAAAAGTCGCACCAGCCAAAAAATGCCTAATGAAGAAGAAAAAAACATAAGTTGCACTTTTGGGGGGAAATTTATTTTATAATGTCAAAGACCAAGAACAGACATTTCATGTTGAAAGTCAAGTTCTAGTAACAACACTAGAAAAGAGAACAACAGACTGTTAACAACACATATGAACAGTTCTTCAGATAACTATAGCATAAACAACAGAACAGAACAATTTTACCAAACTCTCCATCTTGCTCCAAATCACTAAATCCATTGAATTCTTCGTCCTTGGTGTCACTTCTGAGCAACTCGGCGACCTCCGGAGGTAAATGGAGTGCTGCTTCCTCTTCTGTTTAGCTGTTGTCAGACTCAGCATCAGTTCCAATTAGAATTATTCCAGCCTTTCTGAATCCTGATAGGATAGTTTCAGTTGTCTTTATAAGTTTGTTTAAATGTTACATTTTCAGTGGTACAGAAGTAATGGTGCAATCGACTGACATGATAGAGGACAGAGGCTCTTTCTGCAGGAGACATGTGCAGTAGAGTGAAGTGACAGTGGTACAGGAGTAACAGGAGCAGCAGATACTGACTCACAAGCCTAGAGCTTCTTGCAACTGTCAGTGTGAAAATTTTAATATATAAGTCGCAGGAAACACCCAAACCATAAAAAAAAAGTGCAACTTACAGTTAGAAAAATACAGTACTCACAGGAGTCAATTTGCACAATATAAGACATTTAAAAATGACAATTCACTCTCGTACATACTGCCATTGCATCTTTGGGCAAGACAGAATTGACTTGGTGTGCAGAAGGCAACGCAATAACATCTCTATGGAGACAAACTGGTGGATGATGTACCACCAGCTTGTCTCCATGGAGTGCATATACATGCACATCAGTATCCCGGTTATGATCGGGTTTTTTGAGTATCCTGGTTTCTTCAAGGTGCATGTATAAACAGTAGTTTTCAGTATCCCGGTTATGGCAGTATCCCAGTTATTAAAAACCGGATTACTGTAGCTGGTTTATTCCGATAGTAACCGGGATACTGTGGGATGTATACACAGTATCCTTGTTACTGCAACATAAAGTTGAGTGCGCATGTGTCCAAAAGACACTTTAGTCTTTTCACCACAACAGTAGCGACATAAATAAAGTGACCAACATAAATAAAGTGGCTACATGAGTAAAATGACTGTAAAATAAAGAGCAGCGCTAAACCTGCACAAATACAATCTGCACTCGTATGACCTACACTCGTGTGATCACTGAAAAACTAAAACATGAACTATCTCCTACGATATACGCACAGAACAGTCTCACCATCATTAGCACCTCTTCTGTCACAAAAAGAACACGCATCTGTAAGATTATGTCAAGAAACCAGGATATTACTACATTTGATCATGTATACGCGGATATGAGTATCCCGGTTTCTCAATGCGCATGTATACACAGTATCCCGAATACTGACATAACCGGGATATGGCTAATAACTGGGATACTGATGTGTATGTATACACACTCATTGAGATGTGATGCCTAGAATGTTCCACAATATGGAAGATCGTTTGTTTCATCATTTTGAATTTGAAATGCTGGTGAATCTTTCTCTTGCAATTTTGTAGCTCTGAAAAAACATGCCAGAATTGTTTTTATTCTGTTCATTTATTAACTGTTAAGCACACATTTTTAATGTGTTCAAAAATTCAAAATAAAAATCCACCTTTTAAATATTCTGCACAAATCTTTTCAAGCCCCCAAATTCCACAGTCAAAATTCAGAGTGCAATATTGAAAAGTTTAAATGTTCTATAAGCCTGTTATATAAAAGTTGTGTTTAGTTTACACTGCAAAAACATCTTTCCAAGTTAAGATGACTTGAATTAAGAATGTTTTTTCATGATTTGAGTAAACTTCACTTGACAAGTAAAACATATAACATATATAACAAGACTTTTTGTACTTAAAATATGAAAATACATCTTGCGACACTTAAAAAGAAAAAGAACTGCCTTTTGCACTGAAAAAAAGAAACAAAATATGTTGCTTGAATTCAGAAAAACACACTTGTTCCACTGGTAGATAATTTTACTTGTCAAATCTGAATCTGCTCAAATCAAGTAACATGTTCTTAATTTAAGTAATTTAAATTTAGATAGACATTGTTTTTCCCAGTGTGATTAAACCATTTCTTTTATTATTAGTCTGTCTGCATCTCTAAACCCCAAAATGCTCTGTTCCACCTTTTACCTTTTACCTTTTGCTCAGTAGAGATCAGCAATCCAAGGTCTGAAAGTATCTGAAGTTTAAAAACACAATGGAGCACTTCCTGTATGACCAATCTTGAAAAAGCGATTGAAGACTATGAGAAAAACTTAAAGATTGTATGGAGGATTTTTTTTGGTTTCAAATTGTCAATGATAGCATTATAGAGATGCAGTAGCCTTGTAATTATGATGACCAAAAAAAAGAGAATAAAAATTCATCAACTCTGGACGTGGTGGGGCTAAACATTTGCCAGTAGATAACGACACTGCCTCGTTATCTGTTAGCTGACAGGCTGTCAATCAAACTCCCTACGTTTCTAGCGTAACTGACTTGCCTGCGCCGCCGGTACGTGGTTTACGTACGACTGTCACGCAGTCCACAGACGCAAGCCGCACAGACGCTGTTTACTCCACCAACGCAACAGTTCTTAGCGGCTTTTTTGACCTATATCTTCCTCGCAGTTAGCACAAAGTTTGTTGCAATGGCGACAAGAATCCAGGAGCAGGTAGCCGCAAAAGAAAGTCCGTTTTTGAGGTCACTGAAAGAAGAAGACAAGGGGAAAAGCAGCGAAGACAAACTAAGGTGATTCTTGAAGATTCATTCCAGCGATGGCGCGACTGAAGCAGACGCAGGGTCTAAAGACTGACGCACTGGTCGCCAAATTACTCCTGGACAGGTCACTTCTGCTTATTATGAAAACGTACTTTATTTCCAAGAGCTAGACAAACGTTTTTCAGGACACGAAAGCGATATCCTATGTCTGAAAACGTAATTTTCAAGGCAAAGAAAGAGTCCGCTTGCTGCTGCGTGTTGTAGCTAGTTCATTCGCACTGAATCTCCGCGCAACCTTCTCTGCTCCCCTTTCCTGCTCCTGTCCCCGCTGCCCGTTCCGCTCTTCCCCCTGCTCCTCACTTCTCCGGGCACGGAATCTCCGCGCACCGCTCCCCTCTCCTCTCCTCTCTTCCTGCTCCGCTCTTCTCCCTGCTCCTCACTTCTCGTCCGCGCACGAAATGTCCACACACCCCCTCCCCCGCTCCTCACTTCTCCGCCTTGCCTAACCAACACTGTAGTTAGTTGTTTACAAGTCATGTGCAGCGCACCGGCTGTAAACAAACCTGTTTCTGGCGTAAAGAGGAGGCGGGAGGAGGCGTTTCTACGTAGGAGCTGTAGGGGAGGGGGGGTGGTTTCACGCATGCGCAACATTTGAAAAAGGCCAAACAGTCGCTGGATTTCTCGTTCCTTGGAAAATCCTCTATACAACCTTTAATATGACTTCTTTTTTTTTTTTTCCCATATCACCTCAACCCAAACCCCAACTTTTCCAAACATTATCAGGCAGAGTATAAGTGAACGTCTCAGCTTTGAAAAACTTCTGTCGGCTCTCAAAGGGGACCTCCCGGGGGAACTACACTGGCCCACTTTCACTTAAAAGGGAGGAGAAGAGTAGCTTTGGCTGGGACTACAGAAAACAGCAGGTACCAGGACAGTCCCGCTCCCAGGAGGCTGCAGGGCGGAGGGAGGGAGCGGCGGATGGATCTTGAGGTTGGCATTTGGAGTGATGGGGCTGGGGGTCCAAGGGGAGAGAGGTCCTGGTAGGTGACGTGTGATGGAGCGGACACCTTCTTGTTGCCTCTATGTTGGGGGATCTTCTGGGTCTTGTCGGGCGCCTGTGTCATCCCGAAGCGTGCAATGTCATTCCTCTAAGGTGATGATAAAGTGGTGTGACAGAAATACAATACAAGACAGTTTTCTATCAGGGATGGGACGAGACAACATTTCCACAAGATGAGAAGTGGGTCCATGAGACAAGACAAAATGAGGTCTTAACAGAATTCCTAATATATATATTTCACAATTCAGTTTCCGGTTTTGGCTTCACATTTTTTTATGCAAACCTTTTTGTCCAATCCAGATCACCTGAAAAAAAATCTCACAAGATCATTTTCTCTTGTGTGCATGATCTTGTGGCAATTTTGTATGGAGTAAGAACATTTTCAATAATGTTTGTGTGCTTAGGATAGAAATCTGTGCATATTTGGCTGTAGTTGAGCATAAAATAAATATTCCTAAACTGTCGAATGAGTCCAATGGTACATAAAATATGCTGTGTGTATTTTATCCATCAGAATATGAATTGAAAAGTTACGACATCAAGAATTACAATCACAAAATGAAAATTTGTGACACAATTATTTTAACATGCAACACCAAATGTCCTTGAAGGTTTTAAAGTAAAAGAATACAAAAACAGTCCATAGTTTTCCATAGTTCTGTATTGTCTTGAACAGAATCAAAAACGCAGAGAGCAGAGAGTGAAAAACTGTATGTTTGGAGCTAAGAACTTTTCCAGTGAAGATGCTCTCGTCTCTGCCTCATTACATTATGATTATCTACTTTGTGTTGTCCATGAGTAAATGTAGTTGAAGCACCTATTATTCTCTTAAACCAGAACAGAATCACAATGAACATTAGAATTGTACATCCGGAACAATACTCACCGAGTGCTGCTTTTCTCCCTCAAAACGCAGTAACTGGTAGGGCATCTGGTATAAAGTCCTCCTTGTGCCACTTCACCCTGTAGAAGCACATGATAAATGTTCACGAGGAAGTATATATTGAAAAAATGTAATTCTGTTCAAATCATGTTAGTTAGTTTACTTACTGTGGTTTGTGTTTTGTTGGTTCTCAAACTTCTTTTTTTTTTTTGAAAAGATACAGAGATTTTAATTTTATTTGAGTCTTTATATTTAAACTGCTAACCTCACTTTCAGAATGGTGCAAAACTGACTAACTAACATCAGCTATAACATTCATGAACTTACCCACAGTGAGAGCAAAGTTCTATCACTGTTTGTTTGTACATGACTCTGGAAGCAACACATTCAAATCTAACACAACTGTCACACTCTTGTAGATGGACAGCAGTTTCATGGAAACATTCCTTACATTAACCCTATTTCAAATAAAACACCACAAACACGTTTTAACATTCTAGGCCAGAGAAGCATATAAAATGACTGAAAAGTCTTACCTCCAGATCAGCTCTCATAATCCTCCTGGATGCACACTGCAGTGTCCTCTGTAACTGTCCTGTGTCCTGCTACATTTTAATTTTACCTCCCAAAGTTTTGGGGAGGGGAATTCCAGATGGAGGCGCTTCACTAGAAATGATAATAAAGTCATGTTTCCTCAACCTGATTAAAATATGCAGGTCTAACTTCGGCCACAATCAAGAGACCTTTGTAAGATTTAAACATGCTGGACAGAGAATCATAAAAAAGTCATGTTATTGTTGTCAAATTTGTGTTTGCAATTTTAGCAACCCCTCTCAGACCATTTTTTTTTTTTTCAGTGCAGGTGAAAGGACCAGCATAAAGCTCTGCACCCCACAAGGCTAAATGCAGCCGTTGCCTGATTGTGCTTTGCGGACACTCTGCTCCACGGGCTCGAGGTTCTCTCTCTCTGTCTCTCAAGTCCAAGATTAGTCCTGGTTTAGTCCTTATGCGGCGCAAAAGTCTGCCATCTCAATCGATGTTAAACAGTGACTGAAGTGATGACCTATTTTTGACAGTCGAGTTGCATCTGTGAATTCGTATTCGCACTGAAGAAAGCGTAACCTAAAAGTCTGATCAATTCTACACATGTAGGTACATAAAGTCATGGAAATTTCACTTTAGGTCATGAAAAAGTCATGGAAAAGTTTAGAAATTTTGTCAGTGAAAAAGAGTGGGAACCTTGTATGTAGTTGTATGTAATGGGGCTGTGTCAGAAAGGGCATCTGGAGGAATATGTACATAGTGTGTACCTATAAGAAGCATCCTGGCGTTCCGTCACTTTGTTTGTGTCCGAGTCAAGTCCAGAGTCAAATACAGGCAAGTCCAAATCGAGTCTCAAGTCACTGTCCCATAAGTCCGAGTCAGGTCCAAGTCATCTGCTTTGAGCTTCAAGTCATTTCAAGTCTTTAGATTTTTATGATTTTTAAGATAAATTGTACTTATAAAGTCATAGTATTTTATATATATATATATATATATATATATATATATATATATATATATATATATATATATATATATATATGAGTCTTTACTAGTAAATACTAGTTGTACAAATGTATTTTTTTTTTCCTTTTTAAATGTCTTGAAAAGATCTTAGTGTGAATTATTACAGTCAGAACAGAAAGAATTCAGATTTAAAAGTGCTTCTCAAGTCTTCAAGTTCAACTCAAGTCCCAAGTCATTGACCTTCAAGTCTAAGTCGACTCCCAAGTCTTAGTCCACTTTATCAAGTCAAGTCTCAAGTCCTAAAAATAATGTCTCAAGTCTGACTCAAGTCCAAGCCATGTAAAGTGCAATGATTAAATATATATATATATATGTATATATATATATATATATATATATATATATATATATATATATTATATATATATATATATATATATATATATATATATATATATATATATATATATATATATATATGTTGAACAAAATTTCACAAATAAAATATAATTATTCGTGTGTTCTAGCCATAGTGGCAATAGATTCTCTGGTACAAAGATAATTTAAAATCAGTTTGCAGTGAATGTCCCCCTCTTAAAATCAATAATATTTACCTTAACTTTGGATGACTTTCGATGATCTTAGTGAATTTTAAATTGGCCTCAAACCTTCACGTGGTGTCCCGAGGGAGCACGCCTCTTTAGCTTGTAGTGTATACATGTTTATGAGTGGAGATAGCCAGTCACTATAGATTGGTCTTAGAGTTGTTTTGAAAGTGCCCTCTGCTGCTAATTGTCCCACTATAGGAGGACGTGCGGTACAGAGCAGAGGCACTACGGGAGCCCGAGAAGGACAATTACAGCAGCTCCTCCGGGAGATGTGTCAGGGCTGGATAAATGTTTCATAGCTCCTGGCAAATGGGAGAAGAAATACATCTTTTTTCAGGTTGTCACGAAGGAGGAGGAGGAGGAGAGGAGGAGGAGGAGGGCGTGAAAAATGATGTGAAAATGGTGTGATGGGGGTTCCTACTCAATTTACTATTAAAAATGTCTCAGATTTTGTGTTTAAATGAATTTCCAGGTTACAAGAAACAAAATATGTCCGAGACAGAAAAAAAACGTTGGACATATGCAGAACATTTTGGTTTTATTGATCCATGTACCGTTCGTTCTTTTCAATTTCAATTAAGAATGAAACACAATAAAATGGGAAAACTGTTTATTTTATCATTCCATTTTAGAATGATTTCTACCTCTATTTCCAATATTTCATTTAAAGTTTATTTCAAATAACACCAATAAAAGGTCTCGGTGCCTGTTAATTTTGATACTTTATTCTCTCTGGGTTATTTGTCCCGGAAGTTGTGCTCCTTAGATTTTATCACCTCGCTGAGTTCAACAGTTACTTTCTAAGATGTGAAAGTAAAGTGTTGCTATAAAAGAAGAAACATGTTTGTCCGCAAAATTGCAAAGATTTTTTCAGGTAAGTCATTCTAGCAGAACTTCAGGGGCAAATAAACCAGAGACAATAAAATATCAAAATTGAAATAGACACGATGACCTGTGTACCGTTTGTTGTTTTGAATTTCAATTAAGAACAAAAAACAATAAAATGGGAAAAGTTTATTATTTAATTTTTCCGTTTTAGTGTAAAAAAAAACTGATTTCGACTTATTTTATAGGTAATAGGTATAATATTTAATTTAAAGTTTCTTTGAAATAACACCAGTCAAAACACTGCCTATTTTGATGTTTTATTCTCTCTGGTTTATTTGAAGTTTTGCTGCTAGAAGGATTTACCTGAAAAGTTTTTGCAGTTTTGTGGACAAACATGTCGTCGTCTTTTATAGCGATGCATTTATTTTTGTGTCTTAGAAAGTCACTCTGGAACTCCATGACGAGAAACAAAAAAGCAAGAAACTCTCCTTTGTTCAGTTGACTCCATAGAACCATAATAAAATTATTAATGAATAAATGTGTATATATATATATATATATATATATATATATATATATATATATATATATATATATATATATATATATAAATATATATAAATAATACACGTATATAATTTTTTTATTATAGATCCATGGTTGACTCTGAATTCACAGGCAGCGCTGAGCAGCAGAACTTCATTTAAACCAGAGAGAATAAAATATCAAAATGAAAATAGGCACCAAGACTATTAAATTTTTAATTAAATGTTGGATCTAGAGGTCAAAATCAGTTTTTTGTTTGACACTAAAACAGAAAAATCAAATAACAAACTTCCAATTTTACTGTTTTTCTTTGGTCACGGTACACAGACCATGACTGTTTTTTGATTGGTGTTATTTGAAATAAACCTTAAATTAAATATTGGATATAGAGGTTGAATTTTATTTTATTTTTTATTTTTTTGGACACTAAAACTGAATCATAAAATGACAAACCGTTTTAATTAAAATTCAAAAGAACGAATAGCACCAGACCATTATTTTAAAATACCGTATTTTCTGGGCTATTAGGCACTCTCGATTATAAGATGCACTGTCATTAAATGGTCTATTTTTGAACTTTTTTCACAAATAAACCGCACCGGACTTTAAATGAAACACAACAGTTGGATAGGTCAGTCGGACTGGGTCAGCGCGTTTATGGTGACTCTGGGCTTTGTTCAATTGTGGCGTGTAGGGAAGGTGCTGTCTGGGACCGTCTGGGACCGTGTTCGCAGTGACTCAGTTGTTCAGTTTTAGCTCAGAGTGATACATTGCACTCGCTTTTTTGGTTCATTCGTTGCGTTCCTCGTCGGCGTGGAGTGATGAGTGTGGCTGCGGGTGTTTTTCGCTGGTGGTCGCTGTCTGCTCCGTGCTGGTTTGCGTGCACTGCGGATGGTGCGGCTTTGTAGTTTACTGAAGTCATGCTGGGACACCCGAGTGGATTCGTGTATAGGGCACTCTGGCTTGCAGGGCGCACGGTCATTTTTTGATGGGGTTGGAGGCTTAAGAGTGCGTCTAATAGCCCAGAAAATACAGTACATGGTTAAAAAAGCAGCAACAATGTGTACATTTCTGGAGGTGGCATGAATCCATGGAAATGAAAAGTTAAAACCAAACTTTGGAACACTATCTATGGAGATAGTTGAGTTTTATGTGGGATATTACTGCAGGAGAATAAGAAGAAGGCCCAAGTAAGATTCAGGTTTGTGGAGATGCAAGCCCACTCACAGTAAGGACAGATGTTTTTCAGTACAATAAAAACATCCTTAAAAAAAAAAAAAAAAGAAAAAACAATAAGATTTTGTCTGAATCTATTTTTTGCTAAAAAACCGTACATGATGGAGCTTTAATATGAATGCAAAGCAGCCTTTTCCCTATGTGTGCGAGTATGTATTTATGCAAATTTAAAAGTTTGGCTTTGAAAATCATTTTAAGGAAAATGTCAAAAATACAGAGTTACTAACAAATAGCAAAAGAACCTGTTTACCAGTATTGTAGATTATACATTTTCACCTCAGTTATTGTGGTAAAACAAGATTCTTTAACTTGCTTTACCTCGTCAAATCAATTTGAGAACTAAGTCATGGAAAACAACATAACTGAATGCATTACAAGGAAACACAATTTTTTTAAAAAGTGTGACTGGGCTTGTTTGGGGCTAAATGTGGACGTTCTCCTTGTTACAGAGTTGTCCCAGGACGATTAGCACAGCTCTGCTCCAATTGGCTCCCGTCAAAACAGTCTGCCAGCTGTCAGCCAGTTTCGACCGCTGCTGTCACCACAATCCCTGACGCTGACAACACATGGGCCTAATGGAGCCAGTGATGAGCACATGACAATTACACATCTGCATTAGACTCCAAATCCATGACACCGTGGAAAGTGCTGACGGAAGCACAGTTTGGTGAACCGTTTCTCACTAACTCACTAGCTTGTGGTCCAAACTTTGCTACTGATTATGCAAGCTGATGTTGTGTCCTTAAGTACGACCTTCAGATCTGAGCTTAAATAGTGTCTCCCTAAACCTTCTCTTCGGTTAACCGTAGTGTTCAAGTCAGCGTCAAAATAGTCCCATAATACACATGCACAATAAAACATTTCCAATAAGTAGATATTAACTGCGAGCAAGCAAGTTATACGTGCGCGCGAGGACAAAACGAGCTCTCTCGAAGATGATTTCTGCTCACGCGAGATTCATTTCTGCTCTCTCAAAGTTTTCTGTTTGCTCACTCATGAGGTGGATTTTTGAATCCGTGTATCATTCATTCATTCGTCTTTCAAAATAAACTTCAAAACCAAAATGAAAAAAACAGATAATGATTCATTTTTTTCATTTTTCGATTTTGTGTTTAAATGAATAATGGAAAAAATGGCCATTTCCCGTTTCCGTGACTTAAATTGTGATGCCGGACTTTGGCACCACATATGGACTAAACTGATCCCAGGACTGAACAAGGACTAATCCAGGACTAAACCAGGTCTAAACCAGGTCTAAACCAGGTCTTTTTTTTTTTTTTTTTTTTGGTTTTATTTTGAAAAACGAATGAACGAATGATACACTGATTCAGAAAACCATTTCACACATGAGCGAATGGAAAACAAATTCAAGAGAGCAGAAATCAACTTCAACAGAGCTTGTTGTCTTTTTGAGGGTACATCTGCACTCCAGTGGTTGTTTTGAGAGCAGGTCACAGATTTCTCCTCGCACACACAGATCATTTACTCGCTCACAGTTAATATCTACGCCTGTGAAATAATACAATACAACCAAATGCAACTATTTTGACGCCATATTAACCAGGAACAATCATATAAATGTCTTTCTTTTCTTTTTTTGTTTTTGTTTTGGCATGACAGGGTTACCCCAATAGCAGATAAGTTTGCAAGATAAGAGAAGAAAGTAAAGGAAGTGAGGGAGTGGAACTTACAAATGTAAAGCATTTATCATAAAATTTTAATGAATTTCCAGTTTAAATTTGGCAGTAAAAGAGCCACATCTTCTTATAATAGTTGAGATAAGACTTTGATCTTTAGGAGTTTGGGAAAATTGGCATCTTATCTTTATTTGATGTTGGATTATTTGGATCTCCCGACCTGCCTAAAAGATTTTAATTGGTTGCACATGCTTAATATAATAATATTCTAACTATTAGGTATATGTTCAGTGTCAACAGACATCTGCCTCAAGTGCCTCAGATGATTCCCTCAGCGGATACACAACTACAAAATGTTTGGGAACTGCCAGAGATCACTGTGAACCAAATACATACAAAACAGAAAAGTCTACGGAGTTGTGCTTAAAAGTTTTGTAACAAATAATATGTGACAAAGTTCTCCCATTTGTTCTTGAGTGAGGGGAGGATGGAGTGTGAGATTGACAGGCAGATCGATGCAGTGTTTTTCAGTGATGTGGTCGCTGTATCGAACCGTTGTGAAGAGGGAGCTGAGCCGAAATCTACTTTTCTACCCTGGTCATGAACACTGGGTAATGACTGAAAGGACGAGATCGCGGGATACTAGTGGTCAAAATTTGTTTCCCTCGCAGGGTGTCTGGGCACTCCTTTAGATAGGGTGAGGAACTCAGCCACATGGAAGGAGCTCAGAGTAGAGCCGCTGCTCCGCCACGTTGCGAGGAGCTAGTTGAGGTGGCTCAGGCATCTGTTCCTTGGCGCCTCCTTCGGGAAGTGTTCCAGGCATGTCCCACTGGTAGGAGGGCCCGGGGAAGACCCAGGACACGCTGGAGGGACTGTGTCTCTCGGCTGGCCTGGGAACACCTTGGGCAGGAGCTAGAGGAAGTGCCCGAAGTGAAGGAAGTCTGGGAGTCCCTGCTTAAACTTCAGCCTCCAAGACCCAGCCCTGGATAAATGCAAGAAAATGGATGGATGAACAGTTTTGGATCAGCCCTTTCTTTATATCCATCCATTGTAACCCCATGGTGCAGACTACCCATGCCGATTAAGCTTAAAATGTATGATGAAGCCTATTTTAACATTGAATACTGCAAAGATTAAGTGGCAAAGTTAAATTCACGCTGGTCGGACTTCTATTTCAATGCTCACAAATTGGTGTTGCCGGCAGGATCCGGATACTCCCCACCACTGTTCACTATGTATGAGTCAGTATATGATTTGAATGAACTGGGCCTGACTTAAATCCCCTTGACACATGAGAGGGAGTTCTTCTTGCTGGGTAGTCCGTGTGCAGTCATTGTAGTGCGCCAGGCGGAGATCTTAACCACCGCGTCACTTCACTATCTGCATTTTGGCACCTCGGGGGAGAGGAAAAAAAGCGAAAGAAGCCGAAGTCTTTTCCGGCTTTCTGTTTCCTGTTCACTGCCGGTTGTCTGAGGAGGCGCTGTGAAGTAGGTTAGAGAGGAAAGGACAGGAAATTGAAATGCTGGAGTTCGGAGTAGCAGGGGAGAAGATGGAGAAGTCAGGATTGAATTGGCTCGCGGAGATGAGAGGGGACGTGCTGCTTGGGTTTGGATACCGCAGGGTTCTGTCGATGGTGATTAAGGATGGTTAGAGTTCTTATTTCAAATACAGTACAGTTTTCTTTTTTCTTTTCTTACCAAGTGTATATAATAATTGCAAATACACCAAAGTTATCTTTCTCGACATATATATTTTTTACCTATATATATATATATATATATACAGGCTGCAGTCCCTGTGCTCGAAATATTGTTAGACATAAAACTGGCCCATGGAGATAAAAAGGTTGAGGACCACTGCTGTATATTGTCAAGCTGCAGGTGTGTAAAGGCCTTTGCGTTTTAGGGTAGATGCTTGAAACTTGTTGACGTGCAGTGAATTTTGTCGAACGTTCAACTTGCACTTCTTCAAATGCTTGAAAAGAACCAGGGAAACGTTGGGCTGCCTAGATGCACTTTGCATGTAAACCTGATGCCCTGACACCGGAGTCTGAACACAGCACCAACGGAGCCCATCCTACTGTACGGTGTTCACTGGAGCAAGGGCTGAGGTAAAATTATAATAGAGCATATCAGTTCATAAAAATACTCAATGGAATAAGTCATTTTGCACTTAAAATAAATATCACATCACGCCAGAATTCTTTTGTTTCCCATTGGATAGAAGTTACTAAAAAAGTACACACACAGTTTCTCTTGCGTGTTGGAAAAGATGGAACTGCCAAATATTGAAACGTCATTCTAGTTTCAACTAAGTTCACCATCTGCCAGTCAGTATGCCTGAACCTCTTCTATGACGCACAATTGGAAACAAGTGAAACAGCATGCAAACCTCTTTGGGAGTTTGAATCAGTTTGATCAACTTTTGGACCACGCTAGAATCTTTGTTAATCACTTGTAGGGCTGGGTACCGAAACACGATTCCAAGTAGGAACCAACCGAAAAGGTCCGGTAAGTACTGGTACCGAAAAATTAACATTCTTTTGGTGCCAACTTTCGGTTCCATGGCTTGAAATGCCTGCGTTAATGAGCTAATAAATATACCGCAGCAGCTCAAGTGCTCATGCTTCGCGACTGCACTCTGAACAGACAACGGCACAAACAGCACTCACATTTAACCTACCTGTGTCCAAACAAAGTGCAGTGTGTCATCTTACCCGTAAAATAGAAGAGTTGAAGAATGAGCAGCATGAAACTAATATCCACCCGAAAACGCATCAAGTCTCCAGTGTGGGACATTAACAGTGTCTCAAAGTCAAAGTGCGTAATAATAAATCCACATCCAGGCGCAGTCTGTAGTGAGCCCGTTCAGTTGAAACCAAACAGATGACATGAAGCAACATCCTCCTCGGTCCTGGTAAACGCATAATTCCCAAATGAGAGTCCAGTGTGGAGAGTCAAACAGATAATATTAAACAAAATTCCGCCAAAATTGTCCTCTTCCTCGGCCCAGGTAAAAGCAGATTTTGCAAGTAAATGTGGTGTAGTAAAGTGGTGTAGTTGCAGTCCTCCTCCTCAGTCCAGACCACGAAGAAGATGTGTCAAGTTATATACCAAACAAAAAGCACGTTCTTTGCAGCATTGCCTTTGATATAAAGAGCGGTATACGAAGAAAACAAAAGTATAACTTAAGCACGGGTGAGTCAAAGTAAGGCTTTCTAATTAATTTACATGCACGTGTTTAGAGTTATAACTGAACATTGTATAGTAGCTCACAATGATTTAAAATATGAATTACCATAGCCATAAAGTGGTTCAAGGTTTGATGAGTATTTTCTTAATAATATTGGTCATTAATTAAAATTTTTAAAAGTATATAAAAAATGCAGGCACCGATAAAGAACCGTTATCGAAAAGCAGGTATCGTAAAGTATTGGTAGAAGACGACATCTGTCCCAGCTCAATAACCTGACGTTTGTGTCTGGTTTCCTCCTGCCAAGTTTGCTTAAGGTGCTGTCTCTCTACTGACCATTTTGTGGGACTATATTCTCTCCAAATGGATCTTATAGAACAGAGATTGTGTCAGTTTTTGTGTACCACGGTATCACTGGCGGCTGTGTGTGTTTCATATAGATATTGTTGATTGATTTATGCTTCGTGGGTGGGTTGTGAAGTTGTAAGAATATAAAATGTCAAAGAAAATACGTTCCAAAGATTTGACTGAACAAAACAGTTGAAGACAATAGCATCTGTCAGAGTAGGCATACACGCAGAGATATTGGTGTGGGCTTTGTAGCATCCCTACACATGCAATGCAGAATTTTGATACCTTTCAACACAAGTTAAAAACATAAATAACTTGGAAAACTAAAGCTTTAGGGCAACAGTGGCTTAGGTGACAGAGAAGTTGTCTCATTACCATTAGGTTTAGGGTTCTGCCTCAGCTCTGATCACTGTATACTGCCATTGTGTACTTGGGCAAGACACTTGATCCACCTTGATCACCTTGAATGTGGTGTTGGTGTTGATGTAAACTGGCTGCCAAAAACTTGGTCAACTTTTTTTTTTACTCAAGTAAAAGTACTATTATTTTTGAATTAATACAACTCAAGTTGAAGTACAAAGTAGTATTTAGGGAAACTACTCAGTTAATTTGTAAAATGTAAATAGAACGTTAAATAATGCAAAACATTTGGTATTTTTGGAAGTTATAACATAAAAAATTTGAAATCGGAAGGAGTGGTGCAAGAAACAAAAATGTTCAAACCAATTGTTGATATAAAGGCATAACCTTTATGTCAACAATCACTCGCAGACTTACTTACAGTGGGAAAAGAACCCAAAGTATGCAAGTGTAAGTCAAAAATATAAGTAGGAGTAAAATTATGATGTCTAAAAACTACTCTGAGAAGTACCATTTCATTTAAAAATAACAATAACATCTTAAGTAACTAAGCATAACCTACTTCTGATTAAATCTAAAAGGGGAAATCAAAAAACTCACCTGATTATGGATCAAAAGTCCACAGACCCTGTCCGTTATCCATTCTAATAATGAGCTAAGCAGACAGCACCTCAGCTCTGTGGGGACTGTGCATTGAAGGGATGCCCCTGACCCCATTATTGGCCTTATATGAACTCTTTATCCCCACAGAGTGGCGTTGACCCCACTCACTGTCAGACGGGTGACCTCTGACCCCTGTATGATCACCATGGGGACGGTCGGTGCGACTGTCTCTGAAGAGGACAGTCAAAAGGAACTGCAGTGGAAGCTCATACATGCACAGTGGTGAAGTGGACCTCTGGCCTCGCTACAAGGAGGTCCCAGGTTCAATTCCCAGAACATACGTGTGATGTTTGCCTATTGTACCTGAGTCTGGGTGGGTTTACTCAGACTGATACAGTTTCTATGAACCTGAAATATTCCCAGTAGGCACAATTATTCAGTTAGGTACTCCTCACTTGCCAGACACTAATTCTATAGTCAGAACATATATGTGAAATCTGTATTTCCAAAATGAGATGGTAGGATGTACTTGTGTACTAGAAAAACAAAATTTCAACTGTAACTAACAAAAAAAGGACACATTTTATGCCAAATTGCTGTCATGCAATAACATTGTTCTCTTTTCTCCCTAATTTATGCATATTTGATTAATCTTCTGCAATAAGTCCACTCCCCCGAACCATCACAAAACAGTTACTTTGAAATTTCTCGGTATTGTTGCGTTATAGGTAAACACCTTATGCAGTTTTCAATTCATAAATTATCAACAAACATGTTTTAAGATTTTCTGGCATCAAACCACTTGCATGCTTAAATAAACATATCTGGGAATGATCGTTACAAGCAAAGACTGTATGTTTCTCCAGGGTAAATCCCTCTGCTGTCAGTAGTAGTTCAGTATGGGCAGCGCCCAAGTTGAAAAAAATAGTCTTCTTCTCAAAAAAAAACAAAAAACAGAGCAAAACATTATTTTAAATTCTAAAAACAAATGTATGCAGTCACAATATATAATGCACAATACGTGTTCTTTAATTACACTACAATATTTAAAAAATAATAATTTTTGACTAGTCAAGAAAAAGGAATTTCCATGGGAATAGTGATTTTATAAAACACTATACATATTATACATATTTCAGCTTGGAATGCAACACAGCAATGTAATAAATAAAATAAAATAACTTAAAAAATCAAGATATAAGCCTTAATTCTATCGTCTGACACCTAACTTCACTCGATTATCTCTAAATAGAACAGTACAAGGATCTTTGCTTATAACTGTCCCTCAATCATTTATATGCCCCATTAAATCTGCAGTCATCACTCCAACCACCAACAAGTTTCTTTACAAGTCTCCCAAAGCCTGCGCAGACGCTGTAAACCCTGGCTGTAAATAAGAATACGCCCTGTTTATTCCTCCATTATGATTCCTATTGGCCTTGTGAGAAGCTATGCGCGGAATATAGCCATACATTACTAGGCACTGCGGTCTCGTTGTGTGGTATCCCGTATATCCTATATTTTATTATCCACATTGATTCCTACTTGGAACGTTTTTATCGGAGTTGCGCATGGCCCATTTGTTGCAGAGGAGGCAGTTTAAGAAATGGAGGCTAGCTGGTGGTTTTAATGGACTTCACAGAGGTGGTGAGGAGATTAAACCAGGTCTTGCCCACAGGACGTGTACATAAAAGAACGCGCGGTCCCTGAAGCTAGCATGCGCTTCCACTGAATCCAAAGCTCAGGGTGGGAGATGCTCACATGACCTTTAGCGTGTCTCATTAGAATTCTAGGCTCAACATGAAATACTTACATTTTTTTCTCGTCTGTATCATTTTTAAAGTAGATTAAGAAGCTGAGACGTGCCCATGAGCTATGTTGTGGTATAAACATATTGTGTACTACTATAAAATATAAATATCTACTGCAGTGGTTCTCAAATTTATCACAACAAATACCACCTAAGAAAAGAGTTGTTTATCTGAGTACCACCAAATCTCAGCCAGGTCTATAATAGTATTTTACGGGGCTGAACTATGACTGTACAAGGGAAAGTCCTGCACCGGGTCGGGTACCCGCGGCTATCTGCAGATAGTTGCTGAAATGGGCGGGTTTTAACATTCCGGAATTTTACGGGCGAGTATGCGGGCAGGTAATGATTACACACGGGTGGGTCAGGTGAATTAAATGAACTACAAATACTTGACGCTTTGCCCTGGAAACAAGTGCCATTGCCCGGTCTTTTCCTGGAACAATGGACCAGGCTGAGAGAAACTTTGTGTATTTATTACACCCATTAGCGGAGGTGATCAGCTCAGCGGCTGCGCTCCTATTTAGACCTGGTTTAGTCCTAGTTTAGACATGGTTTAGACCTGGTCCAGTCCTGGTGTAGTCCTGGCGATCAGCCTGGCTGTTGTGGTGTGCATATATTTATGCTAATGACACTGGTTTAATCCTGGTTCAGTCCTGGATTAGTCCTACTTTAGACATGGTTTAATCCTGGTTAAATCCCGGTTCAGTCCTGATTTAGACCTGCTCCAATCCTGGTCTTGGCGATTGGCTCGGGGGTTGCAGCATATATATATTTATGCTAATGACACTGGTTTAGTCCTGGTGTAGTGCTGGTGTAGTCCTAGTGTAGTCCTGGTGTAGTCCTGGTGATTGACTCTGCTGTTTGTGACGTGTATATATTTATAAACTACTAATGACAAGGTATAGGTTCAGTCCTGATTTAGTCCTGAACTACTGTGCTGTCGGACTAATGGGCTGACCCTGATTTATCACTGGCACGGGCGGCTAATGGGTGGAATGTTAAAGGGTCCGGGCGGGTGCGGATTTAACTTTGATACAATGACAGGTTGACGGGTGGGAGTGGTGCTGTACTGCATGGGTGCGGGTCTCCAAAAATGAACCCGTGCAGGACTCTGATACAAGGACTTAATTGTTGCTACAGTAGTTCCTACCAAGAAACTGCATAAAGGAGGACCAAATAACACTGTTGCTAAAAACAGCAAATATAGAGGAGCTTGCATACCACAAGTCATACACGTACTACAGTTCTATTCATATTATTGACAGTATAGATTGAGTGAAAGAAAGAATGGGGTGTGTATTTTTATTGTGCAAGATTCAGCTTTTGAAAACACTCTTAGAGAAAGTAAATGGTAATAACTTGACCTTTTTATTCAAATGGCACATCTGTTTTTAGTATTATGGTACTACTTCTGTTTTACTTGCAGTTTAGATAATACGATTGTTGTGGGAATGGACATATGTGGTATACAAAATCCTCTATTCTTTTCCTTTTCGCTATAACACACACTTTTAACTTGCTTGCTTCAAGAAATATAGTACCCAAAGTTCTATCACATACAAGTGCACAGGGAACCCAAAGCACACACTGCAAAAAAACAAAATCTAGTCAAGTTAAGATGACTTGAATAAAGAAAGTTTTATCATTATTTGAGTAAATTTCACTTGACGAGTAAAATGATCGTCCAGTGGAAAAAGAGTTTTTGTACATAAAATACAAAAATACATCTTGCTACACCAGTAAATGTTCTTAATCTAAGTCATTTTTAACTTACATTTATTTATTTTTTCCCCCAGTACATATAAAAGTATGTTTTTATTTTGTTATATTTATGTCATTTATGTGGTTGAACTTCAACAGTATTTTAAAGGTGCACTGTGTAACTTTTTAGTTGGGGGTCTGTCATTTGCATTTGTCTATGTCTTTGCTTCGTGTATGTCATTGCTTTGCCTGAAATGTTCCATAGTACGACATTAAACATCTTTACCTTACATTTATTCAATTACAGGGGATTTTATAGCTTGGAAATACCTAGAAAATAGGCATTATATGAGTGTGGTCTCCTTTCCACAGAGCTGACCTGTAACATGGTCTGGCTTGGTCTCCATGAAGACAGAAAGTATAAAAGGTGTGACACTAATTGTTTACTATAAATAAACACGGTTGACAGGGTTATTATTGTTATTCATAATATCAATATTTAAGGTGTAACTTTTTTGATAGAGGGTCTGCCAGATGCTTGTTTCCATGTAGATTTTATTGTTTTGCCTGCAATGTTCTAAAATACGGCATTAAGCTTTTCAAAATTTCACCGAAACAAGCCGGAGACAGCACCAGGCCGATTTACAGGTAAGATCTGTGAAGAGGTGACCCTACTCACAGTCAGAATGCATGTTTTAAGGGTAGTTTTTATCAATGAAAACACCTATAATTGAATGAATACATCTTATAAAAGTTTAATACCATATTGTGGAATAATTACAGGCAAAGTAATGGCATCTTCATGGTGGCGAACCCCCAACCTGAAAAGTTACACAGTGAACCTTTATGCTAATGGATAAAAAGAAAAATACAGGGGACTTTATATCTTTTTTTTTTCATTATTTGTTTTCCAATTCCCATGTCCAATCCCATACAGTTGGATAGTTCCCGTTTTACATATTAACATGATCTCTCCATTGGACTAGAATAGATCAATGCTTCATGTTTACAACTGCACATTATAAATATGTATCACCGATGCTGTTTGCACGGGCCATATATTTTCCCAGTTGCAGAGAGAGGAGAATGCGCTCTCAGATCAGCCCACAGCCTTTGGGATTATCATTCTACCAGGGGACTGACCACAGCCGATAACAGAACTGATGCAACCTCCAGCTCTGTATTAGAATGTACTGGAACTGTGTCAATTAAGTCCCATGGGTCCAACCAGGGAGATGGGATAAAACTGTAGAGACCACCCCTGGCAAATGCGGTAGCCATCTTGTGTTTGTAGGAAGAGTTAAGTTATCCAGAAATTAGACCAGGAACGTCAGCGGCACATAATGTACGCAGAGCTGCGTACACGCATACTTTTAAAAACTTCAGTTTATTCCTGTGACGACAGCCTCTGTGTATTCTCACATTTAAACACTAAACATTTTACATTGCTTTTGTATTCATTGTTGATTGGATGAATTATGTTTTTAATCACAAAACAAAAGTTGACAACGAGAGAGACGATGTTTTGTGGCGAGAACAAGCTGTATCTGTGGTGCTTCCATAAAAGCTACTCACTATTTAACTTTGTTGGTCTGCACCACACGCCTTTTCCTTCAGAAGTTGTTCTTGTAAAGTTGCTGTCTGTTAGCCTGATTCATGTTAGCCTGATTCATCAGACGGTTTCACTTTTATAGAAACTATCTGTAATATTCCACAGTATGCCATAAAACTCCTCTCTCCATGGAGAATGTTCCAAAGTATGGTTTTAACTTTTTGTTTTTGTCAACCATTTACATCTATGTTCACATGGGATCGTGCAGGTGACTCTCCGCCTCCAAAAAGTTGCATACTATCATTTTAGAATTTATATTATATAGGGGTGTAACAATAACCGAAATATCATGATATTGTATAGTCAGAGTGGACCATCACAGTATATCGAATTACAAGTCTCTTTGCTTAAATGAAGAGTTATGGTGCAGCAATAGCTAAAAAAAAAAAAAAAAAAAGTCTGAGGGAACTATATAGACCATAATCATTTGCTCCATTTCAGTGTAGACTACAAGAAGAACAGTTCTAAGCACTTTTAAGTCTTAGTTCATTGGATTAAGTCTTGTCAAGGCATTTTAAGAGGAAAAAGCAGCATATTAATAGTTTTGTTTCCACAAAATATGACAATAAATGTGGTACCATGAGATGTATATTGTGAAAATATCGTACCGAGAGATTTGGATATTGTTACATCCCTAATTGTGAGCCTCCCCAGCTTTCCCATGATATCGCAATAAATATCGTACCGTGAGGTTCATACTATGACAATATTGTATAGTCAAAAAAAACAAACAATATATATAGCTGCAACCATGTTTCACTTAATTTGCAAAAACATGAAAACACTGCCGGATTTTCAACTGGCAAATTCACTTTAGTGCAGATAATTACCTGCAGGTATAACATGGCCTCCAGAACTACATGTCAGCTACTATAGGTTACCGGGTTAACATCCTCTCTAGAGCTTTAATCCACAACCCTGATGACTGAATAATTATAGATGCAACACAGTGTATGAGCAGAACGTCCACACAGCACACAGGTGTAGCAGACAGCGTGTTTGGCTGCAGGCTTGTATGGGTGAAGCTGTCAGCGGTGATGAATTTGCATTGGAGTTAGCGGTAAGAGAACACATGAGGCTGTCGGGCATACGCAGCACGTGGACTGGATGCACAATCTGAGACAGCAGACATTTTGATACACAACGGGTTATTACGAGCAGCAGAGGGAGAGTCTGTACAGTCCTTTTACTATAGGCTGTGTTTAGAGTATATGGTCACAGGACTGTCTTCTCCTGAGCTGTACAGTACATGCCTGAGGGAAAGATGACACAATATTGAATGTTAGTGTTATATTTTTTGTGAAACATAGAAACATTATGGCTACATTCAGACTGCAGCATGGAGTGACCCCAATCCGATTTTTTCGCCCCTATGCGACCTATGTTTGAATTTTTTAATGACAGTCTGATCGACACAGATCTGATTTTTTTTCAAATGCGACCCAGGCCACTTGGATATGTGCTCCTGAAACCGATACATATCCGATCTTTTGACACGTGACTTCAGTCTGAACGGCCACGTCACATTCATCCTACCTACATGTCATCAGCGAAGATGCGTTTCCTCCCGTGAAAGCAGGTGCTCACAAATGTACACAAACGTTCTTCTCGTCACAGGAAAATTTGTGTATGAACTCCGCATGAGTGAAGCAGTGAAGCGTATAGCAATCTCATTGCCCTTGGCAGCGACTCCGCACCCACACGTTCCTTTCTACGGACGTTGCTTCCCCTGCTCCCCAAAACGCCACGGCCAAAAACCTCGTCCTTCTCCTTCTCAATCTCCTCCTTAAAACAAATAAGCTGCACATGTTCTGGCTTTGGTACGACTGCAACTGTAAAAGTGATGGCCCACGATATTGTTGTGAGAACTCTGACGATACGATATCACGATATTTCAGTTATTGTAACATCCCTACAGGTTGGTCAGTTTGCTTTGCATCATAAGGAGGGCTCGAATAGGGCCTGGGAGAAATTGCTAGATTACTCAAACATGCATGGATGACATCTAAAACTTCTTCAGTCATGTCAAAGTTTTGCGTAACACCCCTTCTTTAAGATCACACTTTGTAAGATTGTAACAAGACATGAAGACTTCAACAGCAATGATAATGACCCACTACAGGACTGTGAGCAGGAGTACGAGGCGGTGATCTGCTCATAAATACCCCCGACATATTTCTACCACCGTTACTGCCAACATTGCCAACCATTTATTACATACTCTGGGCTAAGTGCTCTCGATCACGCTCCTCTGTGACAATCTATTCTTACCTAATTATTGGAGCGGGGTGGGCGCGGGACTTGCCTTAATTTGCCACCGTGCAGCGTGCAATTAATCAACGCGTTCGCCAACTGACAGGGCTAATGGACGCACTAGGCTTCTCGGTGATTGTCTGCTAGCTGCCTGTTCGGATGGCGGTCGGGTGTGTAGCTAGGGCGCGTGCGTTGACAGACGTTTTCTTCGAGCACGAGGGCCCTTCCGCTGAATTGGATGGTTGGGTGGATCGGTGGAGTGCATTCATCTCCGCGGCATCTGAACGTGAAGCTCAGGTACTCCATCATCGTGTAAATAGAGCAGACGGCTGTAAACTGTAATTTGCAAAGAAGGTTTTTAAAAAAACACATATTATGAATTCTTGTGGCTTTAATTCTCTTTTAAACCTGCTTTTAGTGTCCTTGGGATTAGTATTTCATGTTTTCTAACTTAAAATAATGTCTGTGTTTGGAAAATACATATACTTTATAAACTTCACCTCTGTTTCCAGTTAAGTATTTAGGCACTGCAGCTCTCTCTGCTGTCAGCAACGAGAATGAACAACTGGAAAGTAAACAGTTATTCTCCACAGTGAATGCTATACGTTGTGAATACAAACTGACCACAGAGCGAGTCTGGTGATGGTTTATGGTCTTAAAAACAACGCAAAAAAAATAGCAGAGTTTTATTTATAATGCAACAAAACTGGCAAAATGCAAATTGAGCATTTTTGAGTGCTCAGAGGAGAAGATTTTGGATTACTGGATTAAGGAAGTGTGAATTAAGTAAACATACAACTCCAGGTATCTTTTTTAATAAGAAGAAATCTGTATAACATGGATAAAAACTCAACCAAAAAAAAAAAAAAGCCAATTTTGCATAAATTATTATTTAAAGGAGATTACATTGTTATCAGTCATCGCAAAGATATTTCAGTCATTTAGACTAACACAGTGGTTCTGAAACTTCTAACAACAGCTACCACCAATAAAATACATGGTCTATTCATGGGTTTCAGTTTATTGTTAGATGCAAACACAAAAAACATTTAGTTTTAAATTGTTGATAACTTGTGGCAGTAATAGATTCTCATCATTCTCAAAGCCCAGACTATTCCAGGTCTAACACCATGCTACTGTAGTTTCCAAGTTGCAACTGGAGATGTTATTGCAATGCCTGTAATGTTCCACAGTATGATATTAAACATACACTACCGGTCAAAAGTTTTAGAACACCCTAATTTTTCCAGTTATTTAGCGCAATTCAAGTCGTGCAAGTTCAATGAAGAGCTTGAAATGGTACAAAGGTAAGAACTGAACATCCAGAGGTTGGAAAAAAAAAGATAAAAGATACAACACAAAAAAAAGATAAAAGATACAACACAAGTCCAAACTCTGCCAAAACTACCTCAAGAAAAACGAACAAGAAGGTAAAGCTTTAAAACATGAAGTGGCCAGCACAGTCTCCAGACTTAAACCCAATCGAGGTGGTTTGGGATGAACTGGACAAACTCACAAGTTCATGGAGAAGAGTGAAAGCCGAGCAGCCTTCAAGTGCCACACATTTATGGAAACTTCTCCAGCAAACTTGGGAAGAACTTTCTGAAGAATATTTGATTTCTTTTGTAAAAAAAAAAGAGTTGTTCAACTGTTACATCTGCCAAAGGTGGACACTTCCATGAATCAAAAGATTAAAATACATTTTGGTCAACAGTAAACGGTAAAAAACTGGAAAAAAGTGTGGTGTTCTAAAACTTTTGACCTGTAGTGTATCTATCTTCATGAATCCAAACAGGTGTCAGATTTGTGGCAATGCGACAATGCTCAGATAGAAAGCATGTTTTGAAGGTATTTTTTTCAGGAATAAAAACACCAGTGATTGAATAAATACAACTTGTCTCCATGGAGACACATTGGTTCTGAACTTCCACCAGAAGCAATACATAGTTCATAGTAGGAGGACAGAGAGACCATTATAAAAAAAAAAAAAAAAAAAAAAGAACTGCAGAGAAATCCATCAGTACAACCAGTAGGAGCTGTGGCCGTACTTGCTGATCCCGTCAGATCTCACAAAATGAAGCAAGACCAGGCCTGGTTAGTACTTGGTTGGGAGACCACTGGGAAAAGCAGGTACCACAGGGGGGCACCAGTCATAAGAAAAGCTGTTGTTGTGTCCTTAGGCAAGGCACTTAACCCACATTGCTTAGTATGAAAGTGGTGTGTGTGTGAATGACCGAGTGATGGTGGTTGGTAGGACCTATGGCGCTGATTGGCTGGTATCAATGGATTGAGCAGATATCAATACTAAAAATGTCACAGGACAGAAATTAACCTTTCCTGAAGCTTTAGAACAGGGGTGTCAAACTCAGTTTAGTCTGCGGGCCATATCCAACCTACTTTGATCCCAAAGGAGCCGGATTAGAAATCTCATGGCATATATACCCCAAAAATAGCAATAAATTCAAATATTTCTGCAGAGAAATGCAAATCTATTACAGAAATCTTTTTTAATTGATGAACTCTTTCTTTTACAAAATATTATAATATTATGAACAACCTGATACTTTAAGAAAAATACAATTTCAACACAATGTTTTAACATGAACTTATATGCAAATAGGAATAAGTCAATTTTTCCTGGAAAATCCTGCACTCGGCTCCACTTTTCTCATTTTTGACATTTTTCTGATGAGGGTGTCACGGTCAACAGTCAAAACGATCGTCCTTTAAGAGCGTTTGGAAAGAGGCAAGTCTTTATTTGTGCTGCTCTGGTGGGAGGGGCCACGTACAGAGACGCTGGAGACACTGCTATGCTAGCACAGAAAATTACCAATATTTTAATAGAAAATATAATTAAAATGTTTTTGTAGAAAATCAGCCGAGGGCCAGATTAAAGTAAGTAAGTCTTTATTTATATAGCACTTTTACAGACATTTTCTGCCCCCAAAGACACAGCATTATTCAGCATTATTTCATACAGCATTATTCATTCACTCTATACCGTGGTGATGGTAAGCTACTATTGTAGCCACAGCTGCCCTGGGGCACACTGAGAGAGGCGCGACAGCCATGCCACTCGGCGCCATCGGTCCCTCCGACCACCACCATCACTCACACACACCACTTTCATACTATTCAATGTGGGAGAAGTGTCTTGCCTAAGGACACACAATGATTGAATTGATTGTATTTAACTGACCATGACTATCAACTGTTTATGGAGACCTATGTAGCATTTTTTGGGTTGATGGGGGAAACCGGAGCACCCGGAGGAACCCCATCCAGACACGGGGAGAAACATGCAAACTCCACACAGAAAGGCCCAGGTGACCCGGGGATCGAACCCAGAACCTTCTTGCTGTGTGCGTGCTAGCCACTCAGCCACCGCAACATGGTGGCTGAGTGGTCTTAAAGGTCTTGGAGGGCCGGATTCAGCCCCCGGGCCTTATGTTTGACACCCGTGCTTTGGAATGATCTTGAGCTACATCAGAACAAGTAAGAGCACATAGACTAGTATACGTCCATGGACCACTGAAGGATTACACAGATATAAGACCACATAAAAATATAAAAGAAAGTACTATTGTTTCATGTAAAAAATCCCATTCTACTGGTTAAAGTGTTTTTTGTTTTTTTTTATCAGCGTGGTATCAGAATGGGTATTGACTGGTTCACTTTTGGTTAAGACCTTGTATAGTTTTTGAAGGTCCTGATTTAACCCCGGGAAGCTTGAGAATCACTGGAGTATTTCTTAAGAGCTTAGAGCTTTTGGTATTTGTACTTTAAAATGGCCAAGGCAGAAACGTCAAATATTTGTTTTTCTTGGATCAACAGAAGGGCAGCAGGAGTGGAATAAAGCTTAGCAGTTGTGACATAAAAAGCAAAAATAGAGAGAGAGGAGAAGAAGAAGAAAAGAGAGACAGAGAGGAAAGAGAGAGAAAGCACACTCTAGCGTTGGTATTGGCCTAGTCCATTTGTGCCCACAGTAATATTTTATTGTGAGCACTTTAATTGATTCGTGGAGGAGGTCAAACATGCCCTCAAGTTTCAGATCAATATTTTATAAAAGGACTGTCACCTTCTAAGTCCAGACAAACAGGACAGCTTTTACCGAACAATGGGCCCCGAGGTCGAAGGTCGCCAGCCCCTCCTCAAAAGAATTATACCAACGCTTTGAAAATCCATCAGATCTCGGAGGCTAGGAGAAAAACATGGTGGAATAATGTGATTCTGATATGGAACAACAGGATGTTTTGTAATTTTGGAGTTGAAAGTGATGCATCGAACAGAATTTTAAAGAAGCACTGTGGGATTTTTCTGGTGGAGCGTCTGCCAAATGTTTGTCTCCATGGAGGTGTTGTAATGTAATGTCGTAATGTGTAACGATATGATAAGCACTGTGTAAATCTTATCAAATGTCCTTCATTCATTCTTGTTTCGGGTTTCATCCTTTTCTTATCCTTAATGACCTGTTTATGAAAGAAAGGTTATTATGCAAAATATTTTTTTCATCTTTATACTGTTATAACAGTGTTTGTTCATCAAAAACATGCCTGAAGTGGTTTTAGATGTCATCCATGCATGTTTCAGTAATTTAACGATCTCTACCAGGCCCTATTTGAACCCTACTTATGGTTAGCTGTAAAATTTGTCCAGTACTCACCCCTCAAGCCTACGTCACCCATGCTCTTACACTTCAATTCTCCATAACTATACAAAACATGATACAAAACTGTACAGCAACTTGACAAACCTGACGCGATGTGTAGTGAAATACTCCCTCTTTTAAGAAAACCAATTACCATATTTTTCAGACTATAAGATACACTTAAAATCCTTTAATTTTTCTCAAAAATCGGCAGTGCACCTTAAGTATTATTTCTAGTTGTGCTTACTGACCTAAACTAATTTTATGTGGTACACGGCGCAAAAAATCTGTCAAAATGTTTTAGTACGACTTTGGTAAGCTGCGACGCCACACCGCTATGGCTACTGTAGTCAGAAGCCTCACGGAGTCGTGTCTTTTGGTCCGACAGAAACTGACGCATCAGGGCAAAAGGAGTAAGCTATTAAGTTTTGTTTCTGTAAAACATAAGCAAATGTGCACAAGCTGCATTAAACACATTATTACTCGATGAATATTTGAGTCCTCATAGAAAATTTAAAGAAAAAAAAAAAAAAAAAAAAACTTAAATTAACCACCCACATGCACATTCATAAAACACGTTCACCAAGACAGGGAGCAGCACCAGGTGAGTTACACTACGATCTGCCAATGGATCATGCATACCTGGGCTAAGGGATCAGTCTCAAGTGTCGTTTATTTGTTTCGCTTAATGTACCTAATAATCCAGTGCACCTTTTAGTCCAAAAAATACGGTACTTTATTCAAAAGTAGACGAACTTAAAGAAACTATGTTCAGTTATTTCAAATGTGCTAATAAAATAAGTACGTAAAAAAAAAAAAAATCATAATATATATATATATTTTTTTTTTAATTACATTCCAATATTTGTTACAATTTTCACAATTTAAAACTCAAGAAATTTTACAAAAACAATTATTCAAAACAAAAACAGAGGTGTAAAGTGAAGCCTTAGTTTGTGACTTTTTAATCACCAAATTTTTCATTGTAGTTATTATTGCAGTGAAAACATGCGTCCTTACTGTGAGTGGGCTTGCATCTCCACTAGGGATGTAACGATAAGCAAATCTCTCAGTATGATATTATCACGATATGCATCTCATGGTACGATATTTATTTATTTTGTAGAGGCTGATATAATTGTAGATAAGACACTTTTTCCTTTTAAAATACCGTGACAAGATTTTGATGTGAATTATTTCCGTCATAATCTCAAGAATTCAAGTAAAAAACATATCTCTTCATCTTGTCTGTTCTGAAATTAATCATGGGATATGTAGTGCCTGATGTGTATAAGCTATAGGCGAGTTTATAGGCGTTGCATGCTGGGAAATATTTTGGTCGGAGGCAAGAAACACGATAGCGGTCAAACACAGTGCGTAACCTCGCGTATTTATCCCCGATAATGGTAAATTCCTGTTGCATTATCGGATGCACAAATAGAAGCACAGAAGAAGGAAAATGTCTTTTTCGTATTCTGAGTGAAAAGAACCGCTAACGGTGAATTAAACGGCTTTCAAACATTCACAGAGCAAACGTAGAAGATCCTAGCAAACCGTGGACTCCAACAAGTTCAACAACACATCGAGACTCTTGGAGGCTTTCATCTTTTCTGCTGTGAATGGCCCAGGAGTTTCCACCAAGTCATTGTGGATATCACCGAAGTGAATATTTAGGGAGGTAGTTGGCGATTCTGACCAGAAATTTGGTTTCGTCCACCTTTTGTAGGGGTTGAAAAGGGTGTTTTGGCGTCCGTCGATGCTTATGACCAATTTCTGGTCAAATCGTCTTCAGTCCTCTGCTGTTAGACTGGATAAATAACCGAGATCAATACCCTTTACGTGCTTTCTCACTCAGTCCGTCATGTTAAATTAGTGTTTCTTGCCGCCGATCAAAATAATTCCCAGCATGCAACGCATACTTTTGTCAACAATGAAACTCGCCTATTGCAGCTGTAAAACAATGCATTTAAGCAAAGGAACTTGTAATTCGATATATTGTGACGCCCTACGGTATTATTGTGAGACTTTTGATGATACAGTACCAAGATATTTCGGTTATTGTTACATCCGTAATCTCCAAAAACCTGACTCTTATTTGGCTAGGAGGAGTAGAGCCTCTGCAAACTGAATTGATAAATTCATTCAGATTCAAACATGTTTAATTTCCCTTCACATTCTGTCTTGAGTACTTACTTTCTCTCACGTCACATCCACTGGTTCAGTAATTATGTGAAATCATGTGAGCAGTTCTGAGGCTATTGGAAAGCCTTGGCTGAATGAATATGTTTGTGCATTACAGAGGCAGATGGGTTATTGTGAGGCGGTGCGCTTGACCCGTGGACTGGGCGAGATCGGGTGCAGTGGAATTCAGGCTATGGCTAAAGGCTATTGGTGTTTACTGTAATCAGTCACGCACAAGCCGTTTCTCTGGGGTCGGTGTATGCAGAGTCAGTGTGGGACATCGTGGAGTGTTGTTGGCCGTATTTTTGACTTCAAGTGACCTTTAAAGACGCAAGGTGTAACTTTTCTGGTGTAGGATACGGCAAATGTTTTTTTCTAATTGGAGATATTGCTTTGTCTGGAATGTTTCACAGTATGACATTAAACCTTTCTATTTTCATGGAGACCAAACCAGACCAAGTTACAGGTCAGATCTGTGGAGAGGCGACCCCACTCACAGTCACAGAGTACGGAGCCCCCCTGATGACATGTGTGAAAAAAGATAATAAACCTTGGCCTCAAATTACAATTTCGTTTCCATGCTTTAGTTAAATCATTCCCACACTTTAGCCAATTTTTTTACCCACAAATTACGAAATTGCCACCAATTATCCAAACAGGGTGTGGTATTGTGGTATTAGATTTGCGTTCATTCAGCAAGAGTTTCCAGACACAAATAAAGGAAAAATATATCAATCAATCAATCAATCAAACTTTATTTGTATAGCACTTTTCATACATTTGAAATGTAGCACAAAGTGCTTCACACGCAACAGAAAAATTACAATAATTATAAACAACAGCAACTCCACCCTCACCCCATTGTTTCATCCATGTTTACAGCAATTTAAACAGAAACACAAAACATAAACATAAAGCTCTTAAAAGGTTAGAGTAAAAATAAAAATGGAGAGCCAAACTTAGATGAAAACTAAGTAAAATAATAATAATAATAACATTTAAATCTAATATAATAATAATAATAATAATAATAATAATAATAATATGTTAAAACAAGTAAAAGTTTCATTTAAAAGTTAAATTAATTAAGATATGTTTTGAGTTTACTTTTAAAAATATGAACACTCGCTGCGGACCTCAGATCCTCAGGTAGCGTGTTCCACAAACGGGGGCCGTAAAAGCTGAATGACGCCTCACCGTGAGTTTTAGTTTAGTCTCTTGGGACAGTTAAAAGATGACCACCTGAAGACTTGAGAGTCCAAGAGGCTCATATGATAAAAGCAGATCAGATAAATAAATAGGACTCAGACCATTAAGAGGTTTATAAACCAATAAAAGAACTTTAAAATCTATCCTGAAGCTCACAGGAAACCAGTGCAGAGACTTCAGTACTGGGGTGATGTGCTCTCTCCTCCTGGTCCTCGTGAGCAGAGGACATATACATATATATTCATTTATCTTTTGGTTTTCTTTCCCATGTATGCTTATGTAAATGCAGGCCTATATAAAATTCAGAATTGGTGTAGTAAAGTGTACGAATTGGCTAAAGTGTAGGAACGAATTACATATTGTGGGAACAAAATAGCAATCTGAGGCAATAATTTAGGTTTTTTTTTGTTTGTTTGTTTTTTGCGCACGTCATCAGTGGGGCTCTGTAGAACAGCCTCTTTTTCTAGGCATTTTTGAGCTATAAAACTACCTGTAATTGAATAGATGTAAGATCTGCTTAGTGTCATACTGTGGAACATTCCAGGCATAGCAGTGACATATCCATAGAAACACAAGCAGGTGATGGAGCCTCAACCAGAAAGTTACATAGTGTACCTTTAAAACAACGTTTACTTATTTTGTTAAGATTTTAGGCCCATCTAATCATGTTTGGTTTACTGTTTTGTTTTGCTTTTTTTTTTTTTTTTAAGCTAATGTTCTGATGTTAAAAAAAGAAAGCTGATCCTGAACAAAATGTATTTTCACCTTTTTTGCTGTAATTTTGTTCTGTTCCTTAAATGTGCACCCACCAAAATCTCGTTAATGGAGCTGCTTGAGTACACTGCATGTCAGTCTCTCTCCAAAAAATCTATAAATAGATGCTGATTATAAGGTGTGCAAGGGCCTGATAAACAATTTGGGAGAACTGTATGTAGCCTGTGCTCTTAGTATTTAAAACGGCACTACAATCACATAACCTCCAAGTTTTTCTCACCTGTCAAAGAAATATAATGATAAACGGCAATACTGAAACAACTTTATGCCACAGATAGAATCATTTTAATTGTATGTATCATTAAAAGACACAAGCTGCGACAAATTATTAACACAATGAATCCATAATTAGTGTTAATGTTTCTTTTTCAAGCCTCTGCATCTCAAATCTTTCTGTATTACAACAAAAATAACAAAAGGCAAGGCAAGGCAAGGCAAGGCAAGGCAAGTTTATTTGTATAGCACAATTCGTACACAAAGTAATTCAAAGTGCTTTACAGAATAAGAAATACATTAAAATCATAATAAAAACAAATCAAAACATAAATAATCATGAAGATTAAAATTAAAAAAGAGAGACATAAATTGGAGAGAAGAGTGCGGAATGAAACCTTTCAGTCATATGCACAGTTAAACAGAAATGTTTTGAGCCTGGATTTAAACAGCGTCACAGAAGAGTCTGTCTCACATGTTCAGGAAGACTGTTCCAGGTTTTAGCTGCATAAACCTGAAACGCTGACTCCCCTTGTTTAGTCCTGACTCTGGGCACCAGCAGGAGGCCGGTCCCTGAGGTCCTCAGAGTGCGAGATGGTTCATATGACACTAACATGTCACAGATGTACTTTGGTGCTCGGCCATGGTGAGACTTGTACACAAGCAGAGCTGCTTTAAAGTCTATTCTCTGAGGCACAGGAAGCCAGTGCAGAGACCTGAGCACAGGACTTATGTGCTCGTACTTCCTAGTTCGAGTAAGGACCCGAGCTGCAGCGTTCTGGATGTTCTGCAGCATCTCACAGCTCATTTGGAGAGACCAGTGAGCAGACCATTACAGTAGTCTAACCTACTGGAGACAAAAATCTCACCACTATTGTGAAGAAAATGTACACACAATAAATGTTCCAAAATATATTGTTTTCTCTATCATGCGTTGAATGACAAGTCAATATAGTCATTATCGTGACATGTTTGCCTCATATCTGGGGATAGAGATAAAAAAATACATAAAATATTACATAGTTACTTTAATTAAAAGTCTCTTTTTCATTTATACCAGGTTTTAATTTGAAAGGTCCGTTAATACTTTTGAGGTCTCACAAGACTTTAACAGTTTTACTCCTCTAAAGCACTATTTTCAGTTCTATGTTATAATGTTGTCTTTATTAAAAACAGACCTGGAGTTGTGTTTTGTTTCATTTTCACATTTCACACAAACCTCCGTGAAGTTGGCCCCCATCAAACGCAAACCTACACAAATATCTACCGTTTGTGCTGTTTTGTGCTGCAAAAAGTTTTGTTTGTGCTGCTTTAGTTTTTGAGATATTAACGATTCTTTTACAGGTCAAATTGGGGTCAGTCAGCCCCCAGGAAGCTTCAAAATGATCTAAAACGGAACAAAATTGTGTCAGTCGTTTGTGCTGCAAAAAGTTTGGTTTGTGTGATTATGGTTCTTAAGATATTAGCAGTTTTATTTTGGGCTGATGGCGTCATCCAGCCCGTCAAAATGTAAAATTTCCTCAAAACAGACAGAAAATTATGCAAAATGTTTGTATTTTGTGTGTGCTGTGACAAGTATATTTTTTCAATTATTAATGATTATTTTTGTGGAAATTACATGACGTGATTTCTGCTCAGCTGACAGCAGCAAACTCAGGCTGTGGAAAAGTCTGTATTATTATATAAAATATGAAGTAAAAGCAAGTTCCTAAAGACTGATACAGACTTTTCCACTGCCTGAGATCGTTTCTCTTCACTAGTTTTGAGGAAATTATATGGTGTCAGCTGAGCAGCAATGACTTTATATGAAATTATGAAATTGTAATTCATAATTTTAAAAATATGCTTGCACAAATGAAAATGGTCACAGCACAAAACAACACAAACAAAATACTAACGTTTCATATAATTTTCTGCCTGTTTTGAGTCTATTTAACATTTTGAGGGGCTGGATGACGTCATTGGCCCAAAATAAAACTGCTAATATTTTAAGAACCATAGTCACATAAACCAGCACAAAACAGCACAAACGGAGCACAACTGAATGACGTAGTTTTTGTGCAGGTGTAGCATACTAACATACAAACCCTCCACTAGCTCCACTAGTTTTTAAATCCCCTTCACTAAAATCAAATGGATGATTTCAGCCCTGGAAGTGCTAATCACTACTGAACAAAAGGTAAAAAGGTAACTGTTAACATATGACATCACAAGGTGGAACAGAGCATTCTGAGCTTTGTAGATGAAAACAGACTAATAATAAAGGGTTACTCAAACATGTGCAAATGAAACAAACTCCAGGCATATTTTTGAAAAGGATACAAAGCTCTAACATGACTTAAAGGTACACTATGTAACTTTTTATGGTCCGTCACCTGCTTGTTTCTGTGGATGTGCCATTCCTCTGACTGGAATGTTCCACAGTATGACATGAAACAGCTCACCTCACATTTATTAAATTACAGGTGAATTTATAGCTCAAAAATACCTAGAAAAACAAGACTTTGAATGGGGTCGCCTCACCACAGATCTGACTTGTAACTTGGTCTAGTTTGGTTTCCATTAAGATAGAAAGGTTTAATACGCTACTGCGAAAGATTCCAGACAAAGCAATAATGTCTCTGTGGAGAAAAGTTACACAATGCATCTTTAGGCTCTCAACAGTCAACTTTGCATAATATAGGACCTTTAAAATGAGGCCCCCTAACTGCTCTTTAACCCAAGGCCGTCTCAAAGCTTGTACCACCGCTGTACGCTCCCTCTCCTTTATATATCATCCTGGGAATTCCACTTTCTATCTTCACTCGCCCGCGGGTTAGGGCCATATAAATGACCAAGTATCGACCCCTGACCCTATGCCACTTTACCCCCGCCTGTGAACAAATGACCCAAACGGAGCGCCCCCCGAAGGATTAACGCGGCGCCGGGGATGGAGCGATATCGCCGTTAACAGATAGCGATGCACTCCGTTCGGCTCACATCTGGTCCCATTATGTGCTTTTTAGCTCAGAGCTTGTTTCGTGGCGGAGTTTGTTGGCTGGCCCATTTCTCATACACGGGGGGTCCCTATATACTGTTCCATATATTGTCGCAGTGGGGGCTTCTCGGCAGGGGGGAGTATGTAGGGTAGTGCCGGAGTGATTCGTAGCGTCCACGTATTAAAATAAGAACGTGCATAGAGAGACCAGTAGAACAATGCATGGATTAAAGTGGGTATTTTCAGTGTTTATGTGTTCATGTTAGGGTATGATTCTGTTTATTTAAAGCACTGTACCTGATGTTTTAGAAATGTTTCTTAAAAATGTGAAAAACAGAACTAGAACAGAACTATAAACAGTTTACAATAGTCTTCACTAGGGCTGGTATCATTCAGAAGTTGCCGATACGATACATACCTCGATACATAGGCCACGATAGGATACAAATATCGATACAGTGAGTTTACCATTCGATACGATACATTTCAAATCGATTTCACGGTTCAATAAAAAATAATGGCTAAATCATGGCTGTGATACTAAAAAGTCTTTGGTTAACTACTTCTAGTGCAAAATTAATATAAATCATACCCATTTTAATTTAGCCAGGCTGGTGCCACCTATAATTTGATTACATTAATACAAATTTTTACTTTGGAACAACCTAAAATTTCAAACTAAATCTGTTTTATACATTTAAATTGCATAACTTTAAAATATTACTTTGAAAAAATCTAGACATTTCAGTTAAATCTAGATTTTAAAAATTAATTAAGAATTTTTTTTTTTTTTAGTTATCAGTTTATTTATTTACCAAATATTATTTTTAGGTTGACCCAACTAAATTCTTTGCACAGTACCTTAATAAATGGAGATGTCTTAAATTACATTTTGAATTAAAATGAACCCCAGATATACCAGGTTGTATATTCATGAACATTTTGAAAACAAAACCGCTTTCAACTGATTTCTAAAAAATACCTCATATTGCTTTATAGACCAATCGCTGACAAGGAAATCCCTAATAGCGCTAACACAATGACCACATTCACTTTTACTCATCTTAACAGCTCGCAGCAGGAGTCTGACTGATTTAAACCTTGGCCGTGGTGGGAGAATTATTTTAGAAGAGCCCTGTAATTGCTACCTGCACATTTGCACAAGTCAAAGGAGACATTTTAAATTGGCCGGCTAAATGAGGAGGTCACTAAAGGATGGCAAAATTGAGGGACATTTTATTCAATGCCCCTTTTGGAATTACATAATTTCTCCTCAACCTAGACATATTCACCAGCTCTACGCTAATAGGCTGCTGATATGGAGGAAGATTGTGTAAAAGAAGAGTGACCCTACTGACAGTCAGTTCTGTCAGTAGGGTTTTTTAAAGATTGGTGGCTCAGTTTGTCTCCAGGGGTTACTAGTTGCATGATATTTTATGCCTGATGCCCTTCCGGTTATCATCAGCCAGTAATGAGACTGGAGTTGGCGATGAGAGTGAACTATCATACCTATGGACACAACATCTTTAATAATAATAATGCATTAGTCTTGTATTCTGCCCTACAAAGGCAGAACGCCGTAACATCATGTTTGGTCAAAAATGATTTCATGTCATTTTGGGGATATTTGAGACTGTCTTTATCATGTGAATAAATATTGTGAAAAATACTGAGCTCTGAATTGACCTTTTGACCCTTATGTTGCAGTTCTTGTACTCTACCTTTGTATCATGAGCCAAAGGAGTTGTGCAAAGGCAAAAGGAAAAAAACTGTGTATTTTATTTTAAAATCCAACCTCTCGCCTCCTTCTTTTTGTTGCGGCCTTGGCACAGAGTCTTAACACATTCAATAAACATACCTTTGTGTTCAATTATACTTCAGAGATATTTAATGTGAAAGTATTTGGTGTGTTTATTCATACTGTACACACTATACTGCAAAGTCACTCGTGTGTCAAACTGTTTAACTGTGTAAGTGTTGCCACATGATCCTGATCAGCACTAAACAGGAAATCCAAAGCTCTTCTGTATCATTTGATGACTCGACCTTGGTGAGTTGTTTTTCTTATAATGGATGGAAGTCTGGAGAAAATCAAACAAATAATAATGATCATGTAAGTTTATACTTTTTGTGTTTGCACGACTCCTTACATTTGGCTCATGATACAAAGGCAGAGTACAGGAACTGTCAAATAAGGGTCAAAGGTAAATTTTGAGCTCAGTATTTTTCACATACACATATTTCTTCATTATAGCAACTAGTTGTCAAATTTTAGGAGCCCTGCCTATTACTTTTGTCTGGACATAAAAACTTTGAAGTCATTTTTTCACAGTTTCACACTCTGGAGAGTTAAGGTCTTTTGCCTTTGGCAGTATAGAGCTTTTCCAGGCGCTTTTGTGCATTTTCAGGTCCCTCTGACCACCATCAACACTCACGCACACCAGTATCATACATGGGTGAAGTGCCTTGCCTAAGGACACAACAATCGTTTTTTGGAATTGGCACCCCACTGTGGAATTCCCAGTGGTCTCCCATCCAAGCACAAACCAGACCTAACCCCACTTAGCTTTTGAGATATGAAAGGATCCGATTTTGACAAGAAAGTTTGGCAACTGTACCTTTTTTGTTTGTTTGTTTGTTTGTTTATTTTACTTTAAATGTGTAAAAAATACAGCTTATTCTAAGTTTTTCCTCACTTGCAGTGGATTGCAACCATTCTAATTATTCATCACAACTTCCAGAGGTCAGAGCGGAGTTTGGCCATCACTATAATGCTAGCAAACATCAGCATGTCAACAGTGTGGGTTTAGCTTTCCCAATACAATAATATGGCTAGTATCAACACTAACACTAACAACACATCTGGTCTAACAATCTGCTACATGGTCATATACTTTTTTCACTAAACCTATGTTCTAAAACTGAAAATGGAAAGCATACAGCAGAATAGAATGGAGACAAATTCCTATTCACCACACAGTCCAGGGACCAAACATGCTGACAAACCATAACTCACCCTCAGCTCTTTTTTTGTATTTGTCGCGTGGAAAACAGCAACGACCCAGCTACATTCCCCTCCACAAACACAACTCGATCACATGACCTGTCCCATCATGCACCTGTGTTCTGCATAACTGAATGACGTCAACATTAAAAAACACATATTATGCATTCTTGTGGTTTTAATTATCTTTGATCACCTTGGGATAAGTATTTCACCTTTTCTAACTTAAACATACTGTATGTATGTAACGTTCTGGAGGTGGCACGTCACCTGCATGATTGTACAGAAAGTTAAAACTTCAAAATATTCTCCATGCAGTTAAGTTTTATGCCATACTGTAGGAGATTACTGGCCTGATTCATCAGCTGGTTTAACTTTGTGGAAACCATCTAACCTCGCAGCATTAGGATGCGTTCGCTCTATGGTAGGTAGTGCTTTTTTATTTAACCAATCCCTGCTATTTGCTCGTGACATATATGTAATGCGCCAATTCCCATAGGAATAAAGGTGATAACGTTTTTCCCCTTGATAAAATTAACCAAACATTCTCTTTGTTCCGACTTTAAATCCTCAATCTTGGGAATCGTTGCCAACACAGGATGTCTGTCTTTGTCTACATCCATCTCGACCACTTCCATCTGTTGTGCTATACCGCAAAAGGGACCCAGACAGGCGCTTAAGTTTCATGTCATGGCTTCACAGCTCTTTGCTGACTGGCCGGTGCGTGCTCTACAACTTCCGGGATTCATCTAGTGTATCCTGATTCCTGATCTAGTCGCTGGAGGGAAATGAAATTGAGTGGAGGCACTGGGTGGTGCCAGACTGGCTAGGAGATTAGTCAAAGAAACAAAATTTCCATAGAACAGAGCGGCTGAAGGCCAAATCAGAGTTAGGTTTGTGGAGATGCAAGCTTGCTCAGGGTAAAGACACATGTTTTTTTTTCTATGTAAGTGCAACAGGCACTGCCAAAATGATCTATTAAAAATCTTTTTAGCTAAAAGGTTAAATACTAAGGTTTTAAAATAATGTCTACATTTGGCCTTTTCCAATGACATGGCATTTAGATGTTGACGCTCCCTTTCCTGTTAGCAACCAAAACTAACTAAATAAATTAGGTTCTTAGGCAATGTGGATCCTATGCTGATGAGCCATGTGTTAGTTGTGAGCATAGTCTGACCTTACCTGACAAGTCCGGTGATGGTGTATGGACTTTAAAAGTGCATAGGGGAAGTCTGGAGTTTTTTCTGTGTCTGGGTGTTTTTTAACCCGACAATTCAGGCAAAATGAAAACAGCACTTTTTAGTGCACAAAAAAGACAACTTTGTTCTTAATGGATTAACGAAATAAAGGCAAATGAAGAAAAAATACAAATCCTCGTTAGTTTTTTTTTATTAGGGGACAACATTATAACATGGTTCAAAGCCTCTAAAAGTCAATTTTGCATAATATGTGTTCTTTAAACCATTCTCCTGTGAAGGTTTCAGCAGTGGTTTGACAAATGTAGCAGCCTGGGTAAAATGCTGGTCCTAGCACAAACATATCGATGCTATTTATCTTCCACCGCCAGAAAAGTGCGTCATAATATGAAAGCATAGCCACGGCGTCCATTTTGTTTTGGTACCACAACTGACAATAAGTGGCAGATATATAGAGCATACGTGATAGATGAGACAAAGGAGGAGAACAGAATTATTTCATGTTTAATATCCGGTTGGGTGTTATGTCGGCATAGATTTGGGAGAATGTAAAGCCTAATGTGGTGTTGGGGCTGACAGTGGCTCAGCTGGTTGAGCAGTTGGCCTGTAATGGAAAGATTGACGGTTCAAATCTTGTTCCTATTGTCAAGTGGATGAGACACTGATGTGGAGAAACTTTTTTTCAGAAAAATTCGGTGGCTCACTTTTTATCAGGGGTTACCAGTTGCATGATAGTTTGTTAGATTTTATGCCTGATGCCCTTCCTCTCAGTAATGAGCCTGGAGTTGGCAATGAGGAGCAAGGAAAGATCCAGCACCCTTGAATCAGACTTGAAATGAGATCCTGCCAACAACACCATCATCACTTCCTTGTATTTTGTTAACTGTGTTATGTGGTAATGTTACCTATGATGCAACAATTCAGGGAAAATTCAAACGAAGCATTTTCGGAGTGCTCAGACTGTGGTGTTTGGGGTGACAATGGCTCAGGTGGTTGGGTAGTTTGCCTTATATCTGAAAGACTGATGGTTCAAATCCTGTTCCTGTTGAATAGTTGGATGATGGGTGGATTTACAGGCATTCATCATTCAAAAACATTCAAGGCAAGATGGATGAAGTGTCTTGCCTAAGAACACAATAGTGGAGTTTGGTCCAAATGTCTCAGTTTTTTTTTTGTTTTTTTTTTTTACACCAATTACTAGGGATGTCAAAAGTCTCAAAAATAAAATACTAATCAATACTAAAACTAGTATCCAGATTAGACACTAAATTCAGCAGGCATCTACGGTGGCCGACGGGGGCCAAACGCACTGCAACGGCCCAGTGCATCTCAGTTAGAGAAAACAGCTTAAAGTACAGAAACGATGCAAATTCACAGACTCAAACAGAAGTTTAAATGATGTACAAAGGTTTAAACTTACAAGTAAATATAAGCTAGAGTCAAACTGTGTCTTTTATGTTTAATACATGAAATAATGCGTGTTTTTATCTTACCTCAGAACTACACTGGCAAAGTGTTTAGTCCCATGTTTGTGAAAACCTTTCCCTTAACTGTAAAAAAAAAACTGATAAGTGTTTAATGAAAATCTGTCCAAATAGGAAAGTTAGAACGGACTTTTCATCGTGTTCGCTGAAGATTAATAGCCAAATTTTTTGCTCAAAGCACCGAGGTTCATGCAGTTAAAAAAAACAACAACAACCTTATCTGACAGTTTTGAGGGTTATGACGGTAGCACAGTATTTAAATGTAATCAAATAAAAGCTACATGACCATAAGAATCATTTGTTCCCACTGTAGTTTATAGTCAGTTGACCGTTGGCTCTCTCCATTGAGCTGTTACACTGAGAGCACCTCCTGCAGGTTTGGAGCACTTATTTAGTGATTATTTATGCAGAGTTTTTCATTTGGAAGTGTTTTGTTGGTTTTCATCATTTTGTGCTTTGCATTGTTTCTCTATTTGTAGCGCATTCGATGATGATATATTTGTCTTTATTTCTTGCGGGGGGTTTTTTTTGGGGGGGGGTTCATCACTTTCTTTGTTTGTACCTTATTTAAAATTGTGTTTGACTCTGTGAATCTGCATCATTTCTGTACATGAAGCTGTTTTCTCTAACTGAGGCGCATTGGGCCGTTGCAGTGTGTTTGGCCCCCATCGGTACCAATACTAAAAAAAGGACAGAACAGGACAGAAATGTTCCTTTTCTGAATAGTTTTAGAATGATAGCTGTGTCAGAACAAGTATAAGAGCCCATGGACCACTATGGAACCTACCTGGACCACTGAGGGATTACACACATACTATAAGACCACATGGGAATAGTAAAGAAAGTACAATTTATTTTAGTATCATGCCAAAGCAACCCAATCTAACCCCATGTACTCAAACGAAATATTGAAACTGCTGAAGGCCGGTGTAGCACCAGTATTACAAGTACGACAGTTTGGAAAACACTGCTCAAACCACATAGCCACTGTGATTAGCGGTCCTCAATTTCATTCCATTACATGAACAGTTGAGTACATCCACTTTTACATGTTTTTAGAAGGAGGCCGGCGTTCTATACAAGGCGCTGATAGAAGCTCAAAGTCGGCTTTAATCCGAGGACCTGGCAGCTATGAGGGACACCCGGGGAAGCACAGAGCATGTTCAACTGTAGCGCCTAATTAAGAGCCCGGCTACAGACCAGGGGAGCAGAGAAAAGAGGGAGAAGAGAGGGATGTGGAGATATATAGAGAGGAGAGAAACAGGGGAGGGAGAAGAAGAGAGGGAGAGAGCGAAGAGAGAGGGAAAAGGGGAGCTTGTGGGAGAGTACAGAAGTGAGGGGGCTATGGGACTGAAGGCAATCCCTATGTAGCTCATCAGACAACCATGTTTTTGCCAGACTTCAATTCAGGCCTTTACGTACAAAACAGAACGATTTAAAGGTGCGCTACATTTTTTGACGCTTGTTGTCATGAAGATGCTGTTTCTTTACCATGTTGCATTAACTCTTTGCTTCAGAGTTTTAATCTGCTTTTGTCCATGGATATGCTTTGCCTGGAATAAAACTTATTTATTATTTTGCATTGATTCAATTACAGGTTTTTATTGCAGAGAAAATACCTTGGTAAACGGCCACATAGCTATTTTGCACAGTCAAGACACTCAAAGTACTTTACATCAAGAAACCGCTCACCCACTCACAAAAAAATTCATACAACAGTATACACAGACACAGGGGGCAAGGAAGGTGAAGTGTCTTGCCCATGGACACAACAGCGACATTGCTGACATTGCTGTTGAGCTGAAATTGCCTGTGACCTGTGGATCTATGATTGTGTTGAGTAGACAAACACTCTTCCAACTGAACTACGGTGAAAAACATGCGTTCTTGCAGAGAGCATGTAGACATAAGCAGAAAAGTTACACGACCAACAACCACAAGTCCATCCCGATGGCAAGATTTTAGATGCTTTCCATCTTAAGTTGGCTGTTGTTGTTTTAAATGTATTTATTTTTTAACATTGCTTATTTATTATTGTTTTTTTTTTATCTCTTTCTGGATCACTGGGCATCGGGGAGCACATTCCGTTCTGTCATGTGTTTCTCTCGCATGTTTGAATGACAAATAAAGAACCTTGAACCTTGGTACGGGAGCCTGATTCATCAGCCAGTTTCACTTCATGGAAACCGTTTGACCTCGCAGCATTAGGATTCGCTCGCTCAACCATAGGTGGGTACTTTTTAAAAATGTAACCAATCGCTGCTATTTGGTCGTGACGTATGTAATGCGCCGCTAATGGATCTAACTGGTATATTAATCTTTTCCCAAATCCCGTAGGAAGAAGGGCAGTAATGTCTTTCCCCTTGATAAAATTCACCGAACATTGTCTTTGTTCCGGCTTTAGATCCTGGATTTCGGGAATCATTGTCAACACAGAATGTATGGCTCTGATTGGCTGGTGTCAGACTTCCGGGGTTTTTGCAAACTGTCCAGTGTATTCTGATTCCTGATCTAGTCGCTGGAGAGAAATTAATTTTAGCAGAGGCACTAGGTGGCGCCAACCTGGCTAACAACATGGCGTTGGAGGAGGGATGTTCCATAGCGCAAGATCAGGCACTTCATACAAATGCATGTACATATTGTGTAGCATTCTAGACAAAGCCTTACCATCTCCATGGAGAGCTGGTATATCCTTTACAGACATGCACTAAAAGCCACTAAAAATATATGCATGCAGTATAGTCATTATACTGAAAACTTTTGTGTACTGTGTATTTGAATAATTTGCGTACTTGGTTGGGGTCGTGCTTGTTTCCATGGATATGCCATCACTCTGGAATGTTCCACAGTGTGACATTAAACAGCTCTACCTTACATTTATCACATTACAGGTGGTTTTAGAACTCACAAATACCTAGAAAAATTAAAATAAAAAAATTATTCTGACTCTGAGCGGACTTGCCTCTCCACAGATCTGACCTGTAGCTTGTTTTGGTTTGGTCTCCATGGAGATAGAAAGGTTTAACGTCCTACTGAGAAAAATTCCAGACAAAGCAATAACATCTCCATGGAGAAAAGCATTTGACGGACCCTCCACCACAAAAGATACACAATCAACCTTTAAGGCTCGATAACAAGGAAGTGCAACTAGCATGCTAGTTGTTGTCAGCGATACCATGACAGCAACAATTTCGATCTTGCGTCAATTGTAAAAAGCGATTAGAAAATCGTTGTAGTCAATAATTAGGACACTGGGAATGCATAAGGTAAGTGAGGAATAACTTTGGACCACTGCAAACTGCTTAAAATGACAGTTCTGTTTTTCACATTTTTAAGACTTAAGACTATTATTTTTCTTCCCACATTATTATTTGACAAAACAATGGACAAAAATATTACAATATGGTTATTTTGAGAAAGATTATTTTTTTTGTGTGTGGTCTTAGCATTTATCAACCTTTCTTGAGTCTGACAGCAATCTCATTTACTCTGACAACACCTTCTCTTTATTCTTCCGTACTTGTTGTTTTCACTTTGTGCCACCATTACACGCATCAAGGAAAAAATATGATTTGAGTGACATCTGTGGCTAATATATTTTGCTTGCAAACAAGTTTAGAATCTGCGAAAACCTGAGGCACAAAGACATATGGTTAGTATTAGGGATCCTGGGGTTGTTTACTTATTAGCCAATTTGTGCTTAATTTTTATATACCGGCTACAGCTGTTACACGTATAGCATCTTCGGGCAACAGTTTCTTGTTGATTTTGTTGAATTTTTAAAATTGGCTTTTTAAGGGCCCATATTATGCTAATTTTTGTTCTGTTCTGTTTCTGTTATAATGTTTCCTCATCACAAACAGATCTGGAGTTGTGTTTTGCTTCATTCACACAAACCCTGCTTATTTAGGCTGAGTTCGTCTCTCAAACTGAAAATGTAATATGTAATGTAGGTACACATAATGTAAACATAATGTAGGTCCTTTAAAGATGTACTACATAACTTTCATAGTCAGGAGTGTGCCATGCTTTTCTTTGTGGCCATCGTTTTTTCTCGAATACATGGAGTGGATCTATTCAGTTGTTTGTATTGCTGAAAATACCTTGAAAACATGTATTCTTAATGTCAGCAGGGTCAACTCTCCACAGATCTGACCTGTAACTTGGCTAGGGGAGATCCTGCCTGTTCTGACCCAATGAAAAGACGCCTTATGCTGAAAATGATTTTGCGAGTCATAGAAATGATAAGCTCTGTAGTTGTTAGGGGTTTAACGATATCCAAGTTTCACAATATGATATCGTCATGGTATGAGCCTCACAGTACGATATTTATTGCAACATCGTGAGAAAGCTCACGATATGGTGGGGGAGGCTCATGATTAGGAATGTAACCATATCCAAATCAGTGAGTACGATATTTTCACGATATACATCTCACCGTACGATATTGCGGTATTTTGTGGAGGCTTAACAGCTCATACTGTTAATATGCTTCTTTTTCCTCTTAAAATGCCTTGACAAGACTTTATCCAAAGAACTAAGACTTAAAAATGCTTAGAATTATTATTTCTTCATATAGTCTACACAGAAATGGAGCAAAGGATCATGGTCTATGTAGTTCCCTGTGTCTTTTTATAGCTATTGCTGCACCATAACTCTTAATTTAGGCAAAGAGACTAGTAATTCCATATATTTTGATGGTCCACGATATTATTGTGAAAAATTTGACGATATCACGATATTTCAGTTATTGTTACCTAGTAGTTATATTCTAGGAATTTGAAAAGGAAGCTTAAATCAAATGTGAACAACTGAAACATAACTTATTTTCTTTGGAACATGACTACAACCTAAAAGAATGCAATTTTGTTAATAAGAAACTGAATCTAAAAAAGGTTTGAATTAAAGCACAAGTTCTGAGAATACACTGTCAGAGACCATCCCCCACATTTTATCTATATTATATATTTTTGGAAATAGGAATAAGGCTGTATAACCACATATAAAAACGTTTAACATCGCCAACTATAAAAAAGAGCCATAGTTTCTCAGGTCGTATCGCCCATATTGCAAGGCTGATTTTCTGAAAAACAATAGCAGGGGGAGACAAAAGAAGTTTCAAACAATCCAAATATACATATATAACCATCACACGGACTTACCACGAGGTATAAATGTTACTTAGCTTGGCTTTAAATTTCAATATACATCAACACTACTTACGCGTATTTTATCAGATACTATTTTTAAAGGTTAGAATGTGTACAAATATACAACTTTCAATCATGCACATGAGTATATGGTCCGTTTGTAACTAAAACTAAACATGATTGTTCTTGTGATTTTAATTTTAAAACCAAAATGTTAAAATCCAGTCTAGACATATTAAGAATGCAGGAAGGTTTTCGAGAATGGGTGCCAATCTTCCCAGTCTTCCCATCATCAAAATGTAGACCACTTTTGGAATCCTCGGAGGATAAGACGGCTCTGAAGTTTGATAACAATCTAAGTCTGTATCAGGCCCAGCAGAGGAGATGAGAACGGTGTGCAGAGAAAGTGTGGTGTGCAGAGTAGGGTTCTCAGATATTAATCAATACTAAAACTCGTATTGAAATTAGATACTCATTTGAACAAGTATCAATACTAAAAAAGTCACATTCACAGGACAGACATGAACCTTTCTTGAATAGCTTTAGAATGATCTTGAACTGTATGCAAACAAGTATAAGAACGCATAGACTAGTATAAACCCATGGACCAATATGGAACCTACCTGGACCACTGAGGGATTACACAGATAAGACCACAAGCACAGTTAATTAGTGTTTGTTATTATAACTGTGGTATCGGGATCAGTATTGAGTTGCTCAAAAGTGTGAGGTGTGTGGAGTGAAAAGGAGTGAGTTGTGTAGTGAGTTGTGCAAAAGAGTGAGGTGTGTGGAGTGAAAAGGAGTGAGTTGTGAAGGGGGGTGTGCAAAAGAGTGAGGTGTGTGGAGTGAAAAGGAGTGAGGTGTGCAGAGGAGTGAACAGGAGTGAATTTTGAAGTGAGTTGTGCAAAAGAGTGAGGCGTGTGGAGTGAAAATGAGTGAAGTGTGCAGAGGAGTGAACAGAAGTGAGTTGTGCAAAAGTGTGAGGTGTGTGGAGTGAAAAGGAGTGAGTTGTGTAGTGAGTTGTGCAAAAGAGTAAGGTGTGTGGAGCGAAAAGGAGTGAGTTGTAAAGTGAGTTGTGCAAAAGAGTTAGGTGTGTGGAGTGAAAAGGAGTGAGGTGTGCAGGGGAGTGAACAGGAGTGAACTGTGAAGTGAGTTGTGCAAAAGAGTGAGGTGTGTGGAGTGAAAAAGAGTGAGTTGTGCAAAAGAGTGAGGTGTGTGGAATGAAAAGGAGTGAGGTGTGCAGAGGAGTGAACAGGAATGAGGTGTGAAGTGAGCTGTGCAAAAGAATGAGGTGTGTGGAGTGAAAGGGAGTGAGTTGTGCAAAAGAGTGAGGTGTGTGGAGTGAAAAGGAGTAAGGTGTGCAGAGGAGTGAACAGGAGTGAGGTGTGCAGGGAAGTGAGATGTGCAGAGAACACTTCGTCTCTGTGAGATTAGAAATTGTTTCATCAACAGCGAACCTGGAATTAATGCTGCTGCTCTGCTAGCATGCTAGTTGTTATTAGCATGACCATGGCATCGTCTAAGGCTACTAAAGGTTATGAAAAGCACTTATGAACTTGTCTACATTAGTAATTACGATGCTAGTTTGAACTTCTTGATACTAACTAACTATTCTACTTTTTATGTTTTAAGACAGTGAAAATGGTTCTGCTCGTACTTGGCAAACTAATCTTTGGAGTCTAACACGCCATTTTAACAAAACTTATTATACTTGTTACACTGTTGGAAAATTCTATGCCTAATCTCATCTGATATGATTCAAATAAAACATTGGAGGATCAGATAAGGAATGCAGCTGTGTTTGTAAGATATTGCGGAGTTGGTGTTGAAGATAATATGAGCTTTGTCCGCTGTAATGAAAGCGTCACGGAGCAGACTGTAAGCCGTGAAATCAGGCTAGCAAGGATTTGAGCTGTTAGCGATTAGCGCCGCTGCTATTTTTGGGCTATATAACAATGAACCTGAGTGTAAGGAATGCATGGGAACACGGGCCGCTCTTGTTGAGGTGTAAATTGATGTGCTGTGTATTGAAAGGGAATGCTGGGCTGTGATTGGCTGAGAGTGACAGGTGACAGGAAGTACAGATAAATAAGGAGGAAATTGCTTATGTCACTGTTTGAAAAATTGTACACATTCATACTTATCCATCCATCCATCCATTTTCGTCCGCTTATCCGGGGCCGGGTCGCGGGGGGAGCAGCCTAAGCAGGGACTCCCAGACTTCCTTCACCCCAGACACGTCCTCCAGCTCCTCCGGGGGGACCCCGAGGCGTTCCCAGGCCAGCCGAGAGACATAGTCCCTCCAGCGTGTCCTGGGTCTTCCCCGGGGCCTCCTCCCGGCGGGACATGCCCGGAACACCTCCCGAGGGAGGCGCCCAGGAGGCATCCGGAACAGATGCCCGAGCCACCTCAACTGGCTCCTCTCGACGTGGAGGAGCAGCGGCTCTACTCCGAGCTCCTCCCGTGTGACTGAGCTCCTCACCCTATCTCTAAGGGAGCGCCCAGCCACCCTGCGGAGGAAACTCATTTCATACTTATTAACATCTTAATTTTGGAGGTCAATTTGTTGTTTTTTTCATATTAAAGGGCCCATATTATGCTATTTTCTGATCTGTGTTGTTTGTTTTCTCCCATTTTGAGCTTTGGAGGTGTAGACTAGAGGTCTGCGCAGGACAGAATTTTCATTCCCGCTCGCAAATCCTGCAAGATGGGGATGTTCGCTTTCTTAAAGGTTGTATAGAGGATTTTCCAAGGAATGAGAAATCCAGCGACTGTTTGTTGTTTTTCAAATGTTGCGCATGCGTGAAACCACCCCCCCTCCCCCACAGCTCCCTACGTAGAACGAATCCTCCCGCTTCCTTCTTACGCCAGAAACAGGTTTGTTTCTAAAAAACAAGTACTCATCGCTGCAAATGACTTGTAAATAACTCACTACAGTGTTGGTTAGGCAAGGTGGAGAAGTGAGGAGCGGGGGCAGGGGGTGCGCGGACATTTTGTGCGCGGAGAAGAAGTGAGGAGCAGGGAGAAGAGCGGAGAGGGGAGCGGAGAGAGGAGAGGGGAGCGGAGAGAGGAGAGGTGCAAAGAGGGGTGTGCGGAGATTCAGTGCGAATGAACTAGCTACAACACGCAGCAGCAAGCGGGCTCTTTCTTTGAAATTACGTTTTCAGGCATAGGATATCACATTCGTGTCCTGAAAAACGTTTGTCTAGCTCTTGGAAATAAAGTACGTTTTCACAATAAGCAGAAGTTTCCTGTCCAGAAGTAATTTGGCGACCAATGCGTCAGTCTTTAGACCCTTCGTCTGCTTCAGTTGCGCCATCGCTGGAATGAATCTCCAAGAATCACCTTAGTTTGGCTTCGCTGCTTTTCCCCTTGTCTTCTTCTTTCAGCGACCTCAAAAACGGACTTTCTTTTGCGACTAACTGCTCGTAGATTCTTGTCTGCCATTGCAACAAACTTTGTGCTAACTGCGAGGAAGATATAGGTCAAAAAAGGCCGCTACTGTTGTGTTGGTGGAGTAAACAGCGTCTGTGCGTCTTGCGTCTGTGGACTGCGTGACAGGCGTACGTAAACCACGTAATGGCAGCATGCAGGCAAGTCAGTTACGCTAGAAATGTAGGGAGTTTGATTGACAGCCTATCAGCTAACAGATAACAAGGCAGTGTCGTTATCTATTGGCAAATGTTTAGCCCCACCACGTCCAGAGTTGATTAATTTTTATTCTCTTTTTTTTGGTCATCATAATTACAAGGCTACTGCATCTATATAATGCTATCATTGACAATTTGAAACAAAAAAAAATCCTCCATACAACCTTTAAACTCTATCAAACACGGAGAAACCAGAAGCTAAAATGTGTGTGAGATTCGACCACATCCGCAAGTTTAAGCTGCTTAAAATATTTTTATTAATGCCAAATAAAATATCCAGCACAAATGATTTATGATAGGCATAGTTAATCATTTGTATATTTTACTTTACACTCATATTTAGTTTGCGGGACTGCAGTTTATCATCCTACCCGTCCACTCCCGCATTGTGCAGTCCCGCTCCCACCAGCACCCGCAGTGAACTTTCAGAAAGTGTCCCGCAACACACTGTTTTGCATTGGTTCCTGTGGGTGCAGGTCTCTAGTGTAGACAGACTAATAATAAAGTGTTACTCAAACGTGTAAATGAAACAAAACACCTGGCTTAAGGCTTGCAAGTTCATTTTGTGTAATATAGGATTTACAAAGGTATACTATGTTACTTTTGTCAAGCTGAATTTAATTTCTCTCCAGCGACTAGGTCAGGAATCATAATACACTAGACAGTTCGCCAAAACCCCAGAAGTGCGAGTTCGGACACCAACCAATCAGTGAAGAGCCATACATTCTGTGTCCTCAACGATTTCCAAGATTGAGGATTTAAAGCCAGAACAAAGAGAATGTTTGATGAATTTCATCAAGGGGAAAGACGTTATTGCCCTTCTTCCTACGGGATTTGGGAAAAGCTTAATATACCTGTATTACATACATGACTACCAAACAGCAGCGATTGGTTAAATAAAATAAAAAAATTTTAAAAACGCCTACCGTCAAACGAACAAATTCTAACACTGCAAGGTCAGACGGATTCTACGAAGTGAAACTGGCTGATGAATCAGGCTAACTATCTACATTTGTAAAGCTCAAAATGCTCTGTTCCACCTTGTGATGTCATGCAGTTATCGTGAACAGCTACCGTAAATTTTGATTTCTATACAGCGCTTTTCCACCTTCAAGTCACTCAAAGGGCTTTACATCAAGGAACTACTCACCCATTCACACACCAGTCTACGTAGACACTGGGGGTGATGTAGGTTTAAGTGTCTTGCCCAAGGACACAATGACAGCATTCATCTGTGGGCGCTGGAATCACATCAACCTGTGGTTCAGTGGAAAAACGCTGTACCAATTGAGCTACTGCCCTGCTTATCACTTTTAGATCAATAGATTAGATCCAGGGCTGAAATTATCCAAATTATTCTCGTGAAGGTATATGAAGTTTAAAAACAGTGGAGCTCTTCCTCTATCACCACATGACATCACAAAGTGGAACAGACTGCTTTCTGTTTGAGAGACAAACTTAGCCTAAATCTGCAGAGTGTGTGTTTTAAATATGTGTGAACAAAACAAAACACAACTCCAGGTCTGATTGTGATGAGGACACAACATTCAAGAAAATAGCGTAACATGGGCCCTTTAAGACCAAATTTCAGCTTCATCATTATAATTTGAATTGGATTTGAGTGTGTTGGTGCTTGGAGGTTGTCTTTTGTGCAAAAAGACAAAAATACCCACATCATTGCTTAGTGAAGAAGGAGTGAAAGCAGCTTTTCATCAGCAACAAATCATATGCAACAAATGAATGACGTACTTCGGTGAATGTGAAAAATACCAATATACAATAAAAAGTGGTGGAAAGCAACACAGTAAAAGTAGTTATGTACTGTACTAAAATGTGTAGGTATCTGTACTGTGCTTTAAAGGTGCATTGTTTAACTTCTCTGGTGGAAGGTCTGTCGAATACTTTTCTTCATAGAGATGTTATTGCTTTGTCTGGAATGTTTCCCATTATGGTATTAAACCTTTCTATCTTCATAGAGACCAAACCAGACCAAGTTACAGGTCAGATCTGTGGAAAAACTGCACTGAAAAGTAAAAGTTTTTTTTTTTTTATTATTTCAGACCTGGGGGTTTATTTTTCACATGTTCATAATCTGAGCAAACAAAAATATATAAAGAAAAACAGACATGATAAAAACTAATTCCAGTTGTTTCAAAATTCAGCACAAATCTATAAAAAATTTCCAGACTATAAGTCGCTCCAGAGTATAAATCGTACCAGCCAAAAACTGCATAATGAAGAAGAAAAAAACATATATAAGTTGCACTTTTTGGGGGAATTTTTTTAAAATATAAAATCAGAGACCAGGAACCAACATTTCATCTTGAACGACAAGTTATAGTAATAACAATAGAACAGAGAACAGCAGACTGAATAGGTGTTACGATGTTAACATCACATTTGAACAGTTCTTCAGATAACTATAGCATAAACAACAGAACATAAGCTCACCAAACTCTCCATCTCACTCCAAATCACTAAATCCATTGAATTCTTCATTCTCAGTGTCACTTCTGAGCAACTCCGCAACCTCTGGAGGTAAACGGAGCGCCACTTCCTCTTCTGCGTAGCTGTTGTCAGACTCAACATCAGTTCCAGTTAGAATTATTCCCTCACAAGGTTCTCGCTCACCCCAAACTTTCTTTTTCCTGCTAAATTACCATTTTCGACTGCATATTTCACTACTTGCAGCAGGACCTCTTTCTACAGGAAAGAGCTCTTTCTACAGGAAACATGCACAGTAGATCAAAGTGACAGTAATAATTGGCTGTAATAGGAGTAGCAGATAGTGACACACAAATCCAGAGCGTCCTTTCGAATCTGTCAGTGTGAAAAGTTGAATATATAAGTTGCACCGGAGTACAAGTCGCAGGAAACACCCAAACCATGAATAAAAGTGTGACTTATAGTCCGAAAAATACGGTACATGTGAAAATTTATTACATCTCAAACTCTGCAAAATATTTACTTTTCTCTTGACGTACATTTTTAAACCATTACTTTAATACTTTTACCTAAGATTTTTTTTTCAGGTGACACTTTAACTTTTACTTGAGTTTTTTTTTGCTCAGGTATCTGTACTTTTACTTAAGTAATGAAATTGAGTCTTTATTCTTAAATAGCTACCCTTTCGCTTTGATCACTGCTTTCACTCTTGGCTTTTTTCTTTTTCTTTTTTTTTTTTTTTTTTGACGCTGAGAAGGCACAGCTGTGAAGTGAAAACCCTTTGAGGAGACTTCATCAGGAAGATCACGAGAATTTGACTTGATTTTTCCTTTACAAGATAATTCCATATATCTTACTTTATGTATTTAGTGTCTTCTGCATGTATAGAAAATTAATGGCATAAAAACATGAATGACAGGGTGTGTCCAAATGTTTGACAGGTAGCGTAGAGGATAAAATTCTGCATAAAAATCAGTATGATGAAGCCTTTAGTTGGAAGCGGTAACGATGTTTGAATGCTAACGTAGTTTTTTAAGATATGAGGGAGATGAAATTTGCAGCAAATTGATAGAGGTCAAACAAGTGAGTTTTGTATTGCAGTAAAAGGATATAGCAGATTTATACGCCAGATGCCCCGACTGTCAAAACAACCCACATTAGTCTGATTTGAAGGCATGTTTACTTGCTTTTTACGCTATTTTATGTGGAATCTGGTTTTGATATTAGCCCAGTTACAGAATTGTCAATTTATAGTCATATTGTCTATTTACAGCATTGTGTTGGGAAGAATACTTACTTTCTACAATGTGTTTAGTTACAGAATACTAAATACTTGCTTTTAAAATGTATTGTAGTTTGTAATGTTTTCTGTTACATAGTTAAATGGTCACATCAGAGTGAAGTATTTTGAATTCTTACAATATGTTCATCTTTAAGGAACAGTATACAAGATTTAGATTTAAATATTCATAAACAGAGTTCTGGAGGTTCTGAGTTTTCAGATGAGGCATGAGAAAAAGTTTTATGAATAGTAGTTACTTTTATTAAAACAGAAGAATGCAGGCTTCCTTTATAGTTCTGAATTGTGTGAAATGTGAAAGCTTTAGGTTTGTTTGACTGATGTAAAGGGGGAGTGACTTTGCATCTTATAAACGCATTATTTTCACTGAATATAGCTTTTTTAAACAATTAAAGGTAAGATTGTGATCTAAATATGTTACATGTTAGCAGTTAATAACCCAGAGAAGTTACCTGATCAGTCAGAACCACACGCTGTGACAAAACTTACAACCACAAAGATGAGTGGATCTGAAGCCGTATCCTGCTTTCTGATTTCAGAGAGTTTGACTGACAGGCAGAGTACAGATGCATACACTGTTCGCATCAAAGAAAAAAATATTGCTGCTTACTAGGGGTGTAACAGTACATGTATTTGTGCGAAACCGTTTTGTTATGGGAGGTTCAGTTCGGTGCAGGGTTGTGCACGAGTGAATTCATGTGTGTGTTTACATTCGGGCCACTACATATGCAGCTACACGAAGGCTCGGCTCTTTAATATTCAAGAGGGAACTCGCCAGTGATTGGGATGGCAGTGTTTACCACAGCGCTTTATAGTTAGAGTTGCCACCTTAACAACAATTACCCCCCGACTTGACTATGTTGTTCCGAACCTCATGAATCCTCGCAAAACTACGGTCACAGCACCTTGATCCTCACTTTCGCCTGCACAGAATTTATGCGCACCACCCATACGTGCAACCTCTGTTCATAGAAAAAGAGTATTTTCAGTCGCTGAGGATGTTGTAACTGTAGCAGATCTGCACTTACTGCAGACAATAGGAACAAGTAGGGGTTTTTTTTCTGGCAAAAAATATGAAGATTGAGTAAAACTTCATGCTGGAACTGTTAGTGCTGCACTTTACTTTTTAAAAAGTTTTGACCAATTGGCTACTCATATCAACACTGTACAGTTGCATTTTCTTGCAAAGTAATGGAAATAGAGAACGCTGTGATCACTTTCATAATGACAAACTTCTCTCCGCAGAGTGAGTCCTGCTGGCCTTAAAATCTGCACATTTGCTGCAATGTCCACATGGATGTAATTGGAGCATGTTCTCACCTACAGGGGACCAGTCAGAGTTGTCCCGACCAAGGACCTGCCCGCATGCTTTTATGTTACAAAATAATTATAAGTATTTTTTTCCTTCATCTCAGCATGATCATTAAAAAACTAAACCAGGTCTTAACCTCCACAAATGTGAACATGAATGCAGAAGTGGACTGTAAGTGTAAAGGGGCACCATGCAGTTTGTCTAGAGGTCGATAGCATTTCCAATTAAATGTGAACAGTGTGAACTTTAAATGCCCCAAAAGAGTCCCGAATACACATTGGAGGACACTATGATGTCACACGAAGTGAGCGTGCTCAGTATTAACGGAGTAGCTTGAATGCTGAGTTTATCTCTGAAAATCCGGTCCAGTTCTTTGTTAAATGGACAAGTTACACATCCACGGCCGCTTCGTCTGTTTGTGTTTTGTCTCCTTTCATACATCTGTTGCTTATTTGAGAATATTTTATTTAAGGTATTAGTATTACCAAGCAGCACTTTACATTTATTTTATTTTTTCGTTTGTATAATGTTAAAACAAATTGTTGGTTTAATGAACACAAATGGTTTTGCATTTTGTTCCCATGAACCAAACCGTGCCCTCAAAACTGAGGTACGTATCGAACTGTGATTTTTGTTTACTGTTACACACCTACTGCTTAAACTTAAAAAAGGAGACAAATCTACAAAAAGGATTGAAAAACTATATGGACTTTTACAAAATCCACAATCAAAGCTCCAAACTATTACTTGTCTTCGGTAAAATAAGTTCTGTATTTTGTTCTGAATGTTACGAGAATTTTCGAGAGAAGATGTCTTCCACATTTGAGGGACACGTGCTACAAATAAGCAGCTGTGGTTGTATCATTTAAAATTTGTACGTGTTTATTTCACACTGTATAGTCCAGTCTGGTTCCTTCGCTTTATTCATGCTGGTTGCCCCAATCCTTCTGAGAAACAACTTTGGACCACTGCAAACCTTTTAAAACTCTAATTCTGTTTCTCAGGTATTTAGGACAGTACAGTCTCGTGCCCTGTTGGCTACATGTGTACAGTCCTGGAGGAATTCATTTAAAAGCCCCTTCTCTTTCTCCATTCCACTGTCTTTGGGTGTAGCGCTCCCGGGGGTGGACAGTGTGTTTACTCCAACACGTTTACACCGTATACAGTGTAGAGGAGCTGATTGTGCCCAGTAGGCCTGCTCCTGATAAACCTCTGGGGGTTAATTAGTCCGACTAGGTAACTAGCTTAGCAACCTCCCATAGCATTAGCGCATCGTTCAGGCGTAAGTACAAGAGGGGCGCTCGGCAGATGTTGGATGGCTTGCGCGAGTGGAGGTGATAGCGTGTGGAAACCTGGTCTGGAAAAGTTTGAAAATGGCTGCTACAGGACGGGAAAAGAACATTTGGATTTGTGTCGGTGGCTACGTATGTGGTAAGTGGTGATTTTAACCGTATTTTAATGCTAAAGTAGGGCTTGAGTTGTGGTGACTGGGTTTTTCCTTGTAAAACAGACGGATGGTAGGATGGATCTCTGTTCTATTGTTCTGGAAAGTTGTCATTATTTAGTTATGAGTGTCTGGAAATGATATGAAAAATTATGGTGCCCTACAGCAGTGGTCCCCAACTGTTTTTGCACCACTGACTGGTTTTATGTCTGACAATATTTCGTAGAGCAGGGAGGGGCAGAGGAGGCATGATCCACCTGGCATGGTTTAGTCCTGGTTAAATCCTATTTTAGTCCTGTTTTAGTCCTGGTTATAGATCTGGTTTTAGACTTGGTTTAGACCTGATTTAGACCTGGTTTAGTCTTGGTTTAGACCTGGTTTTAGGCTTGGTTTAGATCTGCTTTAGTTTTTGGGTGAAGTTAACTAATAGTTACTAGAATCAGATTCAGTACTTCATGGCATGTGCAATCTACCATATTTTTTGCATTATAAATCAAATTTTTACATGGTTTAACTAAATTGCCTTTCAAGATGACATGTCGGTTCCAGGTCTCTGATTTTTAAAAGTGAGACATATAGCCCAGTGCGACTTATATATGTTTGTTTTTTTTCCTTCTTCATTCCACATTTTTTGGCAGGTGCTACTTACAGTCCAAAAAATACAGTAATCACTTGGGAAAACATTCTCTTCCCCCATCAGCGAATATGACATCCTCTCATTCTTTAAAAAACACTAATGGGCTGCTCACATCAACAGTGTACAGTTGTGTAAACTAATAGATAGAAATAGTGACTGGTGTGGTCACTTTCATAATGGTAAACTTCTCTCAGAATGAGTCCTGCTAGCCTTATATACAGTCCCTGACAAAAGTCTTGTCGCTTATCCATTTTGTAGAAACAAAAGCTTATAACCTGACTTTAAATTAATCGATTGGTTTTAGAAATGTCTCATATGAAAGCTAAAACCCTCCCAAATTATGCTCAATATACTAAAATAAATTTGCTTCACTGAAGAAAGATTGATCATTTAATGAACACAGAAAGGTCAGATTTTGGCAAGACAAAAGTTTTGTCACCTACAGAAAATTGAACAAATAATTTACGTCAAATACAAAAATATGTTGCATAACGTCAGTGACTTCCATGAGCTTTAAGGACTGCATGCATGCGGTTCGACAATGATTCATACAATTTGTTGATGAAGTCATCAGGAATAGCAAAGAAAGCAGTCTTACATGCCTCCCAGAGTTCATCAAGATTCTTTGGTTTTGTCTTCCATGCTTCCTCTTTCATTCTACCCCAGACGTGCTCAATGATGTTCATGTCTGGTGACTGGACTGGCCAGTCCTGGAGCACCTTGATCTTCTTCGCCTTGAGAAACTTTGATGTAGAGATAGAAGTATGTGATGGAGCACCATCCTGCTGCAAAATTTGACCCCTTTTATGGTTGGGAATGTAAGAGGTAGCTAATACTTATTGATATTTTAGTCTATTGATATTTGCCTTCCACCCTGCAAATGTCTCGCACACCCCCATACTGGATGGAACCCCAGACCATGATTTTTCCGCCACCAAACTTAACTGTTTTCTGGGTGAATCTCGGATCCATGCGGGCTCCAGTAGGTCTCCTGCAATATTTGCGGTGGCTGTGATGTAATTCAACCGAGGATTCATCTGAGAAATCCACCTTCTGCCACTTTTCCAGTGTCCATCCTTTTAGCAGGCTGTGGGCCTTGGCAAATGCCACACGGTTTTTTAATTGCCTTTTGTTTAGTGCTGGTTTCTGTGCACTGATTCGACCATGGAGGCCATTTCGAGACAGAATTCTACAAACTGTTCTGGTTGACACAGGAACTTGAGGTGACCAGGCCTGGTGGAGTCTGCTGCAGTGGAAAAGGGGCTGGCCTTGGATTTTCGAATCAACAAACGGTCCTCCCGAGCAGTTGTCTTGCGGGGTCTGCCGGACCTGGGCTTGTCAAAAACATCTCCAGTCATTTCAGATCTTTTTCTTATTCTTTGTACTTGACGCTGAGACACGTTGAAGGTGTCACCACCTCAGCAGTGGATCTGGTCTTCAGCCTCTTGATAATTAACGCTTTGGTCTCAGGGTGGATCTTAGGCATGTTGTCAGAGGTCAAGTTGCAGTTGATGTGAAGGTCTGGTGTGCTGCGGTTCTTTTTATACACACCCACTAATTGATTGATCAGTAACTGATCACAGTGAGACTGTAATCTAGGATTGGGTGCATCATATGACAAGACGACAAGACTTTTTGTCTTGCCAAAATCTGACCTTTCTGTGTTCATTAAATGATCAATCTTTCTTCAGTGAAGCAAATAAATTTTAGTATATTGAGCATAATTTGGGAGGGTTTTAGCTTCATATGAGACATTTCTAAAACCAATTGATTAATTTAAAGTCAGATTATAAGATTTTGTTTCTACAAAATGGATAAGCGACAAGACTTTTGTCAGGGACTGTATATATATATATATATATATATATACCCATAGCGTTCAGCGCCACTCAAATGAGGCTCATGATGTTCACGGTTACAGGGGTGGATATGGAGCCAGGCTTTATATTATTCCATTCCATTCCATTTTCTTCAGCTTATCTGGGGCCGGGTCGCGGGGGCAGCAGTCTGAGCAGGGCCTCTCAGACTTCCCTCTCCACAGACACTTTCTCCAACTCCTCTTGGGGGATCCTGAGGTGTTCCCAGGCCAGCCAAGAGACATAGTCCCTCCAGCGTGTCCTACGTCTTCCCCGGGGCCTCCTCCCAATGGGACGTGCCCGGAACACCTCTCCAGGGAGGCAGCCATTAGGCCTCTGGAACAGATGCCTGAGCCACCTCTTCTGGGTCCTCTCAATGTAGAGGAGCAGCAGTTCCACTCCGGCTCCTCCCATGTGACTGAGCTCCTCACCCTATCTCTAAGGGAGCACCCAGCCACAATGCAAAGGAAACTCATTTTGAGTGCTTGTATCCGCAATCTTGTCCTTTTGGTCATTACCCAAAGCTCATGACCATAGGTGAACGTAGATTGACGGATAAATCGAGAGCTTTGCCTTTCAGCTCGCTCTTCACCACAACGGTCCGATACAGCGACCGCATCACTGCCGACGCTGCACCGATCCGCCTGTCAATCTCTCGCTCTATCTCCACTCGTGAACAAGACCCCAAGATACTTGAACTCCTCCACTTGAGGCAGGGACTCTCCACCCACCCGGAGAGAGCAAGCCACCTTTTTCCGGTCGAGAACCATGGCCTCGGACTTGGAAGAGCTGATCCTCATCCCAGCTGCTTCACACTCAGCTGCAAACCGCCCCAGTGCACATTGCAGGTCGTGGTTCAATGGAGCCAACAAGACAATCATCAGTTTACTTTTAAACTCTTTGAGTTATCTGACCAACTGCATGTGATGTTTATAGTTTGTTTTACCCATGAGCGAGCATGCTCAGTGTTTACAGAAGTAGCATGAATGCTGAGTTTGTCTCCCAAAATCCGGTCCAGTACTTTGTAAAATGGACAGGTTACAAATACATGGCCGCTTCGTTTGTTGGAGTCTTTAGCCGCCTTGCATTTGGCTCGCAGGCTTTTTATTTTTCGTTGACATTGGAGCCAGGACCACCTGTATCTGCGCTCGGACATTTCTTTGGCAATCATTTCAAAAACCGCCCAGTTCCGATAAGACCCCTCTAATTTGACCCGAATTCAGCGATCCCCCCCAAATATTAATAAAGTCTCTAACCTCGCTTTCCCTCCACTGACTAGACTCTGAACCTGACATGTAGGTGGGATGAATGTGACCTGGACGTTCTGACTGAAGTCACATGTCCAAAGATCGGATATGTATCGGTTTTAGGAGCACATATCCAAGTGGCCTGGGTCGCATTTGAAAAAGTCAGATCTGTGTCTTTAAAGATCTGATTAAAAGATCAGATACAGGTCGCATAGGGGCCAAAAAATTGGATTTGGGTCTCTTCAGACTGCAGACTGAACATAGCCTAATACCACTAGATGTTCTCTACATTACTGTTGTCCAATAGGAGAAGACCAGAGAGTAAAACTAATCAAATAAATGTACACAAAAATGCTGACAGTGACAATGACAGTGAAGACACGGACAACATTTGTGTTTGACCATGTTCATTTGTTACACGACATAGCGATATGGCACCTGTTATAGGAGCGTCTGGAGCAGCGACTAGATCAAGTGGTTGAGCGCGTTCATGCTCTGGCAGTAAAGAGCAACATTTGTTACTTCAAACCAGGTCTTGATGGGAACATGTTCGGGATACATTTGGATTATTTTTCAATGGAGAAATAATACGGCAAGGTTTAACGCGACAATACAGTTCCAGCAGTTTTGCGTCTCTCCATGGGAGTGAATGGAAGCGAGAGGAGGACACGCCCCCCATGCTTCCAGGTGTGGCCCCGCCTTTACCAGTTACGCTGATCGCCAGACAATCCGGACAGGGGACTCAGCGCTGCGCTGCGCAGTATCCGGCGTCAATGGGTTAAGCCATGTTATAATGTTGTTACCGCCTCAAAAACAGACCTGGAATTGTGTTTTGTTTCATTCACATGTTTAAGTAATCTTTTATTATTAGTCTGTCTACATCTCCAAAGCTCAAAATGCTCTGTTCCACCTTGTGATGTCATGTAGTGGTAGTTTTCACATTAACAGCTACCTTTTATGTTTTGATCATCTGAGATAGGAAGTTTCAGTTATTAGGAAACAGCATTATAACATAGATCAGAAAATAGCGTAACATGGGCCCTTTAAATTGAACAGTTAATATCACAATCCCCGTGTCATTCTTACCAGTTAACTTCTCAGATAACTGACGTACTCCAAGTCAAAAAGTTGTTGTACAAGTGAAGCCTTATTTTCTTTGACGTCTCTTTTCTGTCCGCTATGCCCATGATGTGTGGGTTTGTCTTGGCCAGTAGCTGCTTGTGACAATTAATTTGATATATATCATGTATGACAAAGCCCAGGGGCCCCATTACAGCGCACAGGCTAACCAAACACTTCTCGGGGGCCCTTCTCTGTACTCAGCCTCTCTGCAGCGTGCTAATAGGAGCGTCTGCCCACCACCGCTCTGATCTGTCTGAGGAGAAGAAAGACAGATTAGGATTGTCAAAAGTATCGGAAATCAGATCGTAATCGATACTAAAACTATTATCAAAACTGGACACTCAACTGAGGAGGTGAGTGGAGGTAAAAATGTCAAGTTCACAGGACAGAAATGAACGTGAATAGCTTTAAAATGATCTTGAGTTGTACCAAAACAAGTATAAGAGCACATAGACTAGTATACGTCCATGGAACCTACCTGGACAACTGAGAGATTACACAGATGTAAGTTCACCTGTTAATGTAAAAGAAAGTACTGTTATTTAATGTTGAAAATCACATTATCATTTTTTTAAATCATGGTATCAGAATTGAAGTATCGAGTCTATTCCTTTGTATCTAAATGTACTGTATTTTTCGGTCGCTTTGGAGTATGTTGCACCAGCCATAAAATGCGTGATGAAGAAGATGTAGTAATAATAATAAAAGAATAGTAAACAACAGGTTGATTAGGTGTCTGGTATGTTAATGTAACATATGAAGAGTTATTCAGATAACTATAACATAAACAACATAACAAGTTTACCAAACTCTCAATCTCATATCCATTGAATTCTTCATCCTCTGTGTCACTTCTGAGCAACTCCTTGACCTCTGGAGGTAAACGGAGCGCCACTTATTCTTCTGTGTAGCTGTCGTCAGACTCAGCATCAGTTCCAGTTAGAATTATTCCAGCCTTTCTGAATCTCGACAGGTTGTCATTGAAGTCCAGACCTTGACGATCCATCCAATGGCTTCCAGGAAAGTTGCATGGTGCATCCTCCTGGTTGTAACAAGTTTCTCTCTCTCTCCAAACTTTCTTTCTGCTGCTTGAGTACTGTTTTCAGCTGCAGATTTTGCTGCTTGCAGCTTGTAACCTGCAAAATATGATTTTCTTTTTGGAGGCATTTGTGTTCAGGTTTCTCAGTTGTCTTTATAAGTTTGTTTAATTTTTTAAAAATTCAGTAGTACAGATATAATGGTGTGATCGACTGACATGATACAGACAGGACAGAGGCTCTTTCTGCAGGACACATGTGCAGTAGAGCCAAGTGACAGTGATAAAGGAGTAACAGGAGCAGCAGATATTGACACACAAGCGTGGAACGCCCTCTGTCGGCTGTCAGTGTATAACTCGCAGGAAACACCCAAACCATGAAAAAAGTGCCAATTATAGTCCGAAAAATAAGGTAGTTTGAAATTTTAGTATTGTGATAACACTAGTACAGGGCCAGATGAGGGGCAAGAGGTGGATATAATTGAAGGTTATATAATATACTAATCGACTGATTTCGTTTTGCAAGCATAATAAGTTTTACTTCCTGTATTACCATATGACATCACAAGGTGGAGTAGACTGTTTTCTGTTTGAGAGAACAACTGCAGAGCACTTTTGAGCTTTGGAGGTTAAAAAACTCAACTCCAGGTATGTTTTTGAGGAGGAAATAACATAAAACAGATCACAAAACTTTAAATGGCTAGTTTTCATTTCCATAGTTCACTTCACTACTGCCAGTAGATACAGCCAGATCCAAGCGACTTTGGCTTCAGCAAGGGTGCAACTACAGCTTTCCCCCATTTTTATTTTGCTCCTGTGCGGAAAACTCTCCACACCATTTGTCCCAAGGTGCCCTGAGGGTGGAGTGTAAGGACAGAGGTTGGAAGAATGGAAAAGTTCAGGAGAGAGGGCATGGCTTCCAATCTGGCCAAAGAGAAAAAAAAAAAAATCCAAAAGTTTGCCAGGTTAGTCCCAAGCTGCAGGGCGCTCTGTGGACTATCAGTGCTCCAGATGGTGAGGAGAGGTAGCACTCCCAAATATTAATTACCTGCGTGCATGTGCTCCTCACAGCAGGAGTACAAGAAGGTGAGAGTAAACTATAGTCTAATTTGAAATACAAAGAAAGAGATGAAAAAGACCTATGTATTCTAACAGGCAGTGGTATAACACTAGTCTCTGATTTAAACAGTGGTGGATAAAGTACTCAACTTTGTTACTTAAGTAAAAGTACCAGGGTTCCCACTCTTTTTCACTGATAAAATTTTTCCATAACTTTTTCATGACCTAAAGTGAATTTTTCATGAATTTACAGAGTTGATCAGACTTTTAGGGCTAAATATGAAATTCACCTTATGCTTTGGTATTCTAGTTTTTTAACATTCAAAATACTCTCAGTGCATTTATTGTCTTCTAAACAAAAGGTGCAGACATTCAGAAATAATCATAATAGATTAATGATAAGTTTAACTAAATGCTAATTGGGTAAAAGAGATACTAAAGTTCCATGACTTTTCCAAAATTTTTATTGAATTTACAAAATTCCATGACTTTTCCAGGCCTGGAAAATGACATTTTAAATTTTCATGCCTTTTCCATGCCTTTTCCAGGATTTCCATGACCATGGGAACCCTAAAGTATGGACACAGAAACAAAAGATTACTTAAGTATTAGTAAAATAATTTACTACTAAAGGAACTGTTGAAAATTGTACTTCAAGAGTAAAAAGTAAAAGTATTTTGTAGAGATTTTTAGAACTATTAAAGTTTCAAATAGAGTGATTTTGATAAAGAATTGAGCTGATTTTGAGTGATTCAGTAAATTCTTTAACTTGATTAATTTTCTAGCTTTTTCTAGCTTTTTAGTGTTTGTGTATTTGGTTTACTCAAAGTTGGGGCCTTAACTCAAATGAAATGTACTAAAAATAAGTATAAACATTTTCAGCAGGACTCAAACTATAAAGAAATGTACTTTTTACTTTTCAGTCCAGATTTAAAATGTAGTGGAGTAAAAGTAAAAAGTGTCCACTGTAAAAATGTACATAAATAAAGACCGGATACATACAATTGTACTTAATTGTACGGCTCACAGGGAGGTACCATTAGATGTACGGGGGGTAATTGATATTACATATTGGAATTGAGTTGTTCGAAGTTAAAGCAGTACTCACGTGGCCATTGTGAGTGTTTGGCCCTGACAAGAAGTAAATTCGGGGCACCACTCAACAAATGTTGAGAAATATTTCCAAAACAATATAATCAATTACCTACATTCATTCATTAATTACTAATTAATTAAACAGTTGATCTGAAGGTTCGTAAATTCTTGTCCATATCAGTGACCCGTATTTTGAAATGACATCACTGGAAATAACATCACTAATCACCAAAACAAAATGTGGTTTATGAATATTTATTGACCAAGTTAAACAGACATTATCAAATATGCAAATGAATGTAGGTCGCTCTGAACTGGTGTCTAGAAATCTGAGATTAGGCACAAATTTAAGAGTCATCTAAAGTTCTTTGTTGAGTCTAAACTGATAATGTAAGTCATTCTGTGACAGTGCGCATACAACCCGGGGAGCGTGGAGATGTCCAGTCACGATGTGGTCCTGTTGGGTCCAGTGAAGGTTCCAGTTTCTCAGGACGTCGGTTCTGAAGAATCAAAGCAATGAAATGGACGAAGGCCACGTGATCTGATCAATCTTCCAGGCTAAGTTGGTGTCAGGCTGAAGGACGTGCTCCTCGGTTACAGAGGATCGGAGGACACGTTTCAGTGTTTACGAGGTCTAACAGCACCGGTCACAGATTAAGGCTAATCAATCAAAAAGACTATTGTTGGCAAAAATGTGAATATTTAAGTGTGCAAAAGTATGAAAGCTTTGCTTTCAGGTCAGCTACAGATATTTGAATAAAAAAAAAAAAAAAAAAACATGTCAAGCGACTGGCACAGCTTTGAACGAAGGGAGACCTTGGGCGTTGTCCCTCCTGTTGGGCTCTACTACATCTCGAACATTCTGAGCTGAACTGCTTCTGCGATCTTCTGCACTGAACTAATGAACTGAGATCTGAACTGAGGTCTGTCTTTCTCCTCTTAAGTTTTAAGTTGGAAAGACTGACCAATGAGTGTGTCTTGTGTGGCAGTTTGTGAGGAATGTGAGTTTGGGTGGGGGATGTTATGACATTACTCCCATATTACACTATGAACATGAACAGCTTTACACAAATAAAGTATACACATGACATTTACAAATCAGTATTAAAACACACTGGCAATAGTTCATCGAATGAATTGACTGTTTCATTCCTTTTCTCTCTCTGTAGAAAGTCCATTGGCTTGAGATTTAGAGATTGTTCCATTAAAATCCCATAGTGTCTTTTATTTGTTGATTATAGTCTGTGAACTCACTTCAGTCAATTGATTTATCAATAGGTGAAGCTTTATAGAAAAGTTAGTTTGTAAAAAGATCTTTAATCTTTGAGAGGGTCTTTGTGTGTTACAACATGCAGGGAATGTCTCTGCTGAACACAAGCCAATACATCTTGATTTGGGTAACAGGTCCAAGATAGGGAGGTTCAGACAAATGGGGGAAGGGTAGAGTGTTCCAAAGGTAACCCCTGTCAGAGGCGTTGTCCAAACTTTGGTGCAAGCCTATTTCTTAAGATTTGATATCATGGTAACAGCCATGATTTCACATCTTCCATAGGTCAAAGGTCAGTACCCTTACCTAAGTATATTTTACTTTTGTACTTTGTTACCTTCCACTACTGGAACTGAAACATACTATCTGGCTTCATTCACACAAGTGGTGTCTGGTCTCTGGAGCTAATCCAACAAGCTAAAAATGTCTGCAGTAACAATTTTATACCTTTCAGTCAAATGTAAAAAAAAAAAAAAAAAAAAAAAAAAATTATTTAGTAAATCAAATTCTGCTCTGATTAGGCTAAATGTGCCACTGTATGCGAATAGTCTGCTTAAAGGTCTTAAATTGCGCAAAATTGACTCTTGTGAGTTTTGAGCCATGTTATAATGTTTTATCTCCTCAGAAACTAGATTTGTGTTTTGTTTCATTCACACATGTTTGAACCCTTTACTATTAGCCTGTCTGCAAATCCTGTTCCACCTTGTGATGTCACGAAGCTGTAGTTTTCAAGTTAACAGCTGCCTTTTACCTTTTAGTTCAGTAAAGATTGGCAATTCCAGGTCTGAAATCATCAAACTGATTCCAGTGAAGGTGTGGGGAGTTTATAAACACACTGGAGCACTTCCTGTTACCGCATGACATCACAAGGTGGAGTGTTTTCGGTTAGAGAGAAGAACTAAATATGCAGGGTTTGTGTGTTCTGTGAATGAAACAAAACACAACTCCAGGTCTGTTTTTGATGAGGAAATAAAAAAGTATAAAAAGATCAGAAAGCATAGTATGGGCCCTTTAAAAATGAACAACGTACATTTTCTGGTGCGATGTCCAACCCTCGCTTGTTTTCAGGGAGATGTTATTTCTTAAGACTTTATCTTTAATTTAATCTAATCTTGCAGGGTTTTTTTTTGTTTTTGTTTTTATTTTGTTTTTTGCACAGATGAGTGGGTTGTATGGCCACTCACTACTCTACAAATCTGACCTGTAACTTGGTCTGAAGACAAGCAGATGGTGGACATTCATTCCACTAGAAAAGTTACATAGTTAACCTTTAGAGCTACCATCCTTATTGTAGAAGGTTGGAAAGGTGGTCATCTGGACACTGTTTTTGCAATCAAGGCAATTCGGCTCCCGTCCAGAAGCCATTTTCAGCATGATGGTACCGGCTCGAGGCTCTGAGATTTATCCTACTCTGAGTTAAAGTCCAGCCCTAAAAGGAAAAGTTTTAGAGTAGACTTTAACCTAGTGCTTCAAGCCTGCTCCATCAAACTAAAAAATGCTCTCTTGTCATTAAGTGGTAGTTTTCACATTAACAGCTTCCTTTTTACCTTTAGTTCAACAGAGATAGGAAACTCTAGGGCTGAAATGATCCAAAAGATACAAGTGAAGGTGCATGGAGTTTAAAAACACAGTGGAGCATTTCCTGTATTACCACATGACATAACAAGGAGGAATAAAGAATTTCCAGTTTGAGAGAAGAACTCAAAACTAGGGATGTAAAGATATCCACATTTCTCGGTAGAATAATTTCACAGTATACATATCACGGTACGATATTTATTGCGATATTTTGTGGATATTTATGTTACTTTTTTTCTTTTAAAAATGCCTTGACAAGCCTTCGGTTCTGTCATAATCTAAAGAATTTTTTTTTTTTTAAATGCTTAAAAACTGTTATTTCTTCATGAATTAGTAATCTGCACTGAAAACGAGCTAAGGATCATGGGATATGCAGTTCTCTGTGTGTTTTTTTTTTTTTTTTTATTTTTTTTTTACATATATATATTGCAGCACCAGACCCACAATATTATCGTGAGATTTCTGATGATATGATATCATGATATTTTGGTTATTGTTAGATCCCAACTCAAAAGAGAAGAGAAGAAACAAAACACAACTCCGGGTGTGTTTGTGATGAGGAAACAACATTATAACATACTGTAAATCAGAAAATAGTGTAACCTGTAGGGCTGGGTATCATTTAGAAGCTGCTGATACGTACATACATACCTCGATACATGGGCCATGGTATGATAGATATCTTCATATAGAGTACTTTTGGTTTGATATGATATATTTCAAATTGATTCAATATGGTTCAATAAAAAATAATGGCTAAATCACGACTGTAATACTAAAAGTCTTCCATTTCTTGTATAAAGTGCATATGAAACACACCCATTTTAATCCTCAAAACAGTGAAAATGTTAAATGTGTTGAAAGAGTTTCCTTCCTCTAAATAAGCAACGAAACTGCAGTGCTGTAACTAAATAATTTAGTAAAATATACCAAAAAATACTCTATATATCTCTATATATTGATACAGCAGCCCACAACATCGATTCTGTATTACCACATTAAACGATACGCTAAAATGGAATCCTTTTAAATATGACTAAACATGATAGCTACACTTTTAAAACAGCTTCTATCCACGAGCAGTGGACGTGCTAAAAGGGCACAGGCACAGATAAAAGACCTGAAGGGACTCGGTGCAATAATCTATTTATTTTATTTAATAAATGTTTTTTTTATTGGTATGGATGTGAGGATGTGTGTATATTTGTAAATTTTTACTGCTACAGATCTGCTCTGCTGAAGTTTCGTTGTATTTCATACAATGACAATAAATAAATCTATCTATCTAAATATAAAATGTAGCATTCATACAATTCCACAGTTGTACCATGAAGTCAACATGGTACATCTGTATCGGTTTGCTGCTGGAAAGACTGCTTCCATCAGTGCCTGGTAATCCAATTAAAGTCCATACACCTTCTCCAAACCCCTTATTATTTCAGACTACCTTCACAAATATATCTCAACCTCAGAGCTTCCAGGGGAGCCTTCATTTGTGCTCACATAATTGCTCTGATGTGCGTTATATGAAACGCAGCCAGGTTCATTTGTGGTTTCAGCCTCTCTGCAGAATCACATTGACAAACATCCCTATTAGAGGATTGCACTGTGCACGTCATTTTTTTTTCTTCTGGCTGATTCTTTATTTATGTCCCATGCAGTTTTAATAGGGATCATCTCGACATCGAGGCTAAACCTGATAGCGACGTGCGGATTGTGGTGGGAGGGGGCCTATTCACCATATTTACAGAGCGTAGTACTAATTAAAAGATTCCTTTACACTATAGAAGGAGGGACAAAAGGGGGCTCCGGTTGCACACGGCTAATCTCCCAAACCGTGCAGCTCCATTCAGATGTTCAATCTCGGAAAGGAAATTTGGTGACAATAAGGAAAACCTAAAATGAAGATATCATACAAACACTGACACTTACAGGCAGAATAATAAACTGAGATATGGAGTGATTCTATTCAAATTCACGTATAGTTTTTCATGACCAGTTATTCGTTGTGGACAAGCTGATAATTTTTATGGAGTTCAACAAACTCTGAAGCCTGCGCAGGTTCCAGACGTATACAGTATTTCCCATAGATGTAGGGCTGAGTACCATCAGAATTTTTAAACAATACCTGCTTTTCAATTCTGATTCCTGAACAGTTTTTTGTTTTGTTTTGTTTTTTCCAATGCCCGGAAAGGCAAGGCAAGTTTATTTGTATAGCGCCAATTGTATACAAAATAATTCAAGGCTTTACAAAATAAGAAATATATTAAAATGACAATAAAAACAAATAAAAACATAAATAATCACCATGAAATTAAAAAGAGGGAGAGAGACATTAAATTAGAGAGAACAGTGTGGAATGAAAAAATAAAGTCATATGCAGCTAAACAGAACTAGCCAGGCTGGTGCCACCTAGTGCCTCCACTCAGATCTAGGTCAGGTCAGGGATCAGAATACACTAGACGGTTTTCAAAAAACCCAGAAGTGTGAGTCCTGGCACCAGCCAATCAGTGAAGAGCCATACATTCTGTGTTGGCAACGATTCCTGAGATCGAGGATTTAAAGCTGGAATAAAGAGAATGTTTGTTGAATTTCATCAAGGAGAAAGACATTATTGCCCTTCTTCCTACGGGATTTGGGAAAAGCTTAATATACCAGTTAGTCCCGTTAGCGACGCATTACATACGCCACGACCAAATAACAATGATTGGTTAAAAAAAAAAAAAAAAAAACTGCCCACCTACCATCGAGCGAACAAATTCTAACACTGCAAGGTCAGACGGTTTCTACAAAGTGAAATCGGCTGATGAATCAGGCTAAAACAGAATCAAAGTAGAGGCCTGTCTCACATCTTCAGGAAGACTGTTCCAGGTGTAAGTAAGTAAGGAAAATACTCTTCAATCCCTGAATTACATTATAACTATATTCATTACATTATAACTATATTAATTCATATTTTAAAATATAGTACGAGGCTATACAATGTTAAGTTATAACGCAAAACAAATGCACACGCAAAGGAACTAGAGTGTGGAGATGATCCTCAAGTTTTGTTTTTGTTTTCATTGCACATAGTACTTCATATTAAAGGCAGCGCTCGGAGGATGTGCTTTTTGTTTTGATAAATAGCTACTTTTTTACTGAGAAGTTACCTGGATGAAGGAGGATTATGACTAACTTTACCCGGACGCGTTTTGACAGACCTCTACGCACACTTGCTCTACACTGGATATATATATTAGGGTTGTCCCCATCCGATCATGTGATTGGAAATCAGCGCCGATCTCGTGACTGCAGACTTGATCCGGACTCGGCCGTTATGGTCCGATCAGGTATCGGATAAGTAATATACGTATATAACACACAGCGCACACGGCACACAACAGTTTTTATTTTTTTCAACTGAGAAGCGGGATTTGTGCTCGGGCGCTGTAACCTGTGGTTCTGTGGCCCATGTTCACACCTGTGCGGCCGATGGTGATCGTCGCAGGGCTCTATTTGTTTGCATATTGGGCAGTGGAGCTGGCGCTTTTGGAGGAGAGGGTGCACCCAGTGGTATGGAGTGTCTATTGAGCGGTGGGACCGATGTTGCGGTGCGCGCTCCACGGTGGGTTTGTGGATGTGGTGGCGGTTTGGAGGAATGGGGGCGTTGCAGGGGAGAGAGGCTGTGGAGCTTCTCTCATCTCATTTTTATTTGGTAAGATTTTGTATTATTTGGATCATAGACTGGCCTAAATGTTTACAATATAATGCACATGCTTCCATATCAAATATACAAACTCTATATTGTGCAGTCTAGTCTCAGGTCTGATCTGATTCTGGTCTGGTTTCTGTTTTGTACAGTTCTTTAAGTTTACATATTGTTAGTAAAGTTACACATTCCAAGACCAGACTGTGAAGAGTCAAGATTTTCAACAATGATGGTTCATGGTTAGAAAAGTTAATAGAATTAAAGTTTTGGACATTTGTTTTTTCACACTAAGTTCAGCCCAAACACTACACATTGAAATCAACACAATCTGATCCATACATCCTGGATCTTATTTTTTGCTCTTAGTTCATTTCATAATTTTTATACAAGTATTGGATGAGGACTCGGTATTGGCAGATGTCCAGTGAGGAGAGGGGAGGTGCTAAACCAGGACTAGACCAGAACTAAACCAGGACTGTTTGTCGGGACTGGCCCAAAGATGCACCCGCGTAGACTGTCGGGTGACCGCAGACGAAAGGATGGGTCATGGGTCATGGGGCTCAGTGCAGCTGTCGCCCGATCACGCTTTGCGGACACTCGCTCTCGCTCTCGCTCAAGTCCTGGTTTAGTCCTGATTTAGACCTGGTGTAGTCCTGGTTTAGACCTGATTTAGTCCTGGTTCCGCTACAGATGCATTTTTGCTGCGTTGGCTGGTTCTGAATCCGGTGACGTACTCCTGCTAGAAGGCCTTGGAGATACAAACTCAAAATCTCATTGGTTGAAGCAACAGTTTCATGGACATTTATTTTGTGTTCGAGGCATTCCGAGGGCCTTCAGAACAGATTGTGAAGGTGTCAGGCACGCTTCTTTGACTTTGACTCTGCCTAGTTACAAGTGACGACTGAAATGTGATTGGTCAAATGCTTTAATATGAAAAAGCATGTCTGGAAGCAGCACAACCATCAGAAAAGCTCTGAAAGGAAGCAGACAGACCATTTGGAATTATTTAATAATAATATAATTAACACCAATCTGTGATTCAGATATTTTTTAGGCCAGCAGAGAAGGTCTTGCAGGCCCTGATGCCCCGCCACTGATATGTGTAGTTCCCTCTGTCATTTTTTTTTTTTCTTTTTTTTTTTTTTAGCTATTACTGCACCATAACTCTTAATTTAAGCAAAGAGACTTGTAATTTGATATTATTGTGAGATCCTAATTATTCACCACAATGAGTTACAAGCGCTTTTCAGGAGAGAGTGGAGTTTTGCTGTCAAGCTGTAAAGCTAACAAGTAGCTCGCTTCCTTCTCCTCGATCCGGCAGGAATGGGTGATGATGTTCCACTCGCAGAGGAGACACAGGGAGGAGAGGATGTAAACTCCTCACTGAGACCAATAAAGTTAGATTTTTTTTATCTGATACCTGCCTCCTGAACCTCCCTCCGGTTTACTCCTTCATTTCATGGTCTTCATTGGGACCCCACTTAATATGACACATTTGATTGACAGCTGAAAAATGGAGAAGAAGTGAGGAAAGATAAATGAGCTGCGTCTCATATCTATATATTTGAGACAAGACACATTTTGGTTCTGGGCTTTATCCTCTGCTTATTAACTCTGCACTGATATTCACTGTGGTCTTCATTGAACTTTGCGCTGCCTGGAACATCTCATCCTTGGCAGTTCTGCGCCAGAGGCCAGGTCTGAGTTTGCTCTGGTGCTGGAGCAAACACTGGCCCCTGGATGCTGCATGTTCTGTACTGTATTGTGTTTTCATCGACTCACTCCACCACCGCCCTGAAAGTCAACAAAGATGGTAAACATTGATATAATGGAGGCATGCTGAGCTGTTTACGGAGAGGTCTATATGTTTCACAGGGACTGACGTAGACATGGAAAAGTTTCAGTTCTGTTTTAGTCTCATGATCACAAGTGGACAGTAGTGAGCGGCAGAGTTTCCAAGAGTAATTTGTACACACAAATATGCTACTTTTCTGTCATAAACCAAATAATTATGATTTAAAAGTGCTCAATAACGATTATTTGATCTTGTAGATTGGACTGAAACAGAGCTAAGAATCATAAATGGTATATAGGGATCAGTGTTGGGAGTAACGCGTTGTAAAAGTAACAAATTACTGGTGGATGCTCTGTCACATAGCCAGGCTGGCACCACCCAGTGCCTCCGCTCAATTTTATTTCTCTCCAGCGCCTAGGTCAGGAATCGGAATACACTATGGTTTGCAAGAACCCCGTTTTGGACCGCACACCGGCCAATCAGTGGAGAGCTGTGAAGCCATGACGTCAAACTCATCGCGCCTGTCTGGTCCCTTTTGTAGTACAGCAAAACAGTAAACAAAGCAGTCAAGATGGACGTAGACAAAGACGGACATACTGTGTTGGCAACGATTCCCGAGATCAAGGATTTAAAGCCAGAACAAAGAGAATGTTAGAATTTTATCAAGCAGAAGGACATTATTGCCCTTCTTCCTACGTGATTTGGGAAAAGCTTAATATACCCCATTAGCGGTGCATTAAGTACGTCACAACCAAATAGCAGTGACTGGTTAAATAAAAAAGTACCCACCTACTGTCAAGTGAACAAATCCTAATGCTGTGAGGTCAGACAGTTTCCACAAAGTGAAACCAGCTGATGAATGAGGCTATCTGTCACCTGCTTATCTCCATGGAGATATTATTTCTTTGCCTGGAATCTATCTAACATTTATGCATGACTAGTGTTTCTATTGCTCAAAACTAATTTTCTCTGTGAATGGTCTTGCCTCTTCATAGATCTGACCTGTAATGCAGACTAGAGTTGTCTCCTGATATAGACAAGTTTAATCTCTACTGTAGAAAATTCTAGACAAAGCAGTAACATCTCCTTGAAGACAAGCAGGTGATGGACCCTCCATCAGAAACACAAAAATAACCATACTCAAGTCGAACTGAAGTCCTAGCAACATGTCCAGTCCGTTGGTGCTTGTATAAAGTGCAGCACAGTGGCATTTTGTTCACTTGGTCTATAATTGGGAGACGTCTGTTGACATTAGTGGATGAGACAGTGAGTAATGTGTACGGCAAACACTGGTGCTGTCAGCAGACACCGACAGATGGACCGTCCAACTCCAAAATGATTGTTTTTCACACCCAGGACACAAATGGAAACTGCTGAGAACATAACAGTTTCTAAGACATTTTTAACCGCACTATAACGTTGCATCTCAAAATGTTCAGTGTCATTCAGGGAAATTTGATTAAGTCATCTCTTAAAGTGCATATGACATGTTTTATGTTTATGTTATATATATATATATATATATATATATATATATATATATATATATATATATATATACATATGATTAGGGGTGTCAAATTATCGCGTTAATTGCGATGAATTAATTACAGTCATATTTAGCGCGTTATGTTTTTTAATCGTGTTAATCTCATTTTTAATCTCTAACTTTAGTGTTTCTGTATACGAGTTGCTTTATTATAAAACCTGTATTTATGTGTTGTTGGGACAACAACACACACACACACAAAACACATTTATAATTTTTTTTTATTTCGGTAATTCCACTCATTGCCGGAAACCCATACAAAACGCACGCAGTAAGAGCGACGTAAACGTCATGTTCACGTTGGCGGCGTCAGTCGCACAATGGACGAGGTCGAAGAGCCAGTAGAACAGAGTCAGCAGTGCACAGGTAAAAACACATTCGTGTCTTGGAAATTATTCTCCCGACGTGAAATATAAAAGAAAATAACAAATATAAAATCGCCTACAACTTAAATGTCACTGGTGAAAACAACCTGCATAGGCTCATGATGTCTGCACTACTGTCCTATAGTGACCTGCCACATGAGGTGACATGCACACAAATACACACAAACACACACACACAAACAAACACAAACAAACACAACACACACACACACAAACACACACAAAACACACACAAACACACAAACACACACAAACACACACCTTCATCATCGTCATTAACCTGAGAACGCGCGGACCACGTTTCCTTCCGTAGTTACTGCGTGGACACCGACGTGCTCCCGTGAGCCGCGTGTGGATCGTGTTTTCTCGCGTACGCGGCGTAAACCGCGCTTCCTCCTGTGCGCCTCTAAACCAGAACTAACACCAAGACTAAAACTAGGACTAACCCAGTCCAGGACTAAACCAGGTCTAAACCAGAACTAAACAGGACTAAACCAGAACTAAAACCAGGTCTAAACCAGGTTTAAACCAGGACTAAACCAGGACTAAACCGGAACTAACACCAGGACTAAAACCAGGACAAGCCCATTCCAGGACTAAACTAGGACTAAAGTTGGACTTAAGCAGGTCTAAACCATCATATATAAAACATTTCTCTATCAATAATATTTTTAATATGGTTAAGGTTAAGGTTAAACTGGACTTTTTATTGTCTTTAAGTGGACAAAAGTTATTATGTTCAGATTTCCTCGTCTTTGCTACTTTACAGCAAACAGTTTCTTATTCATGGAGACTTGGGCTCAACAGCCAATTTGGAGAGATTTGTTAAACAATAAATGACTTTTATAAAGTCACTTTTTTTGTTCTATATCAGTCTTTTGATCTGCCACAATAATGTAATAATGAATTTAAATGAAAATACCTCAAATTGAAGGCTTTTCTCAGCAATTTTTAGGTGAGATTAAAATGAGATTAAGTAGATTAATTAATTACAGATCATAATTAATTAATCTCTCAATTTTTTTAATCGCATGACAGCACTATATATATATATATATATATATATATATATATATATATATATATATATATATATATATATATATATATATATATATATGACTTGGTTTGGTGTCAGAGTACAAATATTTCATAGTCTTACGTCAGTCAAATATTGGTGTGTAGAAAAAATTTTGTGAAGAAAAGTACAAAAATACAGGAAGTGAGCAAGTTACACAAAAGAAAAAGTCTTTTTTTGTCTGGCAGTTTAGAGCTTCGCAACAAAATATATATATGATACATTTTTTATTAGCCTAATCATAACTTTTCTGAGGTCACAGTCAGTGGTGTAGTGGGGATTTTTAAAGTGGGGGTACAGGATTTGTGACATCACCTCACTCACTTTGCAGTACAAACACATGAACCAGGACTGAAGCAGGTCTAAAACAGGACTGAACCAGGACTGAACTAGGATTTAACCAGGACTAAACCAGGTCTAAAACAGGACTGAACCAGGACTAAAACAGGATTAAACCAGGACTAAAACAAAACTAAACCAGGACTAATCTTTAATTTGAGACAAAGAACCCTGAGTTCGTGGAGCAGAGTGTCTGTAAAGTGCCATCGGGCTGGGTTTAGCTGCGTGGGGTGCAGAGCTCTACACAGGTTCACCTCCGAGGCCATCCCAACTTTCAGTCCTGGTTCAGTTCTGCTTTAGTCCTGGTTTAGTCCTGGCTCAGTCCTGGTCCCTCATGTCTCAAGTCACTACAGGACAGTACTGCAGATATCATGAGCCTATGCACATTGTTTTCACCATTACCAATAGCTCCAGTTTGACATTTAGGTTGTAGACTATTTTTTATTTGTTATTTTTTATGTCTTACATCAGGACAAGTGGGTGGACGGTGTACACCCGCGTACCACGTCCACTACACCCCTGGTAACAGTTATGGAATTACCTCTACGTATGCCAAATCTACTGCCCATGTCCAAACAAAAAGTACAATTATGAACCTCACCAGAATTTAAGAACCTAGGCCTAAGTAAAACTATGCATGTTTTAACTGTAACATCTTAAATATAATTGTTTTCCATGTTTTAGTGAAATAAGTAGTCAAACCTGTCTGGACATTAAACTTTCTTTGTAATTCTGTACATAAACAGTTGAAAAGGATTAAGTATTCACACCTCCACCTGACTCTCAAGTATATATCTGGTGCCAGTTAGCCTTAGCCATAATGCTAATTAGCATTTCAAAATAGCTTCTCTCCATGTTGTTGTTCGCAGCCTGACACCTACTCAATGTTCAAATAGACAGTAAAACCTTATTTTTGAGTTTTAACCACCCTTCCTACCCACATTGTATCAAATATGCCAGACTATTTTACAGGGCTGCTATGACTAAGCAACCCATTGTGACTAGTTGACTATAAAATAATTGTAGTCGTGTCTGGGCTATACAGACGCATACAAAAAGCATAGAGCGTTTCTCAGTCCTTTCATTTGTTTTTTCTCCTTTTTTACTTGTTTGTTTTGAAATCAGGAAGACCTTTTTCACAATATCTGGAAGTGCCCCGCTGTAGCTTTCTAGAATTTCTAGTTAATGGTTTTCTATGTCAAAATGTAGAAATGTCTCATATATTCCCCACCAGCTTCATAAATCTGCCCCAACACCAAATCTTCATCCAACAAGGTCCGCAAAAGATAAACATTCTACCATGAAGAATTTATCCACAACTATCAAGGTAAGAAAGATGAAAACTTAAAGGTGAACAACAGTGAAAATAAAAAGTGTGTGTATATAAAAAATGTGTTTCTCACCTTCCACGGTGGTAGGTCTCTCACCCTCATTCAGCTCGGGTCCTCTACCAGAGGCCTGGGAGCTTGAGAGTTCTGCGCAGTATCTTTGCTGTCCCCAGTACTGCACTTTTCTGGACTGAGATGTCCGTTGTTTTTCCCTTTATCTGTTGTAGTACTCTTCCAGTTTGGGGGTTACAGCCCCGAGTGCTCCGATCACCACAGGCACCACTGATGCCTTTACTTTCCAGGCTCTCTCCAGCTCTTCCTTGAGCCCCTGGTCTAGTTTCTCGTGTTCCTTTTTCCTGATATTACCATCGCTTGGTATTGCGATGTCAACCACCACGGCTCTGCTCTGTTTCTTATCCACCACCACTATGTCTGGTTGGTTCGCCATCACCATTCTGTCAGTCTGTATCTGGAAGTCCCACAGGATCTTGGCTCGGTCGTTCTCCACCACCTTTGGAGGTGTTTCCCACCTTGATCCTGGGGTCTCCAGCCCGTACTCTGCACAGATGTTTCTGTACACTCTGCCCACCACTTGGTTATGTCGCTCCATGTTTGCTTTCCCTGCCAGCATCTTACACCCCGCAGTTATGTGCTGGACTGTCTCAGGAGCCTCTTTGCACAGTCTACACCGTGGGTCTTGTCTGGTGTGGTAGATCTGGGCCTCTATTGCTCGAGTGCCCAGGGCCTGCTCCTGAGCAGCCAGGATCAGTGCCTCTGTGCTGTCCTTCAGACCAGCCCTCTCAAGCCATTGGTAGGATTTCTTGATATCAGCCACTTCAGTTATGTTCCGGTGGTACGCCCCATGTAGGGGTTTGTCCTGCCATGATGGTCCCTCCAGCACCTCTTCCTCTGGACCCCACTGTCTGAGACATTCTCTGAGCACCTCATCTGCCGGGGCCTTGTCCTTGATGTACTCAAGGAGCTTGGATGTTTCATCCTGGACAGTGGTTCCCACACTCACTAGTCCTCGGCCCCCTTCCTTCCGGCCTGCGTACAGTCTCAGGGTGCTGGATTTGGGATGGAACCCTCCATGCATGGTCAGGAGCTTTCGTGTCTTAACATCTGTGGTCTGTATCTCCTCCTTTGGCCAGCTTACAATCCCTGCAGGGTATCTGATCACTGGCAGGGCGTAGCTGTTGATTGCCTGCACCTTGTTCTTGCCATTGAGCTGGCTTCTAAGGACTTGCCTCACTCTTTGCAGGTATTTGGCCGTAGCCGCTTTCCTTGTTGCCTCTTCGAGGTTGCCACTTGCTTGTGGGATACCAAGGTACTTGTAACTGTCCTCAACGTCTGCTATTGTTCCCTCTGGGAGTGACACCCCCTCTGTGTGGACTACCTTCCCTCTCTTTGTCACCATCCTGCTACATTTCTCAAGCCCGAATGACATCCCAATGTCTGTACTGTAGATCCTTGTGGTGTGGATCAGTGAGTCGATGTCTCGCTCACTCTTAGCGTACAGCTTGATGTCATCCATGTAGAGGAGGTGACTGATGGTGGCCCCGTTTCTGAGTCGGTATCCATAGCCAGTGCGGTTATATAGATTCAGGCCTATGCAGAAGTAGTGGGGACAGTGAGTCTCCTATATATGCCATATTTGATGGACACATGTGCAAGTGGCTTCCCCTTGGCTTCAATGGTATTTCGCATGATTATATATATATATATATTAATATTATATATATAGTGGCAGGCACATTTAATTTGAATTAATTTTGCCTTAACTAATTAATTCATTATCGCCGACAATTATTTTAACGCTGTTAACACATTTTTTATTATTATTATTTATTTTTTGTAAACGTCTGTTGCTCACTGCTTTTATTTTGAAAAATCCACCGCGAGTGTTTCTTTAAGTTTGACGTCTTTTCTTTACACTTTTTTCTGACCAAGTGCAACGTGTCCCAGCCTCCATCGAACAGGCTCGGACCAGCCACTGGCTCTGCCATGGACTCCTAGCTCTGACTGGGCTGCAATCTCCGGTTCTTTCTTCTTCTTCTTCCAGACGCCCCTGAGGCGTCCAAATAGAGGTGTCCAGTGCAGTTTTCATTGCTGCGGTCTCGCTTACATTATGTTATTACAGGGTATTCGCGAAGGCCCAGAAGATTTCGTGATAGGATTCCGCCCATAATTCAGTCACTCAGATACCATTGGAAGAAAAAATGTGATTGGTCCATTTCCATTCCATTATATTAACCCTTTGTTTTCCAAGAAACATCAGTCCAAGTTTATAACAATGATCTAGAAATTATTACTAGTGAAGTGTTTATTACTCACTGAATAAAAAATACTGAAAAAAATATATTAGTAGTACAAAAATGTATTTAATATTCTTTCTTGAGCCTTCAGAATACCTTGAAGGCTCTGAGGGTTCCCCTCTGAAAGAAATGCTGTTGATGCACAACAAATGTATGGCTCTTTCTTTTACATTTCCAATAAAAGTGCACTATACTCCACTTTTTAATACATTAATTGGTTTGGTGATTAGCAATTAATGCGATTAATATTATTATAATTTTTTGCCCAGCCCATATATATATATATATATATATATATATATATATATATATATATATATATATGATATATATATAGAGATCAGGGGTGTTAAACTCAAATTCACAGAAGGCCAAAATTTAAAATTGGGACTAAGTCATGGGCCAAACGAAATATTTATTGAAAATGTCAACAACATCTGCATGTTTTCTCTTCTTTTGATATGTGTAATGTTAAATCTTTTCTTATTAAAATAAAAGTTTAATAATAGTTTTGCTTAAACATTGAATCCAGAACAAGTATAATATAAACTAATAACACAATTTTAAATAAATAATGTCTCTATAGCCTATATGTTGCCGGTGGGCCAGCTCTAATGCATATTTGAAATGATCTCGTGGGCCAAATATACTTATATCATGGACCAAATTTGGCCCCCGGGCCTGAGTTTGACATGTCTGCTCTAGATCCACTCATCTTTGTAGAGTTTTGTCAAAGCATGTGGTTCTTCTCTGCATTTTACTGTGATGGCATTTACAGTGACATTAGTTCCTGTTGGGCACCACAGTTTTTTGGGGTTTTTTTTTATGGTAAAGCCAATGGACTTGTTTGTTTTCTTTAGTCATTTTAGATGAATATTGCAATTTTAAATGTTCAAACTTTAACATAATGATCCACAGGTGTCACAGCGTATAACTATAAAGCACACACAAGCACAATGTGTCTTCTTTAATGTCAAATCAAATTATTTTGTTGCCTGCTGCTCAAATGTATCTGCTCTGAGTACTTCATATTTTTTCTTGGCAATTCAAACCCACGAAACTTCAGAAACTGTTTAACCTCACAAAATAACGGTTTTACTTGGCACACTGAGATAAATTTGAAACTAAATTTGAAAAGTTATTTGACTGAAAGCTTTGGTTGATATCGTTTGGCCAGAAACTTATTATTTTTTTCTTATCAAGGCAGCGAAGGACTTCCAGAATTGTTGGGGGAAAAATCCTACAGCAGAATATTAGCTGTTTTGCAAAGCGCCAGCTAATCACCATAGGCCATTGTGGTTTTAAAAAGCAGAGGGCTACGGTAGATTCAGAAGCTTTTAGTGTGGCCCTTCTTCACAAAGCGCACTTCAAACAGATAGGGAGAAAAAAGAGCAGCAATAATCAGCCATTTTGAAAAGTCTTTCACTGATACTACAAACACATGGACAAAATGAATGTAACTGCGTTTTGGCCAGTAATGAAGTAGTTACTCACTTTAGCGTGGCATATCTTCATGTAGGGCTGCTCCATCATGGGAAAAAAAATCATTATCGCAATTATTTTGGTCAATATTGAAATCATGATTATTCAAAAAAACACTTTGTTATTGATAATTTACACAAAACTTTCAAATTGAAAATAAATACAGGCTACAAATATATACCTTCGAGACATTTTGTGAAATAAAATGCATAAAATATACTTAAAACATGAAATAAGGCATAGAAAAACAAATGTATCCAAAATCAACTATATATCCAGCTGTTCTATAATCTCTATATTCAAAAAATAAAAATTAACTTTGTTAAGCTGTATAAAGCAATAATAAGCTTTTCAACTCGATTAAATGAGTTTGGAGATCATTTAACACACAAATCGAAATTGCGATCAAAATTCAATTAACTACACAGCCTTACCTTTATTTCTACATCAATAATAAAGAGTAATGAGGTTTGTGGTTCATTATAGTGTTGCCCAGTGGCACAACATAAAGGGATTAAACCTGTTTGGCTACAAGTACTGGGGTTTAGTTAATGAATATTCAGATTAGAAACTTTTTAGTTATAGGAACCGGAAACCCAAATGAAAGACTCACAAGGCTCATTTTGCTTTCTCATTATAACCTAAACAACTTGGATATTTCCAGTGTTTTTGAAACTTAAAAACAATAAATTGTTATGAGTAAGAGTTATATTTGATCTGAACATGTTTACCTGGTATCTGGGTACACAGATGGGTCATGTTTATAGAATTTGACAGAGCAAGTCTACATGCCCTGTCTTTATGGAAATCACTCCTCCTCAATTTGGCCAATCCTTCACTGTTGCTGGGCTAGCCTGTCAAGAGCAGTCATAAGTGTTTTTAAAGATTGATGTGCATTTTATTTTGTTTATTAAAATTTTTCAAATCTGGGGGATTTTTACAGGTCCCATACGATGCAAAATTAACTCACGTGAGCTTTAAGCCATGTCAAAATGTTGTTACCTACTCAAAAACATGTTTTGTTTTGTTTCTTTCACACGTTTACACGTAGCCGGATATGTTGAGAAACAAAAATTTCCCTCCCTCTGTTTTTCCTAAATAATATCGTGCACACAGCATCGTTTAAAAAAAAAAAAGTCATTTACATCAACCCGCATAAATACACCATCGAGTGCCGTCATAACTACACCAAGCCTCTGGGCGGCACCTGGATTAGATTCAAACCTGTAGCATTTATTTCATTACAGTTGTAAGTATTACTTAAAAAATACCTTGAAAAACATGAATTACTGAGCGGGCTCGCTTCTCCACAGATCTGTTAAAGAAGTCGCAAAATAGCTGACCTCCAAGCCTCATTTGTCTCAGGTCATGGATATGATCCATCATCTGTGTCTGCAAATGCAAACACATGAAAAAAGGGCGTAACCCTTTATTATTAATCTGTCTACATTTCCAATGCTCAAAATGCTCTGTTCCAACTTGTGATGTCATGAAGCAGTAGTATTCACAGCTACTTTTTACCTTTGATTAGTAGAGATTGGAAAAAATTAACCAAATGATTCTAGTGAAGGTTTATGGAGTTTAAAACATAGTAGAGCACTTCCTGTATTACCACAAGACATCACAAGGTGGAATGGAGTGTTTTCAGTTTGAGAGAAGAACTCAGCCTAAATATGAATCGTTTGTGTGTTTCACATGTGAATGAAACAAAACTCCATGTATATTTTTGATGAGGAAACATTGTAACAGATCAGAAACCAGTGCAAAAGGGTCCTTAAAGCTGTATTTTCTTTTTCTTTTAAATCCATCTGAGAGCACTATTACCCTTTTAACTCCTTCATGATTTCTAGATAGCCCTGTAGATAATGCATGGTAATTGCTACTTATTGCTTCCAATTGCCTGCCCCAGTATGCGTCTCTATTAAACCAATCCTTTAACCTCAGAATGAGCCCGGGCTTCATTTGCACCGTGGCGTCCCATCGAGCCAGGGCCATTGCACGCTGTGAGCCGTGATTAGCACCCACACCCCCACCTCACAGCCCCACCCACACCACCAACTCACCCCAACCTCACACCCCCTCCACCCAGCCCAGAAACCATCCAAAGCCCACACACTCAAAAACAACCTGCCAAAAGAAGTACTAAACACTGCAATTTAGAATGTAAGTAGTAGTAGCTGACTTGTTTGGAATTTGTACTGAATCAGATTGAATATTCTATTGATACACTGCGGTGACATCACGCTGGGGGTGTACAGCATGTATTTCTATGTATTTCTAATATTCAGCAGTTACCATGGTGTCTGAAAGCTCAAGAAAAATGCAGAATGGATTCAAGCAACAATATTTGGCTCCATATTTAGAAATCTGACCGCAAAGTATCATAGCAACGACAAGAGCCAATCATGGTTAAGGTTGTTAAATGTGCCCGTCCTTCTTACCGGAGAGTGGCAAATACTCTGCTACGCACCATTCTGCACGGACCGCAGTAGTTCAGTGCTTTTTGTTTTTTTCATCTGAACACATGTGATAGTTACATTGGGTTATTTTACTGCTACACGTCTGTACAGGTTATTTAACTAATAAATCAATTACAATAATTTTATTTATTTTACTTACCGAAGAAACTGGACATCAGGGTCTTCAAAGGTCTATTAGCACAATTAAATGCCGAATGAAACCTGAAAGCGGGAAGACTTACTTAGCAACAAAATGCTAGCTTGATTCATCAGCCGGTTTCACTTTGTAGAAACTGTCTGACCTTGCAGCATTAGAATTCATTCACTCAACGGTAGGTGGGTACTTTTTTTCATTTAACCAATCTCATATGTAATGTGCTGCTAACGGGGCTAACTGGTATATTAAGCTTTTCCCAAATCCCGTAGGAATGATAAAAATTCACCAAACGTTCTCTTTGTTCCGGCTTTAAATCCTCAATTTCGGGAATTGTTGCCAACACAGACTATATGGCTCTTCACTGATTGGCTGGTGCCCGAATTTGCACTTCCGTGGTTTTTGCGAACCATCTAGTGTATTCAAATTCCAGACCTATTCGCTGGAGAGAAATTTAATTGAGCAGAGGCACTAGGTGGTGCCAGCCTAGCTAAAGAAACGTACTAGCTGTCAGTCAAACCTGTTGCTAGCACTAGCGGGAGCAACCTCAAGGAATGAAGGCATCTGATTGGTCCATTATTTATGTTCATATCTTGATTTAGGGTCAAAATAGCGAAATGAAAAATTCAGGATCATGTAGAGCCAGTTATAAGAACATTTTAAGATGAAAATGACGAGGCTCACAGCAGCAGTTACAGAGAGAGGAGCCACAAGATCCTAATGTAAGTCAATTGGAGCCAGAGTCAGTGCTCCTGGAGCGTGGCGGCTAGCGCTTTAGCTATGTCCATCCATATATACGGTCTATGTGGTGACCAGACTCACATCTTAGTAAAGTAATGAAGAAGTGTGACTGGACAGTGTAATCTGCCTTAACATTAATAAAGATACTGTTTGTTAGAGTTTCTCTGTATAACTGTTGTTGTTGCTCAAGATCAGAGCATGTCTGTAGTCGACCAAGAATTCATTAGTTGACCTCAGCCCACTGGTTGTGTTCTGATTGTGTGTGACTTTCAAAAAGTCTTGATTTAATAATTTGACTTACACAGCTGTTTTGTTGTAGCCAGGCTGGTGCCACCTAGTGCCTCCGTTCAATTTTATTTCTCTCCAGCCATTAGGTCAATAATCAAAATACACTAGACGGTTCGCAAAAAACCCCAGATGGTTTGCAAAAAATTGCAAGTTCAGGAACCAGTCAATCAGCGAAGAGCCATACATTCTTTGTTGTCAACGATTCCTGAGATCGAGGATTTAAAGCCGGAAGAAAGAGAATGTTTGGTGACTTTTATCAAGGGGAAAGCCGTTATTTCCCTTATTCCTACGGGATTTGGGAAAAGTTTTATATACCAGTTAGCCCCTTTATAGAGGCGCATTACATATGTCACGACCAAATAGCAGCGAATGGTTAAATAATAAAAAGTACCCGCCTACCAAGCGAATGAATTCGAACGCTGCGTGGTCAGACGGTTCGTACGAAGGTAAACGAAGTCAAACCAGCTGATGAATCAGGCTAGTTTTGTTGTAGTTTCTGTCTTTAAATTTTCACTACACTAATAAAGTGTTTTCTTTAGTTTAACCACTTTCTACATTTGATATACATACAGAAGACATCAAATATATGGAGTAAGACATATGGAATTATGTAGCAAAGAAAAAAGGTAAATAACTGTACAATTTTTTTTTTTTTGTAGTAAAAACAAATAAGCAAAACAATACAAAACATACCCAACAACAACAAACTGAATGAGAGGATATAAAGTTAAAGTGTGAAACGTAAGCCCTTTACAGTATCTGGTCAGACACATTTTAATTTAGTGAGAACAGCCAGAAGTCAAATTATCTAGATTTAACAAATAAATAATCCTTAGTGCTTAGTAAAAACAAAAACAAAAAAAAAAAACTCAATATAAATATTCTGAATGGGATTTGTTTAAGTTCATGCAGATGTCCCTTTTTGCAGTCCAAACTTGCTACTCGCTAATCTCATTCTATTGTTTGGACCAGGGGCGGTCTGGGAGGGAGAAAGCTTTAATTAAAACTTGCCTTGTACGCTTTGATTAAACTCGGGCGACATTGTTCCATGCTGTTTCCACAAGTCAACATTGTTCCGGCGCAGACATTAGCCAAGCTGCTGCCGGCGATGCTAGCACGGCTGGAAAACGCTGCAAGTCCACGCTGCCTGTAGCTGTGGATGCTGACGAAGCCCATTTCAGTGAAGGGTTTTATGGACTGGAAAATGAAACATGAATTTTACCACTAAAAATAATCAGATATAAACTAAATCCAAGTTTCTTAATCAAAAGTATTAATAAATCGCATACTAGGGGTGTAATGGTACGCAAAAATCATGGTTTGGTACGTTCCTCGGTTCACGGTTCGGTTCGTTATCGGTACAGTATGGGACCAACATGCAGAACCATTTACTTGTTGTTTATGTGTGTGTTTCTTAAACCAACAATCTGTTTTAACATTATACAAATGAGAAAATAAATAGATTCCATGCCGGCGAACGGCGAGAGTGATGACCGTGTTGAGATAGCCGTAGTTTTGCAAGGATTCACGTGGTTCAGAGGCACGTAGTCAAGGTGGGGGACAATTGTTGTCAAGGCGGCCGCTATGAAGTGCTGTAGGAAGCAGTGACACCCCAATCACTGATGAGTTCCCATATTAAAGAGCTGAGTCTTCCGTGTAGCTGCACATGTAAACTGTATACAATGAACTGTAAATATAAATGGATATAGCAAGTGTACTAGCCACCGCGTTCCAAATAAGAAGTGAGCATGGGGGGCACTTCCGACTCCACTAACTTTAATTCACTCTACACAATCCTGGTCTTTTTATTTCAGTATTTTGTCTGTAAATCAAGATATGGAAATTAATAAAAGATAAATGCCTTCTTTTTCTAAGGTCGCTCCTGCTAGTATTAGTAACAGTTTTGATCCTACACAGCCCATTCAAATCAATGGGCCGAGCTCAATGGCGCATGAGTCCTGATTTGCCTTTAGCCTAGCAAAGTCCTTCCAGTGGCTCTGGGCTGATTGAGCATGTGCAGTAGTGCTCTTTTCTCCCTTGGGTCGTGTATCACATGACCGCTTTGACCAATCAGAGCGAGAGGAGGAGTTTTTTAGACAATTTGAAGGATTTTGGGTTGAGAAAACATTTATGATCCAAAAATAGGTACAATTGCCACAAAATTCAACATTTTTGAGTTGTAGGTGCCGTGTCAGCTGAACACGAGCAGTTTGTGATTACATTGTGCTCTATGAGAAAAATCCTTTCTCGGTCCAAGGAATTTTTTTCGCTGCAGTACCAGTGAGTGGCGACTATGTCAACTGGACACAGCTACAAGCAGCAACATCCTATCCAGTTATTTTAATAGATCCATGGCGCCCTCCCACCTGACAAACCAGTAGTGCAGGTGGTAAGGGGCGTTACCTTCAACAGCCTCACTCCTAATTGGAACTTTGGTTGCTATGATAGTTGCAGTTGAATTCTAAATATGGAGCTCCAGATTCGCCCCTATAACCACTAGCCTTGATTAGCTTCATTTGGCTGAAGCCTAACGGTTAAAATTTCGGAATATTTTACTTTTGATTTTGGTACACTGCACTTGACAATTAAAATTATTTACCAATGTGATGTAACGAAAGACCAACTATTGAAAAAATGACGTGATTATTTAAAATTATTTCAGTAAAGATTTGGGTATTTTATTTAGTTTCCCTCCTCAACTGTCAAAATAATTGCAATTGAAAAAAACAAAATGAAAATTTCTATGGACAAGTGACTAGTCAAAATCAGCTCAAATCAAGATATTATTAAGTAAACCAATTGAACTCATTATAAACAGCACATTTTCCAATTAACTTTTCAACACACCTACCTCTTGTTGACGTCGATCTTAATTGAAAAATGCGGTGCAATTTGTCAAATATTTCTAGTTAAAAATAGAGAAGCCACTCAGAGAAATTAGAGTTGAGTAGAAATAATAGTTTTGATAGTAATTGTTGACTTGGTAGTGTAGGTGTGTGTGGTGTTCATGTGTTGTGTTTTGCTGGTGGCCTGATTAGTGCTGGGTTAATTATGCAAACATTAATGTGCAAACTGATTATGTGAGCAAATGAGCTGCGTTCAGGAACAGAGAACAACTGTGTGTACTTGTTAAACTGAAAATGGTTTAGTGTGGTTCAAGTCTCAGGTCAGGTAGTGATCAGCACCAATTTCTGTCATGAGCAGGTTATGCAAATTCGTAAGACCTCGCCAGGCACTAGGGGGAGCCAAAAAACAAATGAATGTTCAGTTGTCTCATCGTTATCTGTAAAGGACCTAGATTAAGCTGTTTTCTGAACCATGTTATAATGTTGTTTCTTTATTAAAACATACAGGAGTTGTGTTTTGTTTCATTCACACATGTTTAACACACAAACAATGCACATTTCAGCTGAGCTCTTCTCTCACACTGTACTTAAGTGTACATTTTAGGTATTTGTACTTAAGTAAATTTTTAAATGAATACCATATTTTCCGGGCTATTAGGCTCTCTGGATTATAAAACGCATTGTCATTAAATGGACCGCACTGGACTTTAAACGAAACACAACAGTTAGATGGGTCAGTGGGACTTTGTTGGCACGTTCACGGTGACTGGGGCTTTGTTCAGTTGTGGCGTGTAGGGAGGGTGCTGTCTGGGACCAACGGATTGTCGGCGTGTTCGCAGTGACTCAGTTGTTCAGTTGTGGCTCAGAGTGGCACATTGCACTCGCTTTTTTGGTTCATTCCTTCGTTCCGTTCCTCGTCGGCGTGGAGTGATGAGTGTGGCTGCAGGTGTTTTTCGCTGTGTGGTCGCTGTCTGCTCCGTACGTGTTTGCATGCGCTGCAGGTGGTACGGCTTTGTAGTTTACTGAAGTCGTGCTGGGACACCCGAGTGGATTCGTGAATGGGACGCTCTGGATTGCGGGGCGCGTGGCCATTTTTTAATGGGGTTAGAGCAGGGGTGAGCAAACTACGGCCCGGGGGCCGTATGCAGCCCTTTAAACCTTTTAATCCGGCAGGCCGAACTAGAATAAATTACAATTATAAACCTTGTTGATGTTTTATTTGTCATGCATTTCCGGCGTTTCCCAGTAGATGGCGCACTATATATACATTGAGGTGCGGCGTATTATGTTGGCCGCAATGGTTTATGGGAAAGTGTTCTTATAGGAGTTATTCGGACCATGAGTGAAGTAGTGGTGTTCAGGATATAAGACTGCATTGCTTTCATTTTAAGTTGGTAAAAATCAAACATAGACAATCTGTAGAATATGAGTAACATCTACCAATGCATACAACCTCATAGAGTCTAGTTTTTACTGCACTCGCCTGTGTATGTGGCTGTATGGCATGAGCTTTGGTTTTGAGCTAATTTTGGTCAGATTTGACAACAGCAAGCTCATGATATGTGTTCACCTGTGGTGTCCAGTGGAACAGGTTTATCTTTCTTGACAGTGATGAAGTGAAGTCCTACAGAAACGTGAATATGAATGTAATGAAGCTGAGCTCTTAACACATTAAGTCCTGTCTTCTGTCCAGCTGTTCAGCCAAACTTTAGGACCCTATGTGGCCCGCGAGCCTAAAAGTTTGCCCACCCCTGGGTTAGAGGCTTAAGAGCGCATCTAATAGCCCAGAAAATACGGTCCTTTTACCACATTTGAGAGCAGCATCTGTACTTTCTAGTCCACTATATTTTTGAACAGAACTGAAAAGTAACACTACCTTTATATGAACAGAAGATGCAAAAGTGGCGTTGCATCTTCACTTTTTATCCCACGTTTAGACAAGTGTTTTCAGGAGGAAATCTGCATGTATACAGTGACGCAAAAGTGTGTGGAATTTGATTGGGTATGCATGCCAAGCGGGTGGTGATGCTAGGTGGTGATGTATGTGACGTAAAGGTGTACACTACGTGAGCAGATCTGACCAGAGTTTTGTGTCTTGGGCAGTGTAGACAGAAATGCAACGGTCGAGTGGATTCAACTTTTCCACTCTGGAGGGTGGTTTCAGATTTTTGCATTTTTAAGCCCCAAAAACGAGATCACTGTCTAAACAAAAGGCACTTCCGACAAAATATTTTGTTGTTTTTGCCTGCAAGCGTTTTTAAACAGGCCCTAAAAGTACTTATTTATAACTGTGTGAGATCTGCTGAAAAGGCTGAGTTTTTTTTTTTTTTTTTTTGGTGAGCTTGAGCAAACTAAAATATATATGACCCAGTTTCATTTGGTCTTCCGATAATTTATGTTATTAGGTTCTTTTTTCAGACCAAGAGTTTGTTTTCATACCTGACAGTTTGGACTGCTCACTAGCAGTCTTCCTCAGAGGGGTCACATGAAGTTGCTGTGACGGGACTCTAAACCGGGACAAGGGGCTTTTCTACTCTCACACACTTGATAAACTGTTCTGAAGAAGTTGGACTGCAGATGGCGCTCTATCTGTAGGAAGATGGCGCCAAAACCTGTATAAATCAACCTACCGGACACGTCACAGCAACGTCACGTGACCACTCTGAGGAAGAGCGCTAGTGAACAGTCGAAACTGGTATGAAAACAAACTCTTGGTCTGAAAAAAAGAACCTGAAAAAAAAAATAAAATAAAAAATCTGCACAAAATTCTATCAAAATCATTAATCTGGGTACTTTAATACTTTTACTATTTTTCATGTGTTTGCTCCAACATCTGTTCTTTAAGTAACAAAATTGAGTACTTCTTCCACCATTGCATGTGGTAACAGGAAGTTCTCCACTGTGTTTTTTAAACTCCATACACCTTCACTAGAACTGAACAAAAGGTAAAATGTTGCTGTTAACCTGGAAAACTACCACTACATGACATCACAATCTGGAACAGAGCATTTTGAGCTTTGGAGATGTAGACAAACTAATAATAAACAATTACTCAAACATGTGTGAATGAAACAAAACATAACTCCTGGTATTTTTTGAGGTGGTAACAACATTATAACATGGCATAACAATCCACCTTTAACCTAGGATGTAGCTTAACATAACCTAACCCTGCCATTGCCCTGGATCACTTACAATAGAAAATGCTTTGGTTATTTTCTGATGCTATCTTCCACACCCGGCCGCTGGACTTTGTCATGTGATCAATCAATATCCAATAAGACGCTGTAATCCGTACAGGGGTCAGAGTCCCAGGGGAGGTGCTTGTATTGACCAGAAAATGAACAGTATGCCATAAAACTGACTGCAATTAGCTCCTCTTGTGATGGTTCATTAAGTTAGCTGATATTAAGAGAAAATTATCTTGACAACCTCCCAGCCAGTGTGTTTTGTGAGGATTCAATGAAAATGGGAATGCATTTTGGGTTGGTATTGGATTTTAAATAATCATATTTCCAATGTATGTTTTAATGAGGGGTAGTTACATCGACTTTAGTGCACATGAGCGTTTTGTTGTGTGGTAGGTTTGGTAAACACGGCGTAAGAATGGACCTTGTCTGTAATATAAATGATGTGGTTTAACATTGTGGATTAGAAATATAATCCCATATTTTTCAGACTATAAATCGCTCCGAAGTATAAATCACACTTTTTGGGGAAATTTATTTTATAAAATCAGAGACCAGGAACCGACATTTCATCTTGAAAGTAAAGTTACAGTAATAACAATAGAACAGAGAACAACAGCCTGTTAACGTCACATATGAACAGTTCTTCAGATAACTAAAACATAAACAACAGAACAGAACAAGTTTACCAAACTCACAATCTCACTCCAAATCACTAAATCCATTGAATTCTTCGTCCTCGGTGTCACTTCTGAGCAACTCTGTGACCTCCGGAGATAAATGGAGCACCGCTTCCTCTTCTGCGTGGCCATTCTCAGACTCAGCAACAGTTCCAGCAACAGTTCCAGTTGGAATTATTCTGGCCTTTCTGAATCCTGATAGGATGGTTTCGTTTTCACTGAAGTCCAGGCTTTGTCGATCCATCCAGTGACTTCCAGGAAAGTTGCATGTCACACTCTCCCAGTATCACAAGTTTTTCGCTCACTCCAAACTTTCTTTCTGCTGCTTGATTACTGTTTTCGGCTGCACATTTTGCTACTTGCAGCTTATAATCTACAAAATATGATTTTTTTTTTTAGGGGGCATTTGTGTTCAGTCTTCTCAGTAGTCTTTATAAGTTTGTGTAAATGTTTAAGTTTCAGTGGTACAGAAATAATGGTGCGATCAACTGATATGATCCCAGACGGGACAGAGGCTCTTTCTGTAGGAGACATGTTCAGTAGAGTGAAGTGACAGTGGTACAGGAGTAATAGGAGCAGCAGATACTGACACACAAGACTAGAGCCTCCCGCGGCTTCAGTGTGAAACTGTTAGCAGCAGGACCTCCCAAACCATGAAAAAAGTGTGACTTATAGTCTGAAAAATATGGTATTATGATTCTTAAAGGTGCATTGTGCGACTTTTCTGGTGGAGGGTCCATCAAATACTTGTTTTCTTGGAAATGTTATTGTTTTGTCTGGAATGTTTCACAGTTTGACATTAAATAAACAGATCTACCTTATATTTATTCAGTTACAGGTGGTTTTATCACTCAAAAATACCTAGAAAAACATGCATTCTCACTGTGAGCGGGTCACGTCTCCACAGATCTGACCTGCAATTTGGTCTGCTTTGGTGTCCGTGAAGGTAGAAAGATTTAATGCCATACTGTGAAACATTCCAGATAATGGAATAACATCTCCATTTCTAACAGTTTAAACACTGATTATATAACAAATTAAAGAGGTTGTATTCTATTTTTATTTGTCTAATCATAAATATTGTTTAATTTAGACATGTTTTGTACCTTGTTTACATTATGGTTGCTAAGTAACAGTTAAAAAGTACATTATAAGCTTCGACAAAATTCTTATAAAATTTGAAAAAAAAAAACAAACAAAAAAACATTTATGTCTGCGTGTGAAAAGAGTAGTTTCCATCTGTGCGGAACAATGAAAAAATAGAAAAATATTAGTGCTGTCATGCGATTAAAAAAATTGAGAGATTAATTAATTATGATCTGTAATTAATTAATCTAATTAATCTCTTTTTAATCTCACCTAAAAATTGCTGAGAAAAGCCTTCAATTTGAGGTATTTTCATTTAAATTAATTATTACATTATTGTGGCAGATCAAAAGACTGATATAGAACAAAAAAAGTGACTTTATAAAGTCATTTATTGTTTAACAAATGTCTCCAAATTGGCTGTTGAGCCCAAGTCTCCATGAATAAGAAACTGTTTGCTGTAAAGTAGCAAAGACGAGGAAATCTGAACATAATAACTTTTGTCTACTTAAAGACAATAAAAAGTCCAGTCTTTCCTTAACCATATTAAAAATATTATTGATAGAGAAATGCTTTATATATGAGATCACTGGTTTTAGGTCTTGTCTTAGTCCTGTTTTAGACCTGCTTTAGTCCTAGTTTAGTCCTAGTTTAGTCCTGGAAAGGGTTAGTCCTGGTGTTAGTCCTGGTGTTAGTTCTGGTTTAGACCTGGTTTAGACCTGGTTTAGACCTGGTTTAGACCTGGTTTAAGTTCTGGTTTTAGTTCTGGTTTAGTCCTGGTTTAGACCTGGTTTTAGTTCTGGTTTTAGTCCTGGTTTAGTCCTGGTTTAGACCTGGTTTAGACCTGGTTTAGTCCTGGTTTAGTCCTGGTTTAGACCTGGTTTAGACCTGGTTTTAGTTCTGGTTTTAGTTCTGGTTTTAGTTCTGGTTTAGACCTGGTTTAGTCCTGGTTTAGTCCTGGACTGGATTAGTCCTGGTTTTAGTCTTGGTGTTAGTTCTGGTTTAGAGGCGCACAGGAGGAAGCGCGGTTTACGCCGCGTACGCGAGAAAACACGATCCACACGCGGCTCACGGGAGCACGTCGGTGTTCGCGCAGTAACTACGGAAGGAAACGTGGTCCGCGGGTTCTCAGGTTAATGACGATGATGAAGGTGTTTGTTTGTGTGTGTTTGTGTGTGTTTGTGTGTGTGTGTTTGTGTGTGTTTGTGTGTGTTTGTGTGCATGTCCCCTCATGTGGCAGGTCACTATAGGACAGTAGTGCAGACATCATGAGCCTGTGCAGGTTGTTTTCACCAGTGACATTTAAGTTGTAGGCGATTTTATATTTGTTATTTTCTTTTATATTTCACGTCGGGAGAATAATTTCCAAGACACGAATGTGTTTTTCCCTGTGCACTGCTGACTCTGTTCTACTGGCTCTTCCACCTCGTCCATTGTGCGACTGACGCCGCAAACGTGAATATGACGTTTACATCGCTCTTACTGCGCGCGTTTTGTGTGGGTTTCCGACAATGAGTGGAATTACCAAAATTTAAAAAATGTATAAATGTGTTTTTGTGTGTGTGTGTGTTGTTGTTCCAACAACACATAAAAACAGGTTTAATAATAAAGCAACTCGCATACAGAAACAGTAAAGTTAGAGATTAAAAATGAGATTAATGCGATTAAAAAACATAACGCGCTAAATATGACTGTAATTAATTAATCGCAATTAATGCGATAATTTGACACCCCTAAAAAATATATATATATAATTTGTATTTTTTCTCATTAAAAAAAGTAAAAAACTAATTGCGCTAGAATCAAATATTTGTCTTTTTTGTCTCACTATCAACAATTATATAAAAAATATATATGGTATGACAATTTAATTTTATTATTTATTATTATTTTTATTATTTTTAGAACGTAACCCCCGGCTATAAATGAGGGACCATTGTATATCGATTACTGCATGTATCACCATACTGTGAAGGACCTTGAGATTCCCAGCCCTAGTTGTTGTGTCCTTGGATACTTAACCCACTTCACCCCCAGTAATTGTGTACAATGCTGTGTGTGTGTGTGTGTGTGTGTGTGAATGGGTGAGTGTTTCCTTGATGTAATGCGCTTTGAATGCCTTGAAAAAAGAAAAAGAAAGAAAAAACGCTCCATAAAAGTGACCATTTATAGTGTGTGCCAATGTGTTGACATGAATAAATAATGTGGTTCATAAAGATAGAGATCTAACCAATCAATGATGAGAGCTGTTCCAGACTGAGACTATCGGTGGTGTATCTGTACTGCACAGTTGTAGCACACCACCCGTCCATCGGGTCAGTGTGTGTCGACGGGTCAGACTTTTTATCCTCTAAAGGGCCCACATTACATACTGTGAAAAATTCAAAATAGTCACTTTCCAAACACCGTAATTATTCACTGCAATGTGTTTAAAAGTGCTTTTCACAACTTTCACAGTCCAGAAAGGAGAATTTGGACATCATAGTAAAGCAACTAGCATGCTAACAACAACTGAACAGAAGAAAAAATTAAAATATACAGTCCATGTTATGTATACAGACAAGATCACCAGTGTCTCCACATCTCAGAGGTGAATGTGACAGCTCCTCACAGGACACACTAGAGCTTGAATGATTTGATTGCTCAGATTCATGGCTCTACACATACATTTATAAATATAACATCTGATTGTGACAACACAGGGTCTCACTCCACAGTATACAAACATTTCTCTGCTACAGAACCTTATCACTTTCAGTAATATCCAGTAACAGTGCACACAGAAACCTCATGCAGTCTGGCACTTTTATAACCAAAAAATATAAAAATAAAGTAATTGCAACAAATGCGTGTATTTTGAAGTTAACTGTCTGTTGTAGAAGTTTTCAGCTTGTCCAGGAAATGGTGGAAGTAAAAGGCTGGAGATCAACTGGATGTCTTAAGCAAGAGAAGTTTATTTATCGTATTTTCCGGACTATTGAGCGCACCTGAATATAAGCATATATATATATATAATATATATATATATATATATATATTAATATATATAATATATATATATATATATATATATATATATATATATATATATATATATATATACGATTCTGTGCAAGGCTCCGCCCACAAACCTGTGTCACCCATGCTCCCACACGCCATTTCTCCATAAATATACAAAAACATGATAGAAAAATGTACACAGCAACTTGACAAACCCGATGTGACGTGCAGTAGTTTAATTAATGGGATGTGCACCGATTGTGCTGTGATAGCGCTCTGAAGGGGAGCGACTTAACGACAATAAATCTTAAAAAACAAATTAATACATTGTTTCATCGAATACTAAAGCGAACATGGTGATCGAAATACAGTACATTATGTGTTAGCAGTTAATACCCCACAGAAGTAAAAAAAAAAAAAAAAAAAAAAAACTCTTTAAAAACACAAAAAAAAAAAAAAAAAAAAAAAAAAAATTGGGTGGCAGTAGCTCAGTTGGTAGAGCATTCTCCCACTGATCTGAAGGTTGGCGGTTCAAATCCAGCTCTCAACATAAACATCACAGGTTGAGCGGTCAGATCCACTGACCCACAGGTTGGTGGTGTGTGGTGTGATTCCAGCTCCCACAGATGAATGCTGCCATTGTGTCCTTGGGCAAGACACTTAACCCACCTTGCCCACAGTGTCTGCGTACACTGGTGTATGAATGTGTGTATGAATGTGTGTGTGAATGGGTGAGTGGTTCCTTGTTGTAAAGCGCTTTGAGTGCCTTGAAGGTGGAAAAGCGCTATAGAAAAATGTGACCATTTACCATTTAAAATTGAGGTGATAATCTGAACACTTCTTATGTAAAGGCCGCACAGTGTTTATAAAGTTTCCCAAGTTCATCTGGTGGTCAGTGGCTCTCTCTCTTGTGCTATTGACCTTGTTGATTGTAAATGCTGCATTTAAGGACACATAGAAAATCAAACAGAACCTTTATTTACAAGTGTTTGTGCTGCACAGCCCTGAAACGCACCACAGCACTGTAAACACTAGGCACTTTATGTCAATAGGAAACTTCCAGATGGGTTTAGCTGCTATAGTCCATGTATTTTTGTATTTATGTATATATTTATTTGATTTGATTTATTTATTTTCTCATTTATTTTTATTTTGGATACAGAATTCTTTAGGGATGTAACAATATCCAAATCTCTCTGTAACATATTATCACGATATGCATCTCATGGTACGATATTTATTATGATATTTTGGAGAGGCTAATATAATTGTAGATAGGACACTTTTTTGCTTTGAAAATACCCTGACAAGAATTTGGTGTGAATCATTACTGTCATAATCCCAAAAGTTCAAGTAAAAACAAGTTTCTTCAGGTTGTCTGTGCTGAAATGAATCATGGGATATGTAGTTTATTAGCTATTGCTACTATAAAACCATGCATTTAAAAAAGGATTTTGTAATTCCATATATTGTGATGCTCCACGGTATTATCGTGAAACTTTTGATGATACTATATGACAATATTTCTGTTATTGTTACATCCCTACAATTTATTCACATGACACGTCCCCATTTTGGTGTCATTTGATTGAAAATAGGCCAATATCCCAAATGTTTGTGTCTGATATCATCTATTACAAGTATTATCATTAAATACCTACATTATATTTGGATCAATATGAATTTGGGCAGAAAACACCCTGTTCCACCTTGTGATGTCATGTGGTTATACAGGAAGTGCTCCACTGTGTTTTTTAAATTTCATACACCTTCACTAGAATCATTTGGATGATTTTAGTCACTTTCTATTAGGGAATGTGCAAAAATATCGATATATCGTATTGTTTAATGTGATGATACAGTATTGATCGTATCGTATCGGAGACTGCTGTATTGATATATCGCCAACAGTATATTTTGATATATTTTTACTTTTTTATTTTGTTACAGAGCTACAGTTTTGTTGCTTGTTTTTTGGAAGAAAACTCATTTATGAGCCACATTTGATATTTTCAGTGTTTTGATGATTAAAATGTTTGTGTTTCATATGAACTTGGCACAAGAAGTGGTTTAACAAAGACTTTTAGTACCACAGCCATGACTTAGACTTTATTTTTTACTGAACTGTATCGAATTGATTTTAAATATATTGTATCAAACCGAAAGCAAAATGAAATCATCTCATAGTGCACAGTTGGGCGCAGTGTAAAACTATCCTCACTTATGTCTAATTTATTTATCACATGCATGGTATTGGAAAGAAAGAAATAGTAGTTCATGGCGTAGTTAATAGGCTACAAGCAATATGGTAAACAAAAGTTACATAAATCGAGATTATAGATTATAACAAATACATCTGGACTTCACAAGATGGAACAGAGCAATTTAAGAAACAAAACACAAATCCAGGTCTGTTTTTGACATTATAACATGGCTTAAAGCTCGCAAGAATTCATTTTGTGTAATAGAGTACCTTTAAGAAGCCAACCTATAGCCTTGAAACCCTCTCTCTCCTCTCTCCCAACCCCACTGTGAGACCAGCTGCTTTTAGCACTGAGTAGCTGGATCAGGATCAGAAGACACGTGCTCCGATTGGTTGACGGAGCTGGAGGAGGGGAGGAGCCAGGAGGTATGGAATAAGATATATTCAGAGCCAGGAAAATACAGCAGGCTCTATGTGAGAATTGATCACTTTGAGAAATACTGGCAAGACAGAGGAGAGGAGAAGGAGAGATGCTGAGACATGTCCCAGAGATATTTGCACCTGATGCCCTGCCAAGTGGAATGAGACGCCTGGGAAAATGCAAACAGATGCCTGGGTATGTTACAACTTCTGTGTATTCTGTGAATCTGTGTAGTACAAATGTAAGAATGTACAGTGAGATACTGCACATGGATAGAAAATGTAAACGTAAGAAAATAATATTACAAGATTTTCATGATGTCAGGTTTTCTGATACAATTTCTTGCTTAATTTTGTTGAAATTTTGTTGATTTTGGATATTTAGCTGCAGTTCTTTGGATTTGGAATTGTTCATGGAAAAATCTTAAATTAGAATTACAATTAAATTAAAGAGACGTGATTTTATAATGTCATATTTAGTGCTGCCAAGCGATTTAAAAAATTTGAGAGATTAATTAATTATGATCTGTAATTAATTAATTTAATTCATCTCTTTTTAATCTCACCTAAAAATTGCTGAGAAAAGCCTCAACTTGAGGTATATTTCATTTAAATTCATTATTACATTATTGTGGCAGATCAAAAGACTGATATAGAACAAAAAAAAAAAAAAAAAGTGACTTTATAAAGTAATTTATTGTTTAACAAATAGTCATTTACATTCCACAGAATCATCATTATTATTACTATTACTAATCTGCATAAATAAACTCAACTTTACAACATAGAAACCATCACCACTCTAGAGCCACAACAGCTAATTTGCATAAACTAAGCGGAGAAAGTAAAAAAAAAAAAAAAAAGCTCTTGTGCGCTGATGCGATTCAGTTTCTGTGGGACTAAAGGGCACGACTCAATGGAATATGAGTGTTCTTTCTGTGACAGAGATGGTGAAGGTGAGTCTGTTCTGTGTGTGTCGCAATGTTTTCAAAGATCGCAGGTTTATCACAGATGCGGGCGAGAACTGGAATGAAAATTACAATTCTTTGCGGGAGCGATGTGTTGTTGTCCCGACAACACATAAAAACTGCTTTTATAATAAGGCAACTCGCATACAGAAACAGTAAAGTTAGAGATTAAAAATGAGATTAACGTGATTAAAAAACATAACATGCTAAATATGACTATAATTAATTAATTGCAATTAACACAATAATTTGACACCCTTATAAATAACCAATCAATTCATTGCGACACCTCAATAAGAAGACTTTATTACTCACCCATTATCCATAGAACTTGTCCTCTGTAAATAATGACATCCAGTCCGTAAAACCACGCCATTAATCCCATTTGAGTCGTTCTTTGAAAGTAAAATATAAATAAATATATATTCCATTTAGTATTTGAGTAGACAATATTTGACTGAAAACTGACATAAAAAACGGTGAATATTTCGTAATTTAGTTAAACCTTAACGACTGGATGCAGGTTGATTCATAAAATAGTAAATGCAGCTTAATGTACAGTTTTTCTATGTGAAAGCTTGTATGTTGAGTGTGTTTTTGTCTTGCCTTAAATTACATAAAATGGAGTCTTGTGGAACTTTTAGTCATGTTATAATGCTGTTCCCTCCTCAAACACAGACCTGCAAAGCTCAAAATGCTCTGTTCCACCTTGTGATGTTATGAAGCTGTAGTTTTCAAGTTAACAGCTACATTTAACCTTCAGTTCAGTAAAGATTGGCAGTTCCAGGGCTGAAATGATCTAAAAGATTCTAGTGAAAGTGCATGGAGTTTAAAAAGATCCATAAATATACAAAAAAATGATATACAAAACTGTACGCTAACGGTGTAACATTAACTGAAATTTCATGACATCGTATCGTCAGAAGTCTCAGAATAATATCCTGGACTGTCACAATAGTGTTCCAAAGTTCTTTTGCTTAAATGCATGATTTATAGTAGTGAGAGTTTATAAACATATGTTAATATGTTGAACAGTGCATTATAAGCTTCGGCAAAATTTTCATAAAATTAGAAAAAAAAAAAAAAAAAACGTTTATGCCTGTGTGTGAAAAGAGTAGTCTAACCTGTTTTTGTCTCCATCTGTGAGGAATAGAGAAAAAAATAGAAAAAAAAATATATATATATAATTTGTATTTTTTCTCATTCAAAAAAAGAAAAAAAGAAATTGCACTAGAATCAAATTGTTGTCTTTTTTGTCTCATTATCAACAATTATATATATAAAAAAAAAAAATGGTATGAGAATTTAATTTCTGTGGCTGTCAATTAGATTTTTTTCTTTTCTTTTTTTTTTTGTTTTGAAGAAGAAGAAGAATTTTGTCAGCATTTCTGGTTACCTTGGATTTGTCTATTTTTAATTAAAGGGAAAATGAAGTGACCAAGCAATAAATATTGAACACAGATCCACATAACGTCTAACGATCTACACATAATTGCACAGTCTGTTGGTCTTTTCGTTAGTGCCATTGACATGTTTTCTGATAACCTCAGTGGCTCAGGGGGTACAGCGGTCACCCTTTAACTAGATGGTGGACAGTTTGGATCCCAGCTCCAATCTGATTATTTCTTGTCATGTAATTATGCAAGATAATTCTTCTAACTTGCTATGTGAATGCGTTTTACTGGCGTTTCTGAAGGTTGGCAATTCAGATCCCACTCTCGACATGAGCTTTGTTGGCGGTGCAATTACAGCTCCCACAGATAAATACTGTTCTTGTTCGGCGTGTAAAAAACTATTCAAATATCATTATATCTTTGGTGTTATAGTGTGGTTAATGTGGACACTTGTTGCGATTTATCTCCATGAGTATTTTCTGTTGTATTTGACTAAATTCTTTTGTGACAGCACTACACTTATTTTTCTTGTTTATCCCATGCATTTCATATAGTCATAGTTTGGTATAGAGTGGTGAACAGTGTTGGGAGTAATGCGTTATAAAAGTAACGAATTACAGTAATGCATTACTTTTTGCTGTAACGCAGTAATGTAAGGCATTACAGGGGAAAAAATAGTAATATTTTACTCGGTACAAATGTGAGTAACGCGCGTTACAGTGTTTTTTTTAACCTGGATTGAAGTGGTGGGTTTTTTCTTCATACAAATTCGCTAAAATCACCTCGATATCAGCAGCGGTGAAACACCGGAGATGCGCCCTCATAGACCTTCAGGTAACCGCGGGCGTAAAGGACTGACAAAGAACTCCACGCTGTTTTAGACCTGGTTTAGACCTGGGTCAGTTTTGGTTTAGACCTGGTTTACACTCGTCCCTCCCTCTATCGCAGTTCACTTTTCGCTGTCTCGCAGATTTATTTATTTATTTTTTTTTTTTTTGCAATTTTGCATGCCCTGTTTTTTTTTTACATTGTATGAATGCGTATTGCGTTCCTCCCGCTGCGTCCTGACTGGCCAAGGGACTCCTGTCTCCTGTACAGTACAGTACAGAATGTGTCCAGCTGCCAAATTTAAATACATGTTCAATCTGTAGCAGTGTGATTCTGAAGTGCTGTACGGTTGCAAGTTTTCTCCCCGATGAAACCCACAACGTCGACGAAACGTTCTGCACAACAAAGTCTCCTGCGCTCGCACCCAAAAGGCAGAGGAAGATGCAAACCATCACACAAAAAGTTGGACTTCTGGACACGCTGAAGGAAGGTAGAAGTTACGCGCTGTAACAGACTCTTGCACCGGCTCGGGTACCTGCAAATAGTTGCTGAAATCAGGGCCGCGAGCCCGAGCAGCAGGGTCCACAAAGAGCGATCGGGTGACAGCCGCTCTTACCTCCGTGAGGTGCGGAGCAGAGCCGCTCCTTTCTCCTGCGGTCACCTTCGAGCCCTTCCCTACAGTGAGTCCTGTTTCAGTCCTAGTTCAGTTCTAGTTTAGTCCTAGTTCACTTCTGGTTTAGTCCTGGTTCAGCTCTGGTTTAGTCCTGGTTTAGTCCTGGTTTAGTCCATATACAGCGCAAAAGTTATTTTGGTGAGAGTAACTTAAAGTAATGCAATAGTAATGTAATGCCTTACATTTTAAATGCAGTAATATTGTAATGTAACACATTACTTTGAAATGACAGTAATAGGTAATAAATAACGCATTACAATTTCAAAGTAACTTGCCCAACAGTGGTGGTGAATCATTACTGTCATCTGCAAGTGGTACATTTGGACATGTGGCCAATTAACACAGAAATAGTATAGCTCCCAGTGATAAGCTGCTTGTCTTCAGCGCAGGTGATCCAGATTCAAGATCCAGCCATGACAGTAACATTTTTGCTTTGTTCTTTTTTTCGTTAATTTATCTTTTTTTTTTTTTTTTTTTTTTTTTAATGTTTTTATTAGTTAATGTGATTTTTGTTTGTTTGTAAAGAAAAACAACTTAGAATGCACATTTCTGAGCCTTTGCCCCTCCCCAGCCTGCACTGTCATTGTGACCACAATGGGGAACTACGGTATTGAATGGTGGGCCGGGGGAATGGGGGGGGGGTTGGTTGTGGAGCATTTTGAGAAACAAAACACAAATCCAGGTATGTTTTTGACATTACAACAAAGCTTAAAGCTGGCAAAAATCTATTTTGTGTAATATAGTACCTATAGCTTTGAAACACTCATCTCCCCTCTCTTCCCAACCCCACTGCACCGAGTGGCAGGGTCAGAAGACACATGTCTGATTGGCTGATGGAGCTGGAGGAGGGGAGGAGCCAGGAGGTATGGGATAAAAGACAGGAGAGAGAAAGTAAGACACATTCATCATATTGGCCTTAAGAACAGACTCTGTGAGAATAGGTCACTTACTGGCAAGACAGAGGAGAGGAGAAGGAGAGAGATGCTGAGACATGTCCCAGAGATATTTGCACCTGATGCCCTGCCAAGTGGAATGAGACGCCTGGGAAAATGCAAACAGATGCCTGGGTATGTTACAACTTCTGTGTATTCTGTGAATCTGTGTAGTACAAATGTAAGAATGTACAGTGAGATACTGCACATGGATAGAAAATGTAAACGTAAGAAAATAATATTACAAGTTTTTCATGATGTCAGGTTTTCTGATACAATTTCTTGCTTAATTTTGTTGAAATTTTTGTTGATTTTGGATATTTAGCTGCAGTTCTTTGGATTTGGAATTGTTCATGGAAAAAATCTTAAATTAGAATTACAATTAAATTAAAGAGACGTGATTTTATAATGTCATATTTAGTGCTGTCATGCGATTTAAAAAATTGAGAGATTAATTAATTATGATCTGTAATTAATTAATCTATTTCATCTCTTTTTAATCTCACCTAAAAATTGCTGAGAAAAGCTTCAATTTGAGGTATTTTCATTTAAATTCATTATTACATTATTGTGGCAGATCAAAAGACTGATATAGAACAAAAAAAAAAAAAAAGTGACTTTATAAAATTATTTATTGTTTAACAAATAGTAATAATAATAATGATGATACTGTGGAATGTAAATGACTATTACAAATCTGCATAAATAAACTCAACTTTACAACATATAAACCATCACCACTCTAGAGCCACAACAGCTAAAGTAAAAAAGTAAAAAGTTAAAAAAAAGTAAAAAAAAAAAAAAAAAAAGCTCTTGTGCGCTGATGCGATTCAGTTTCTGTGGGACTAAAGGGCACGACTCAATGGAATATGAGTGTTCTTTCTGTGACAGAGATGGTGAAGGTGAGTCTGTTCTGTGTGAGTCGCAATGTTTTCAAAGATCGCAGGTTTATCACAGATGCGGGCGAGAACTGGAATGAAAATTACAATTCTTTGCGGGAGCGATGTGTTGTTGTCCCGAACAACACATAAAAACTGCTTTTATAATAAGGCAACTCGCATACAGAAACAGTAAAGTTAGAGATTAAAAATGAGATTAACGTGATTAAAAAACATAACATGCTAAATATGACTATAATTAATTAATTGCAATTAACACAATAATTTGACACCCTTATAAATAACCAATCAATTCATTGCGACACCTCAATAAGAAGACTTTATTACTCACCCATTATCCATAGAACTTGTCCTCTGTAAATAATGACATCCAGTCCGTAAAACCACGCCATTAATCCCATTTGAGTCGTTCTTTGAAAGTAAAATATAAATAAATATATATTCCATTTAGTATTTGAGTAGACAATATTTGACTGAAAACTGACATAAAAACGGTGAATATTTCGTAATTTAGTTAAACCTTAAGGAGTGGATGCAGGTTGATTCATAAAATAGTAAATGCAGCTTAATGTACAGTTTTTCTATGTGAAAGCTTGTATGTTGAGTGTGTAAAAATTTTCACCATGAAATTACGGTAAACTATTGGCTAATTGCAATAATTTCACAGCATTTTACTGTAAATATTTCACAGAAATTTACCATAAAACAACAACACTTTACTATAAATTCACAGTTGCCATGTCCAAGGAATTACCGTGATATAGCAGTAATTAATTGTAGACTTACTGTGAAATAAATACGGTAAACTGCTGTGAAAATATTTACGTTGAATTACTGTAAAAGTAATGTATTTATTAACCAATAATTTACTGTAAATTTTGAATTTAACAGAGTAATAATTTAATTGTAATTTTACTGTACCCTCTTGCTTTATGCTGAAAAAAGAAAACAGAACAAAATGATGATTTGTTTTCACTTTTTAATCAAGCAGTGCAAAGTACAATTACATTCAAGAGAAACATTATAATAGCAAATAGTTTTAAAAACATATAAAAGTATAAAATGTCCAACAGCAAAAAATGTGCCATCAAAATGGCTGCAAATGGAATTAAAATTAACTATTTAAAATGTGCAACAGCAAACAATGTACAACCACTACAATTCATGTATGTTTAGGGATAGTTCAACTTTTTGGCAAACTGGCCCATTGCCATAATCCCTATAGTCATAGCAGTAGATTTGTTACCTTTACTTGTCTGTACAAGCTGTTTTCAGATCAGTGAGCAGAGACATGACCTACTCAGAGCTACCACTATGGCGGCTCATGGAATTTCTTGGTTTCTCTCATCAAACTCATTAAATACATAATCCAACTACTCCAAAACCCTCTGGTGGACAAGTTGTGAGTATCCGAAATTTCAAAGTCAATGAGCGCGAAGCGAATTTGATGAATGAAAACGGCCGTTAATACAGTATTTTGCGGTGAAATAATACAATAAAATAGTGTGAAATCCTGGTAATAATAATAAAAAAATAATAATAATACAGTAGTTTACTGTGATGGCACTGTTTTTATAGTAAACTTCAAAATTACAGTCTCATACTGTGAACATTAAAGTTAAATACTGTAAAGTGACAATATGGCAATTTACTGTGAAATTTTACAGTTGAATATTGTGAAATCCTAGTAATTATTTACAGTGTTTGTCTTGCCTTAAATTACATAAAATGGACTCTTGTGGTCCTCTTTTAGTCATGTTATAATGCTGTTCCCTCCTCAAACACAGACCTGCAAAGCTCAAAATGCTCTGTTCTACCTTGTGATGTTATGAAGCTGTAGTTTTCAAGTTAACAGCTACATTTAACCTTCAGTTCAGTAAAGATTGGCAGTTCCAGGGCTGAAATGATCTAAATGATTCTACTGAAAGTGCATGGAGTTTAAAATGCAGTTTTAAAAAAGCCAAGGGTGTAACAATAACTGAAATTTCATGACATCGTATCGTCAAATGTCTCAGAATAAAATTGTGGACTGTCACAATAGTGTTCCAAAGTTCTTTTGAGTAAATGCATGATTTATAGTAGTGAGAGTTTATAAACATATGGAAGTACATAGCCCATGATTCATTTGAGTGCAGATAACATGAAGGGATTTTTTATTTAATTTTTTTTAACTTGAATTCTTGAAATAATTCACATCAAAATCTTGTCATAGTATTTTAAAAGCAACAAAGTGTCCCATCTACAATTCATCTATAATTCGATGCAGACAATACACAGCAAAGAAATTTTGACCTCAAGAGCTGCATATACGTATCTGTTAACGTGCCTATAACAAGTTGGACTACACTGAATGCGTTGGACTATTGTTTAGGTTTCAAATTTTTCTTCCTGGTTGGAAATCATGACATCACACTAGGGATTTTCATAGCTGTTACCCCGCACCCATGATGTAGAGTAGGCCAGTTGACAAATAAAATGATAAACAAAGCAAAACAAAACAAAACAAAAAAATACCTTCATTTTGTTGAAATCATGTCTAAGTATCAGAAAAAATGTGTTTTGGAAGTATAAATTGGTCTTCAGTGTAGGACTCTCTAGAATAATCTCTACTTCCTGTAGTTTTCAACATATTTTTAAATTTTTCTTCACAAACTGCTTCTCAGTTGGTGTAAAAATAACATTTATATTTACAACAGTTATTAAAGTACAAAATTAATAAAAAAAATGAGAATCATCAACTTTATTTTTAGCCATACATTGGGTGGTTGGTTTGAACTTTGACTTTTATTGCAGTTTGAGTTGAAGTCTCTTGATATTAAATTGTAGAATTATTAGTCCAGTAAGCTTCATTTGGTCTTGAGTTTTGTTTTCATACCTCACAGTTTCGACTGCTTCCTGTGCTCTTCCTCAGAGTGGTCACGTGATGTTAACAGGTTTTGGCACTGTCTTCCTACTAGTGGAGGATGGACAACAGCACCACCTGCAGTCCGACTTCCTCAGGACAGTATCCCAGGTGTGTGAGAGTAAAACAGCCCCCTTGTCCTGGTTTATAGTCCTGTGAGCACATTTCCGTATTTCAATTGCCTCTTTTTAATCCAGCGACGGTGTTTGTTTTCGGTGTTTGTCCCAGTGATGTTTGCTCCATCCCAGTCCATAATTTGGTTCTCTTTGTAGAATTATTGTTCTATAATAATATTTTTCCCTGACGAAGCCCATCACGTTGGCATCCCTCCATGTAATAAAGGATTTTTAATATATTCAGTCAGTGTGCCTCAGGTTTATACCTTGCCCACCTTTACACTTCAGAAAGGGCTACATTTTGTTCAGAAAATATTTTGTATATTTGAAAATAGTGGTTGTGTTTATTAGCATTTTTGGTTTGGTGAGTGTTGATTTCTTTCCTTTTCTTTCTCCATATTTGTATTATTTTCCATCCATCCATTTTCTTCCACTTATCCGGGGCCGGGTCACGGGGGCAGCAGTCTAAGCTGGGACTCCCAGGCTTCCTTCACCCCAGACATGTCCGTCAGCTCCTCCTGGGGGACCCCAAGTCGTTCCCAGGCCAGCTGAGACATAGTCCCTCCAGCGTGTCCTGGGTGTTCCCTGGGGCCTCCTCCCAGTGGGACATGCCCGGAACACCTCCCGAGGGAGGCGCCCAGGAGGCATCTGGAACAGATGCCCGAGCCACCTCAACTGGCTCCTCTCGACATGGAGGAGCAGTGGCTCTACTCCGAGCTCCTCCCGTATGACTGAGCTCCTCACCCTATCTCTAAGGGAGCGCCCAGTCACCCTGCGGAGGAAACTCATTTCGAGCAATTGTATCCACGATCTCGTCCTTTCGGTTATTACCCATAATTCATGACCATAAGTGAGAGTAGGAACGAGGACTGACCGGTAAATCGAGAGCTTCGCTTTTTGGCTCAGCTCCCTCTTCACCACAACGGTCGGATACAGCAACCGCATTACTGCAGACGCCGATCCACCTGTCAATCTCACGTTCTGTCCTCCCCTCACTCGTAAACAAGACCCCGAGATACTTGAACTCCTCCACATGAGGCAAGGACTCCCCACCCACCCACTCAGAGAGGGCAAGACACCTTTTTCAGGTCAAGAACCATGGTCCCGGACTTGGAGGAGCTGATCCTCATCCCAGCCGCTTCACACTTGGCTGCAAACCGCCCCAGTGCACATTGCAGGTCCTGGCTTGATGAAGCCAACAGGACAACATCATCTGCAAACAGCAGAGATGAAACCCTGTGGTCCCCAAACCAGACCCCCTCCGACCCCTGACTGCGCCTAGAAATTCTGTCCATAAATACAACGAACAGAACCGGTGACAAAGGGCAGCCCTGGCAGAGTCCAATATGCACCGGGAACAGGTCTGACTTACTGCCGGCAATGCGAACACAGCTCCTGCTCTGGTCATACAGGGACCAGAAAGCCCTTAGTAAAGGGTCCCAGACCCCATACTCCCAGAGCACCCCCCACAGGACACCACTAGGGACACAGTCGAATGCCTTCTCCAATTCCACAAAGCACATGTAGACTGGTTGGGCAAACTCCCATGAACCCTCAAGCACCCGATGGAGAGTGTAGAGCTGGTCCAGTGTTCCATGACCAGGACGAAAACCACACTGCTCCTCCTGGATAAGAGGTTCGACTTTCGGCCATATTCTCCTCTCCAGTTCCCTGGAAATTCCCCTGTAGTTGGAACACACCCTCCGGTCTCCCTTCTTATACAGAGGGACCACCACCCCGGTTTGCCAGTCCAGAGGTACTGTCCCCAACAGTCACGCGATATTGAAGAGGCATGTCAGTCAAGACAGCCCCACAACATCCAGAGACTTAAGATACTCAGAACGGATCTCATCCTCCCCCGGAGCCTTGCCATCAAGGAGCTTGCCAACCACCTCAGTGACTTCAGCCAGGGTGATGGACGAGTCCTACTCCGAGTTCCCAGCCTCGGCCTCCTCCTCGGAAGACATTACATTGGGATTGAGGAGATCCTCAAAGTATTTCTTCCACCACCGGACAACGTCCCCAGTCGAGGTCGACAGCTCTCCCCCCACTTCACTGTTGGTGAAGAAATGCTTCTCCCTCTTGAGGCGCCGGGCAGTTTGCCCGAATCTCTTTGAGGCTGTCCGATAGTCCTCCTCCATAGCTTCCCCAAACTCCTACAAGCTCAGAGTTTTTGCCTCCGCAACTGCAGCACACTTGGCCCACCGGTACCGATCAGCTCCCTCAGGAGTCCCACGAGCCAACAAGGCCCAATAGAACTTCTTCAGCCTGACGGCATCCCTTACTTCTGGTGTCCAAAACCAGGTTTGGGGATTGCCGCTGCAACAGGTACCACAGACCTTACAACCACAGCTACGAACAGCCGCATTGACAATAGAGGCCGAGAATGAAGCCAACTCGGACTCCATGTCCCCATTCTCCCCCGGAATCCGAGAGAAGTCCTCCCGGAGGTGCGAGTTGAAAGTCCCTTTGACAGAGGGCTCTGCCAGACATTCCCAACAGACCTTCACTACACGCTTGGGCCTGCCAGGTCTTTCCAGCTTCCTCCTCCGCCAGCGAACCCAACTCACAACCAGGTGGTGATCAGCGGTGACAGCTCTGTCCCTCTCTTCACCCGAGTGTCCAAGACACGCGGCTGGAGATCAGATGACCCGACTACAAAGTCGATCATCGACCTCCAGCCTAGGGTGTCCTGCTGCCACATGCACTGATGGACACCCTTGTGCTCGAATATGGTGTTCGTTATAGATAAACTGTGACAAGCACAGAAGTCCAATAACAAAACAACACTCGGGTTCAGATCAGGGAGGCTGTTCCTCTTAATGACCCCTCTCCAAGTGTTACTGCCATTGCCCACGTTGAAGTCAGAGTAAATATAAGAGCACATAGACTAGTGTACATCCATGGACCACTCTGGAACCTACCTGGACCACTGAGGGATTATACAGATATAAGACCACATGGTAAAATTATACTGTAAGAAAGTACAATGATTTAATGTTGAAATCACATTCTATGGACTAAATAAATAGAGTTTGTATTATCATTGAGGTATCAGAATCTGTATTGAGTATCTAGTCTATTCTTAAGGGCTGTTTACGCTGAACACTTGCAGGTAAAAATGACAAAATATTTTATCAGAAGTGGCTTTCATTTAGATGATGACGGTGCTTTTGGGGCTTAAAAATGAAAAAAAATGGAAACCACCCGCCATAGTAGAAAAGTTGAATATGCTCCGCCGTTACACGTTTACGTCATATACATCACCACCGAGCGTCACCACTTAGCCGCCTAGCATGCATACGCAGTTGAATTCCACAAACTTTTGTGTAACCGTATGCATGCAGATTTCCTCCCGAAAACGCTCGTCTAAACGCGGAATCAAAAGTGAAGACACAACGCCACTTTTGCATCTTCTGCTCAGACTGTCATCATATAAATGTAGCCTTAGGGTTGAAATGGGTTTTGTATCATGACAACACATCGTGGGGAGTGGACAGAACAGCCTCTCTCCAGGTGGCTCTGTGCTGTTGTATTTTTAGCTGTGAATATAGAGCAGAATGAATCGTGTGCGTGGGTAAACAAGGTCTGACTTCGCTTGCAACATGACGACGACCAACCTGGCTCTAACTGAGACCATATGTGGACTGTCCAGTCAAAAGCACATTCAACAGCTGCCCCAGCTGCATTTATCATCTAAAACTTTACACAAATTCCCTTTAGGGTTTGACAAATCTTAAATAACTGTGGGTGGAAACTAAGCGATAAAGTTTAAAGGCAGAACCAGGTTTACATGAACAGTGTGTAGTCTGCGATCTTTCTGTTTTCAAAAGTTACTGCAATCTCAACTAAACCTAAGTTGCCTGTGCTTTAACCTGCAGAGGACACATACACGTTTTTGAGTCACATTTAGCTTTCTGAATGGTCTTGAGAATAAAAACACAAAATTTTGACTTGATTTGAACATGTCTTCCTGCTATCTGAAGATACAGATAGGTCATGTTTATGGAATTTAAAATCTAAATCTTATGGTTCCTATAACTCAGGACAAGCAAGGCATTCTCCAACTTATGTTCATGCTTAAAGATTTAGGTTTTAAGATAAAGAAGCTCAAGAGGTGGTGAGCATAATGTTGTACAACATGATCGAGACAAAATTAGGTAAATAAAACAATAATATTTAAGGACAGCGACCATTAAATTACAACCCCATGGCAAGGTGCAGTATGTAACTATTTATCGCTTTTCTGGTAAAGTTCCACACTATGGCATTCAACTTGTGGGTTTGCCTTTCCACATATTTTAAATCTGACCTGTAACTTATCCTGGTCTTTTCACCTGCAGTGGTAGTAATAGTAGTAGTTGTGGTAATGGTAGTGGTAGTAGTAGTAGTAGTAGTAGTAGTAGAAGCAGTGGTAGTGGTAGTAGTAGTAGCAGTGGTAGTGGTAGTAGTGGTAGCAGTGGTAGTAGTATAGTAGTGGTGATAATAATAGTAGCAGTAGTAGTGATAATAGCAGTAGTAGTGGTAGTGGTCCTAGTAGTAGTAGTGATAGTAGTGGCAGTAGTAGTTATAATAGTAGTGGTAGTAGTGATAATAGTCATAGTAATAGTACTATTAGCAGCAGTAGTAGTAGCAGTAGTAGTAGCAGTAGCGGCAGTACCAGTAGTGGTAGTAGTAGTAGTTGTAGCGGCAGTAGTAATAGGGGCAGCATTAGCTCAGTTGGTAGAGCATTCGCCCACTGATCTGAAGGTTGGCGGTTTGAATCCAGCTCTCGACATAAACATCACAGGTTGAGCGGTCAGATTGGCTGGTGTGATTCCAGCTCCCACAGATGAATACTGCTGTTGTGTCCTTGGGCAGCCCACCTTGCCCACAGTGTCTGCGTACACTGGTGTGTGAATGGGTGAGTGGTTCCTTGTTGTGAAGTGCCTTGAGTGCCTTGAAGGTGGAAAAGCAAAACAAAAGTTGTAGTAGTCACAGTAGCAGTATTGGCAGTAGTTTATTAAGTGATTTACAGTTCGGTAAGTATACAATACCAACTTCACTAGAATCGTCTCGCTTCTCTCCATAGACATGATTTAATGCCACTATGGAATATTTTAGCCCCAGCAAAAACATCTCTATGAAATTCTCACCCATCGACTGCTTGGAATCCTCATCTGCGATCACATATTCCTCTAGTATTCCAGTATAAATGTATGTGTCGTTTAATCCGAGTGTCTTCTCCTCTTAAACGCCTAAACAGCTCTCTTATTCGTGACACCATTGATCCAACACGGCGAGGATCTCCGGTGACGCTCTATATTTAGCCCGTGGATGATAAATAATCACGCTGGTTTACCTTAGCAGACATAGCAGATGGCGCCGGATCTCTTCCCATTAACAGCGGCGTGTGTCCCTATGATTAACGTGCCCGGGGCTACGCCAACCTCCGAAGGCCAATCAGAATATGTTGTGGGTAAATAAAAGGCTGGAGATGTTTATCAGGGAGATGCCGTGTTGTTTTCTTGCCGATGACGATGGAAAGAGTTTAGCGGCTAATGGCTCCGCTGTGGCTTGCATTAGTGTTGGGGAATGCCAAGCAAAAAATCAAACAGTCTAGACTCGCGACTAAATGAGTTGATCTATGTCTTCATTGCCATGCCGAAGGTAGGGGATGGGGAGAGGGCCACGCTGGGGTAGCTGTTGTTCAGAAGGTAAGATTAGCTGCGCAGTTGGTGCCTGGATTATGGATTGCCTGAGCACCCAGTTCCTTTTACATTCTGTTAGAACCAAAAAGAATGAAAAACGTCAGTCTGAACGTGAGATGATCCAACCACAACTGTTGATTTGTAGCAAGTGTCTCTCAAAAATAGAAGAAAATTCTCAGAACAAAACTAAACAAATTAAATATTGAACTGCTTTTATCTGAAATGACTAATAGTTTGGGGTTTTGATTGTTAATTCTGTAAAAAATTGGCTCTGTTTCTCAGTCCTTTATGTAGATTTTTTTGTCCTTTATTTTTTACACGTAAGCATTTTTGTTTTTGTTGGGAATGGAGCATGCGTCTCTGTGATTGATTAATTCTATGGAGTAAGAAAGTTTTCAGAAATATTTGAGTGCGTGGGATAGAAATCTGTGCATATTTGGCTGTAGTTGAGCATAAAATAAATATTAGTAAACTCTCGAATGAGTCATAAATGTGTATTTTATTCTTCAGAATACGAATTGAAAAGTTACAACATCATGAAATCAAAATTCACAGACATGACTTTACTGTCAAAAATACCTCATCACTTCACAGGAATTATTTATTGAGCAGAAGAAACATTGATCGAGATGCTGGACTTTTGCACCTCATACTTACTGAGCCAGGACTGAACCAGGACTGAACCAGGACTGAACCAGGACTAAACCAGGACTAAACCAGTACTAAACCAGGAATAATTTTGGACTTGAGAGAGAGCGAGTGAGAACCCCGAGCTCGTGGAGCAGGGTGTCTGCAAAGCGCGATTGGGCAACGGCTGGACCCAAAATGCGGAGCCCAGCACCAGTCTATGTAGGTTGTTTTCACCGTTTTGTTTTTTTCAATAATGTGTCTCTTATGAGCAAAACAGCTGTGGAAATAATGTGCAAGTGTCTCGCTGACAAAAGAGATAAAGCAGAACTAAATAACTTCAGCAGTAGTGCTCCCTCCACAGGTTGTTTGTGAAAATGCACTAAGAGAGTAAATACTCCCCCCCCTCTCCTACTGCTCAGCTAAGCCTCGCATTTGTTTTCACAAAGGTGGTTAACACGGTACACAACTAAATATCTCAGGTAGGTTATGTTATTTTCATCATATGAAATTCCCCTCGAAATTTCAAATGGGCTGATCCAACACAAATGCGTTACTAAACATTCGGGCTGATTTAACATTTGGGCTTGGTTGTTTGTTGCAGTAGAAGCACAGAACAGACTCACCATTAGCAGAACACCCCTCTGTCACAGAAAGAACATAAATATTCCACTGAGTCGTGTCCTTTAGTCCGACAGAAGCTGAACCACATCAGCGCACAATAGCAAGTTTTTTTATGAGCGCTTAGTTTATGCAAATTAGCCATGTGGTTTTTAAGTTTCATTTCTGTAAAACGTAAACAAATATGCCAAAGCTGTGTGGATAGGGAAGCCTAGGGAAGACACAGAAACAATGTTTGTGGATGCAGATTGTTTCCGATATGGTGATTCTTTTCGGAGTAAACATAACCATAGTCAGATATCACGTCAGGGCTAAACTTCTAAATTGCACTTGTTTTTGCTCACTGACAACCCAAGCTGTACACATCCTATGCAGATGAGATATGAGCAGCTCAGATAATAGGATTTATACAATCTAATGGTTTAGCTTCATAGCTACAGTGAAAAACGGAGCATGTTAATAACAGAATCTACTAAAAAGATGACTGCATGCTAAAGCTAACAATTACTCATTAACTATAACAGTGATATGAGCAATGCATATGAAACTTACGTGTTCAACAACAATATTGTCAGATCTGTGTCATTCCTTCTCTTTCCTTGAACTGTTATTCCTCAAACACCTTCCTCACATTGACTCCCTGTGAGCTTGAGCACACAATTTCTTTTCCTTGCATTCTCTGACAAAGGCTTCCTCTGTCTCTGAGCTGGTTGTGCCATGGCTGACACCTCACAAATAAACACTAGACATTTATTCTTGCAGTGAACTGCGAATAGCATCAGTAAGGGGTGTGTCGCTAGCTCGGTTACCTGTGTGTATGCCATAAAGCAATTTGGCTCTCGCGAGAGCGAGGACAGAACCCTGAGAGCTGACACCGGGTTGGCTGCAACAAGTATGAAAAGTATGAATGCAAGCTTTGTTAGTCCTGGTTTAGACCTGGTTTAGTCCTGGTTTAGTCCTGACCCACCTGTGTGTAATCACTACCCGCCTGCACACCCACCCGTAAATTTCCAGAAAATTAAAAGTGCCAGTTTCAGCCACTATTTTGTGGTTACCCGACCCAGTCCAGGACTCTGACTTGCATTATCTCCTTAAATAAACACATTCCTAACACTATTTCCTTTCATGTGTAAACAACATTTATGTGCATCCATTGTGTCTCTCTCCAATAAACGCTGAAGTAGAAAAGCAGAGTCAAAAGTACTTAATAATATTCTAATAGCATGTGTAAATTGGCCCTTGATTTGATAAGCTCTCACACAGCTTTACACATTAGCCTGCCGTGGAGGAGGTGGAGGTATTTGGGACTAACTGCTGACTCCCCAGAGAGCCCTGTAAGACTGAGTCTGAGTGAGGGATAAAAAGCTCACAATAGCTCCTGTGTATCAATATAAAGGCACATTCAGGTTTGTATGCAGTGAGCCAAGAGATGCGGCACTTAATAAAACGCTAAATGAAAAGGAGAAATGTTGTTTCAAAACCTGGCTGGAGTCTGGATTGTCGTCAGAGTCACAAACCAGTGGGATAAAGGAAAGTAAACATAGACAAAATTTGTAATCTGAAGGTGTAACTTTTCTAGAGGAGGGTCCGTAAAATGCTTTTCTGCGTAGAGATGTAGAGACCAGGATTTAGACCAGGACCAGACTGTGACTGAGACCAGGACTGAGACCAGGACTAGACCGGGATTTGAGACTGGGACCAGACCAGCACTGAGACTGGGCCCAGACCAGGACTGAAAACAGTTTAGTCTGGTTTAGTCCTTTTAGTCCTGGTTCAGTCCTGGTTCAGTCTTGCATCTCTGTTTAAGTCACATAAACGGTGATTCTTCGTTGTTTTTTTTTTTTCCATTATTCATTTAAACACAAAATCAAAAATCGGAAAAACAAATCGCTATCCGTTTTTTTCATTTTGGTTTTGGAGACAAATAATGAAGAAAATAGTTTTTGTTTTTTTTTTCATTTTCTTATTTTTGGTTTTATAATGAAAAACGAATGATACACAGATTCTGGAACATTCCAGGCAGAGCAATGACAGAAGAAAAGTTACACAAGGCACTTTTACGTTAACTGGCTTTTATTAAGGTAAATCTAAATGAGTACAATAATGAAAATGAGTATAACATAAGATAAATTAGAAGTTCCATCAACAACAAAGGTGTCTCTAAATGCCCAAGAGCAGAGCCAAATTGGCAGTCACAACAGAACAGGTCGATAGTGACCTCCAGTGTCTCTAATACAAAGTACACAATAACACAAATACACCGGATAGCTCGGCAGAACACAGAAACAAGAGACACTTCCAACACAGGGTAAAGCAAGCTGTCACTGAAGTCCAGACAAGCAGCACTTTTATTGGGCGAGGTTCGGGCACGTTCAAGCAGGGGATTGGAGGAGCAGGATTTCAGTAATACAACCGTGGCAGCAGGGAACAAGAGCCAATCCAACAGAGACGGTGACACAACCCACCAATCAGGCACCAGGACTCGTAGATATCACATATAACTTTTACTGATAACTTTCTTTCTGATAACTAGCTTTCATATGAGACATGGGCTGTCCATATGCTAAGAACGAGGAACAAAAAACAAAAAACAAACTTGTTAGATGTATGGTTATGATATAGTTTTGTTTTGTGTGTGTGTGTCTTTTGTTTGTTTTTATTTAGGTTTAAGCTTTTTGGATGCACATTTATTCTGCATTAAATATGTGATGAACTAATTCTTAATTAAGACTGATTAATTTTATGTAATACATTTTCATGTTAATACCAAAACATTCTCACGATTGATTGTACCAAGACACAGAAATACGAACAGATCTTTCCTAGTAGTCGGTCTATAGCACGGTGTAGCTCCTCACCTTGGCTGGCCTCTCCTCTCCACAGTTGGCAATATTGGATCAGGCCCTCCTCCATCAGCTTGTCTGATTCATGTCTCACAGAGCTGGGTTAATCGCCTGCCCCACTGTGAACTCACCTACACGTTAATAACATCTTTCTGTTGGGGGCGCGGCGTCACAGAGAAGGCTTATTAAAACCAAATTATGATTTAATACTGTGCACTTAAAGGAATCCACAGAGCACAAGCACTCCTAAGTGTTGGTTATGTAGATAAAAGGGTATCTTTTCCTAAAACATATTTTTTGGAGCTTTTAGTCAAGTTATTTTAGCCATTAAAAAAACATGATTTTTTTAAGACACACTTAACTCCTTGGCTGAGAGCCTGCTCTACTGAATTAGAACTGCTTCAGTGAACTGAATAGTACCATTCATGCTATGTTATAGTCTCAGTAACTGTAAGATTAAAAATTACTGTGTAAGTACTGAGTAAGGCTGTAAGTACTGCTAGTACTATGCTAGAACTGTTAATCCTAACACTCACTCTGTTTACAAGCAGGTCAGGAAAAACAGATAAGTTCAATTTAAAACGATATTTCAAAATGCCTGTAAACCTCGGAACTACAACTGAGGTGTTGTGAAAATAGCACATCTGTGAAGCCGTTACATACTCGGATACCTGCTGCATGTAAGAGCGCACTCTGATTTACACTAGATGCAGACCAGGAGAGGCATTCAACTGCATGGGGTAAGAAACAGACAGACTTTAAAATTAAAGTAAAATCACCCGAAGCTTCAATGTGTTTATTTGTGCTGCAGAGAGCAAGTTATATTCCAACTTTTCATTAAAGTACTCACATTTGTAAGAACAGTAAGCAAAGATTACAAGTATCAAAAGAGTTGTATGCCAAAGAGCAAGTAAAGTATGAGTAACACAGTTTGTAGCATATCTGAAAATGAAATGCTTAACATAAATGAGATACAGTTTATTTATTTGTGTCAAAAGTGTGGTTATGAGAGCTGTTTATTAGCGATTGTACCTGCAGAATTTTAGTGCCATGTAGAGTGGAACAAGAGAGGTCTGAGAGGTTTTGGGCAAAGGCAATTTAAAATTATAAGTCACTCCAGAGTATAAGAAGAACAAGAAAAAACATATATAAGTCGCACTTTTGGGGGAAATTTATTTTATAAAATCAGAGACCAGGAACCGACATTTCATCTTGAAAGTCAAGTTCTAGTAATAACAATAGAACAGAGAACAACAGATTGTTAACGTCACAAATGAACAGTTCTTCAGATAAACTATAGCATAAAACTACGTGTATCATTCGTTCATTCGTTTTTCAATATAAAACCAAAAATAATGTGTTTAAATGAAAAATGGAAAAAACGGATAACGACCGTTTCCCGTTTACATGACTTCCATGACTGCGATGCCAGACTTTGCACTGCGTACAGACTGAACCAGGACTGATCCAGGTCCAGGACCAGAGCGGGACCAGAGCAGAGCCCGAGCTTTGACTCCAAGCCTCCGCAGGGTCCGAGCCCCAGCTTCGAGTTCCGGCCCTGCCGTGGACTCTGATGGACCAGACCGGAGACCGTGACCTCCGGTCTGGTCCCGGTCTCAGGGTGCTTCACACAGACAGTAGTTGGTGCACACCAAACGGTCCAAATGGACAGCAGGTCCAAACCAACTATTCCAACAAGCGGAAGCTTCTCCGGCTCAGATGAGCTGGAGCAGGCCGTGATGTTAGGAGCCTCGGCCTGAGAAGTGCTTTACTCGGGGAAGAACCAAATGGAGGACGAATGGTCAAAACAGTAACCAACCAAACTGGATTTACGCATTTGTCCAGATGCTTCGCACCACCTCGGAACCAGCCGTGGTTCTTGAGCGCGGAGGACTTATGCAGCCCGTCTATAGTCCACAGCGCATTCTCAATTTCCCTGCACGGAACCAGCACAAAGAGGAACCGCTGGACCACTGGTCTCGGTCTCAGTCCCACTCTAGTTCTGGTCTGGTCCCGGTCTCAGTCCCGGTCTGGTTTCGGTCTGATCCCGGACCTGGATCAGTCCTGGTTTAGTCCGTAATGCAGTGCAAACGGCATCGCAGTCACGGAAGTCACATAAACGGAAAACGGCGTCCAGGTCCGGGACCAGAGTGGGACTGAGACCGGGACCAGACCAGGACCAGACTGGAGATGAGACCGAGACCAGGCCGGGACCAGGCCGGGACCAGACCGGAGGCTCAGAGCCCACGGCAGGACCGGAGCTCGAAGCTGAGGCTCGGAGTCAAAGCTCGGAGTCTGCTCTGGTGCCTGCTCTGGTGCCCGTTCTGGTGCCCGCTCTGGTCCCGGTCTGGTCTCAGTCTCAGTCCCGCTCTGGTCCCGCTCTGGTCCTGGACCTGGATCAGTCCTATGCGGTGCAAAAGTTCGGCATCACAGTCACGGAAGTCACGTAAACGGGAAACGGCCGTTATCTGTTTTTTCCATTCTTCATTTAAACACAAAATCGAAAACTGAAAAAACAAATCGTTATCTGTTTTTTTCATTTTGGTTTTGGATACAAATAATGAAGAAAACAGTTGTTTTTTCGTTTTCTTATTTTTGGTTTTATATTGAAAAACGAATGATACACGGATTCATAAACAACAGAACAGAACAAGTTTACCAACCTCTCCATCTCACTCCAAATCACTAAATCCATTCAGTTCTTCATCCTCACTGTCACTTCTGAGGAACTTCATGATTTCTGGAGATAAATGGAGCATTGCTTCCTCTTCTGCATCAGTTCCAGTTAGAATTATTCTGGCTTTTGTGAATCCCAACAGGATGGTTTCAGTTGTCACTGAAGTCCAGGCTTTGTCGATCCATCTAGTGACTTCCACGAAAGTTGCAAGGTGCATACTCTCGGTTTTCACAAGTTTCTGGCTCACTCCAAACTTTCTTTCCGCTGTTCGATTACCGTTTTCAGCTGCAGATTTCACTACTTGCATCTTCTCCAAAATATTATTTTCTTTTTGCGGGCAATTGTGTTCAGTTTTCTCAGTCATCTTTATAAGTTTGTTTAAATTGGTACAGAAGTAATGGTGTGATTGACTGACGTGGTACAAACAGGACAGCAGCTCTTTCTGTAGGAGACATGCGCAGTAGAGTGGTTCAGGAGTATTAGGCGTAGCAGATACTGACACACAAGCCTAGACTTCCCTCTTCCAGCTGTCATTGGGAAAATTTTAATATATAAGTCGCAGGACCAACCAAACCATGAAAAAAGTGCGACTTATAGTCCGAAAAATAAATAAATAAGTAAACATAGTGACTGATCATTACTTTCCACAATTCCGCTTTAGTCCAGTTGGTTTAAACCTAAAATGCCTCTGTATTAGTTCTCTAAATGCAGGTTTAGACTCTGCTAACCCAGGTTAAGTTGTGATCATGGTACCTTTTTGTAAGAGCTCAGGCTTACATAAAATTAACTGACCACACTTTTTATAGCAGTAAAACAGTAAAAGTAGCGGTAGTCCGTGTGTTGAATAATTAGTAAGAGTGATGGTGTTTGGAGTTCATAATGGGTCATTTTTCTCTTAAAGCGTAAATGTTTAATATCTGGTGACCCATCAGGAAGTCTGGGAGAGAAGCGGAGTGTGTAGAGTGCACCGTCAGAAGAGCTGTGGCAGCCTTATACATTCACACTCTCAGCGGGCACCAGTCAGCAAAAAGGAACACAAAACTACTGTGAAGAGAAAGATTACCCTATTCAACAAAAGGTTAAAGGTGAAGGCGCGTGAAGTATTAAAGTGCATATGACAGGCTTTCATGTTTTTTTTATTTTTGATTTGGTTTGGTGGGATAGTGTCTGTGGTCAAAATGTATCATAGTTTTACAGTGAAGTGGCAGGTTATGGGGAAAGGTATGAAAAGAAAAGTTAAAGGTGCATTGTGTAACTTTGTCGGGGGTCCATCACCTGCTTGTTACTATGGATATGTCATTGCCCTGCCTGGAATGTTCCACAGTATGACATTAAACAGCTCTACTTTACATTTATTCAATTACAGGTGCTTTTATACCTCAAAAAACCTAAAAAAAAACTGGAATTTTGACTGTCACTGGTCGCCTCTCCTCAGATCTGACCTGTAACTGGGTCTAGTTTGATCCTTATGATGATAGAAAGGTTTAATACCAAACATTTGAAACACAACATGGCTAAATCACTCATTTTGTTAAGCCTTGTGAGGAGACTGCTGTTGTAATTTTGGGATATACAAAACGCATGTGAGAGAAATCAACTAACATGCTTAGTTTAGTAGCTAATTAAAGTCCAATATTACGCAAACTTGACTCATGTGAGGTTTAAACCATGGTAGGATGCATTTACCTTCATTCACACATTTAAGGAACCCTTTATTATTAATCTGTCTACATCTCCAAAGCTCTGTTCCCCTTGTGATGTCATGTAGTTGTAGTTTTCAAATGAACAGCAACCTTTACCTTTTTTTCATAGAGGTTAGCAGTTCCAAATGATTCTAGTGAAGCTGTATGGCGTTCATGGATCTATAATAATAACTGGATAAGTCATCCCTCTCTGTCCTGGCTCGAGACCGACTAGTGGCAGCTCCATTGGCACTGCAGTTCCCAGGAGCTTGGGCCCAGAAAGAATTCTCCCATAGAAGCACAATGCATTTTTTTGAGAATCCAAACTGCCCCGTTTGCCTGACAGGGCATCCACAACTTGCACAAAGGTTGGGTTTTGTAGGGATTCTTTTCTATTTTCACAACATAAGGCTTTTTCAAATGTTTCAATCCTCAAAGCGCCTAAAACTTACCTTTATCTGTAAGAGTTGGCCTTGCCTCACTCTGAGGCTGCGTTAACTCTGTTCTACTGGCTCTCGCTCTGATTGGTCCAAACGCTCCACACTGTGCATGTTACAGACGTCACATGGGTGTGAGGCACTCACTCCTACTGAGGAAGTAAATGCGGAAGTGAACATTTTTTGGGGGCCCGAGCACCATTGAGCACATGCCACTGAAAACAATACAGCGCCATCTTAGATTAATTTTTCAGATTTTATTATAGTTCTATGATGGCATTTAAAAACACAGTGAAGCACTTCCTGCTTTACTGCATGACATTACAAGGTAGAACAGAGTGCTTTCTGTTTGAAAGGGGAACTCAGCATAAATATGCTGGGTTTGTGTGTCAAACATGTGAACCAAAACACAACTCCAGGTCTGTTTGAGATGAAGAAACAACATTACAGAAAATAGCGTAATATGAGTCTTTTAAATAATAAATCTTGGTCAGAAGCAGTTTGTTAACAAGTTGATGTGTGACTGTGAACAAATTCTGGTAGTACCTTTTGTATTCGTGTGTACACCTATTCCCATGCAAGCAATTAACTCCAGTCTTCATTTGGAAAGAGGCTCTAACTCTTTTAACAAGGGCAAGGGAAAGTAAGTCAGGGAACAGGGACTCTACTGGAAGCCCCAGTGAAAGTAGGCTGCTAGTCCAGAGAAGTATGTATCTGTCAGTGCCAACCCAGTTCTACATGCACGTTTGCAAGGCTCATGTTGGGATCTAGCATCTAACTCAGCTTTGATTTGTTTACCCTATTTTTACTAATTGAGTGAGAAATTTTTGTGCAATTGGCTCGATATAGCTGTCATTTTTTTTTGCCAGGCTGACGCCACCTAGTGCCTCCGCTCAATTTAATTTCTCAATTCTCAATTTCCCAATGACTAGGTCAGGGATCAGAATACACTAGACGGTTTGCAAGAACCCCGGAAGTACAAGTTTGGGCACCAGCCAATCAGCAAAGAGCCAGACATTCAGTGTTGTCAACGATTCCAGAGATCGAGGATTTAAAGCTGGAACAAAGAGAATGTTTGGTGAATTTTATCAAGGGGAAAGATGTTATTGTCCTTCTTCTTATGGAATTTGCGAAAAGCTTAATATACCAGTTAGCCCCGTTAGCAGCACATTATATACGCCACGACCAAATAGCAGTGATTGGTGAAATGAAAATAGTACCCGCCTACAGTTGAGCAAACAAATTCTAACACTGAGAGGTCAGATGGTTTCCACAAAGTGAAACCGTCTGATGAATCAGGTTAGTCATTTTTACCCCTCCACTAACTAACACTACGGAGACCCACCCTGACACATTTATCAAGGCAAGATGGATTAAGTGTCTTGCTCAGTGACACCACAGCAGTACAGTATGTCAGGAGAAGTAATATAACTGTTGACTTTCTGGTTGGGTAAACGGGGCGACTGCCAACCACCCGTCAACTCCAAATTTGGTATATCCACTTTAAAGCAGATGTTCAAGTCAAATATTTTCATCTTTAATCTTTTAACAAAATCTGTTTTGTTCAAATTATCATTTAAAATGACGCAAGCCAGAGAATTAATAATAAAGAACACAACCACAACAATTATGGAAGAAACTAATTAATTCATCAATTGTAGTTACGTAATTGTTTGTCACTGGAATAATAAGTGCTTTCAAAACTATTCTATTTTCTGTGTAAAGTACAGAATTACTTAAAGCAGACCCATTATGCAAAATTGACTTCTCAGGTTTTAACCGTGTTATGGTTGTTTCCCCTTCTCATTTATCCTCTCAAAGTTGTATTTGGAGTGATTCGTGCATGTTTGTGCAATCTTTAATCTCTTATTTTCACCACCACCAGCATATGGTCATTGCTTTGTTTACTTCAATCTCCAATGTTATTTTGTTCATCAGTGATACACGTAGGATTCAGCAGTGTTGTGTAGTCTTTTTGGTTCAAAAAAAAAAAAAAAAAAATCTGTACTCATAAGCATGATTTGTGAGTCTGTTGTGATGACGTCTGTTTTCTAACGCTCAAGTCAGGGCCTTGTTTCATGCATTGAGTCGTTAAATGAATATTGTGATTTAAAATGAGAAAATGATAACCCATTGATCTAGGAGATTATAGGGATGTAACGATATCCAAATCTCACAGTATGATATTTTCACAATATACATCTCACGGTACGGTTTATTGCAATATTTTGTGGAGGCTAACAAAATTGTGAATAAGCTACTTTTTCCTCTAAAAACACCTTGACAAGACTTAATCCAAAGAACGAAGATTTAAAAGTGCTTAGAACAGTTATTTCTTCTTCTAGTCTTCACTGAAATGGAGCAAAGGATCATGGTCTATGTAGTCTTTTTTTAGCTATTGCTGCAACATAACTCTTAATTTAAGCAAAAAAAACAACAACAAAAAACACCTTGTGATTCAATATATTGTGATGGCCCACAATATTACTGAGAGACTTCTGATGATACGATATCACAATATTTTGGTTATTGTTACACCCCTAGTAGATTACAATTAAAGAGCAAAGTCAAGCTCAATATGTGTTCTTTGAAGTACATGTATAAGCATAAGGTCAAAATTTGTCCACTGAGTACTGTCTGCATCTAATTAAAAAGCATTTTACTGCCTGATAATTAGGTAGTGCATGGTTAGCATACTAGTTGTTCACTTTTACCACCAGGCCAAAACTCCACTGGTCTCAGAGAGTTTATGCATGCTTGTAAACTCATTGTTTTGAATAATTAGGATGGTCGGAATTAGGGGTGTAACGATATTCAATTTTCTTGATACGATATTGTCACTTTATGAACCTCACGGTACGATATTTATTGTGAAATAGTGGGAAAGCTCACGATATGGTGGGGAGGCTCACGATTAGGGATGTAACAATATCCAAATCACTCAGTACGATATTTTCACAATATACATCTCACTATATGATATTTATTGCGATATTTTTAAGGAGGCTTAAAAGCTAAAACTGTTAATATGCTACTTTTTTCTCTTAAAACACCATGACAAGAATCCAAAGAACTATGACTTAAAAGTGCTTAGAACTGTTATTTCTTCTTGTAGTCTGCACTGAAATGGAGCAAAGGATCATGGTCTATGTAGTTCCCTCTTTCTTTCTTTTTTTTTTTTTTAGCTCTTGCTGCACCATAACTCTTAAGAGACTTTTAATTCAATATATTGTGATGGTTCACAATATTATTGTGAGAACTTTGACAATATGATATATCGATTAGATTTCAGTTATTGTTACATCCCTAGTCGGAATGCATAATGTAAGCGAGGAAAAAATTTGGATGACTGCAAACCGTTTAAAATGAACTAGCTCTGATTTCCCTGTTCTATCAAACAGTAAAACTCAGGTACAGCGCCTTTAATAAGGTCAGACTGTACATATTGCTCCTATTAAAACTGCATGCACATTTAGTTAGCGTTTGGATGACATCTACTGCATATACCCTGCTCACAACCTTAACACTCTGCATCTTTTATTCCGAGTCAGCCTCTTTTGCCAGCATATGTCTTTGATAACACTTTCTCAAGCCTTGATGAGAATTACTGGACACAGAAGGCACCCCTCTGTATCCAAACGTAGCAGCTTGTAAAATGCAGCGGCTTGTATCAATGCAGATGACATTAGGCGTCGATCAGAATCCGGGGACTGTAGCCTGAAAACCTGGACAATTTCACAAGTGGAGTTTTATTGGCTGATTACTCTGTGGCAGAGTTGTTATCTAAATCCTTTGACTACTTGAGCGAAATCAGAAGTGGTTGGTGAGAGCGTACCGCCATGAGCCCTTGATGGATGGCCACACAAAATGTTTACAAAGCGCAGCCAGTCAGGATTAAGAAGGCGAGTGACAGTGGCTTTAAGTTTGCGAGCTGAGAGTGAGTTAGCTTTCATGTACAGCATTAGACAAACTGGATGCACAGGAATTTAAAGGTGCACTGTGGAACTTTTTGGTTGGGGGCTGGTCACCTACGATGGATATGTCACTGCTCTGCCTGGAAAACACACACACACACAGTATGACATTAAGCAGGCCTACCTTACATTTATTGCAGTTGCAGTTGGTTTTACAGCTCAAAAATACCTAGAAAAACATGAATTCTGAATGTGAGCAGGGTCACCTCTCCACAGAGCTGACCTGTAACTTGGCCTGGTTTGGTCTCCATGAAGATAGACAGGTTTAATATCATACTGTGAAACATTCCAGACAATGACATGTCTCCATGGAGAAAAACACTTGACGGACCCGCCACCAGAAACGTTACACAATGCACCTTTACAGATCGTGACATGATTTTAACTTTGGGCTTTTAATTGTTTTATACTTTCTGAGTGTCTGTTTTTTCAACTTTGTATTTGATACTGGACCCTACACTGAAGAGCACTAAAAGGAAAACTTTGCACAATCTCTGTACATCCAAGTAGCACTCCTGCCCCCTAAAATCGATGCATGCATGTTGGAGGTATCTAGTGATCTCTCCTTGGCACTATTCGAACCCTCCTTCTGGTTAGCAGTACAAAAAGTCAGAGACAAAATGATACATAACAACTTGACAAACCTGACGCGATGTGCAGTAGTTTCATTAGCGGGATGCACGCTGATTGTGTTGTACTCACGCTCTGAAAGCAGAGTGACTGAGCAAAGTGAGAAAAATGAAACAGAATCTTATTAAACATGTTAATACATTGTTTTTGGCAAATATAGAATTTGCAAAATAATAAAAGGTAACATGGTGATCAGATTTTAATACCCCATATTATGCTATTTTCTGATCTATGTTGTAATGTTTCCTCATCAAAAACAGACATGGTGTTGTGTTTTGTTTCATTCACCCATGCTGACATAGGCCTGGTAAACATGGCTAAATTACTCAAACATGTTTTATGGTATTAGGTTCTTAAAGGTGATAACACAACAAAAAGCCCCAGCGGAAGTGACAGAGGTCCTCTATTTTCCGACAGACCAAACAAAGTGTTAAAGGATCAAGTGAGAAGAGAATGGGAAAAGTTGAAGAAAAACAAGAATTTGAAAAGTAAAGGAACAGAGAAGTGAACAAAGTAAGAAACGTAAGTAAAAGAAATTGTATTTGTGGCCAGGATCAGTGTCACTGTGTGACCGTCGCTTGGTCCGTCGGAAAATAGAGTTCCACTTCAGTTCACACATCCGTTATGGCTTATTGGTTTGTTGTGGCGTTTGTATTTGCGCTCTCGCGTTTGTATTTGTTGCATTGTTTGCTCACTAGTGTTCTTCCTCAGAGTGGTCACATGATGTTGCTGTAGCGTGTCGACGTTACTGCCCAACAGTGCAGAGTCCCGCACGGGTCCATTTTTGGAGACCCCAGTACAACACTCGGCTCGGCATTTTCTCTCTTAAGTCCAAGATTAGTCCTGGTTTAGACCTGGTTTAGTCCTGACCCACCCGTGTGTAATTACTACCCACCTGTAATACACAATATGCGTTCGTACACTGTAAGAAATTGCTAAATTGCACTTTAAAAAAATCCGAGAACCCCCCCCCCCCAAAAGGTTTCCGGGTTTTCACAAACGGAAATATGGTCACCCTACAGTAAATGACATCACAAGGTGGAACAGAGCATTTTGAGCTTTGGAGGTGTAGAAAGACTATTAATGCAGGATTATTCAAACATGTCCAGGTATGTTTTTGAGGAGATGATAACATTATATCATGATTTAAAGCTCACAAGACTCCATTTTGTGTAATACAGGACCCAGAATTTGAAAAATAAAGGAACGGAGAAGTGAACGAAGTAAGAAACGTAAGTAAAAGAAATTATATTTGTGGCCAGGATCAGTGTCACTGTGTGACCGTCGCTTGGTCCGTCGGAAAATAGAGTTCCGTGGTCACATCCTTTGTGGCTTTTTGATTTGTTGTGGCTTTTTGTTGTGTTGTGGCGTTTGTATTTGCGCTGTCGCGTTTGTATTTGTTGCATCGTTTGCTCACTAGTGTTCTTCCTCAGAGTGGTCACATGATGTTGCTGTGACGTGTCGACATTACACAAGATTTGGTGCTGTCTTCGTATCAGTGGAGCAGTCGAAACTGTCAGATATGAAAACAAAGTCTTGGTTTGAAAAAAATGAACCTCAATGGACAAGTCAAACATTCGTTAATGAAACCTCTTCAAGCGTGTTTTTGACGAGGGAAAAATAAGATAAAATGACAATGATAATGACTGAAAGCTCCTAAAAGTCTATTGGCATAATTCCCTCTTTTTAATAATGACAGTAAATACACAAAATACTAGCCTGACTGTGCATTCATGAGAAATATATGATCATTTTTGTCATTCACCGGTTAAATTGTCAAATAAGAAAGTTTAAGTTGAAGGTCTTTAAAGTTCTGACCACGGGGAAATTATAACATTATATTTCACTCAAAATTACCCCCTGAAATATGTTCATTTGCTTATAAAAACTTGATTTCCTGCCATAAGTGCCAATATTTTCTGATCACTGTTCTAAAGTCGTTTCCTCATTACAAACATATCTGCAGCTGTGTTTTGTTTCATCCATACATGTTTAACACACAAACCCTACATATTTAAGATGAGTTCTTCTCTCTAACGGAAAACACTGATCCACCTTATGATGTCATGTGGTAATACAGAAAGTGCTCCACTGTGTTTTTTAAACTCCATACACTTTCAGAAGAATCATTTGGATGATTTCAGTCCTGGAATTGCCAAACTCTTCTGAACTAAAAGTAAAAGCAGCTGTTAACTTGAAAACAGCCACTAAATTAGGGTGACCAAACGTCCGTTTTTCCCCGGACATGTCCGTATTTTGCATCATGTCCGGGGCGTCCGGGTTTTTAAAAAAAAAGTGATGCAAATGTCTGGGTTTTCAGTACTGTTCATTGGGGGCATTAAACTGAGCGTCTCTCGTAGCGTCTGTGATTCAGAAGGAGCGAGCACACACAAACAGTCGGTCAGTCTGCAACATACCGAAGCACAAAAGCGTATTTAACAATGACTTGTACAAGAAATTCTCCATTTTCCGTCCCGGTCGGGACAAGTGGGAGGCCATGTGCACAGGTTGGGAGGTGAGAGTACAGTGCTCCCTCGTTTATCGCGGAGGTTACGTTCTAAAAAATAACCCGCGATAGGTGAAATCCGCGAAGTAGTCAACTTTATATTTTACAATTATTCTATCTGTGTTAAGGCTGTAAAACCCCTCAGCACAAACTTTATACACTTTTCTCAGACAGGACAGGTGCAACCCTTTTTACTTCCTTCTTAAAACTTGTTGCAGCTGTCGTCCTTGTGTTATTTTCCTCCTTCTTTATGTAACAAACTGAAGATTAATTTATTCCATAATGGAGCCCAACAGTGCAGAGTCCCGCACGGGTCCATTTTTGGAGACCCCAGTACAACACTCGGCTCGGCATTTTGTCTCTTAAGTCCAAGATTAGTCCTGGTTTAGACCTGGTTTAGTCCTGACCCACCCGTGTGTAATTACTACCCGCCTGTAATACACAATATGCGTTCGTACACTGTAAGAAATTGCTAAATTGCACTTTAAAAAAATCCGAGAACCCCCCCCCCCCCCCAAAAGGTTTCCGGGTTTTCACAAACGGAAATATGGTCACCCTACAGTAAATGACATCACAAGGTGGAACAGAGCATTTTGAGCTTTGGAGGTGTAGAAAGACTATTAATGCAGGATTATTCAAACATGTCCAGGTATGTTTTTGAGGAGATGATAAGATTATATCATGATTTAAAGCTCACAAGACTCCATTTTGTGTAATACAGGACCCAGAATTTGAAAAATAAAGGAACGGAGAAGTGAACGAAGTAAGAAACGTAAGTAAAAGAAATTATATTTGTGGCCAGGATCAGTGTCACTGTGTGACCGTCGCTTGGTCCGTCGGAAAATAGAGTTCCGTGGTCACATCCTTTGTGGCTTTTTGATTTGTTGTGGCTTTTTGTTGTGTTGTGGCGTTTGTATTTGCGCTGTCGCGTTTGTATTTGTTGCATCGTTTGCTCACTAGTGTTCTTCCTCAGAGTGGTCACATGATGTTGCTGTGACGTGTCGACATTACACAAGATTTGGTGCTGTCTTCGTATCAGTGGAGCAGTCGAAACTGTCAGATATGAAAACAAAGTCTTGGTTTGAAAAAAATGAACCTCAATGGACAAGTCAAACATTCGTTAATGAAACCTCTTCAAGCGTGTTTTTGACGAGGGAAAAATAAGATAAAATAACAATGATAATGACTGAAAGCTCCTAAAAGTCTATTGGCATAATTCCCTCTTTTTAATAATGACAGTAAATACACAAAATACTAGCCTGACTGTGCATTCATGAGAAATATATGATCATTTTTGTCATTCACCGGTTAAATTGTCAAATAAGAAAGTTTAAGTTGAAGGTCTTTAAAGTTCTGACCACGGGGAAATTATAACATTATATTTCACTCAAAATTACCCCGTGAAATATGTTCATTTACTTATAAAAACTTGATTTCCTGCCATAAGTGCCAATATTTTCTGATCACTGTTCTAAAGTCGTTTCCTCATTACAAACATATCTGCAGTTGTGTTTTGTTTCATCCACACATGTTTAACACACAAACCCTACATATTTAAGATGAGTTCTTCTCTCTAACGGAAAACACTGATCCACCTTATGATGTCATGTGGTAATACAGAAAGTGCTCCACTGTGTTTTTAAACTCCATACACTTTCAGAAGAATCATTTGGATGATTTCAGTCCTGGAATTGCCAAACTCTTCTGAACTAAAAGTAAAAGCAGCTGTTAACTTGAAAACAACCACTAAATTAGGGTGACCAAACGTCCGTTTTTCCCCGGACATGTCCGTATTTTGCATCATGTCCGGGGCGTCCGGGTTTTTAAAAAAAAAGTGATGCAAATGTCTGGGTTTTCAGTACTGTTCATTGGGGGCATTAAACTGAGCGTCTCTCGTAGCGTCTGTGATTCAGAAGGAGCGAGCACACACAAACAGTCGGTCAGTCTGCAACATACCGAAGCACAAAAGCGTATTTAACAATGACTTGTACAAGAAATTCTCCATTTTCCGTCCCGGTCGGGACAAGTGGGAGGCCATGTGCACAGGTTGGGAGGTGAGAGTACAGTGCTCCCTCGTTTATCGCGGAGGTTACGTTCTAAAAAATAACCCGCGATAGGTGAAATCCGCGAAGTAGTCAACTTTATATTTTACAATTATTCTATCTGTGTTAAGGCTGTAAAACCCCTCAGCACAAACTTTATACACTTTTCTCAGACAGGACAGGTGCAACCCTTTTTACTTCCTTCTTAAAACTTGTTGCAGCTGTCGTCCTTGTGTTATTTTCCTCCTTCTTTATGTAACAAACTGAAGATTAATTTATTCCATAATGGAGCCCAACAGTGCAGAGTCCCGCACGGGTCCATTTTTGGAGACCCCAGTACAACACTCGGCTCGGCATTTTGTCTCTTAAGTCCAAGATTAGTCCTGGTTTAGACCTGGTTTAGTCCTGACCCACCCGTGTGTAATTACTACCCGCCTGTAATACACAATATGCGTTCGTACACTGTAAGAAATTGCTAAATTGCACTTTAAAAAAATCCGAGAACCCCCCCCCCCAAAAGGTTTCCGGGTTTTCACAAACGGAAATATGGTCACCCTACAGTAAATGACATCACAAGGTGGAACAGAGCATTTTGAGCTTTGGAGGTGTAGAAAGACTATTAATGCAGGATTATTCAAACATGTCCAGGTATGTTTTTGAGGAGATGATAACATTATATCATGATTTAAAGCTCACAAGACTCCATTTTGTGTAATACAGGACCCAGAATTTGAAAAATAAAGGAACGGAGAAGTGAACGAAGTAAGAAACGTAAGTAAAAGAAATTATATTTGTGGCCAGGATCAGTGTCACTGTGTGACCGTCGCTTGGTCTGTCGGAAAATAGAGTTCCGTGGTCACATCCTTTGTGGCTTTTTGATTTGTTGTGGCTTTTTGTTGTGTTGTGGCGTTTGTATTTGCGCTGTCGCGTTTGTATTTGTTGCATCGTTTGCTCACTAGTGTTCTTCCTCAGAGTGGTCACATGATGTTGCTGTGACGTGTCGACATTACACAAGATTTGGTGCTGTCTTCGTATCAGTGGAGCAGTCGAAACTGTCAGATATGAAAACAAAGTCTTGGTTTGAAAAAAATGAACCTCAATGGACAAGTCAAACATTCGTTAATGAAACCTCTTCAAGCGTGTTTTTGACAAGGGAAAAATAAGATAAAATGACAATGATAATGACTGAAAGCTCCTAAAAGTCTATTGGCATAATTCCCTCTTTTTAATAATGACAGTAAATACACAAAATACTAGCCTGACTGTGCATTCATGAGAAATATATGATCATTTTTGTCATTCACCGGTTAAATTGTCAAATAAGAAAGTTTAAGTTGAAGGTCTTTAAAGTTCTGACCACGGGGAAATTATAACATTATATTTCACTCAAAATTACCCCGTGAAATATGTTCATTTACTTATAAAAACTTGATTTCCTGCCATAAGTGCCAATATTTTCTGATCACTGTTCTAAAGTCGTTTCCTCATTACAAACATATCTGCAGTTGTGTTTTGTTTCATCCACACATGTTTAACACACAAACCCTACATATTTAAGATGAGTTCTTCTCTCTAACGGAAAACACTGATCCACCTTATGATGTCATGTGGTAATACAGAAAGTGCTCCACTGTGTTTTTAAACTCCATACACTTTCAGAAGAATCATTTGGATGATTTCAGTCCTGGAATTGCCAAACTCTTCTGAACTAAAAGTAAAAGGAGCTGTTAACTTGAAAACAACCACTAAATTAGGGTGACCAAACGTCCGTTTTTCCCCGGACATGTCCGTATTTTGCATCATGTCCGGGGCGTCCGGGTTTTAAAAAAAAAAGTGATGCAAATGTCTGGGTTTTCAGTACTGTTCATTGGGGGCATTAAACTGAGCGTCTCTCGTAGCGTCTGTGATTCAGAAGGAGCGAGCACACACAAACAGTCGGTCAGTCTGCAACATACCGAAGCACAAAAGCGTATTTAACAATGACTTGTACAAGAAATTCTCCATTTTCCGTCCCGGTCGGGACAAGTGGGAGGCCATGTGCACAGGTTGGGAGGTGAGAGTACAGTGCTCCCTCGTTTATCGCGGAGGTTACGTTCTAAAAAATAACCCGCGATAGGTGAAATCCGCGAAGTAGTCAACTTTATATTTTACAATTATTCTATCTGTGTTAAGGCTGTAAAACCCCTCAGCACAAACTTTATACACTTTTCTCAGACAGGACAGGTGCAACCCTTTTTACTTCCTTCTTAAAACTTGTTGCAGCTGTCGTCCTTGTGTTATTTTCCTCCTTCTTTATGTAACAAACTGAAGATTAATTTATTCCATAATGGAGCCCAACAGTGCAGAGTCCCGCACGGGTCCATTTTTGGAGACCCCAGTACAACACTCGGCTCGGCATTTTGTCTCTTAAGTCCAAGATTAGTCCTGGTTTAGACCTGGTTTAGTCCTGACCCACCCGTGTGTAATTACTACCCGCCTGTAATACACAATATGCGTTCGTACACTGTAAGAAATTGCAAAATTGCACTTTAAAAAAATCCGAGAACCCCCCCCCCCCCCCCAAAAGGTTTCCGGGTTTTCACAAACGGAAATATGGTCACCCTACAGTAAATGACATCACAAGGTGGAACAGAGCATTTTGAGCTTTGGAGGTGTAGAAAGACTATTAATGCAGGATTATTCAAACATGTCCAGGTATGTTTTTGAGGAGATGATAAGATTATATCATGATTTAAAGCTCACAAGACTCCATTTTGTGTAATACAGGACCCAGAATTTGAAAAATAAAGGAACGGAGAAGTGAACGAAGTAAGAAACGTAAGTAAAAGAAAATTATATTTGTGGCCAGGATCAGTGTCACTGTGTGACCGTCGCTTGGTCTGTCGGAAAATAGAGTTCCGTGGTCACATCCTTTGTGGCTTTTTGATTTGTTGTGGCTTTTTGTTGTGTTGTGGCGTTTGTATTTGCGCTGTCGCGTTTGTATTTGTTGCATCGTTTGCTCACTAGTGTTCTTCCTCAGAGTGGTCACATGATGTTGCTGTGACGTGTCGACATTACACAAGATTTGGTGCTGTCTTCGTATCAGTGGAGCAGTCGAAACTGTCAGATATGAAAACAAAGTCTTGGTTTGAAAAAAATGAACCTCAATGGACAAGTCAAACATTCGTTAATGAAACCTCTTCAAGCGTGTTTTTGACGAGGGAAAAATAAGATAAAATGACAATGATAATGACTGAAAGCTCCTAAAAGTCTATTGGCATAATTCCCTCTTTTTAATAATGACAGTAAATACACAAAATACTAGCCTGACTGTGCATTCATGAGAAATATATGATCATTTTTGTCATTCACCGGTTAAATTGTCAAATAAGAAAGTTTAAGTTGAAGGTCTTTAAAGTTCTGACCACGGGGAAATTATAACATTATATTTCACTCAAAATTACCCCCTGAAATATGTTCATTTGCTTATAAAAACTTTATTTTCTGCCATTAGTGCCAATATTTTCTGATCACTGTTCTAAAGTCGTTTCCTCATCACAAACATATCTGCAGTTGTGTTTTGTTTCATCCATACATGTTTAACACACAAACCCTACATATTTAAGATGAGTTCTTCTCTCTAACGGAAAACACTGATCCACCTTATGATGTCATGTGGTAATACAGAAAGTGCTCCACTGTGTTTTTAAACTCCATACACTTTCAGAAGAATCATTTGGATGATTTCAGTCCTGGAATTGCCAAACTCTTCTGAACTAAAAGTAAAAGGAGCTGCTAACTTGAAAACAACCACTAAATGACATCACAAGGTGGAAAAGAGCATTTTGAGCTTTGGAGGTGTAGAAAGACTATTAATGCAGGATTATTCAAACATGCCCAGGTATGTTTTTGAGAAGATGATAAGATTATATCATGACTTAAAGCTCACAAGACTCCATTTTGTGTAATACAGGACCCAGAATTTGAAAAGTAAAGGAACGGAGAAGTGAACGAAGTAAGAAACGTAAGTAAAAGAAATTGCATTTGTGGCCAGGATCAGTGTCACTGTGTGACCGTCGCTTGGTCTGTCGGAAAATAGAGTTCCGTGGTCACATCCGTTGTGGCTTTTTGGTTTGTTGTGGCTTTTTGTTGTGTTGTGGTGTTTGTATTTGCGCTGTTGCGTTTGTATTTGTTGCAGCGTTTGCATTAAAATAGAGTCCCGGGTTCACTTCCGTTGTGACTTTTATTGGTCTGCTGTGGCGTTCGCATTTGTGTTGTCGCGTTTGTATTTGTTGCAGAGTTTGTGTTTGTTATGAGCCCTCCTGGCTTCTGTGGGTTCTTTTTACAGACCGAGAGTTTGTTTTCATACTTGACAGTTTCGACTGCTCACTAGTGTTCTTCCTCGGAGTGGTCACATGATGTTGCTGTGACATGTCCGGTCAGTTGATTTACTCAAGATTTGGTGCTGTCTTCGTATTGGTGGAGCAGATATGAAAAAAAACAAAACCTCTTGGTCTGAAAAAATAATAATAATAATGATAACATTAATTATAGGAAGACCAAATGAACCTCAATGGACAAGTCAAACATGAGTTAATGAAACCTCTTCAGTCATGTTTTTCACGAGGGAAAAAATATTATAACATTATAGAAAGCTCCCGAAAGTCCATTGGCCTAATACTGTCTTTTTAATAATGACACACTAGTCCAAATGTGCCTTCATGAGAAATATATAATCATTTTTGTCATTCACCAGTTCAATTATCAAATAAGAAAGATGAAGTTGAAGGTCTTTAATGTGAAAAGAAAAGAAAAAGTTCTAAAAGTTCTGCTTTATATTCAACCTGCATGACTCCGTGTACCTGTACAGTTTTCATAGGGTTTCTTTTCTTAGACTATAGCAGTTCCTTTCATCATGTTCTGACCACGGGGAAATTATAACATTGTAGTGACAATTAGTCCTAACCTTTTGTCATTTCTGGGTGCAGGGGATCCAGGCCTAATGCGCTACCCCATTGGCATATTGGATTGTAGAGCAGAAAGGAGGATGTTCGATAATATTACAGAGTTGAGTAGTGAAAGCTAGACCACCGGCCAGAAAGAGAGCGGTAAAAACCATGTGACCTATCACCCATATACTCAGTACACTGGCACCTGTGTATTTATATAGGGCTTGACTCCACCTTGCCCCCTTGTGGCCAAGCCGAATATAGGTCACCCTGTGCCCAGACAAACAGTGACCCAAATTAACCCCAGCCTAAACAAAAGAAAAATGGCTCCTACAAACATTATATTTCACTCAAATTACCCTGTGAAATCTGATCATTCACATATAACGACTTTATTTTCTGCTATAAGTGCCAATATTTTCTGATTACTGTTATAAAGTCATTTCCTCATCACAAACATATCTGCAGTTGTGTTTTGTTTCATCCACACATGTTTAACACACAAACCCTACATATTTAAGATGAGTTCTTCTCTCAAATGAAAAAAAACAAAAAACAAAAAGAAAACAAAACAAAAAAAACTCTGTTCCACCCTGTGATGTCATAAGGTAATACAGGAAGTGCTCCACTGTGTTTTTAAACTCCATACAGCTTCACTAAAATCATTTGGATGATTTCAGTCCTGGAACTGCCAAACTCTTCTGAACTAAAATTAAAAGGAGCTGTTAATGTGAAAATGACCACTAAATGACATCACAAGGTGGAAAAGAGCATTTTGAGCTTTAGAGATGTAGAAAGACTAATAACGTACGATTATTCAAACATGTCCAGGTATGTTTTTGAGGACAGAATAACATTATATCATGGTTTAAAGCTCACAAGACTCCATTTTGTGTAATACAGGACACTTAATGATGCACTGTGTAACTTTTCTTGTGGAGGGTCGGTCACCTCCTTGTTTCAATGGAGATGTCATTGCTCTGCCTGGAATGTTCCACAGTATGACATTAAACAGCTCTACCTTACATTTATAGCTCAAAAATACCTAAAGAAAACAAAACAAAACAAAACAAAGAAAAGAAACAGACATTCTGAGTGTAAGTGGGGTCACCTCTCAACAGATCTGACCTGTAACCTGGTCCTGTTTGGTCTCCATGATGCTAGAAAGATTAAATACCATACCAGAGAAAATCTTTTGACAGACCCTCCACCAGAAAAGTTACACAGCTTACTCTGATGGACATTTGGGTTTACATCACCTATTTAACCGAACGGATCATGCACCAACAAGCCCGGCCCGGCTATTGTTAGCTCTCTCCCCAATTCCATTCGGCAATTGCACATAATTGCATTGCCGATATTGGAGCTGTGGGGCTAATTAGTGGGTAAATAATTGGGAAGTGTGCATGAATGGCGGCCGAGCATTCTGCCTGACGGGGGAACGCGCTGATGAGCAAACTGACCCCTGATTGTTGGCTCCAATTTGCACCGATTATGAACCAAATCGCCTTTTATCTGGAGTGATTCAGAGCTCTCCGGGACCACTCCGGATTCTACACGGGTTTTTTAGTGTAGTTATGCATGCGTGGCTATGGAAATAACTCTGACAAAATGAGGACGTAACAGAAGGACATTGGGGTTGATACTGTAAATGTGACTGTCTAGATTGGACTTGGGAAAGAGTTTGAAATACTGTGTGATTCTGATGTATATTACTGTCCGGGTTTATTTCTGGTTTGAACTTGGTCAAAGGAAGTTTTGGTTTGCGGTCTGTCACCTGTTTGTTTTTGTATGGAGATGTCATTGCTCTGCCTGGAATGTTCCATAGTGTGACATTAAGAAGGTCTACCTTACATTTATTCAATTACAGGTGGTTTTATAGTTCAAAAATATTAGAAAAACATACATACATACTGGTTTAGTCTCCATGAAAATAGAAAGGTTTAATACCAGACAAAGCAATCACATCTCCATGGAGAAAAGCATTTGATGGACCCTCCACCAGAAAAGTTACACAATGCACCTTTAAAGGTGTGAAAAACAGAACTAGTTGTTTTTAAAAGACAGTATTGATTAAGCCTTACTTAACCAAACTTAAACTTTATTGTCCACCATAGTGGAAATTTATGTTTGGCTCACCATCACACGGTGACACATTTTTTCATCAAAGCTTAAGAGGCAATAAAATAATGATGCTAGCCTTATCTCGTTCCAAAGGCGAGGTGCCTGGACCAAAAAGATTCATCACTAGGAGCCTCGACTTTGGAACAGCGACAGAGACCTGCCTGAGGATCTAAGGCTTGTATGTGTTACAAGTTCTGAGAAGTAGAACAAGCTTTAAACGTATTTTTATAATGTCAGTTTAATCACACTTTGATCATGACTAATCATATTGAACACTGATTTTATTTTATTTTATTTTTTTTTACAAAAAATATCTTATTTAATTATTCCACAAATCTATATTATTTTAAATCCCAACTGGCTATAATTTCCTAGTTTTCCTCCTATCAGGTAAAGTCTCCAGCCCCACGTTCATGTGTGATTGCCCAAAACAGACCGTGCGATTAATCTGCGTTAATTCTTGGATGATGTGTCAATTTGTTTTGATGAATCACATGCACATCGCAATCGCATTCACTTTGGCAGCCCTACTTAAAATGATCAGTAAAATAAAAAAATCAATTCTAAAACACACAGAAGGGAGCTAAAATCATGGGCTGATGTGTTAAAAAAAAAAAAAAAAAAAAAAAAGCCAATTGCCAATATCTCTCTGCTCAGGTTTTCTATTGACACATTCCTGCCCCTCCATGCATAAGTTAGACTCCCTCCCTCCCTGCAGAAGTGGCCGTGCTGCAGTGGCTGGCGGATAAGCCCAGAGCTGGAGGTGTTTCCGTAATGTGGCCCTTGCCCCACATTAGCGCGGGGTTAGCTCCTGAGAGCCCAGCGATAGCAGCTAATGGCGTCTGACTCAGCAGAAATAAGCGCAGAGCCATTTCACACGAGGCTCCCAGGGTTACCCACGCACCAAACCATATAGAGCCCCATATATAGCCCCATACATTAGCGCGTATATCGGCCGTGCGTCAATCTCACAGAATATGATGAGGAAAGGCCTATTACGAAAAGGAAACAGGTTTGTCTTATGTTGGCCCAGCAGAGGGAATTTCGCCATAAACTCTACTGTAGATCACTAATATACAGTAGGTCTTTAATGTACAGCTCTATTTCTGCCATTTTTTTTATTGTTCAAACTCTAAAATTTTCTTTTCACATCAGTTTTCTTTGACTCTGATACTAGCCTTTTGACTTTGAGATGTATTCCTCTGGTTTTCTGGCTGCCTACCTACTTGTTTCCATGGAGACGCTATTGTTTCGCAGAAGTATTTAACTTAACTAACTTTTCTTATTGAACAATACACAGGTCTTACATTCGCCGTAAGAATGCATGTTTTACATCTCAATTTCAGCGATAAAAACAACTTTCATACCGTTGATTTCAATCAGTGGAAGATAGTAAGTTTAATACCATACTGCGGAACATTGCAAAGTATTAACTTCTCCATTGAGACAAACTGGACTCCGAGAAAAGTTACATACTACTTCTTTAATGTATTTTAATCATTTACATCGATACAATTATTTTATGGAATGAGGGTATAATGTAAACAAAAAACAGTATGTATCAGTTAGTTGTAAAAAATGCCAGTGGACAAAGCAATAGACCTTTTTCACAACGGCCGGAATTACACAACTATTGCACAAATCAATCTGTCTATGCTAATATCTATGTCAGGAAATTGATTTTTAATTTCACTTTTAGAATCAGTCTAAGTTAACAAGATACTTATTAATGAATTACATATTATTTATGTTTTATTCATGACCATAACATTAGTTTTGCTCAGGAATAGTTTTCTAATGCTAGTCATTGTTTGCCTTCAAGTTTTCATCTTTCTTACCTTGATAGTTGTGGATAAATTCTTCATGGACAGAATATGTTCTTTGTCGAGCTTGTTGGATGAAGATTTGATGATGGGGCAGAATTATGAAGCTGGTGGAAAATACGCAATTTCCACAAATATTTTGCCATAGAAAAGCATTAACTGGGAGTTACGTTTTCACAATGGCCTGAAGTCCTATATTACACAAAATTGACTCTTTTGAGTTTTAAGCCACATTGTAATGTTGTTAACTCATCAAAAACAGACCTGGAGTTGTGTTTTGTTTCTTTCACTCATGTTAACCCTGTGCCATTACTCTGTCTGCTTCTCCAAAAGCTCAAGTGGTAATTTAGGTCAGTAGAGATTGACAATCCCAGGGTTGAAATCATCCAAATAATTCTTGTGAAGGTGGTGGAGATTAAAAACACAGTGGGGCACTTCCTGTAATACCACATGACATCAAAAGTTGGAACAGTACTTTCTGTTTGAGAGAAGAGTGCAACTCCAGCTCTGTTTGTGATAAGGAAACAACACTATAACATAGATCAGAAAACAGCTTAATATGGGTCCTTCAAGTTTTGATACTTTTATTACAAAGTGCTGTGGTACCTCTATGGGTCCTCGCACCATTGGTTTAGAAGCAGTGCACAGAGCTTTATGAGATTTGTGACATTGAAAGCGCAGGGATGTTTTGGTCCTTTGATAATAGAGAGTTCATATTGTGATTGTGTTTATTGTGGTGCTCGGGGCTATGTCAGAATGAGTGGGCCGCGTGACGTCAGCTCTCTGCACAGTGATAAACACGGACTCCTTTACTGACGTTACACACATTTTTTAAACTATTTTAGAGAAATGAAACGGCTTTGTGCACACTTGCGTTCATTGCTTATCCACGTCCATCTTATCATTTGCTACTTATAGTAAAACAACTTGTAATACTGTTACAAGTGGGGTGAAAAAGTATCAAAAATATGTATATTTGAACAAGTATTGTTACTAAAAATTGACCACTTTGGAACCTACCTGGATGACACAGATATAAAACCACATGGGAATATAGGTAATATAAAAAGTACCATTATTTAATGTTGAAAACAATGTTCTACTGTCTAATTAAGGAGAATTAAAGAGAGTATATTCCTTAGTATCGAAATCCAGTTTGAAAAGTATCGTGACAACACCAAATACTCCAAGTCATAATCTCAAATTCAATGTAATTACATGTTATGTAAAGGTAGTTAATATTATGTGTTTTACAAATATATATATAAACAAAATAAAACTAAATCAGACAGCGAGATATGGCAAAAAACATAAATAAATAAAATAAAAAACTGCAACCCTCTAATTAATCGATCTTGGTTTCTGAGTAGATTTTTTCTTTTAAATTTGACATTAAAGGTGTACTATGTAACATTTTGGTTGGGGGTTCATTATCTTAGCTAGCTACACAATGCACCTTTAAGTATTGATTTCATGAGCTCTGTAATCTTATCAATATAGGAACAATTTATGTGAAATAAATTGCCAAGCAGGGCTGTTTCAAATGTTATCAGCCTGTCATCTGCCCACGGCAAGTTTCCAACAAAAATGGCAAAAAATATTCCACACAACACAATTCAAATAACCTTGCTCATATATAATCTATGTTTTATTTAAGTTTGAATGCAAAATGTAACTCCATATGCAGATGTGAGCTCTTTGTACAATTTGTCTCTTTATGCAAGTGGGACACAAAGTCACTGCACTATCCTGGTATGTCGGTTACTCTGCGTAGACCTAAATACATGCATTAAATGCACCATACGTCCAAAAATACTCCCTCCAGCTGGCCTGCTTTCTACACACGCATAATAATATGATTGTACTACAAGTTACTTAAACTCGTGGTAATTTCTAAGTACATGACTCCATAGCTCTATATGTTATTGGCATAGTCATCTCATTTGCAGATCTTTTTATATAGAGTTCCATAACTGGCCTGTTAATCTTTCGATTACAAGAGGATTTACTAAAGAAGTCTAACTAGGGACAAGGACCAAGGCTAAACCAGGATTATACCATGGTCAGTGAGAATTCCAATGACTAACTGCAGTGTGTTAATACGGCGTAACACACAAGTAGTCCAGCAACAGCCAAATCACTGTTCTGTATTGCACAGCTCCTCGTTGTTTAATGCTTACTGAAAGGGACAGTTTGGAGTTTTGGACATAGGACCTCATTTCCTAGTGAGCCAGAGTGCTGGAGATGTGTGGAGACACTTTTTAAAATATTCCATCCAGTCCTTGTATTTGCAGAGGTCGCTGGTGCTAGGCTAGTGCATGTCAATGGCCATAATTATCCTGCCACTAAAAACAGTCTTACCCATTCCACAAAGCACCCAAAGTAAATCTATTATTACACCAGACTGTCCATTTGAATGTCTGTGTTGATAATTTTAGAAGTAAAACCAACCTTGCATTTGAAGGATTTATGTCTGAGCAGCAGCAGCGAGTTGTACTTTCTGATACAAAACTTGGCAGCGGTGGACTGATATATGAGAAAATAGTCCCTCAACATGCAATGATTTATGCGATGCAAGGTTAATTTAATTTCAAACAATACTCTATCAACACAGACATTCACATCGACAGTCTGGCGTAATAATAGATTTACTTTGTACGCTTTGTGGAGTGGACTGTTTTTAGTGGCATGCTAACTATGGCCATTGACATGCACTAGCCTAGCACCTGTGACCTCTGCAAATACAAGGACTGGATGGAATTAAAAAAAAAAAAAAAAGTGTCTCCACACGTCTCCAACACTCTAGCTAACTAGGAAATGAGGCCCGATGTCCAAAATTCCAGATCTTCCCTTTAAACCAGGACCAGTCAGCATGACTGAAACAGGACTAAACAAGAACCACACACATTCATACACCCGTACATGCAGACAATGGGGGCGATGTGGGATAAGTAAGTGTCTTGCCCAAGGACACAATTATATTATTCATCCGTGGGAGCTGGAATCGCGCTGCCAACCTGTGGGTCAACGGATCTGACAGCTCAACCAAAAATGTTTACATCAAGAACGGGAGTTAAACTGTCAACCTTCGGATCAAACTTTCTCTAAGACAAAAGCATTTTATTCTCCAATAATCAGGAAGTGCATGTTAAAATGCTAGTTGCTGTTAACTTTACTGTTACGGCAAAATTCCCCTCTTGTTTCTTAAGAGTTGTAAAAAGAACTCATAAACTCATGTTGTCGAATAATTCGGAAAACTAAATCTTTTAAAACTTCTTGAAACTTATTGTTATCAATTCACCTTCCTTTAACAGTTTTTAACCTGATTTATTTATTTATTATTATTAATTAAATTATTTTATCATATTTTATATATTCCATTAATTAATCTCTGACTGCTTCATATGCTTTCTGTTTGCAATTTTAACATTTTGTATTGTTGTTCTACGCTGAGTGTACAGGACATTATAAATCTTACTTTTTAAAAGATATTATTATTATTTTATGTATGAGTAACATTCTGCTAACATAATAGGAAATCTCATTGTTACTTCGCTTTCTCTTGCTTCCTTAAGAATGAAACAACACACAACCATTAAATCCGTTAAACATTTCATGAAGGAAACCGTGTTACAAAGGAGCACCTCGACAGCAGATACTGCAGGCCTTGTGTTGTATTCAAAGAATATATTACATGACTTGATTATTATAGATTGCAAAATAAATTACAAGTGTGTGCTTTGTCTTGTCAACAATTAAGTTTGAAAGACAAGCACACAATCTGCACCCAATCAATCAGGACTCGGCAGGAGCGCAGCGTACACATCATTATTTGTTGTTCACAGAGAAATTGGGGAGATTATGGAAGGAATCAGCTGCACATCCAGCTGTCAGCGCACTGGAGGAGGGGGGAGGGGCAGGGACCTTTGCCGTGGGGCTAGGTGTGTTATTAGTCAGTGAACACAAAAAAGGTAATATCTTATCTATCTTTTAAAGTGGGCCCTAAGCCTAAAGTCCAGCCACAACCACGTTACAAATGGGGCTGCTAAACTGGGCAGTACCTACTTGTACTCGTAGGTTACTTTACTGGATAATAGCAATGTAGAAGTTTGTAGCAGATTTCCCTTTGCTTGTTGGTGGTGAGATATAAATGTCCATGCATTTTTACATGGAATATTGTCTAACAGTGCACGAGTAGGGCTCCGTTTGGGAGGTGCACTTGTGGCGATAGTCGCTCTTTTTCCACCACGACTCATTATAAGGCAAGTTTAATTGAAGATGAAGCAGAGTAAGTTCCTTTTGAAAAGTTTTCAAAGTTTGGTGCAGCATTTTCACTCATGCTGTTCAAGCTGTCATCTTCGGGTGCTGGCCCAGTTTAGGCTCATGGCTCTACGAATGACATCACTCTGTTGCAGCCAATGAAATAGTGGTATGGGTAACCCTAAAACGTGTTCAATTCATACTACTGAGATTGGAAAAGTAATGGAATAAATTTATATTTTTGGTTATTAAAATAAAATGGCAAATATTGGTAGGGACTATTTTGTCTTCCCCAAATATTGGGTGTGACATGTCCCCACTGTCCCTATGCAAACCTACACCGTTGCTGAGAAATCACTTGTATGTGGCACTTTAATTATTTAGTTACAGATAGAACCTTCCACATGGAGACTGTAATTGTTTATAATTGCACTCAAATAAAGCTTTATAGATTTGAATCAGGGAAACGGTTCTTATAAATTTCCATTATATTCTCTGTCACCATCGCAATCGTAGCTCCACTCCAGCGGACTTTGCCAAATGGCTTTCAAAATACCACACTTATTCCAGTGCTCGAGGTGAGGAGGTCGTATCGCCCCACGCTTTCTTCTCCTGATTGCAGCCTGTTTTACCTATGACCAATCATTATTCTGATTAGCCACGCTCTCTGTAAATCACCCAATCACATGCTGTGCTTGTGCCTTTCGCTCATTACTATGCGAAACAAGCATGCCCAAACACAAGGATGCGAAAATCTCCTCTCGAAATGATGCAAATTCACTCCCATTAGCAACATGCTCCAGGATGCTAATCAATCACTCGCAAACTAGCAAACTGAAACCAACCGCTATTGATTGGGCACCTATTACATCCGAGACAATGGTGGTCGCATGGATTGTTGAGGATTAGCGCGCGAACAACGAAATGATGACTATTATTCATGTTAATACAAGGTGCGTTACAAGAAGCTTCAGAAAATGCACAAAAGAAGAGTGTCAATATTGATGTAGATTCACATTAAAGATTTTGTTCTCAAGCTGCAAGCGCTTCCTTTATCTGTCTTTAGCAGTGCGCTGCAATCAAATCTAAATGTGAATGACAATTTAAATGGATGCATGTGTTTTCTCTTTCCAAACCATCACTGAAACTATGACCCTGATATTATACATTCTTAATAATAAATATTGTTATTATTAACATTCTTAATAATAAAGATTCAGTGGCAAAAGGAGAAGTGTCCAAAAGCATTTTGACCAGAACTGAAGAAGCAGCTTGGATGAGCTGCGAAATGTATCTGACCACATAAACTTTTGTCCATGTGACAATATAAAATTTCTCCTTTTGCCATGGATTCTACTGGAGGACTGAGGTTTTTTTTTTTTTACATGCATCTAAAGATTGTCAAAGAATGTCAAAAAAATTGCTTTTTATTTTTTTCTGTTCTTGTTCTGTTTTTCTGTTCTGTTCCTGATATTTACTGTCTTAAAAAATGTGAAAACCAGAACCAGTTCATATTAAATGGTTTGTAGTGGTTTTCCTCACTTTCCCTAATACATTCAGAGTGTCCAAATTTTTCACTTTGATAAGTTTATAGGTGCCTTTCACAATATTCAGAGATCAACTGGAAATTTTATCATCTAAATTTTTCATTCAGTATAGCAGGCCTTTATGCCCTATGCAGTGTTGTCAAGTTACTAAAATTTCAGACTTGATTTTGATGCTAAGGAACAGATTTGATACCGAAAACTCTTTATTTAGACAATAGAATCTGACTTTCAGCAGTAAATAATAGTACTTTCTTTTATATTACCATGTGGAATTATATCAGTGTAACCCTGATTCATGTAGGTTCCATAGTGGTTCATGGGTGTATACTAGTCTTTGGTTATGTTCAGACTGCAGCTTGAAATCCGATTATTTCACCCCTATGCGACCTGTATCTGATCTTTTAATGACAGTCTGAACGACACAGATCCAATTTTTTCAAATACAACCCAGGCCATTTGGATATGTGGTCAAAAAAACATTACATATCTGATCTTTTGACGTGACTTCAGTCAGAATGGCCAGGTCGCATTCATCCCACTTACACGTCAGGCTCGGAGTCTAGTCAATGGAGGGGAAGTGAGGTGAGTTAATTAATATTTGGGGGGGAATCGCTGAATTCAGGCCAGACTGGAGGTGTCTTATCAGAACTGGGTGGTTTTTGAAATGATTGCCAAAGAAATGGCCGAGAGCAGCTCCAGGCAGTCCTGACTCCAATGTCAACAAAAATAAAGAGCCTGTGAGCCAAATACAAGGACACTAAAGACTCAAACAAACGAAGCAGCCGTATTTTGAGAGGCAATGTCAGCATTTAGGCTACTTCTGTAAACACTGTCCTCCAGTGCTCATGCGGGACACTTATGGGGCATTTAATGTTCACACTGGATATCACATACAAGCTGCATTTAATTGGAAATGTGAACAACCTCACAAAAAAATCTGATTTCACAAAAAATCCGAATTGAGCGTTAAGCCCTTCAGTCTGAACGTAGCCTATGCGCTCTTATACTTGTTCTGGTACAGCTCAAGATCATTCTAAAGCCATTCAGGAAAGGTTTATTTCTGTTTTGTGTATGCAACTTTTTTAGTATTGGTACCTGCTCAAATCTAGTTTTGATACTAGTTTTAATATCAATGTTTATTAGAAAAGATGGGCAATACTAAATTAAGAAGATGAACACGGCATACCATCCGCAAAGCAGAAAGTTCATTGCCACAGTTAGAACTATTAAAAAGCTATTTCACAAACTTACACACCCTTGCCAATGAGACAAGTCGAACCATATGGTGCATAGGCAATAAACTTTAAATGGCAAGCTGGGGCTAAGAAACACCAAGAGTCGCTAAAACATTATGAAATCTTTACAATTGGCAAAACGGAAATTAAGAGACTAAAGAGTGTGTTGAATGATTATAGAAGACATTTTGAAATCCAATATTAGCATACTGAGGATGGTGTGTACTGTTTAATGGATTGGACCAGTGTGCCACCATCTGCATAGGTCTAATGCTAATGGACTGTATTGCGCAACCGGTGGAAATGTATGGATTCTTAAAGACGCATCTGTGGCTGTGGAAAAGGTGGCACTACTTTCAATGAAAACAAAATTAAATACTTGTCTGTAAATGAAGGGTTTGTGAGTATCTTTCAAATACATAGACCTAGGGATGTAACAATAACATAAATATCGTGATATTGCATTGTCAAAAGTCTCACAATACTATTGTTGGCTGTCACAATAAATCAAATCCTAACTTCCTTTGCCTAAATGCATGGTTTTATGGTAGCAACAGCTTATAAACATATGGCACTACATATCCCATGATTCATTTCAGTGCAGACAACATGAAGAAATATGTTTTTTACTTGAATTGTTGGGATTATGACAGAAATAATTCACATCAAAATCTTGTCAGGGTATTTTAAAAGCAAAAAAGTGTCCTGTCTACAATTATATTAACCTCTTCAAAACATCGCAATAAATACTGTACCATGAGATTTGGGTATTGTTACATTAAATTAATTTTGCATAGTGTAGATTAGCAGTCAAAACTATTTAACAGGGTTCTGTGTGTAGATACTTACTATATGTTGTGTACTTGAGCAAAACACTTTACCTGTCGCTGTCTGCATACACTGGCATAAAGGGGGAGTGTTATGCAAAATCGACTTCTTGGTGTTTTCCATGTTATAACATTGTTACCTCATCAAAAAAAAGGCCTTAAGTGGTTGTATATGTCAGTGTTTCCCAAACTTATTTTCTGGGGACCCATATTTTAAAAGTCACAAACCCTCACAACCCAAGTCAATAGACATAGTTGTAAATCACAAAATAAATTTGTGACCATCAGTGAACATTAATGAGGATATTTTACTGTTAATTGACTGATTGTGTCTCTCTGAACAATTTGTATTTCTATTAGTATTTTTCAGACTATAAGGCACATTGGATTATAAGGCTCAGTATCAGTAATGTTGAATTCTCTCGTCTATTTTCATACATAAGGCGCATTGGTTTATAAGGTGCATTAAGCGAAACAAATTGATGACCCTTGAGACTTAAGACTTTTTAAAATTTCCTATAAGGAAGACTCAACTATAGATTGTGTAATAATGTGTTTAATGCAGCTTTGCACACATTTGTTTATGTTTTACCGAAACTAAACTTAAAACCACATGGCTTATTTGCATGAACTATAAGCTTGCTCCTTGTGTGCTGATGCGATCAGCTTCGGACTAAAGAACACGACTCAAGGGAATATGTGTGAAAATTTGTTAGAGGTCAGTAAGTACAAGAGTGCAAGGAGATGTGACAAGGTGATCCAAAAAAAAATCTCCTGCGAGTTTTTGGGAGGTTTTCATGCAGTTTTGAGTAATCTTGGCATCTCTTCTGAGCACTATGTAAACCTTCTTTATGGTTGGCAGTGCAATCCTGTCCAAAGTCACAGTCAATATATCTGTATTGAGCAAGACATATTTTGCTTAAATACAAGGGAAAAAATGAGTATGGGTTCTTTAATTTATGAGCATTTTCCAGAATTGTGTGTGTCATATCAATTCAGTCAATACAAGAATGAAAGAAAAAAATACATCCATTTTGAAATTTCATTGTAGTCGTATTTCACAGTTGTATTTGCCACAGTCTTAAAACCTTTAGTTTAGTTTTTACAAGGTTGTGTGTCCTTACATGCTTTTCCCTCCATAATCCGTGAACAGATTGAAGGCCCGGGGAGAAATTAGGATTATTTATCTCATTGTTTAAATTTAGCACAGCTCATGACACACCAAATGAGCCAGGCCTGCTCGTGCAGTCTTTGCAACCTGTCACAGAGTACGCATTCAAATTTCAGCCTGCCTTTCCCTCATCCTCCGCTCCCTCCTGTGTGATCCATATGAAAAAGCGGTAGACTACACAAGAGAAAACCACAATTCATGAATGGATTTCAGAGAGGCTAGTTCTTAATGGAAATTTATGCAGAGTATGCAGGCAGAGACACGGTGGAGATTGTGAATTGTATAATAGGAAAAATAGGAATCGCAGGTTAATGCTATTTACTAGAAGTAAATAAAAAAATATTGCACCTTGGTGTAGTCAAGTTTATTACCATATAGCCTTCCTATATACATACACTACCAATCAAAAGTTCAGACACACTTTTTCATTTGTGTTTCTTCTTTATGTCCATTATTTCATCCATTGTTTTTGTTTTCCATTATTGTTTCCATTGTAGATTCTCATTGACAGCATCAGCTCTATGAATGGACACATATAGTAGCAGACAGTACGCTGTTGTCATTTCCTGACCCTAATAGAGCAGAGCTGTGAAGTGAAATCCATTACAGGAGATTTCATCAAGAAGCTCACTGAGAGAAAGCCAAGGATTTCTTTTATTTATTTATTTATTTTTCATAATCCTATATATCCTTCAAAAAACACATTTGAATAAGAGGGACACCGTGACTCCATGGTTGTTTCTTGAAAAAAATTGACTTGCAAATGTGAATCTGAATCATTTTTTAGTCACACATATTTTAGGAGTTAATATTAGTTGTAATCTGTTGACTTTAAAGCCACAATATGTAATCTTTTGAATACATAGACTAAAACAAATGCATTTTTTCCCCCTTTTGGTTGTTTTTATTGCTTTGAAAAACCTTGCAAAACACGTGTCCTTAATCGGGCAGGCTTGCATCTCCACGAATCTACTCTATACTTGGTCTAGATAGAAGAGGGCCTCCTTGTGCTTGTTTCCATGAAATATATGGCTGTAATATTCCACCGAATTTAATCAAATCTTTAGATAGATGGAGAAAGTCCCGAAGTATATAGTATATTCTATTTCCATGAAATCATGCAGGGGATGTTCCACTTCCAGAAAGTCACAAACTGTACCTTTTAATTAATTTATTTGCTTCTATGTGTTTTGAAATAGTGAAATATGGATTATATCTTGAACTGTTATGAAAATATACAGTGCTGTACTTCCTTTTTGCCATCCTTGAAGCAGTTGTGAATGAACATCATAAACTGTACCCAACATCATAAACTGTATCTATTTCAAATGTCTACATGTTCATTTTCCACCATCATGATGAGCAATATTTGAATTGGCTAAAATAAACTCTGATAATCTATATTGGCTTGTTTCACTAAATATTTTTATAAGAATTTAAACAATAAATAAAGAACATGGTAGTGGTAGTGGTATGTACATTTGTTTTATTTATTTAAAACAAGGACCGTGCACATGTTTTCATCTGCAGTCCTTGGGCAGGTAGAAATAAAAGACACTGAACAGCTTATTTACATAAAAGCATCTCTGACAACAACATTTCATCAATAGCAATGCCTCCTGAAAATCATAACTATCCAGCTCATCATTAAGCAAAATTCATTAACTCTTTGTATATGTAATTTTCATTTTCATCATTGCCTTTTTGAAATACACAAAATCTAATGTTTGTTATCAGAATCCATAGATACTGTTTGAATGCTGTGTTTTAAGCATGCAAATATGACTTAATAGACTCGCTAACAAATGTCTATCTCTTCTTTGTGTCTCTTGCAGAACCGTGACAGAGTCGACTTTAGCAAAGTCATGCTGCACACAGTCGTCTCATGCTGGCAACCATTCCTGGGACTGGCCCTGGTGGCTGTGTTCATGGGTTCGACTCTGGGATGCCCCTCACGCTGTGAGTGCTCCGCCCAAACCAAGGCCGTCGTCTGCCACCGTAAGAGGATGCCCACCATACCTGATGGCATCCCGACGGAAACAAGGATCCTGGACCTCAGCAAGAACAAGCTGACCATGATCAACCCAGATGACTTCATGAACTTTCCTGGGCTGGAGGAGTTGGACCTCAGTGGGAATATTATCAGTTACGTGGAACCAGGAGCTTTTAACGCACTGTATAACATGCACTCCCTCAGTCTGAAGAGCAATCGAATCAAGCTCATTCCGTTGGGTGTCTTTGCGGCGCTGACCAATCTGACCCGGTTAGATATAAGTGATAACAAAATCGTCATACTGTTAGATTACATGTTCCAGGACCTGCACAATCTAAAGTTTTTGGAAGTCGGCGACAATGATCTGGTCTACATTTCGCACCGTGCGTTTAGTGGACTCATGAGTTTGGAGATTCTTACCTTGGAGCGGTGCAATTTGACCGTTGTACCGACCGAAGCACTTTCTCACCTGCACAACCTGGTCAACCTTCATCTTCGTTACCTCAGCATCAGCACTTTGCATCCCTACTCCTTCAAGAAGCTATTTCGACTGCGGCATTTGGAAATCGACAACTGGCCTTCCCTGGACCACGTTCCGGCGAATACGTTGCACGGTCTCAACCTTACCACTCTGTTTATTACCAACACCAACTTGTCATCTTTTCCATATCAAGCTTTGAAACACTTTCTGTTCCTAACCCACCTTAACTTATCCTACAACCGAATTCGACATATTGAAGGCGGGATGCTTTCGGAGTTGGTTCGCCTTCGGGAGTTACACATGGTCGGGGCGCAGCTTACCGCAATAGAACCGTACGCATTCCAAGGACTGCGACAGCTTAAAGTCCTCAATGTCTCTCACAACCGTCTAGACACGTTAGAGAAGGGAGTGTTCCAATCTCCGGAGACCCTTGAAGTCCTTTTGATCGATAACAACCCCTTGGTGTGCGATTGCCGTCTCATGTGGATACTGCAGAAAAGACATTCTATATTCTTTGGAGAATCACAACCAGAATGCAGCACGCCTGAGGGAATCCGAGGACGGCCTTTTAAGGAATTTAAGGAAACGTTGCTGTCTTATTACGTAACATGCACCAAGCCAAAAATCCGTGAGAATAAAACGCAAACAGTTACAGTTGATGAGGGCCAGCAAGCTATCCTACGCTGCAGCGCCGAAGGGACACCAAGACCCATAATATCTTGGCTTTCCCCGCGAAGGAGAGTCTTGACGAGTAGGAATCATGGAAGGGTTGCAGTCCACAATAATGGCACTCTGGTGATTAAATCAGCGGAGATACAGGATAGTGGCGTGTACCTTTGCCTAGCATCCAACACCGCAGGGAATGACACCCTCATGACCTCCTTAGCTGTGAAGAGCCTTGGTTCCTTGTATGCAAACAGGACCCTCTACTACACGGACCTGAGCAATTCCACCACCAACTCAACCAACAACATCACCTTGGGGTTGAACCTAAAGACTATTCTGGTGTCGACGGCCATGGGGTGTTTTACGTTCCTGGGAGTGGTTTTGTTGTGTTTCGTCCTTCTCTTCGTGTGGAGCAGAGGTAGAGGAAATCATAGAAATAACATTGACGTTGAGTATATCCCTCGTTCACAGTCCAACGGAACCAACGTGGATTCAGCAGAGGGTCAAGCTGCCGGCCGTCGATTCAACATGAAAATGATGTGACTTTTTTTTTTTTTATAACTGTGGATTTTAACAAAGCCCAAAGTACAGTACAATGTATTTTTTTGTTCAAATCAAATTACTGAACTTCTGGATGTAAGAACGTTTAACAAAGGTCGACCTCACAGAAAATGACTGTATCCTAAACCCATGGATATTTACAATACTTTTCACACAAGTAGAGATATAAAATAGCCAGTTGGACATACTTTTAAACAACTGCCAGGAGGCTATTTTCAACGGATAAGCAACAGTGGAACTTTTACTGTAAAGGACCTAATGTGAATAAGTGTCAGTTATGAGCTTTGAAATTGATATATTAAAATTTATATGCTCAAAAAAATAAAACATTTTGGGCAGAATCTCTGGACTCAACCATGTACAGGCAAAAATTTGTATCTAACTATTAACCTACTTTGTTTAGCCTTGCGCCATGCTAATTCACTCAACCAACCAACAGAGCAGACCATAAATCCCTATGTTTAGTACTTTGCATATGCGTACCTAATGCTTTGTTATGTACATGTACGTGCAACATTCAAAATACCTTCATAGCAATATATGGGATGCATTAGCCAAAATTGGTGATCATTGTTAACTTTCCCAGCGACACCGGAAAGGGCTTCTACGGATGGTTCTCTGTCCCTATCTCCCAATTGACCTATAGATATGAATAAATATGTATTATTTATCAATGAAAATATAGAAAAAAGGTAATTTATATGTAAAGGAGTTGAGAATTCTTTTAAAATCTTGCCAACGCTGTTCAGGATTCATATAACTTTTGGATCCATATAACAGTGACCCGTTGTTGGTCGAAATACCCACACGATACACCTTCTCGTCCTTTTTTTGTCTTTTCGATTCCTTTGACTGTACCGTTACTGGTTGGTAAACTACATGTGTCAATTTTACTTGTGACATTTGCATAATTTTCCCTCGGTAGGAAAAATGAACTTTGTTGTGGTAGTTTCTCATTTTGTTGTTTGAATCATTTAGATTGTGAAAAAAAAAAAAAAAAAAATCTAAAAAGGTAAAGTTTAAAAATGTATGTGAAATAAATCGAGATGTATTTGTAACAGGTGTGTGTCTTATTAATATGGGGAATGGGGATTTTATTACTTTGCTTTTCCCCCCTTTCGCTAAAACAGGAAAAAAAATAAATAAATGTTCAAGTTTTAGTTTGAACTGTTAGCTCCACCTACTTAGTCTTTCAGATATTGCACCACTTTGCCAACACGGAATGAATGGCTTTGTCTACATCCATCTCGACCGCTTTGTTTACTGTTGTGCTGCACCACAAAAAGGGATCCAGTCATGGTTTCACAGCTCTTCGCTGATTGGCCGGTGTGCAGTCTACAACTTCACTAGTGTGTTCTGATTTCTGACCTAGTCGCTGGAGAGAAATGAAATTGAGCGAAGCCTCTAGGTGGCTTCTGTCTCCATGAAGATGACATTGCTTAAAAGTATGGCTTTAATGTAATGACTGAAAGGACAAGATCGCGGATACAAGCGCTCGAAATGAGTTTCCTTCACAGGGTGGCTGGGCGCTCCCTTAGAGATAGGGTGAGGAGCTCAGTCACGCGGGAGGAGCTCGGAGTAGAGTTGCTGCTCCTCCACGTCAAGAGGAGCCAGTTGAGGTGTTCCGGGCATGTCCCACCGGGAGGAGGCCCCAGGGAAGACCCAGGACATGCTGGAGGGACTATGTCTCTCGGCTGGATTGGGAACGCCTTGGGGTCCCCCCAGAAGAGCTGGAGTGGGGTGAAGGAAGTCTGGGAGTCCCTGCTTAGACTTCTGCCCCCGCGACCCAGCCCCGGATAAGCGGAAGAAAATGGATGGATGGATGGTATGACTTTAAATAGATTTATCTTCATGGACATGAGTAGATGTGGACACCAAGTCAGAGAGGCGACCCCATTCAAGCTATTTTGCAATAAAAAGGTTTGCAACTGAACAAATGGAAGATAGAAAATGTAATGCCATGATGAGGAAAATGCTAGGCAAAGCTTAATAACATTCCCATGGAGACAAGCAGGTAGCAAACCCCCTAACAGAAAAGTTGCAGTGAACACACTTAAAATAAGGTAAATTAGAATAGACTTTGATCTACAAAATATCCAATCAGAGAAGCATTGCACATTGCCTGCCTGTGGGCGACTATTTGACTACTCTACCATCTGAGCTGGTGCTGGGGGAGGATTTGAACTGGCAACCTTCAAATCAGTGTACAAACACTCCACCACCTGAGCTACTGTCATGTATGACTAGTTTTCATTTTCTCCCTGAATGAATTTGCTCCAGATTCCTCTTTGGTTTCCCTCTCCACCCTCCTTACCCTGGTTATAGCACAAGGTCTGGTAGTGTGTCCCATGAGTATTACACTGCAGCTGCTAAATCATGACTCACACTCATTTTTGGGTACCTTTTAATAACTGCCTCTGCCTCATTACACAAAGATTAGCCATTTAAACACAATGAGTTTGCATTGAACATTTTGCTTATGATGTGTCCTTTAAATCTAGCAAGGAGATCCTTAAGGCATCCCAATTGTACATTTTGTACTTTTAAAGGACCCACGTTCTCTATTTTCTGATCTGTTATAATGTTGTTCCTTGTCACACACATACCTGGAGTTGTGTTTTGCTTGATTCACACATGTTTGAGTAATCCTTTATTATATATTTATTGAGCAATCCTTTATTATATATTTATCAGTCTGTCTATATCTCCAAAGCTCAAAATGCTCTGTTCCACCATCCAAGAGCTTTTTAGCTCTAGTTCAACAGAGATCGTCAATTTCATAGCTGAAATTCTCCAAATTATTCTAGTGAAGGTGTGTGGAGTTTAAAAACACACTGGATGCACAGTGTTTTCAATCTGAGAGAAGAACTCAGCCTAAATATGCAGAGTTTGCATGTTAAAAATGTTTGAATGAAAGAAAAACAAAATACAACTCCAGGTATGCTTGTGAAGAGGAAATATTATAACATAGATCAGAAAACAGAGCAACACACATGCTCTACCACCAAACCATGACATGATTACAAATACATGAAAAGCTGTCATATGTGCTTGAACATTAATGACTTGAAAGCACCACGTGACCATGGACGGGATGTGCAGGTGAAGACATATTACCCACTGCTGCGGGGGCTTATGTAACATGTATATAATTAAAAGTGTGCTGGGTTAACATTTCAAAGCCAAACCTCATCAAAGTTTAATACGAGCTCCAGAGAGGGGATTCCATGAGTGTGTGGGAATGGAGCCTCATGGGAGAACTTAACATGAATTGCATAAACAATAAAAGCCACACATTCCCAGAGGAGGGACAAGTATTTTTTAGCCCTACAAAAAAAAAAAAAAAAAAGTTCATTGATGCAATCCACAAGTGGGGTCTCTCCTTAAATGTGTTTTCCCTACTATTCAAAGGCCAGCAGGAAGCATTATCACTGAAGTAGAAGTACAAAGTAGTGGTCCAAGAAATTGCTCAAGCAGGAGTAAAACAGTATTTAGGAAAACTACTTGCTTCTTACTACTTAAAGGGGCATTGTGCAACTTTTCTGGGACGACATCTGCTTGTCTCCATGGAGATGATATTGGTTTTCCTGGAATGTTCCATGGTATGACATTAAACACATCTGTCTAACATTTATTCATTACAAGTGTTTCTATTGCTCGAAAACACAATAAATCTCAGAGTGAATATGGTTGCTTCTCCACAGATCTTAACTGTAATGTACACATTTTATTTAATAATAAACTTAATCTCTACCGTGGAACATTCTAGATCAAGGGTGCTCACACTTTTTCAGCTTGTGAGCTACTTACAAAATGACCAAGTCATAAAGATCTACCTAATACAAAGCCAAGCAAACTGCACTGAAACGCTCTGTGCCCCTTTTTTGGACCCTCACCCACAGTTTGAGAACCTCTTCTTTAAGAGAACTTCCTCTGGCACTTTACACAAAACTGTGAAAAAAGTGAAGGAAGATTTTCAGACCTGTTTTTTAAAGTTCCAAACTGGAGTTGCATTCTTTTCTGGTTTTGCAGTGATATTTACCAGCCTCTGCACATTTACCAAACCAAACGCACATCGTGACAAACACAGATGCATTTGTGCACTTTTGTTAGACAAACTTCAGCCAAATGTGGCAGTAGGTCTGTTCTGTAGATCTGCTCTATGCTGTAGACCTGCTTTGTGCCAACACTGGAACACAAATTTAGACTCGTTTTTGCTTCACGTTGGGTCTTGCTCTTCTAATCAGCGCACTGTGGAAGGGGCTTGTGTTCGCTGTACGCAGGAAGGAGCGTGAAGAGGCGAGGGGCGGCGTGCTGACGTGAGGCAGATGGACAGGTAGAATGTTTAGGAAGTTTAACCTGCCCTGTGATGCACGCTGGTACACGAGGGCACACGCTGTTGCAGATGAGCCGTGCATAGGGAGCGTGTGTGTTTGTGATGTGCCGTAGAGTCTCCGCTGGCTGCACTGAGCGCACAGGCTCCTGCACCCCGCTACAAGTTTATTGCCAACAGCAGCGGTCATAATGAAATATGATCGCACTTGTTGAGTGTCAGACCTCGAGTGAGAGACAAGACCGAGTCCAAACGCGAGTCCGAGACGAGACACGGCGATTTACCCACACGACCTTGGCGATCGACTGGTAGATCGCGATCGACGTATTGAGCACCCCTGTTCTAGACAAAGCAATTACATCTCCATGAAGACGAGCAGTTGACGGGCCCTCCACCAGAAAAGTTATGCACTGCACCAGAGGTGGGGACTCGCAAGTCGTGACTTGGGCTCGAGTCAGACTTGAGTCACTATTTTTAGAACTTGAGACTTGACTTGTTAAAATAGACAAAGACTTTGGACTCAACTTGGACTTGAAGGTCAGTGACTTGGGACTTGACTCGGACTTTAGGCCTGTGACTCGAGAAGACTTGATGCTTCTCCTAAAAAAATATATGTTTTTAGAAAATACTTTTCTCTTTACACTTGATAAATGCAGTGCTGAATTGTACAGAAACAAACTGGAACATGTCCCTCCCATTTCCCTGTTTGGTACTTTAGATGTACTACAGTAATATACAGTACAATATAGTAAAACAGAGGGAACTACACAGAACATGATCCTTCCATTTCAGTGCAACCTTCATGACAAAATAACTGTTATTTAGCATTAAATCTTAATCCTTTCTATTCTGACCGTAATAATTTGCACTCTTGTCAAGACATTTAAAAAGGAAAAATTTGCAAAAAATATTCATATACCATGACTATTTAAGTACAGTTTAGTGTAAAAGTTATATAAATTGCAAAAATCTAAGCTATATTTGGTACTTTTTGGTTTAAAGACTTGAAATGACTTGAAGCTCAAAGATGATGACTTGGACTTGACTTGGACTTGCCTGTCTTTGACTTGGCACTTGGCTCGGACTTGACGTCAAAGACTTGAAAATTGAGACTTGCAAAACATCGACTTGTTTCCACCTCTGTCACACACTACAGGATTTTTCAGTCTTAGATGATTTTTGAACATGCGATAAAAAGCGCACACCACAGACACCAAGGAGAATGTTATGAGACTGAACATCTCCAATTGTAAACTGACCCCTGATGCCGACTGATTATATGTTCAAATAATAACAATGACAACTTTGTGAGCACGGCGGCACCAGCTTAAAGCGCCTCCTTAAAGCGCCTCCTTAAAGCGCCCTCCTTAAAAGCTATGACCGAAAAGTACTAAAAAGTGCCGAGATCCCCCTTGACAGGCCCCCCACATACTTTGACAGCAGGTAGCGGCCCGCGGGCGGCCAAGTCAAGTGAAAGTTTGCGCAACCATTAGTTCAAAATGAAGTGAAATTATATCCTCAAGGAGCCAGAAGAGAAAGGAAGAGGAAGACAAGAAAAAACAAGACACTGGTAAGTAAACTTTGCATGAACAGGCTGACACTTTGCACAAACAAATTCCAATATGTGTCCAATACGTTGATGACGATCTACCTGTCGATCGCCAAGGTAGTGTGGGTAGTTCGCAGTGTCATAGTGCTTGTCTCGGACTCGATCACGTTTGGATGTGGTCTTGTCTCTTATTTGAGGTCTGACCCTCGACAAGTGCCATCATATTTCATTAGGGCCGCTGCTGTCAGCAATAACACGGGAGCGTGCGGGAGCTCATGGGGAGTCTCACTGCAGCCTGCAGATACTGTGCGACCCATCACAAACACACACGCTCCCTGAGCACACCTTGTCCACAACAGCGTGTGCCCTTGTGTACCAGCATGTGTCACAGGGCAGGTTAAACTTTTTAAAACATTTTACCTGTCCATCTGCCTTACGTCAGTGTGCTGCTCCTCCCTGTGTAAAGCGCACAGGGTCCTCCTCAGTGTACTGATTTGAAGAACAAGACAAAACACAAAGCAAAAACTGATCTAAATTTATGTTGCAGTGTTGGCACAGAGGAGCCTACAGCGTAGAACAGGCCGACCGTGACATGTGACTGAAGTTTGCCTAATAAAAGTGCACAAATGCATCTGTGTTTTTCACATGTGCATTTGGTTTGGTAAATGTGCAAAGGCTAAATCCCACTGCAAAACCAGTAAGAGAATGTAACTCCAGTTAGAAACTTGAAAAAACAGGTAATCCTACCCACTTTCTTCACTTTGTTCTCAGTTTTGTGTAAAGTGTCAGTGGAAGTTCTCTTACAGAAGGGGTTCTCAAACTGTGGGTGACGGTCCAAAAAAGAGGCACAGAGTGTTTCAGTGCAGTACAGTTTGCTTGGCTTTGTAGTAGGTAGGTCATTTTGACTTGGTCATTTTATGCAGGGCTTCAGTTCATGAGTTAGTTTCAGCAAGGGTGGCATAGCTTTCATTGTAATGTCTCATATGTACTAGAGGCCACAAAGGAATGCAAAACAAGTAGAGAAACACTTTGAGAAACACTGGAATAGAGGTAGGAGCTGAAGTTTAGTCATAATCATTTATTTGATTGCCTTTTGAAGTTATTTATACATGTGTCTACACTGTAAACATTTGGTATTGTGTTAATGTTATTTGGTAGGTGCCCTTAGGGTCTTCGCCGGGCAAGGCCCCAGGTACCCCTTTGCCTAGGGCTGCAAACAGCCCTGATCGTAAAGACTGCAACGGGATATGTCTGCGTACCACAGGCTACATAGTTTTGAGAATGATCACATCAGCTGCTTACTGTCTGCAATAAAACGACTCGCTTTAAGACTCAGATCAGAGCACTGCACTTTTAGTTTAGATACCTGTCAAAACTGTGTTATTATTATTATTTGTGAAATGTGGTATAATACTTACATGATACATGAGTTAATGCATAGATGGTTCCCGATAACATACACAGGAAGTAAAGTCATGGGGTCATTATTTGCGGAGGACAAATTTCTGGATAATGTGGATGAAATGCTGCAGTTTAAATGTACAGCTTTACGAGAGGTGAGTAATAATTATTTTTGCTATTTCGTGAGTCTGTACTTTGCATGTGTCTGTCCATCTCTCCGTCTTCTCCTGACGCTCTGTTTTATTGGCCGTTACCAAAGTGAGGCTGATGTTTATTGGTTATGATCTGACAGAGCAACTCAGAGTCACACAGACAACACAGACGAGGGATACAGCAGCTTCAAAATCGCACTCGAAGACACAAAGTCAGATCATACCTCCCCAGGGCGATTTGCTTCTCTGGAAAGAAGCAAATTGCTGCCAAAATCGGGCAAATTTTCCTGTAGTGTGTGGCGGTCTTTAGATTGGTAAAAATCTCTTTTAACTATTAACTAAGTAACATAAACAAATAAAAAACTAAAATAAGTTTAAAAAATGGTCAGTGTGACAGCCAGTCAGCCACAACAGCAGCTAACCACAACTATGGTAATCACAGCAGACAAAATTTTACCTTTAATCACCAAGCAAATTTAAAAGATTCATTATGTAACTTTCTGGTGGAATGTCCATCACATTTACCATTCACCATAGGTCAAAAATACCCAGGAAAACAGGCATTCTGACTGTGAGCGGGGTTCCCTCTCCACAGATCTGACCTGTAACCTGGTCTGGTTTGGACTCCATGAAGATAGAAAGGTTTAATACCATACCGCAAAACATTCCAGGCAAAGCAATAACATTTCCATGGAGAAATGTATCTGATGAAGCCTTCACCAGAAAAGTAACACAGTTCAACTTTAAGTAATTCTATCTGTACAATCTCGATAATGTCACATGTTGCATTAAGATACAAATGACATAAGATATGGTAGTTTTGTTAAATGCACCTGAATGTCTCACTGTATTGCCTGCAAATGCAACCCCCAGTGAAGAAATGCTCTGTACCCAAGCGTTTTACCTCCTGTGTGTTCTCATTTAACGTCCCCGGTAACTTTAGTCCCTAGCTCTGGTCCCTTGGGTTTCTGCTGTTTCAGGAACAAGTACACGGTACCCAAATCTAGCCCTATTTTCTCCACTGAACAAGGTTAAACTCTGCAGGTCACAGATAGCCTCTTGTAGCTCATTCATTTAGTCGGTGTACAGCTAAAATATTTCCCGGCTGCACCCTGGACAATGGGAGCACAGCACAAACTAGGCCCAGGGAGTATCCTCTGTGTGGACTAATGGGCACTTTGTTTGCAGCAGTGAAAGAGCCACAGTGTAGAAGGTTCATAAAGGACGTGACCGGAAAGGCAATTTAGATTCAACGCAGCTCAGTGCATCTTAAAGCACATGATACTCTCTGACAACTTTGTACGACTTATTTTTTATTTATATCTGTTGTCTTGTCACTCTGATGCCCTCTGCAGGCGATTTTTGGTCATTGTCAACATCACCCAAGCAGATTAAAAAATTATTTTGAAACAATTTAAAAATTTCATATATTTTTTAAGCAGTAACTTACACCAAATGATAAAGCATGATACAAAATTGTGCCCAAAAACTTCATAAACCTAGTGTTTTGTGCAGTAGTTTCACTAAAGTACGACCAGTGTTTAACTTTTGCTATGATGATGATCATGAAGCATTCAGAGCAGCAGTTGTTTTTCTTCTGGTGCAGACACTTTTCATGTGTTTGTATTTGCACACACAGCTGATGTATCGATGACCAGAGACAAATGAGGCTCAGAGGTCAGCAATTTTGCCACTTCTTTAACAGATCTGTGGAGAGGTGAGCCCGCTCAGTAATGCATGTTTTTCAAAGTATTTTTGAGTAATACTTACAACTGTAATGAAATAAATGCTACATAACTACTTTGAATCTAATCCAGGTGCGCCCAGAGGCTTGGTGCAGTTATGACGGCACTCAATGGCGTATTTATACGGGTTGATGTAAACTAAAACTTTTTTGAAAACGATGCTGTGTACATGATGTTATTTTGGAAAACGGAGGAAGGGAAATATTCATTTCTCAACATATCTGGCTATGAGTAACCGTAGCCTTAACGCTGGGAGAAAAGGGAGAAGTGACAGATTAGAGCGTCAACAAACAAAAGTGAAACTCATGTTAATACATTGTTTTCATCATACATAGCATCGTCAAAACAATAAAAGGTAACATTGTGATCTAAATATGTTTTGAATGAATACCCCATTGAAGTACTTTTGAACAGAAAGTCATGGGGTCTGCTGGGGAGGATGCCTCAAGAAGAAGGACAACACAACTCCAGGTCTGTTTGTGATGAGGACACAGAGATCAGAACATAGCGTCGTATTTGCCCTTTAAGATGTACATTTTTATACACACAGAGCAGATCCTCTCCGCTTGTCCTGAGCCAACCTCCCACAGCCCCATTGTTGACCGAAGCAGCTGTGGTCCCCTGTAGGGTTCGTGTAAGCTGCACCATCCATCTCCTCCTGTCAGGGGCCGAACTTTGCTCCTGAGGGCCCCGCCATCTGACCACAAAGCCAACGTTTACATGCAGGCCGGACTCTGGCTGTGTCCATTTAGAGCCTCAGAACTGGTTACACCACCTTTCTCGGTCTACGTGCAAGTCCAAGAGCAAAATGGCAGGGATTAATTTAGTTATTTTAAGGAGCTGTATCTGATCTTTAAAACTAAATCCTGAAACCATCACTCAAATCTTAAAATTGTGAAAAACAAAAGTAGTTCATTTCAAATTCCTTATGCATTCAGAGCGGCCTAATTATTCACCACAATGAGTTTACAAGCGCTTTTCACAACTCTCAGAGACCAGCACAGTGTTTTGCCAAGACAGTAAAGCTAAAAACTAGAATACTAACAAGCACTTCCTGATTATCGAACAATAATTTGCTTTATAATTAGATGTAGACTGTACAGAGCAGACTTATTTTGACCTGAAGAGCTGCTTATACAATAGTAGAACATTGCTACTAGAGCAGGGGTCTCAAACTCAAATCACCTCTGGAGCTAGAGTCTGGGTGAGGCTGGACAAGTAGGCAATTTGACAAAATAGGGTTTCAAGCATTAAAAAATAAAAAATAAAACAAATCACAACTGTCCAGTCTTCTCAGTCTTGATCATGACATCACAGGAGTGTTTCTGTTTCAGAGAAATATGCAGACTTTGTGTGTTAAACATGCATAAATGAAACAAAATACAACTCCAGGTATATTTTTGATGAAAAAACAACTTTATAGCATAGATGAGAAAATAGTGTAGCCTGGGCACTATTACATCTCATGATCCAACTGTTCTACTCTGAGTTTGTTCAGACTGGGGTGTCGACACCTTAATGTGGACATGCATCTAGGGCGTCCTGTGTTTTTGTGGCTTGTCTTAAGGTGTCAGGGAGGCAAGAATTTGGCATTGACATGTCACATGTTGAGCGTTCAGGAACTTTTGGCGTCAGTCGCTGTGTCAACTAGTCAGGGGCCACTATCCAGTGACGCAGCAATGCTATTATCCAGAAGAAGGAGAAGAAAAAGAAAGACCCGAAAGCCACAATCACCAGAACAAGAAATCTACGCTGTGTCATTAGCGCAATATCAAAAAAAAAGTATGCCGCAACCACAGAGCCGATCACCTCTGCTAATGGGTTTTATGTAATAAATATACTAAAGCCACACTCTTGACAGGAAAAATAAGGCACTCACCGACTGCAGCAGATGTGTCAGGGGCGTCTGAACTCAAATGCAAAGGCATCCAACTAGAGGCGTCCAGCGTGTTTTTTGACACTGCAGTCTGAACGCAGCTTTAGAAGAACCACTCTAACAATAGGAGTCCAGAAGTAGTCACACACACTTTAGAACTCCTTCTGTGATCCGAGCAGGGCAGTAGTTCTGTTTTCTCTCGGTTTGTGAACTGTTGACTGTGTGAGCGTGTGGGCATGAGGTGGATCACAAACGGAGCAGACAGCAGCAAGTGTGAAGCACTGATCATTTCTGAAAGAGCACACAAGGCGGTTCAAAAGATGACAAGGACTGCCTCGTCACACACCCACCACTATTACTCATACAACTTATGGATTAAGCGATTTTTAAGGATACCTACATACAAATGAATGGGCTTCAAGATCTGTATGAGGCCGATTCACAAATATGGTCTAAGAAGTAGCTCAGATTCTTTTGGACATAATTAGTCAAAGGTCCTGTCCAGTGGCGGCTGGTGGTATAATTTTTTTGGGGGGAACCAAGGCCAAAATTTAAAATATGTATTATTATTATTATTATTATGTATTATATATAGGCTATATAGTATTATAGCGAAACAGAAACAGACAGTCGTTTTGATCACTATTGGCTGAACTATCAACACACAACACACAGCCAAGCGCAGTTTTGCAAGTTTACCCAACTTTACGAAGCAGCACAACCTGATCCACCGCTCATGGCCAGCCCCAACAACACAACGTAACACGCGCTCACAACCATTCACAACAACGTCAGCAAAACTACAATAAGAGAGATAATAATAATAATAAGATCACAACATGAACACACAGCATCAGCGCTGCTCCTACAGCGCACGGCAGAACAGCCCCAACCTACTCAGCAGCTCATTTACGCATATTTAACTATTACACTATAACACTATTTACCTGTGAGGCTCCGTCATCAGATTTGCCCAAAACTAATGAAAACAAGCCTCTTATCTTCTCCAGAGGACTGAAGCAGAGTGTTTCCTCTATCCACAGTTCCATTGGTTGTCTCCAAAATGTATTGTCCACTACAAAGAGATAAAACTGGTCCAAATCCCAGTCCAGTCAGGTCCGTAACGCGAGGTCCGGGAGCCGAATGCACGAAATCAGAAAGTCACACCAGTCCATATTAGCACTAGGGCACCAGGTGGACTTAAGCGCAATGCGCTACTCTAGGTGAGGCTTTTACACCGAGAAACAAGCAGGCAAAGGTCCTGGGTCCGACAGGCTCCGGCGGCGCGTGGGTTCTGGGTCCCGGCGGCGGGTCTCTCCTCTCGCTTTACTGTGAACAAGTTTAAGCTAAAGCCGCTAGCTGCTATTAGAAAGTGTGCCAATCAGAATAAGAGCCTTAGTATTTCACCAGAAGCACTCATTCGAGTTTAATGCTTATTTTCTTGCTCTTACTCCCTAAAACTGTTCCTCAGACGTACTTGTACGAACTCATAACCCATAACTGTAGCACACAGCTCTGTTGTTATCATCATTAGCGCTTGTAGCAGTGACATGTCGTCAGTGCAGAGTCGGGGCTGAGTGACAGAGCAGCTGAACCACAATAGGTCAATTTAACGTGATAAAAATATGTCTATGCAGATACACATTCAATTTTAAACAAAATATTAAACATATAGCCTAATACAAAATAACGACTTTATAATTTAATTTTTTTTCTTTTATCTAGGTCAAGACCAGTCGCCACTGGCCCTGTCTCTCCTTGGACCAGGGTTTTCTCCAACAGGGCCACCAATGAATAGCAGCATTGTGCCTCAATGGCACTCTTGCCTCACAGTAAGAAGGTCCCAACTTCAGTTCTTAAGCAGGACAGGGCCTTTGTGTGTTGAGAGCTCCAGTGTATGGGTGGTTTTCCCTCACACTTTGCTCAGACTGAACCCAGTCCAGCTGCATCTGCAGAGTTTGACTGGTTCTGTTGTGGTGTGACACTCACACCAGGACTGGAGTCACCGCACACGCAAGATCTCATATTCACTCCACACTTAACAATTTGTTAGGGAAAAAGGCATGCAAAAAGGACACCAGACTCCTAATGGACAGAATCCAGAGCACAGCCTCTCCTCTACTGGGTCCTCCACACTGCATGGTGTGCAGTCTGACCTCCTCTTACTTACTTTTGATCATTTGGAATTTCTGTAGCTACTCCACCAGAGCTGCACCATGTGCAGTCTGAGCCACAGATCACAAGCTCAGATTTCTGTCATCTAATCAAAAACATGTAGGCCTACATAAATCTTCCATTGAGTACATCTTCCTAGTTTTAAGATAATCAGAGGTCCCTGAAATAGGAGACCTTTCAACTTTCAAAGACCTGAGTTATTGAAGTTGCAGGTGGTGATCTAGGTGGAGAAAGGCACCTGACGTGTAAAACCAGCAGGCCACATCACAGAAACATTACGTGAGTCTTGTGAGGATGGCTCCAAGAGACGTCTGAAACATATCAGGTAAGAATTTAGTGTTTTGTGTATCTTGTTCAACCTTGTTTTGTTCCATCTCTGGAAGCCAAGATTTTTCTCTTGATGTTAAGTTCTCTTGGGTTCTCAAGCAGCCTGAAGCACATGCAGTCACAACCAGGAGTACAAGAGACAGCTGTTGTGGATGTTGCTAACACATATAGGTCAACCTCTCACAAGCTCATCAAAACACTAGAACACTGCTCTATTCTTATCTAAATCAGCAAAAGAAACGCTACCTGGGTAAATTGAAGCTCCATTTCAGGACTGCATTTTAACCACTAAAAGTCAGTGGAAACCTGAGTCTAACATCCTTTCAGAATATTTATTGCAGTTGCCCCAAGTACTTTGCATGTACAAGTGTGTTAGTCCTTTTTACATTATTGTGCATTGTTGTGGTCTGTATGATTTCAAATCCTTTTTGTCACAAATGTTCAGGGGTAGATGATATGTCACTGAAAGTTCAAACTCCCCTGTTTTTAGCCAAAAAATAGACAAAATAAAAGTTTTATTATGGATGTTTTGTTGCACTAACAAAAACCTTGAAAAACTGAGTCAGCCTAACTCATGTGGCCTGGAAGAGCCTTCACCTGCACATTACCCACTCACACTATGATAAAGTGCTTGTCTATTTCAGTGTTCAAGCAACCTGTAATGAAATATAAAAATGTGACCAATTTACCATGCAGACTAGCAGGTGGCGGACCCTCTACCAGAAATGTTGCGCAGTGCACCTTTAAAGAGGGGGTAATATACTTCTATGGAATATTAATTGTTAACACATAAAGTATTTAAATCACTGTGTTACATTTAGTTGTTTTGAAAATTCCATATTTGCCGGAAACATTGTATTAAACTGTTTAATTAGTTTCAATTAAATTTTTGACAGTGTGAGTCTGCCCTCCCTTTGCTCTCTGTGCCTAAGTCACTCCCAGGGATGTAGTGGGTGAGGTACGTGGGGGTACAGCGTCCACCCGCTTCTCCAGAAGTGAGATATAAAAAAATAACAAATAATAAAATAGCTACAACTTAAATAAACTGGAGCTATTGGTGAAAGCTAATGGTGAAAACAACCTACATAGATTTATGGTATCTGCAGGACTGTCCTATAGTGACCTGAGACATGAGGGACCAGGACTAAACCAGGACTAAACCAGGTCTAAACCAGAACTGAACCAGGAATGTTGGGACAGGTCAAGAGGTGCGCCTGCGTAGACCGTCGGGTGACCGCAGAAGAAAGAACCGGCGCAGAGCTCCGTGCCTCACGGGGCTAATTCCACTTTCTGGACACCCTGCTCCACAAGTTCAAAGGTTCTCTCTCTCGCTATGAAGTCCAAGATTAGTTCTGGTTTAGACCTGGTTTAGTCCTGGTGTAGTCCTGGTGTAGTCCTGGTTTAGTCCTGGTGTAGTCCTGGTTTAGTTCTGGTTTAGTCCTGGTGTAGTCCTGTTTTAGTCCTGGTTCAGTCCTGGTGTAGTCCTGGATTAGTCTTGGTTTAGTCCTGGTGTAGTCCTGGTTTAGTTCTGGTTTAGTCCTGGTGTTGTCCTGTTTTAGTCCTGGTTCAGTCCTGGTGTAGTCCTGGATTAGTCTTGGTTTAGTCCTGGTGTAGTCCTGGTTTAGTTCTGGTTTAGTCCTGGTGTAGTCCTGTTTAGTCCTGGTGTAGTCCTGTTTTAACTTAAATTATCATTATTATTGTTATTATTATGGTAGTTTTAAATTAAATTATCATTACTATTTTATTTTGTCTCCATCTGGTCTTAGCTATACACTTTTAATTTTTACTATAACTTTTAAGAGCTTTATGTTTATTAGTTTTGTAGTTTTTATGTTTCTGTTTAAATTGTGGTATGGGGGGGGGGGTTAATTAATGTATTAAAAATGTTTCTGTTGCATGTGAAGCACTTTGTGCTACATTTCAAATGTATGAAAAGTGCTATACAAATAAAGTTTGATTGATTGATTGATAGTCCTGTTTTAGTCCTGGTTCAGTCCTGGTGTAGTCCTGGATTAGTCTTGGTTTAGTCCTGGTGTAGTCCTGGTTTAGTTCTGGTGTTGTCCTGGTGTAGTCCTGTTTTGGTCCTGGTTTAGTCCTGGTTTAGTGTTGGTTTATTCTTGATTTTGTTCTGCTTTAGTCCTGGTTCAGTCCTGGTTTAGTCCTTGTTTGGACCTGGTTTAATCCTGTTTTAGTCTTAATTTAGTCCTGGCTTAGTCCGGGTTCTGAACCATGTTCAGTCCAGGTTTAGTCCTGTAGTCTTTGATGTATGTTCTGTTGGTGATTATAAAGGGCGTTAATGTTAACAACATGATTCTGCATCATTTTTAGTAATGAGCAAACCATCTCTATGACACCTGTGTGTATTTTGGCATGTCAAGTTGAGTATACGGCTTTTGGGGTGGAGATGACGTCATGAATCATTTACCCCCACTTAAAAAATCCTCATTACACCACTGCTCACTCCTTGTTCAGAGTGTTAACCACATGCATTCCACTAATGAAACTACTGCACATTGCATCAGGTTTGTGAAGTTGTAGTGTATTGTTTTGTATAATGGTTTTTATAGTTATGGAAAAGGTGAGGTTTACTTAGGTTTGAATAGTGCCCAGGAGAGATCGCTAGATGACTCAAACCTGCATGGATGACACTACAGACATGTTTTGATGAGGAAATAATTACAGGAAGCTGCAAAAAGTCTATTTTGCACAATACCCATCTTCAATAACATTAGCTACATTGTTCTTTCAAAGTCACCTGATTATATTTTTGCTGAAGCTTTGAAAAAACAAAATATCTTAAAATATCTTCCAGCATAACCATATGAATGTGAGAGGAGGTGGTTGGAGCAGGGCCGGGGCAGATGTGAGCGCGTCTTCTGGCTGTGAGCGCTTTTATTAGCTTCCTCTTCCGTACTGTCCCCAGCGACGGGAAGCTCTGCCAAATGAGCTCCCCTGTGAACCGCTGCGAGGCCGGGCACCGCATGCTCCAAACACGGCCTACAGGGGGCACCTAACACACATGTGCTGGATTGTGAAAAACAGCTAGCCAACATGTCCGGGCACCAATCACGCACCGATGGGAATACTTCAGTAAACAAATGTCTTCCCCAGAGAGCTGGATGTAATATCTCAATCCAAAAAAGAAAGCCATCTCAACAGTGGTCCTGTAATAATAAAACAAGGCTCTAAATCAGGACCAAAGCAGGCATAAAAATGAATACACAAAATAAAGCAAATAAATGAATGGAAAGAGGAAGGAACATAATATTAGAAGTTGAACTTTGGATTAAGTGTTTACTGATTAGGACTGGGTCTTACTAAGAACCAGTACTAATAATAAAAAGTCTACTAAGAATAGTCCAGTACTATCACTAACCAACTAAAGAGTTAGCTGGTTCTATCTAGAGATTTTTCAGTCTTGGGGCCCGACTTTTCCTGAACAAGGTAACCTGGGGCCCTATCTCATATTAAATGCATTATATTTTACTGATTGTGGGGGTGGTCCCAGCCCTATGGTTAAGAATCACTGATCTAGAGCATGGAAACCCGACCAAAGTTTGACGGGACTTGGACACATCAGTGCATTAGCTCTTTTCTGTCTACAGTAAAACCACTTGCTTTGAGGCTATTAAGTGTTCAAAAGATCAGAGCACTGCACTGGGACCAAGTCGTTTACAAGTCTCAAGTAAGTCTCAAGTCTTTAACCTTAAGTCTGAGTCAAGGCCAAAGTCAAAGAAGAGTTTCCTCACTGCAGACGCTGCAGCGATCCACCTGTCAATCTCACACTGCATCCTCCCCTCACTCGTGTGCAAGACCCCGAGATACTTGAACTCCTCCACTAGAAGCAAGGCATACTGTGGAACATTTTAGGCAAAGCAATGGCATATCCTTTGCAACAAGCAGGTGACGGGCATAATGCACCTTATATCTTACCACATGACATCACAAGGTGTAACACACTGTTTAACAAAAAACAAACTTGAAAAGTGAGTTACAACACTTTCATAACACCTGCTGAAACTGTCACAATTTCTTATTCAACACATAAAATAAAATACTGAATAATGTTATTGGGTTCTTTTTTCAGACCAAGAGTTTTTTTTCATACCTGACAGTTTCGACTGCTCGCTAGCGTCTTCCTCAGAGTCACGTGATGTTGCTGTGACGTGTCCGGTCAGCTGTTTTATACAGGTTTTGGCACTGTCTTCCTACCGGTGGAGGCAGAACGACAGCGCCATCTGCAGTCCAATTTCCTTAGGACAGTATCCCAAGTGTGTGAGAGTAGAAAAGCCCCCTCGTCCCTGTTTATAGCTCCTGGGCACGTTGGTAGTAAAAGATCTTCTCAATTATTTTTTCTCAGACCATCTATTCTTTTCTGTTGGGTAAATCCTGTTACGTATTTCAGATATGGAAGTGTCAAACTCTACTGAACAAAAGGTAAAAGGTGCAGAAGTTATTAGCTTGATAACTACCACTCCATGACAACACTAGGTGTCACAGAGCATTTTGAGCTTTGGAGATGTAGACAGACTAATAATAAAGGGTTGCTCAAGCATGTGGGAATGAAACAAAACACAACTCCAGGTCTGTTTTTGCGGTGGTAAAAACATTCTAAGATAATTTAAAGCTCACGAGAGTCAGTTTTGCATAACATAAGACCTTTAAATGTCTTCAAAGTTCCGTGGTTGGATCATAATATTTAAGTGTGAATCTCCAAGTTACCTTGAACAAAGCACAAATACTGTGTGATACACATATAGCAACACACAAATAACCTGGATAATAGTATGTTCTTCAGCCAACAAAACTCCATTCCAATAATCAACACAACTGCAAATCCAGCCCACAACTGAATGATGAAACACACATTTTTTACAAGACAAAAACTTTTTAGCTACTCTTAAAAATCACTAATATTGTGACATTCAGAGCGTTAGAATTGCAGGTTGAGTGTCGACTCTAGTGATGAGACACCGGCTCCAGAACTGATGATGATTCATAATTCCTGTGTTTATCTGGCACTTGTTAAAAGATTTCTCTCAAACAGGTCAAATGGGCTGTGTGCTACGTTTTTGGATTTGTCTTTTAAAAATGCCTCTAAAAGTTCATACATCATATACTACAAAAATATTAGAAGGGTTATTATGCAAAATCTTTTGTTTTTTACTTTCAACCATGCTTTAATATAGTTGACCCATCAAAACCATAACTGAAGAGGTTTTAGATGTCATCCATGCATGTTTCAGTAATTTACCAATCTACTAAAACAAAAGTGAAATGAATTAAACATGTTAATATGCTTTCTTACTTACTGTCTGGAGAGTCCTTGCCTCAAGTGGAAGAGTTCAAGTATCTCAGGGTCTTGTTCACAAGTGAGGGGAGGAAGGAGTGTGAGATTGACAGCTAGATCGGTGCAGCATCGGCAGTGATGCGGTCGCTGTATCGGACCATTGTGGTGAAGAAAGAGCTGAGCCAAAAGGCAAAGCTCTTGATTTGCCGGTCAATCTACGTTCCTCCCCTCACCTATGATCATGAGCTTTGGGTAATGACTGAAAGGACGAGATTGTGGATAAAAGAGGTCGAAATGAGTTTCCTCCGCAGGGTGGCTGGGCACTCCCTTAGAGATAGGGTGAGGACCTCAGTCACATGAGGAGCTCGGAGTAGAGCCGCTGTTCCTCCATGTCGAGAGGAGCCAGTTGAGGTGGCTCGGGCATCTGTTTCGGATGCCTCCTGGGCGCCTCCCTCGGGAGGTGTTCTGGGCACGTTCCATCAGAAGGAGGCCCTGGGGAAGACCCAGGACACGCTGGGGGACTACGTCTCTCAGCTGGCCTGGAAACACCTTGGGGTCCCCCCGGAGGAGCTGGAGGAACTGTCTGGGGTGAGGGAAGTCTGGGAGTCCCTGCTTAAATTGCTGCCCCTGTAGAAAATGGTTGGATGGAATACGTTTTTGGCGAATGGAGCATTTTCAAAACAATAAAAAAATACACATAACATCTAAATGTTATGTGTCATGTCAGTTTATACCCAGCAAAGTGTAATACCCCCTCTTCAAGCCATATTATAATGTTACCTCAATAAAAAACACACATTCATACACATTAGAGCAATCCTGCATGTCTGTCTCTAAAGCTCAAAATGCTGTGCTCCACCTTGTGATGTCATGTAGTGGTAGTTTTCAAGCTTTTATTTAGTATAGACTGACAAGTCCAAGGCTGAAATGATCCAAATGATTCTAGTGAAGGTTCACAGAGTTTAAAAACACAGTGGAGTACTTCCTCTATTACCTCACGACATCACAAGGTGGAACAGAGTGTTTTCTGTGTGAGAGAAGGGCTCATGTGTGAATGTGCCTTTATAATGTTACAGAATCTCTTCTCTCTCTTGCTGCAGGGTTTCAGAGGCATTCGTGAGCGGATAACGAAGGAGGAAACCTTATTAGCGGAGATACGTCTTGGACCATCTCTCTCTGCGCATGGTCTTACGAGGCACCACTCCACAGTTTTTCTTTGTTAAAACGTTGCGGCTGCATTCTGTAATTATGTTTTCGCTCTTCTGAAGGCAAAATGATCATGGGAGGGAGAGACGAAAGCAGGGGAATTTGATTTGCTGCCTATGTAATTGTTAAATAATGAAAGAAGGCATGGGACAGAGGAAAAGATTGGAAAGGGATTACATGATATGCTTGAAAATGGAACAACTTAAAGGGCTTGCCTAACCTATTTTTTTGTTTGTATTTGGGAAAAATGTGGCTTGGAGCAGTACAGACCCAAGTAGCAGTTGTGTCTCCATGGATTCTGGCTTTCATGCAGGACAGCTGACTGACTGGTGATCCGATTTTGAGATACTATTCCAGTATCAAATTTTATACAATACAACGTCATTTTGTCAAACCACTACTGGGTCTTACGCATGAAAACAGTGTGTTCCCCACAATTATCACAAAGAAACACAACACACAGCTTTATTTGAGTCGAGCGTCTTTGCTGGCCCAGTAACAAACATGCACAGCGAGTCACTCAGAACTTAAAGACAAGGGCATTGTTAGTGTTTACAAGGACAAAAAAGAGGGGCGGGGTTTAACATCAACGAAATTGGGCCCCCATCAAATGCACATCTACACAAAAACAATGTCAGTCGTCTGTGCTGTTTTGTGCTGCAAAAAGTTTCATTAACGCTATTATGGTTCTTAAGATATTAACAGTTTCATTTCCAGCCAATGGCGTTATCTAGCCCCTCAAACTGTCAAATAGCGCTCTGGAAAAACCTGTATCAGTCTTTAGTGGCTTGCTTTTCATTCATATTTTATATACAAATACAGACTTTTCCACAGCCTGAGATTATTTCTTTTCACTAGTTTTGCTAAAGCCACTGCCGTCACCTGAGGGCCATATAATTTCTGCAAAAATAATAATTTTAGAAATATACTAGCACAAATGAGCTGTGCCCACTCCAGCAGCAGAGGACGAGCAGCTGGTGGGATCTGGTGCCTGTGGCAGCAGTACCTGGAGAGATCCTGCAGCCTTCATCCTCAAAAGGAAGTGTGCAGTGGAGACCAACATGCATAAGCTGCCACCGTAACTGCAGAAAAGGCAGCAGCTCTCTCTCCCTCTGTCCCCTCCACGTGTCCCCTCCTCTGCTCCTGCTGAACCCGTGGGTGAGTTAATACGACACACAACTGTGTGTATTGTGTGTTGATTCTTTTCAAATAAATGTAGCATAAATATAATTCATAACTGAGGGGAACATTGAGTCTCACCACGTACAAGATCAGTCACAAACTTTGTCAATGACAAATGGTGTGCTTTTGTTTTAGCAGTGCCTGAGGATGAGGAGTTAGAGAGAACTCTGCTCAACATCTCTTCATCCAATGAGCATGTGGACATGTGTGAGTTGTATCTGTTACGTGTTTACTTTGTCTTTGTTGTACTTTGTGTTAGAGGTGTATTTCTTTTATTACAGCCCTGTCTGCAACAGCACCAGCTGCTGCTGATCTCTGTCAGTCCTAGAGCTCCTACATCAGCGTATCAACATTTTCAGGCATCCACACAGTGCCGGATCAGATCCATACTCAGATGAATTTGTGGGAGCTGGTGACACCAGATCTTTTCGTCTTTGGAGCCATTTTCCATCGGATTAGTGTAGACGAACATTGCATCTGCAACAAAAAACTCAAATATGTACTAGTGTGGATAGGGCCTAGTACGGATCTGATCTGGCACTGTGTGGACACCTGAAAACGTTGACACTGACGTAGGAACTCTAGTTGCTGTCCTTATTGGACCACGTCACTGTGACTTGTGCCTTCCACACTCTGAGCTGCCATACTTGTCTTAAAATCCAGTTACAATTATGTTGTTCAGTACTTACATTCAGTAACACACTTGCCATCTTCCTCGGATCGAAATCGGCTGCTGTAACTTCAGATATGGTGCTCCACTTCCTTGTTTTTACTGCCCACCTGACGTCGTGACATCATGATGCCAGCCACCATTTCTGATATGGTGATACGGTGATTTGTTTCTGTATAACCATAACCTTAGTCATGTGAGAATGGCAGCATTTGAAGCGATTACATTTTTATTGACCCTCTGAACAACAGACCCCCTGTAGTTTTTTTTCTTTTTACCTCTTGGACGCTCCAGGTTTATTTGGCTGAGGTGGTGCAAAACCATTGGTGACCTGCACTGTACAGTATGCTTGACTCTACACCAAATGCCAAACACTGGTGCGGTCCCTGAGATGCTAACTCAGGTCCAAACCATAGACAGTAGGCCCAAACCTACTATTCCAAATGCATCATGGGAGGAGAGACTAATTATTTCATTTCCTGTTTGTGGTGAGTGACGAAGACGAGGGGTGAACCTCAAACTGTGGCCAAACGTGGTGCAAGTAATGGTAGAGTGATCAAAGGAACTACAACTGACTTTATGAGCCATTTGTAGTTTCACTGTACGGTGTGGTCTGCAGGACAGCTGACTGACTGGTGATCCGATTTTGAGATACTATTCCAGTATCAAATTTTATACAATACAACGTCATTTTGTCAAACCACTACTGGGTCTGACGCATGAAAACAGTGTGTTTCCCACAATTATCACAAATAAACGGTGATAACTCACCGACTCAGACTCAGACTTAAAGGCTTCCGCTTGGGGAGATAGTGCTGGCCCATGCCGTCTGTGCACTGCAGAGGGGCTCAGTGGGAACACCACTGGGCAAGATGGTGTTTCTCTCTACAAAGAGGTCTGGCGTGCAGGAGAGCCTCAGCGTCCCCGAGCCACTTGCAGTCAAACCCGCTGTGCACAGGAGCCTTGGAGATACGTCAATCTGGCCAATTTAGGTTTGTTTGCAGGTGTAAAAGGACTGGAGCCTATATGATACAGAAGAATTATTTTATTGCCTGGTGCAGACGAAATAATCTAACTAGCTGAGTGAAAGCACCGCAAGACTAGGACCAAGACCAGGACCGAGACAAGAACCAACAACAGGACCAAGACCAGGACCAAGTTACATGAGACTGTTGTCTCCCAGAGAGAGACTGGAGTTTGGGGGCCCTGAGAGGGGAAGTTGTGTTTTACACTTGACACTCCTCTGGAGCAAATAGAAAAAACATCTGAGAGACATAAAAATGTAAGATCAGACTTTTGCCTGAACACACCACATCCAGACCCAAGGAAGAGGAGGAGCAGGAACCAATGACACATCCTCTCACTGAAGAATTCCTCACACAGTAAGATGTGATCTCAAACAGTGACGGATGGTGCGCCGCACCGGCATTTGCCTGGTCGTACAGATTGCCGGTCCAAGTCTGCTAGGTGATGATGTATATGACGTATACGCGTACGCAATCTGAGCAGATCTAAACAGAGTTTTGTGTCTTGGGCAGTGTAGACGGAAACACTGCAGCGGAGCGTATTCAACTTTTCCACTCTGTAGGGTGGTTTCAGATATTTGTGTTTTTAAGCCCCAAAAACTTGGTCACCATCTAAACAAAAGACACTTCTGATCAAATAGTTTGTTGTTTTTACCCATAAGTGCTCTCGAGTAAACAGGCCCTGAGGAAGAGCCAGGTCTGAAAACAAATTCTTGGTCTGAAAAAAGTACTCAATATCATGAATTATCGGAGGACCAAATGAGCCTCATTAGAATACTGGGGTAAAACCACAGACACTGTGTGGAGCTTTTAAACAGAAATACTGACGCGATGCCAGAGCTGTGATGAGAATGATGATCGAGGTCAGATTTCAGTTTTATTTTAATTATATGAATAATTGTCGTAAGACTGACAGAAGAGATCACTTTGTAAATAAAACCACCTCAAAATAGCAAATGGTGTGTGTGTTTCTTTTTTTACAGGGCAAATTTTACATCAAAGTCTGTGAAGAGGAAGAGCCAGAACTCACCTTAACACCAGAGGGACAGGAGCAGCACCCTGAGGAACTTGTCTGAGAACCAGGACTGAACCAGGACTAGACCGGGACTGGACCGGGACTGGGTCTGTCTCACACTGGTTCACCGCATCAGGGTGAACAATGAGCCAAACAGGAGCAAGACTGTTGAAGGAAACATCCTCAAACATCCACGGATCTCAAACCTCCTCAGGCGAGTTCACTCACTGTATTACAACATCATTTTGCATCTTAACAATTTAAATTTTATTTGCCTCCATCTGTGTAATATTGTCCTATAGAATCTGAAACCCAGCAATTACAACTATTTTATTTATCATTCTAAAATGTACCTGCTGTAGCAACTATAATTATTCAAGTTTGATTAGTCCGGTTATATTTGGTAAGGATGGGCATTAGATAAAATGTTCTTAATCAGTCGTCGGGAGAATTAACGATCGATTTTTAATTCATCATTAACGTTTTTATATTAAAATGATGATCATCATTATTATTACTATTACTAATGGACCCAGTCAAGCAGAAGTAAACAGCAAGGCCAAAAATTCAAGTTAATGCATCTGATATAAAAATGTATTCAACAGATTCAGCATATGTACTCTAGTTTATGAAATTGTTTACCTTTTTTCTGTACCATTTTTGGTTCTAAAGTTACATACGTTTTAAACAGACCATGTCACATGTACAGTTTTTAGGCCTTGAACAAAAAATATTTCCCAAATTTCAAAGACCTGCAAATCCTCTTCAGGTGAACTTTCAAACTTCATCTTTGACTAATCTACATCTCTAGGTAGTATACTTATGAAAAATAAAACTATTAGGTGTTAGTATCTGGTAAAACCTGTGTTTTACAAGTCTAAAAAAATTGTAATTTTCCTTACTTTTCTCTCTGTTACCGAAATATTTTGGGTTTTTTTAAGTTTTACATGTGTTAAACTTTGTATTTCTTCATGAAACTTTCTAAAAGCAAGAATATTGATACTACTTAGCATTTCCTGCAGCAATCTAATGAATTTCTACATTTTTTTTAATTAATTATCATATTTTTTTCCCTCCGTTACTGGTAAATGTAAAGGAGGGAAAACAGTTCATATAGTAAGTACTTTCTACTGCATTCTCCCTGAATTATTCCATACATAGTGTATTGTTTTCATAATTATGGTATTGTATTAGGTTAAGGTGGTCTCTTTTTTAGCATTATCTGTAAAAATGTACAATATTTTGAGAATAAACTCAGATATTAAAAAACATATGAGTGAAGTCTTTGAAATGAATGATTGAAATGAATAGTTTAATATCATGAATAAATTTATGTTTCAAGTTTGCAGTTTATTGTTTTGATTCATTATATTACCTTGACAGTGTTTGAATGGATATGACTAGCATTGGGAATTTACTAGTCATCTCGTAGCCATACTAACCATGTGCAGGTGTGAGGTGTTGAAGCCACTACGTCTCCCTCTTTCCTTCTTGTGGCATCTGAGACAGGGGTGGCTTCCCTGTCATCTCTGCTAAGCTCTATATCGTCATCGTCAACAAGGACTGGTCTATTGAGACTTACAGACTGTGATTTAAGAGTGTAGTTTCCAAGTATGGAGACATGTGAACTGGAACTTGAATGAACTTTATAATCACTCTTAATTAATACTTTTTGCATATATATATATATATATATATATATATATATATATATATATATATATATAATATATGGTTCTTAAGGAAAAGTTAATCATGTAAATAAATTGATGTATTTCATCATATCTTTTGTTATTCGATCTTTGAACTGTTGATGAAGGTACATGATAAAAAAAAAAAAATGTATTTAAAATGATAAAAATTTGCTTGGAAGGACTGACATATTTTATAGAAATAGTTACCTTTCATTTTGAAGTAATACTAAAGTATTCGGAAGAAAAAAGCTGACAAATGATGCAAAATCATGCACCTTGTACTTGCTTGCACAATTTTCCCTCTGTTACTTTTCCCTCCGTTACCATGGCCTTTCTTCATAAAAAATCTCATTACTCAAAAAGTAAGAGGTTTTTCAACCTAATCTTGTACCATATGGTAGAAAACTGTTAGGATTTGTGTTTTTTGTTCTCTCCCCCTCCCTTTTCTGTTTCAGAGCTTGAGTGTGGCAGGGGGCGTGGCTGGCTTTTTCCGGAGCAGACGAGACACACCTGCAATCAATCCCTTCATCTACCTCAGTATTTAGCCCTGGTCTTCTCATCACCACTTTGCCAGATAATTCCGTCCTGTTCGGTAGCGTCACCTGGCTCTTGGATTTATTCACGTATTGCTTCTTGTTCGTCCTGGATTTACCTACTCCTGTTTTCTCCCAGGTGTCTCCTGATCGTCTGCCTTTGCCTCCGGAGAAGTTGGCCAGCTCCTGCCTCCTCAGCCTGTGTTTGTACAATAAACTGCTTAAACTTGACTTTGTTCCGATTCTGCTTTTGGGTCCCTCGTCCCCCACCTTAACAGAATTATCTGGCCAAACAATGGACCCAGCAGAACCCAACGAGTTGGAGAAGATCGTTGCCACCCAAGGAAATTTACTTGGCCAGCACCACAAGTCACTACTGGATCTCAGGGAATCAAATCAAAATATCGGACTCCAAGTTTCAAACGTAACCAGGTTGGTGGAGCACCTTTCAAATCAACTCTCAGCCCAGAATCTCTCTCAACCCAGTAACCCCACTTCCATTGCTGCCTCTGCTGGTGCCTCCTCTGTACACCCTCCCCGTGAAACTCCAGTTCCTCATCCTGAGCCATACAATGGGGACCTGGGTAAAACTAAGGGTTTTCTCTTGCAGTGTAAGACTGTTTTTACTTGCCAGCCCTTGACATTTTCTACTGACTATTCCAAGGTAGCCTTTATTACGGGGTTGTTGCGTGGAAGAGCCCTTGACTGGGCCGAGGCCATGTTGGGTGGCAGGGGCGTTGAAAGTGTTAGTTATTCAGAATTTTTTGCGGACTTTAAAAGAGTTTTTGCTCACCCAGATTATGAGACGAATGCTGCTAAGGGGCTTTTAGATCTCCACCAGGGAAACAAGAGTGTGGCAGACTACTCCATTCAGTTCCGAATCTTGGCTGAGGAATCTGGGTGGAATGACGCAGCTTTAAAGGGAGTTTTCTGGTGGGGATTAACTGACACTCTAAAAGATCAACTAGCTGCCCGTGATGAAACCACCTCTTTGGAAGAGCTTATCTCTCTGGCTATCCGTTTAGACAACCGCCTCAGGGAAAGGTGCAGGGAGAGAACAGCTAGGCAAGTTTCCCCTTTTCCACACTCCGGAGGGGTGCTGGTGAGCCACACACCCACAGACCCCTCCTCCAGTCGAATTCAGCTCAAAGGTACTGTCTCCTGGCTTCAGACCTCTTTCCCTCTCCTAGCCCTGGTGGATTCCGGTGCCGATGACAATTTCATTGATTCTGCGTTTGTTTCCCTGAACAACATTCCTACAGACCCTTTACCTGAGCCCAAGAAAGTTTTTGCCCTTGATGGTAAGCTACTTGCCTCAGTAACTCATCGAACTGTGCCTGTGTCGTTACTGCTCTCTGGTAACCATTGTGAAACCATCACATTCTACATAGTCTCCTCTCCCTCCTCTCCATTAGTCTTAGGTCTCCCTTGGCTTAAACTCCACAACCCCCACATAGACTGGTCTACTCTGTCCATAGTAAACTGGAGCATTTTTTGTCACTCTAATTGTCTCCACTCTGCAGTGCCCAATACCCAGACTGTGTTAACTCCTCCCAAACCCGTCGATCTCACACTTGTCCCCGCTGAATACCATGACCTCCAGGAGGTTTTTTCCAAGGATCGAGCCTTATCACTTCCTCCTCACAGGCCATATGATTGCAGCATAGACTTAATACCTGGTGCCCCTCTTCCTACCAGCAAACTCTATAACCTCTCCAAGCCAGAAAGGGAGGCTATGGAGGAATACATTTCTAGTTCGTTAGCTGCTGGTTTAATCCGACCCTCTTCGTCTCCTGTGGGAGCGGGATTTTTCTTTGTTGATAAAAAGGATAAATCTTTAAGACCATGTATTGACTACAGGGGCCTTAACGACATAACTGTTAAAAACAAGTATCCCCTGCCTCTCATAGACTCTGCCTTCAGCTCCCTCCATGAGGCCACTATCTTCACCAAGTTGGACCTCCGTAACGCCTACCATCTTGTACGAATAAAAGAGGGAGATGAATGGAAAACTGCTTTTAATACTCCACTTGGACATTTTGAGTATTTGGTAATGCCATTTGGATTAACTAATGCCCCAGCTGTATTCCAAGCTCTCATCAATGATGTTCTGAGAGACATGTTAAATAGATTTGTGTTTGTTTACCTTGATGACATTTTAATTTTTTCTCGTTCGTACCAGGAGCATGTTCAACATGTTAAACTTGTTCTGCAGCGCCTCCTTGAGAACAGACTCTATGTTAAAGCTGAGAAGTGTGAATTTCATGTGTCCTCTGTTAGTTTCTTGGGGTTTGTTGTGGAGAAGGGGCAAATTAAGTCCGACCCAGCCAAGATCCAGGCTGTGGTTGAATGGCCCACTCCTACAAATAGAAAGCAACTTCAAAGGTTTCTGGGATTTGCTAACTTTTATAGGAGATTCATTCGTGACTATAGTAAAGTTGCCTCTCCCCTAACAAGGTTGACATCTTTGAAAGAACCATTTCTGTGGTCAGCTGAGGCAGAGACAGCCTTTGTTAGGTTAAAGAGTCTTTTTTGTTCTGCACCTGTTCTGTCCCATCCTGATCCCTCTGAACAGTTCATTGTTGAGGTGGATGCCTCGGACTCTGGCATCGGGGCAGTTCTCTCTCAACGCTCCACTTCAGACCAGAAGCTACACCCTTGCGCCTTTTACTCTCGCCGATTGACCCCCGCAGAGAGGAATTATGATGTGGGCAATCGAGAGCTGCTGGCTGTTGTAATGGCGCTGAAAGAATGGAGGCACTGGCTGGAGGGCTCTACTCAACCATTTTTGGTATGGACTGATCATAAAAACTTGTCTTACCTTCGTTCCGCCCGCAGGCTCAACTCTCGACAGGCTCGGTGGGCGCTCTTCCTGGGCCGTTTCAATTTCACCCTTACCTTCCGTCCTGGGTCCAGGAACATGAAACCTGATGCTTTGTCCCGTCAGTTCGCCTCCTCTATGGATTCTCCTGAGGAACCCATTTTGCCTGAGACCTGTATAGTTGGAGCAGCCCTCTGGGAGGTTGAGAAGGTGGTCCAGGAGGCCCAGGTGAGTGACCCCACGCCTGAGGGATGTCCTCAGGGCCGCCTATTTGTTCCTCCATCAGCTAGGTCGGTGGTGCTTCAGTGGGGTCATGCGTCCAAGATCTCCTGCCATCCTGGGTTCCACCGCACTCTGACCTTGCTCCAGCAGCGCTTCTGGTGGCCATCCATGTCGTCTGACACCAGAGACTTTGTTTCTGCCTGCTCCGTTTGTGCTCGTAGTAAGTCCTCTCACCGTGCTCCAGCTGGACTCCTCCGCCCACTTCCTATCCCCCATCGGCCTTGGTCGCACATTGCGGTGGATTTTGTTACTGGCCTCCCACCTTCAGAAGGTAATACCTGTATCCTTACGGTAGTAGACAGATTCTCCAAATCTGTTCATTTCATCCCACTCACCAAACTGCCCTCCGCTTTTGAGACTGCAAAGTTACTCATTCAACATGTGTTTAGGATACATGGAATACCTCAGGACATTGTTTCGGACAGAGGGCCACAATTTACCTCTCAGGTTTACAGAGCCTTCTGCCACTCGCTGGGAGCCTCAGCCAGCTTGTCCTCGGGGTATCATCCACAAACTAATGGCCAGACGGAGCGGGCCAATCAAGACTTGGAGTCCGCTCTTCGTTGCGTCACTGCTCGTCACCCTGCTTCCTGGTCCACCCACCTTCCTTGGATTGAATACGCCCATAACTCCTTGGTCAGCTCAGCCACTGGAATGTCTCCTTTTATGGCAGCCAATGGGTTTCAGCCTCCTCTATTCCCTACCCAGGAGAGAGATGTTGCGGTCCCTTCCATTCAGCAACACCTACGGCGAGCCCGGCGTGTCTGGCAGGAGGTCCGTGCTGCACTATGCCGTACGGCCGCACGTAACCAGAGGCTTGCTGATCGCCATCGTTCTCCTGCTCCTGACTATGTGCCTGGCCAAGAGGTTTGGCTCTCAACCCGTGACTTGCCGCTTCAGACTGAGTCCCGCAAACTGGCACCCAGGTACATCGGTCCTTTTGTCATTGAGCGCATAATCAATCCCACCGTTGTTAAACTGAAGCTGCCCCCGTCTTTGAATGTCCACCCTGCCTTTCATGTGTCTCTCCTTAAACCTGTTTCCACGAGTCCCCTGAGCCCTCCAGCCGAACCACCTCCACCCCCCCGGATTATTGACAACCATCCTGCTTTCACTGTTCGGCGTTTGCTGGATGTCCGGAGACGGGGCCGCGGTTTCCAGTACCTAGTAGACTGGGAGGGGTACGGTCCTGAGGAGCGGTCGTGGATCTCCCGCTCCCTTATTCTGGACCCCCAGCTACTTACAGACTTCTATACTCTCCATCCGGACAAGCCTGGTAGGACGCCAGGGGGCGTCCCTTGAGGGGGGGGTACTGTTAGGATTTGTGTTTTTTGTTCTCTCCCCCTCCCTTTTCTGTTTCAGAGCTTGAGTGTGGCAGGGGGCGTGGCTGGCTTTTTCCGGAGCAGACGAGACACACCTGCAATCAATCCCTTCATCTACCTCAGTATTTAGCCCTGGTCTTCTCATCACCACTTTGCCAGATAATTCCGTCCTGTTCGGTAGCGTCACCTGGCTCTTGGATTTATTCACGTATTGCTTCTTGTTCGTCCTGGATTTACCTACTCCTGTTTTCTCCCAGGTGTCTCCTGATCGTCTGCCTTTGCCTCCGGAGAAGTTGGCCAGCTCCCTGCCTCCTCAGCCTGTGTTTGTACAATAAACTGCTTAAACTTGACTTTGTTCCGATTCTGCTTTTGGGTCCCTCGTCCCCCACCTTAACAGAAAACTATATTAAACAAATATTCAAACCAGTTTGTTAAGGATATGTAAGTGAGAACCTCTAGTTATCACTGTTTGTATTTATTGCCCAAAAAGTGCTGCATATTTAATTCCCTCCGTTACCGACATGAGTTTTTAAAATTTTTTGTCAACAACTTGAAAGAATATTGCAGGTTTAACTTTACCCTGTTGGAGTGTTAACTCTTTCTTACATTCTAATACCTTACTTATTTCAATAGTCCCTGAGTTTCTGAATAAGAGCTATTTGAATGTAAAAAATCGGCCCTTGTTTCCCTTCGTTACCACTTGACCGGACCCTAATCTGCATAAATAAACTCAATTTTACAACATATAAACGACTCTAGAGCCACATCAGCCCGTTTGATGTTTTGCTTAATGCAGCTTTGACACATTTATTTAGTTTTACAGAAACTAAACTTAAAACCACATGGCTCATTTGCATAAATTATAAGAGCTGAAATAAACAGCTCTTTCCTTGTGCGCTGATGCAGTTCAGCTTCTGTCGGACTAAAGAAGAATCTGTTCTGTGCAGACGTGAGACTTGCAAGTCATAACTCGAGTCAGACTTGAGTCACTATTTTTAGGACTTGAAACTTGACTTGATAAAATGGACTGAGACTTGGAACTCTACTTGGACTTGAAGGTCACTGACTTGGGACTTGACTGGGACTTGAGGCCTGTGACTTGAGAAGACTTGATGCTTCCCATTAAAATGTATATGTTTTTTATAAAATATTTTGTGTTTATAGTTGCTAAATGCGGCACTGAATTTTACAAAAACAAACTGGAACATGTCCCTCCCACTTCTCTGTTTGGTACTTTGCGGGGAACTGAAGTACTGTAAAGTACTGTGATGTAGTATCCTCAAATGTACTACAGTAATATACAGTACAATACAGTAAAACAGGGAACTATAAAAAACATGATCCTTCCATTTCAGTGCAGACGACATCGCAAAATAACTGGATTTTAAAATCTGAATTATTTTTATTCTGGCCATAATAATTCACTAAGATCAATAAGATCTTGTCAAAACATTTTAAAAGGAAAATTTTACATTTCTACAACACTTTTATAAATACTCATATATAAAAATACCATGACTTGTTACAATATACAATTTAGTTTAAAATTCATTTTTTTGTTTTAAAGACTTGAAATGACTTGAAGCTCAAAGCAGATGACTTGGATTTGACTTGGAATTAAGGGCCAGTGACTCGAGACTCGACTTGCACTTGCCTGTATTTGACTTGGGATTTGAGACTAGAGATTTACTTGAGACTTGCAAAACAACGACTTGGTTCCACCTCTGGTTCTGCGTGTGTGTCGCATTGGAGATGGTTCATGTTTTCAGAGATCAGAAATGTGCAGGTTTAGTGCAGCTCTTTATTTAACCACACAAAACCATCGTCCTCAAAAAAGTCAGACCTCATTATCCCTTGGCACTATTTTCTCTCCGTTTTTATCACTGCGTGCTGCCGCCAGGTAACAGCCGTGCAGGATCCATCACTTTCTTCAGTTGTTTTGGCAGTGTTTACGTGCTCAGACCGCGATCTGAGAGCTAGAGCAATAAGTATATAAGCTTGTATAAGATACACAGGATTATATCTAAAAAATGGTGCGAACTCTTGATTATCCAGGCTGTAACAACAAAAATCTGGATGAATCTCCATGCACATTTCACCGTTTTCCTGTCACGGACATTGCGCTGAGGCAACTTTGGCTTCTTGCCTTAGGCTTCAATGTGGAAACCAAAGATAAAAAAGCTTTGTGTGTGCAGTGCGCAATTCAGCAAGATTATGTTCCTTCATGCCCAGGACAGAGGAAGAAATCTGCACCCCAGGTATGAACAAAGAGGTGCCGCTATGTTTACAAGAGGACAGGCTCAAGAATGAGCTACTAACTGTACTGCTGTGTGCAGTAAATCACTCAATGTCATATCACCAGTGAAGTTTCTACAAAAACAGAACTTTATAAGTCGACTGTTATTACTATTGTAAATGTCACTTACACTATTGGTAGCAGCTACATGGATGTGTGGATGATTCCATGTTTCTATTAGTAGTCCATGCTTCAGTCACAGTGTAGGCTCTATGTTAGCTGTATACATGTTTCTAAATAAAGTGGTGATGATTGTCGCTCACCTGGTCTCTCACATGTGGCTCCAGCTTCAACTTGTACCACTTCTCTGTCTCTCTTCTCTCTCTCTGCCCGTTCTCGGAGCTAGGAGGAGTTCGGGGAGGTCATGGAGGAGGACTATCGGACGGCCTCGAAGAGATTCTGGCAAACCGTCCGGCGCCTCAGAAGGGGGAAGCAGTTCTTCACCAATAATGTTTACAGTGCGGGGAGAGAGCTGTTGACCTCGACTGGGGACGTTGTCCAGTGGTGGAAGGAATACTTTGAGGATCTCCTCAATCCCACCATCACGTCTTCCGAGGAGGAAGCTGAGGCTGAGGACTCGGAGGCGGACTCATCCATCACCCTGGCTGAAGTCACTGAGGTGGTTGGAAAGCTCCTTGGTGGCAAGGCTCCAGGGTTGGATGAGATCCGTCCTGAGTACCTTATGTCTCTGGATGTTGTGGGGCTGTCTTGGCTGACACGCCTCTTCAACATCGCGTGGTGGTCGGGGACAGTACCTCTGGACTGGCAAACCGGGGTGGTGGTCCCTCTGTATAAGAAGGGGGACCGGAGGGTGTGTTCCAACTATAGGGGGATCACACTCCTCAGCCTTCCTGGTAAGGTCTATGCCAGGGTACTGGAGAGGAGAATCCGGCCAATAGTCGAACCTCGGGTTCAGGAGGAGCAGTGTGGTTTTCATCCTGGCCGTGGAACACTGGACCAGCTGTACACTCTCCATCGGGTGCTCGAGGGTTCATGGGAGTTTGCTCAACCGGTCCACATGTGCTTTGTGGATCTGGAGAAGGCATTCAACCGTGTCCCTCGTGGTGTCCTGTGGGAGGTGCTCTGGGAGTATGGGGTCTGGGGCCCTTTGCTAAGGGCTGTCCGGTCCCTGTATGACCAGAGCAGGAGCTGTGTTCGCATTGCCGGCAGTAAGTCAGACCTGTTCCCGGTGCATGTTGGACTCCACCAGGGCTGCCCTTTGTCACCGGTTCTGTTCATTGTGTTTATGGACAGAATTTCTAGGCGCAGTCAGGGGCTGGAGGGGGTCTGGTTTGGGGACCACAGGATTTCATCTCTGCTGTTTGCAGACGATTTTGTCCTGTTGGCTTCATCGAACCAGGACCTGCAATGTGCACTGTGGCTTTTTGCAGCCGATTGTGAAGTGGCTGAGATGAAGATCAGCTCTTCTAAGTCTGAGGCCATGGTTCTCGACCGGAAAAAGGTGGCTTGCCCTCTCCGGGTGGGTGGGGAGTCTTTGCCTCAAGTGGAGGAGTTCAAGTATCTCGGGGTCTTGTTCACAAGTGAGGGGAGGACGGAACATGAGATTGACAGGCGGATCGGTGCAGCTTCGGCAGTGATGCGGTCGCTGTATCGGACCATTGTGGTGAAGCGGGAGCTGAGCCGAAAGGCGAAGCTCTTGATTTACCGGTCAGTCTTCGTTCCTACTCTCACCTATGGTCATGAGCTCTGGGTAGTGACCGAAAGGACAGGATCGCTCCCTTAGAGATAGGGTGAGGAGCTCAGTCACACGGAAGGAGCTCGGAGTAGAGCCGCTGCTCCTCCACGTCAAGAGGAGCCAGTTGAGGTGGCTCGGGCATCTGTTCCAGATGCCTCCTTGGCGCCTCCCTCGGGAGGTGTTCCGGGCATGTCCCACCGGGAGGAGGCCCCGGGGAAGACCCAGGACACTCTGGAGGGACTATGTCTCTCGGCTGGCCTGGGAACGCCTCGGGGTTCCCCCGGAGGAGCTGGGGGACGTGTCTAGGGTGAGGGAAGTCTGGGAGTCCCTGCTTAGGCTGCTGCCCCCGCGACCCAGCCCCGGATAAGTGGACGAAAATGGATGGATGGATGGAATTTTACTAGTACCTATTGACTGCTTTAATAAAAGAAAAATACATGTTTAATGGTGGCTGTGGTGATTATACCCTCTTGTCATCTCAAGCAATCCAACATAGTTTCTAAAGACTGTTAGGTAGTGCTTTAAAATACAAGTCTTTTAAAGTTTAATAGCAAACAGCAGTGGCCTTTCACTTCCTGTAGTTGACTTTAAACACACTTGAATTCATACTGCAGTTTTTTTTATTCATTAAAGTTATTCTTTATTTCATGTTTTTCAGCTGCCTGTAGAACACACTGACATCTGCTGACAAGAAAACTGGCAACATCTGGCCAATGATGGAGAGGAGACAGGAGACGAGACGGAGAGCCAGGTGCCACATGTCACTGTCAAATAATTAAGACGCAGTAAATATATTTGTTGATCCTTTTTCTGTTTCAAATATTCCAGTCCATATGAAAAATTAAAAAAATGACTGAACCAAAACACAACTCTGGATATGTTTTTTGTTGATGGAACAACAATATAGCATGGTTTAAAGCTCACAAGAATCCACTAATCCATGAATACTACTAATACTACTACTAATACTACTAATACTACTACTACTACTATTACTACTACTACTACTACTGCTACTGCTACTGCTACTGCTACTACTACTACTACCACTAATAATAATAATAATGTAGCAGTGTGCGCCTGCTGCCTTCTGCCACCAGGTGGCGCCTGGGCTTATAAAAGGGGACTCCCTGTAGCATCTTGTTCTCTGATCTCGGCGCACTTCTGGGATAGGGCCCCACCTCGTTGCACACAGGTAAACAACCGCTGTTCTCTAATTACAATTTTCAAGTTTATAATTTAACATATGACTTTATTATAGTGCCACCGCTCCTAGAGTCCTGATGCACCCGATCGGAGTTGTGGCTTGTTATGTAAAGCTCCTGTGTGTGTTTGCTGTTGATCGCTACAAGTCTCACTGTTCGCCGCTGTCCAGGGTTGGGTCAGTGTTGCTGTCAGATGCCCCGGCCGCTCGGCGTCAAGCCTCGTGGATTGAGAAGCGTGTGTTTTGTGGTACATTGGTTGGTCACTATTAGGTCTATGTATGGGGCTACTACCAAGTGAAGCATAAAATATAATGCTCATTTTCAGGGTCCAGGGTGGTCTTCAGCATGTCATCTGGTGGAGCGGTGACCCTGTGAATGAGCTGCTGCTTTGTTTTACTATGTTTTATATTTTAAGGGCAAAGTCATTGTACAGCTGCTTTTGTGAAGCTTTCAATTGGCAGTTATGTCAACAGTGAATAGTCTACTCTTAAAGTTAATCTAAAAAAAGGAAACAAATGAATAATGGTAATAATAAATTATTTCATGTTTTGTAAGTCACATGTCTGTCTGTCTGTCAGTTAATGAACCTGTGAGCCTTATTTTAGTTTAGTAAATTTAGTCTTAGTTTCTGGGCTATGCCCAGTGGTGTTGTTGGCTTTATGTTAAATTGTATTACGTTGAGTTGCACCACCCTCCTTCCTATACCCCTCTGCTATAATAATAATAATAATAATAATAATAATAATAATAATGTGTACCTTACTTCAACTTATTTAAATTACAACACAGCAGAAAAGCCACACAATAAAAAAAAAACAAAAAAATGATTCTTCCAGTTCCAGAGTTCAGTTCAGCAGAGTAAACTGGGAGGGAGGGCGACTTGAGCATCGGGCGAGGGCACAAAGGGCAACCATTAGGGCAGGGGTGTCAAACTCAAATTCACAAAGGGCCAAAATTAAAAACTGTAACCAGGTCGTGGCCAATTTAAATATTTATTGAAAAATTTCAACATCATCTGCATGTTTTCTCTTCTTTCGAGATATGTAATGTTAAACATTTTCTTATCAAAATAAATGTTTAATAATAGTTTTGCTTATACACTGAATCCAGTACAAGCAATATATATATATATATATATATATATATATATATATATATATATATATATATATATATATATATATAAATAATGTCTCTGTAGTCTATCTATAGCCGGTGGGCCAGCTCTAATGCATGTTTGATATGATTGATATGTGAAAGATTTTTTATACTACTAATATATATATATATTTTATATTTTATATTCAGTGAGTAATAAACACGACACTGGTAATAATTTCTAGATCATGTTATAAACTTGGACTAATATTTCTTGGGAAACAAAGGGTTAATATAATGAAATTGAAATGGACCAATCACAATTTTTCTTCCAATGGTATCTGGGTAAGTCAGTGGCTCCCCTGCAGGCGTTGAACTAAAGAAACACCTGCAGGACCTTTGGGGGCTCTAAGGACAGCCTGTGCAATTCAAGTCAATGTGGGGATGAGTTTGAGGTTGACAGTTGTCTTAAGGGCCGTTCACACCAGAGTGTCAAAAAACGCCCTAGACGCCTCTATTTGGATGCCTTTGCATTTGAGTTTAGACACCCCCAATGTGTATCTTTGACTCCGTGGATGAACGGGAGAAAAATACTTGCATCCGTTTCCCTGGAAACAAGTGCCTGGTCCCAGTCTTTTCCCAAAACAATGGCAGACCAGACTAAGAGAGACTTTAGTGTTTTTATTACATAAAACCATCAGCGGAGGAGATTGACTCAACAACTGCAACGTATATATACGGTATACTCCGCTAATGACACTGGTCCAGTCTTGGTTTAGTCCCGGTCTAGTCCTTGTCTAGTCCTGGTCTAGTCCCGGTCTAGTCCCGGTCTAGTCCCGGTCTAGTCCCTGTATAATCCTGATTTAATCCCAGTCTAGTCCCGGTTTAGTCCTGGTTTGGTCTTGGTCTAGTCCTGGTTTAGTCCTGGTCCAGTTTTGGTGTAGCCCTCGTGATCCGCTCTGTGATTGTGGTGTATATATTTATTCTCCGCTAATGTTTGTCGTTCCGGTTCACAGGTCTTTCTCTTTCTTCCTGATAATAACGTCGCAATGTCACTGGATACTCGTCCCTGATTGGTTGAAGTTCAGCATTTTCAACTTTCTAGCGTCGACGCCTTGGATGCACGTCTAGAGCATTGACGTCAAAACCCTCAAAAAGCTGCAAAAACACAGGACGCCCTAGACGCGCGTTCACATAGACTTTGCATATAAATTCAACACATTTGGTCATATTTCATTGAATTATGGGCGGGATTGTATCACGACATTTTCCGGGCCTTTGCAAATACCCTGTGATAGCATACATATGCGAGACTGCAGCGTCAAAAAGTGCCCTGGACGTCTCTATTTGAGCGCCTTATTTGAACGCCCTTGACACGCATCATGGATATCGCAACAAAATTAGAGACAAATACTTGACGCGCGTCCAGGCCGTCAAGTGCGGTCGGTGAGTGCCTTGTTTTTCTGGTCGAGAGAGTGACTTTAGTGTATTTATTACATAAAACACATCAACTCCGAGCTCCGGTTCTTGGGTCTTTCTCTTTCTTCTTCTTCCAGATATCATGATCCTTCACTAAGACCAATTGCTGCCTATCATGATCATGATGATAGCCTGCAGTTGGTCCTAGTGAAGGTCCAGGGTCCAGGTCCACGGTTCACTATTAATGCAAATATAGTGCTGCCTAAAATAAGCTTGTATTTTTTTCCACGGGGGCTGCTGCACTTCCTGACAATTTTAAAACATCTGCCACTCAGACAGTCTCTCTCAGCAGAATATAGAGCTATTTCACTTCTGCCCATGGTCTAATTGGCAAAAAGTAAGTCTTCTCTTCACTCAGTTGTTCTTATCAAACAGCCCAGGGTCTCGCTTTAAGTTCTTCTAAAATTGGACTCATAAATGCATTAAAATCACATGATACGCAGAGAGAAGGGCGAGAGGTATTGATAATTGTTCATCCTTTAGTTCTTTTGCCATTGCCCGTTCAGCTGGGAGCCATATCACGCTTTGAATACCTGCACAATGATTTAATTAGAGCAAGGATCCAGTCAGACGCACTCGGAGGAACAGAGCTAATTAAAAAGTGGCCTTAAAAAGTTCACGCTGCCGGTTCAACACATTAAAAAAGCTAATATGCTAAAGTCTCAAGATCACCTGGCTGAGCAAATTGAAAAAAAAAAAAAAAAAAAACAGAGCAGCTTTTTTGAAGGGAGTGAAAGAAGTCGGAAGAATTGCAGTAACCTTAAACAACGCTTGCACAATCAGTGAGTATTAATTAGCTGTAATTACATAGCGTTCCTCAAAGAGCACTCGCTGTGAATCCGAACGCTACCCGCTGCAGATGTGAGGCGAGTATAATGATGGAAAATGACGAATCACAAAGCGGTAAAGTGGGACTAACCACCTGAACTGTGAACTGGAGGACTAAAGGAGGAGTGAGGGGGAGGAGGGGCAGGGTGTGGAGGACTAAAGGGGAGACTGGGGGGGTCCTAATCTGATATATTGATACTGATGTGAGTATTGGTAATAGTTTACCCGTTTTTCCCACATACTTTATTACATTTAGCAACAGCATAAAATTTTGTCGCGTTATAACAATGTTAAATTTTATGCCAACGTCACTGGTTTTGATATCAATATGATCGGTTATACTGACTCCCAAAATACTTGGTGATGATCGATACTAAGGCTACATTTACACATAGCCGGGTATGGTGAGAAACAAATATTTCCCTTTCTCCATTTTCCAAAATAATATCGTGCACACAGCATTGTTTTCAAAAAAAGTTTTTGTTTACATCAACCCAAATAAAAATGCCATAGAGCACCATCATAACTAGACAAAGCCTCTGGGCGGCACCTGGATTAGATTCAAACCTGTAGCATTTATTTCATTACAGTTGTAAGTTGATCTGTTAAAGAAGTGATAAAATTGTGTGTGCACCAGAAGAAATGTGACTGCTGCTCTGAATGGCATTGGTTGCACTTTTGGAGCGTCAGCTCTTAAACTTTCTTTATCCCACTTTACATGCAAACGCAAAACCGTAATTTTCCTAAATCTTCACTCTAGCTAGTTTTTAGAAAGATTCGAGGCAAATTTGCCATTTGTGTGTAAAAGATGGGCACACATGAAGGGAAATGTCTCTGTTTTTAAAAAAAATACCCATGTACATGTAAACGGGGCCTAAATTTCAGCTATCTGACAGCTCTAAGTTTACCTGTGGTAAGAAGTTGATACTTTTGCAATAGTAATAATAATAAATTAATGCAGATAAAGTCATAGGTAAATAAAATAAATAAGTATAGAGAACAGAGGGATAAATAAAAAATAAATATGAGGAAAAAAAACAATCTTATAATATATATACATGTATATGCCCATACATACATACATACATACATACATACATATATACATGCACACATATGTGACACATACATACATATACGTGTCATCCCCTACATATATAAACATATATAGTCCATCATATATATAATTAAATATGTATCACATTATAGATGTATATATGTATACATACATATACACACACACAGACAATAATAAATGAGTTTGTTTTAGTTTAGTCTTTCGTGGTTTTCCATATGATCAAGGAATTGTTTCTATATCTTGAAAAATTTATCTTATTCTTATGTCATGAAGTTTATCAAACAAGAGAAAACTAGATGTTCTTTTTAGCAAAATTATTAAAGGTCCCATATTACACAAAATGGTCTCTTGTGAACTTTAGGCCATCTTCTAAAGCATTACAAAAAAAAACAGACCTGGAGTTGAGTTTTGTTTCATTCACACATGTTTGAGTAACCCTTTATTATTCATTTGTACATCTCCAAAGCTTAAAATGCTCTGTTCCAATGTCAGATTAGTTTGTCTATTTGCCTTGTAAAAACACAAAGTAAATAAAGTAAAGCAGGAATAAAGCCTATATCAATAAATACATACTTTGAACATTTCCTAGAGAGAAGAACAAGAGCCACTTGTCTATAAAATCTATAAAACTGCATCAGCTCTGTATCAGTCTGTCTATACCAATCCAGCTTTGACCACTCTGTCCTCACATTTTTCTCTCCGTGCGTCTCTCACAAATCTATAACAAGGAGAAATCGACCAAGAACCTTCATCTCCAAGACAACTCCATCGCTCCCTGACGTCTGAGCCTACACCAAACGCATCTTCATCTCCACTGTGTTTCCAGGTAATTCAGCTCTGTGGAGTTAGTGTGCTTTCACCACTCGCCCTGCTCGTATAAAATTACCACAGACATTATTGTTGTGTAATTGGTTCAATTCCGTTTGGCTCTGGGCTTATGTATCCCAATGGTTTAAAAAGTTGAGGCATAAAAGGTCATAAAGGAGTCACTTGGGCTGATCTATGCAGTCATCAGAGGAACAAACTGCTCTGAAACAGCATTATGTTGGCAGGAAAAGGATTAGAGAAGATTGCAGATAATGGCGATAGGGTTATTGGAAACAGAATGAACACAGACTAGTCCTTGAATGGTTTCCAGTGTCTCGTGACTAAAAGTAAGTACAGATATTTTCTTTGACCAGTAAAAGCAAAACCACTTTTAACTACTACTTTAGGGTCAAGTTTAAATGTGAAGGGTCAGGTACCTGTTTGTCCCCATGTAGGTGTTATTACCATATTTTTCAGACTATAAAGTCAACAATCAATAATGTTGAATTCTCTTGTTTATTTTCATACATAATGTGCACCGGATTATAAGGCACATCAAGTGAAACAAACGGACGACACTTGAGACTGATCCTTAGCCCAGGGGTCCATGATCCACGGGCAGATCATGGTGTAATTTGCACGGTGTTGCCTCCCTGTCTTGGTGAATATGGATTATGAATGTGAATGTGGGTGGATAATTAAAGTTTTTTTTTTTTTATTTGCGACTGTGGCTCTGAATGCTTCATGATCATCATCATGGCAAAAGGTAAAACATTGGTTGCACTTTTGGTGCATCAGCACCTAAAACTCCATTTATCTCATTTTACACACAAACGCCAAACCCTAGTTTTCCAGAATCTTCGCTCTAGCTGGAGTTTTTAGAAAGATTTGTTTTCAGAGGCAAATTTATCATTTGTGTGTAAAATATGGGTACAAACAAAGGGAAATGTCTCCATTAAAAAAACAATATATATATATATATATATATATATATATATATATATATATATATATACCCTGTGTACGTCTAAACGGGGACTCTGTTGGACTCTGTGAGGCTCCTGACTACAGTAGCCATAATGCTCTGACAATCCATCAAGCGGTGCAGCTTCGTAGCTTACCAAAGTCGTACTAAAACATTTTGACAGATTTTTGAGCGCTGTATACCAGACACATAAAATTGGTTTGAGGTTAGCAAGCACAACCAAAATTAATACAGAAGGCGCACTGACGATTTTTGAGAAAATTAAAGGATTTTAAGTGCACCTTATAGTAATGTATAAAAATTCGGTACATTTGCCTGGAATTGTGTTATGCCATACTGTGGAACATTCCAGGGGAAACCATATTCTCTCCATGGAAACAAACAGGTGGCAGATGCCAAAACAAAATAGATAAACATATTGTTAGAAAGCTGAAAGTAAGTGAAGATTTAGTGGTTTGAAGTTTGCGCCGGCCCATATATTTAAGCAGACACAGTGAGCATTTACGATCGAATAAAGCACATTTTCATGACATCCTCCTGGCTGTCCAAGCACCATAAACAAGCAGAACCCCCAACCTGGTCCACTGTGAATTGGGAATGATGCAACAGGCAGGCAGCAGGTTGCAATAGGAGACTGTATATAAAATGGATGAAAACTCTGTGTGCTTTTACCACCACATACCCAGAAGACCAGCTCCCCAAATATAATACAGTAAAATGTGTTCTTTTCGTATGCTCAAGAAGAAAGAAAGTGTAGGGAATTCAACTGCAGTGTAGCCTACTGATTTAGCACAAAATGTCAGCGTATCATTGGGGTCCACTGATATTTCTGATGCAGATACCAAGACAGCTAAATTTAAGTTCTTAAACAAATCCTTGATGTTGTGTTTTTTTCTTTCTTACATGTTTAAAGGTACACTATGTAACGTTTCAGATGGCTCTGGAACCTGCTCATCATCATAGAGCTGTTCAGGATATCTGGTGGGCTCAGTATGGCCTCAAACGCATCTGTGTTACAAAAAGAGAAATACATTTGATGCCAAGAAAACATTAACATTTCCAAGGAGACAAGCAGGTGTCAGGTAGCCAGGCTGGTGCCACCTAGTGCCTCTGCACAATTTCATTTTGCTCAAGGTATTAGGTCAGGAATCAGAATACACTAGATGGTTCGCAAAAACCCCGAAAGTGCAAAAATGCCAACACACACTTAAATTTTCAATACTCAAATTAAATGGCAATAATACAGGCCAACATTAAATCATCCACATAGCCTGTGTATTCCCCCCCGACACACACACGTGTATGCACACACATACACATACACACACACACATACACGTATATGCACACACGTGCACACACGCACATATACGCACGCATATACACACACACACACACACACACACACACACACACACAGACACACACATAAGGTTCACACTGTCACCAACCCCTGTCATCTTTGTCCCTATTTGTATGTTATGTTCAGTCGTAATGTTTGTCTTGTATCTTGTATGTTGTTTGGTTCCTATTTGTTGTAATCTATGTAGTTTGCAAATAAAAATTATTATTAATAAAAAATAAAAATAAAAATAAAAACCCGAAAGTGCGAGTTCTGGCACCAGCCAATCAGCAAAGATCCATACATTCAGTGTTGGCAACGATTCTCGAGATCGAGGATTTAAAGCTGAAACAAAGAGAATGTTTGGTGAATTTTATCAAGGGGAAAGACGTTATTGTCCTTCTTCCTACGGGATTTGGGAAAAGCTTAATTTACCAGTTAGCCTTGTTCACGGAGCATTACATACATCACAACCAAATAGAAGCAAATGGTTAAATATAAAATTCCAATGCTGCAAGGTCAGATGAATTAGGCTAGGTCTCAGGCCCTTCACCTCAAAAGTTACAGTTGACCCTATTAACCTGCATGTGTTGCTAATCCTGACAAGATCCTATGTGCTTTTAAAGGGAAGATATTATGTAAAGTCAAGTTTTTGAATCTACCATGTTAAAAGAAGGTTCCCCATACTTATAACTTTTAATTAATTAAATTAAAATTAAATTAAAATAATCTCCAAGGATATTTTGAGATATGTATATAATGACAACATCTACAGATTACACCCTTTTGTACAGTGTTTATAATAAAGATGTAGTCTAAGCCTAAGGCTACATAGAAGTCTACAATTATCACAAGTTAATTATACACCAAGGCAAACGCTCCATAATTTATGTAGATGAAAAAAATATTTTCTAGTCGAACATGTAAGTGCTTACTCTCCACTCTCCACATTTGAGTGGTACTTCTACTGTCTAGAGTCTAGTGTCTTAATTATAACATAGTGAAATAAGGAACGCCTATAAGTGACACGAAGGTCCTACCAAGCATGAAAAAGATAAATCAAGATTAAAAAAAGAAGACATTACACAAATAGGTGTAATCAACTGCAATTAACTGGTTTCTCAAAAACCCAGTTGCTCTAATGGGTGGCAGCAAAGTCTATTCATTTGATGTCCGATAATACATCACAGCAAAGTGTGGAGAGAAAACATATACTTTTCATGTGGGAACCCTGTTAAACAGTGCTTTGTCTTCATGAACTCACTTTCACTCGCATTAGAGTGATTCATACATGCTAGAGAGGAATCCAACATTATTCTTTCATGTGAAATCAATATTGCTGTTTACAATGACTAATAACTCATGATGTGTAACATTGAATATCTGCAAAAAAACTAACAAAAAAAAACACCTTCACAAATGTTGTTTTAGTCACCTCAGTAGCCAATCAGCTAACCAGCTGAACCTCTTCACTCATAACACCAGACAGGTTGATTTCTTGCGCCCTCTACTGGCCTTTTGTACAGAAACATCAGAAGTTGCCTTGAGTTATTTTGGTACGTTCAATATTGTGCATTTGGCAGCAGCCGATTTTCTTGCTCCCTGTGGTTTACTGAGAGGTTTGGGGCCGGCCTGAAAACCTGGGGCTGTTTATAGTTGCACATAAACGCACACTCACAGAGATCACCTGGAGAGAGAGGAGGGGGGTTCCAGCCTGTGTGCACCTCGCTCACCCTTGTGCACACAACACACAAAAACTCATACTAGAGCCAAAGTACACACAAGAGGCAAGAGAGATTAAAAGTCCTATAATGTATGTGTTATTAGGTTTTGTGCGCATACTTAGGCTTTGTACTTCACATAGCAGAAGAAAGAATATATTAAAGTATTAGTATTATATTATAACATACCTGCAAATTACACCTGGAGCTCCAGTTTTGTAGGCAAAGTTGTATGGGAAAACAGGTTTAGAATGTTAAAATCTACATGTATGAGTCTGCATTGATTAAGCAGGAATGGGCCTGGATACTTGGATGCAACAGTGGCTCTAGGGCAGAGACGTCAAACCTTTTTCCTCCAGTGAGCTACTTTTACAAAACAAAAATGCCAGAGAGCTGCTCATTTTAGTGTTTGCAAGAAATTGAGTACATGTAAGAGCCAAAGCGAGCCTTCAATAGGGTACAGTCAAATGTCTGTAAAATATAACCCATTATCCATGCATTAGAGTACAAAGTCAGGGATCAAATTGACACATTTACAATAGTAATTAGTTAATTAATCACATTTTATTTATTCAGCAATACGTACAACCCATAAATCGGAAGCGTCTTGGAAGGTGGTGGAAAGCTGCTGGTATGTCCTGAGCTCCATGTTGGAGACCCTTGATCTCGTGCAACAAATTGTGTCCTTAAAGCAAGGCACTTCACCCACATTAAGTAGTGAGTGGATGCTGGTTGAAGAGGCAGATGCTGCAGTTTGGAAACCTCACTCAACCTCACTGGAAACGTCCCTATCTGTCAATCTAAGATTTTTTCTTATTTATAAGATTTTTCTCAAACTCTAATTCAAGTTAATTTTTATTTTTATACAGCATTTAAAGGGATGATTCAGAGTCATTTCAACATAGCATCCTTTGCACCATGACCTGCTGGAGAATAGGTTGGGTGTAATTGTCTAACAAACTGGCAGAAATTAGGTTAAAATCTGATGCAAATTGATGATAAAAGAAATGTGGGAACATAGGGCTATAAAAAACCCCAACAGACCTTATAAATGAGGGCTCTCTCCCAAGCTGGGGCCATAACAGTAGTCAGACAAACAATAAAGGATTACTCAGATATATGTGAATGAAACAAAACACGACTCCAGGTCTGTTTTTGGGAAGGTAACAACATTATAATGTGTCTTAAATAATCTCACAATAATCACTTTTGTGTAATACAGGACCTTTAAAAGTTGCAGTTTAGTTTGCATAGAGTAGTTTCCATCTAAAGAGTTTATTTGCAAGAACAGTACCAAGAGCTCATTTTTAAAACCTGTTTAGTTTGATCATTTCAAACCTGTATCTGAACAGAGGCACAGCTGGTCAAATCAATTGGAGCTTTTCTCATCAGTTCACACAGTTCTCAAGCTCTTTCTCAGAACACTTCACACAGCTCTCATCACAAACACGCAGTTTGGAAACCTCACTTCTGTCAGTCTGTCCCAGGGCAGCTGCAACTACAGTAGTAACTTACCACCATAAAAATAAGAGTGAAGTCAATCAGTAATAGATGAAATTGTAAAGTAATACATTGTTATTACCCAACATATCAAACTGAGTACAACTTTGCAGCTTATTGAATAGTTATAAAGGTTAAGCCAAAGATGTTCATTTTGGCTTCTTATGTGCTTTAATTTCTTGTTTTGTTTTTGTTAGTTTTTTTTAAAGACAATACAGTAAAGTGTATTTACTTTGTTGATGTTTCGGCTGCTTGCTGGAAGCCATCTTCAGAACTGTCACCGGTGATGACATCCAGAGAGCACGGTAGCCAAACCATTCACAAAAATCCACCAACAGCTTGTACACTCCAAAGATAAAATCCCACAAGAACAAAAATGCAACGCCAACAAAATCCAAGGCAAATCATGCAATAAATCTTACATTGGGGAAATGGGCCGGGCATTTCACATCTGAAAAAAGGAACACCAAGAGGAATCTGAAAAGGAAACATCAGAGAGACTCACCAGAACACAAAAAGACAAAGTAGAACAGGAAAACCTAAAATCCACCTTATCAGAGCACTGTAAAAGAAATAATCACATTCTGGATTGGGACGGGGTTCAGGTCATTGGATCGGAAAACAACAAGTTCAAACGCTGGATCAGGGAGGACAGAGAAATCAGAAAACGAGGCACGGACAGCATTAACCATGATGACGGAGCGTTCCTCTTTTCACAGACCTGGGACACCCTCCTCCAGAGAACACCGGGCGACGGGAGGTGTGGTCAGTCTGATCAACTTGCAGGTCCATCAGGCTGACCACAACTACAGGAAGTAACAACAGCTGATATACAACACGTCCAGTGGTGTAGTGGGGATTTTTTTAAGTGGGGGTACACAATTTGTGACATCATTGATGTGACACCCATCAAAATGATGCAGAATCATGTCATTAACATTAACGCCGTTCATAATCACCTACAGAACAAAAATCATAGACTACAACACATAAACCAGGACTGAACCAAGACTAAACCAGGTCTAAACCAGGACTAAACCAGGACTGAACCATGACTAAACCAGGTCTAAACCAGGACTAAACCAGGACTGAACCATGACTAAACCAGGTCTAAACCAGGACTAAACCAGGTCTAAACCAGGGCTGAACCAGGACTAAACCATGACTAAACCAGGTCCAAACCAGGACTAAACCAGGTCCAAACCAGGACTAAACCAGGTCTAAACCAGGCCTAAACCAGGGCTGAACCAGGACTAAACCAGGTCTAAACCATGACTAAACCAGGTCTAAACCAGGTCTAAACCAGGTCTAAACCAGGGCTGAACCAGGACTAAACCAGGTCTAAACCATGACTAAACCAGGTCTAAACCATGACTAAACCAGGACTAAATCAGGTCTAAACCAGGACTAAACCTGGACTTCAGAGCGAGAGAGAGAACCCTCGAGCCCATGGAGCAGGGTGTCCGCAAAGCAGCTGCACTTAGCCCAGTGAGGCATGGAGCTCTGTGCTGGTCCTTTCACTTGCTGTCACCTGACGGTCTATACGGGCGCACCTCCGGGTCCGTCCCAACACTCAGTCCTGGTTCAGTTCTGGGTTAGACCTGCTTTAGTCCTGGTTCAGTCCTGGGCCCTCATGTCTCAGGTCACTATAGGACAGTCCTGCAGATACCATAAGAGTCTATGCAGGTTGTTTTCACCAATAGCTCCTGTTTGACATTTAAGTTGTAGTTATTTTATATTTATTATTTTTTTATATCTCATGTCGGGAAAAGTAGGTGGACGGTAAACCCACGCGTACCACACCCACTACACCCCTGGACATGTCACCACCAACACTGGGGACAGCTCTGAAGATGGCTCGCAGCTTGCAGCCAAAACATGTCAAGAGGTAAATACGCTTTATTGCATTGTCTTTAAAAAACAAAAAAAAACAAGACGTTAAAGGTTAAAGGTATTCATTCCACCAGATGCACATTACAAACATAAAGTAATGCAACACGGCTATTAGGCCATGTTATTAAAAATGCCTCAGGCTGCATATTAGGTAACATGTCAGTTTTTGTGTCCCTACAAGTAAAAATAATTTCAGCTCCAGAATTTGCTCATGCTTCACCAAAATCCATTACGCCCCATTTCACCGATTCCCCCGTTTGTTGACACCAAATCTAATGGCGTAGGTGTAGCGTCTAACTGCATTGTGCTGAATCTCGTTTTGTTTATCAAAGCCATCCATTCTGGTGTCACATATGAAGACGGAGCAACGCCGGTGCATGGAAGTTTGCGCCGTAGACCCGCGGTGATCCGGATCCCGTCGTCCATCAGCCCCGGTGACGCTCCGGTACCAGGCTGAACCGGGGCATTTGTTCTCCTCCGCCAAGTGTACATTCACGTCTGACACATAAACCGGAGTGAGCGCGTCGAGTGGAGGAGATAAAGGAGGATTTCCGCTGACAGTGGGAATGGATAGGAGAGTGAAGGAGACGAGACCACCTGTGCCGTGAGCTGATAAGGCCTTTACAATGCACGCAGGCCCTGCTAACAGGGATGCTGCGTTATACTGGAGGCGAGGTTTTCATGTTTGAGCTAGATTTTTTTTTTGCTTTTGTGACCTTGATGGAGATTGGAGAAGGTCAAGGTAGCCATTTTGAGGTTAAAGGGTTGATATTTTGCTATGTTATAATGTTGTTTCCTCGTCATTAACACACCTGGAGTTGTGTTTCATTCACACAAGTTTAACACACTAAACTTGCATATTTAGGCTGTGTTTTTCTCTCAAACTGAAAACACTTTTGATGTCATGAGCTACAGGAAGTGTTCCCTGCGTTTTTAAACTCCATACACCTTCAACTAGAATCATTTAGATCAGGGTCCTGAACCCCCGGACCGTGGGTCTTTTGATATCAGGCCCTGAACCCTCGAACCCCCCCCCCCCCCCCATACACGGAGCAGACTGGACCCCCCTCCCGTATGTCACGTGGCTCATGCCTCTAAACCAAAACTAAACCAAGTCTCAACCAGGTCTAAACCAGGACTAAAACAGATCTAAACCAGGACTAAACCAGGTCTAAAAACAGGGTCTAAAACAGGATTTAGCCAGGACTTAACCATGCTGTGCGGACTGCGCCTCCTCCAATACGCCGCCCCCAACTCCCTCCGGTCTGCAAAATATTGAACATAAAACTGGTCCATGGAGCAAAAAAGGTTGGGGACCACTGCTGTAGATGATTTCAACCCTGGAACTGTCAATCTCCACTGAACTAAAGGTAAAAGGAGGAACAATTCATGACATCACAAGGTGGAACAGAGCATTTTGAGCTTTGGAGATGTCTCTCCAGGTGTCTTCGCCTCCTGCTGCCCTGCCTGCTGGCTCCACTCGCCAATCACTGCAGGACTATAAAGCAGCATTTGTGCGCCTGCTCTCTCTCTCCATGTCTTAGTCCACCCACGCCTCGTTACTTTTGTTTTTCTGCACCCACATACACCTCAACACCTACATACACCAAACGTTGACTTACTATCATTTACACACGTGCACCTACATTAGAGCCCTGCACTATTGTGGGATCTGCAGGAAAAACAGTGCGGTGCAGGACACATTTTGAAAACTCATTGTGGGCGTGGGCAGGAGCAGGACTGCACAGTGTGGGAGCGGACGGGTGGGATGATAAACTGCAGTCCTGCAAACTAAATGAGTGTAAAGTAAAATTATACAAATGATTAATGTATGACTATGATACATAATTTGTGCTGGATATTTTATTTGGCATTAACAAAAATTTTAAGCAGCCTAAACTTACGGATGTGATCAAATTTCACACACATTTTAGACAATTCCTTTCTGCTTCTCCGTGTTTGATAGAGCTTAAGAAAGTGAATGTCCAATCTTGCGGGATTTACAGGCAGGAACGGAACAAAATATTGCAGATGTGGGTGGGAGCACAGACCTCTAAGCCACAGCACACAAATCATATACACTGACAACAGTAACATAACTATTATTTATTACTTTTTCAACAAATGCCCAGAACATGGGCTTAAACATTCGTCGTTGTTGTTGTGTCCACCTTTCTTTGTTGCAGTTTCTCGAGCTGGAGCTGTAATAGTAGACAGACAAACAATAAAGGATTACCCAAACATATGTGAATGAAACAAAACACGACTCCAGGTCTGTTTTTGAGGAGGTAAGAACATCATAACGTGGCTTAAATCTCACAATAATCACTTTTGTGTAGTACAAGATGTTTAAAAGTTGCAGTTTAGTTTTCATAGAGTAGTTTCCATCTAAAGAGTTTATTTGCAAAAACAGGCAAGTGCCATTAGGCGTGCTATGTACTTTTTTTTTTTTTTTTTTTTTCAGCTTTACAGCTCATTTTTAAAACCTGTTTAGTTTGATCATTTGATTCAAACCTGTATCTGAACAGAGGCACAGCTGGTCAAGTCATTTGGAGTTTTTCTCATCAGTTCACACAGTTCTCAGGCTCTTTCTCAGAACACTTCACACAGCTCTCATCACAAACACGCATGATTGAATTCACCATGTTTTTCAGTACTACAATTATCATGTGGTAAATTATGTTGGCCTAAGCTCTGTCACTTTCAATATTCAAACATAATAGCAAAAAAAACTACTATTTTTGAGTACCAAAAATCTAACTGCAAAAGATTTCACACATGTATCAAACAGAGAGAAGGAGCTCTTCAGTGAGTACAGACAGTGTGAATATAGAGACTTCATACAGATATACACACTGTGACGTGTAAATGTCATGTTTGATTTTCAAGAGCATATCACATACGACAGTACAAAAGTAGTGTTGGTGGATTTGCTGTTCCAGCATTTTTCAATTCTCTTCTGCATCAATATTTTTGAGCAAATGCTGCGAAATCTACTTCAGGATTTTGTGTGTTTGTTTTTAGTTTTTTTTTTATCCCTCTGATCAAATCCACTTTTTTTTTGTATCAGCAGCTCTTCAAGTCAAAAGTTATTTAAAGCATTTCTTTCTTTCTTTGTTATTTATGCATGCTAGTCATTGTTAGCTTTACCGTCATAGCAAAACTCCACGTTGGTCACACAGGAGTTGTAAAAACGGCTAATAAACTCATCTTGGTGAATGATTAGGATGCTCTGAATGCACAGGGTAAGTGAGGAACAACTTTGAACCACTGCAAACTGTTTAAAATCAGCTGCAACCAGCCCAGAGGCTACAGAACTCGTCTTAAAAAAAGAACAACAGGCTCCATTATATGGCGCTATTTCAGTTTTAAGGCATCGGACAAACAGCAAACAGATGTCTACTGCCATGAATACCCAAAGTTGCTGCCAACCAAAGCTTCTAGCACCACAAACCTTTTCCACTATTTACAGACTCATTAGCAGCAGCAGACTGTCACAGAGTCATGTCCTTTAGTCTGACAAAAGCTGACCATATCGCACAAGGAGCAGGCTGTTTTTTTCAGTGCTTATAGTTTATGCAAATGAACCATGTGGTGTTAAGTTTCGTTTGTGGAAAACATAAACAAATGTGTGCAAAGCTGCATTAAACACATTATAATATCAAAGGGGCTGGTGTGGCTCTATATTATTTATACTTTATATGTTGTTAAGTTTAGTAATATAAAGATTATTTATGCAGAAGATTCAAATTAATAATCTGCCGCAGTGTAACCTGTACAGTAGTATTTGGAAACATTACCTCATACATCCTTAATGCTGGGAACCTCCCGAGCTTCCTATGCTAAAGGATGGTTATGGTTATGGGATGGTTAACAGAGTTAATGCAAAGATTGAGTTCAGTTGGTTTATTTTTGAATGTATTATTTCTTCCTTTATTTTATAGTTAAATGATTATTTTTGTATACAGGGATTTTTATTTTATTTTTTTAAATGTCGCAGAAGCACTTTGTTTCTCCATGAACTGCCTCTTTGCAGTTCAATAAAATAAAAAAAAAACACCTTGTGGAATTTGCTGTAATTAGTTTTTGCAGTAGTTTTTGGTGGATTATTTTCTTGTACATATATCGAGATATATATCATACATCGACATATATTTTTTGCTCCAAATAGGTTAAAAATTCTGATGTTAGAGAAATCTGAATTTATTCTAAATGGCAGATGACCAGTGACAATGTTTGTTTCTCATGCATCACTAAAATAAACACCTGATTGGACGGAGATGCAAAGGAGATGATGGTAAATGGTCACATTTTTATATTTTAGCTTCGTGTCGAGAGTGGGATATGAACCGCCAACCTTCAACTCAGATCACAAAATTCTATATATAGGATTTCAGTCTGAATTTACCTAGGCTGTACTATGAGAGAAGTGAATAGACATGAGATTTGTGTACCCCATTTTAGAACCTTTAATTTGACCAAGACTCTTCCTATACCCCAGCGTGTAGCCATATTTTCTTACCTTGGACTTAAAGTGGTTATTTAGTCCGCCAGTTGAAGTTATAGCTGCGCTCCATTGTAAATCTGCTTGAGCAGAAATACACCAAAAGCAGACACTTTCCCCGGCCCGGCCTGTGGAGATCAAAGTCCCACCTGTGGGCTTTGTTAGGTGTTGTATTAACTTTCAATCCCATTTTTCCCTCTTCTGATCCATCACATTCCCCTCTCTCAAAGCCCTCTCGGCGTACAACTCCAAAAATTAAAGGCAACTGGATATTGTCACACAGAATCCATCTTGATTTGCGTCAGGGCCTTGTGGATTTTTTTTCATCCTTCCTTTTTTAGCCGAGTGCAACCAAGCAACGACATCGTCCGGACTATCACTTCATTTTCAAGGTCTTCGCGGTGACACCTCCCCCCTCCCTCCTCTGCTCTGGAGCTGTCACATTTGTGGACGGCAGCGGGGTGACGGGAGCCGAGTATCCTCTTATGTTTGGAGTCTGGTGAGACATGATGTGCATCTATTCATCAGCGCGCCAAGGCCGCTTTGCTTTGTGTGAGTTTTGACGCCGCACAAAGATCTTGGAGAGATTCTTTGGATTGTTGAGGTTTATGGGAAATGTTTTGCATAGATTTTGCGTTACAGCTGTCATGTGTGGAGCTTTGAATTGTGTGAGTTTGGACTTCTTTGCGTACATCATGTATAAGTGGATCACTGAACCATAGCTGTAGTTATGCGTTATTAAAAGAACACCTACAATGCATTCTTGTGACTTGTATTATCCTTGAAAGGTGAAATAGTCATTTTAAGGAGACTTCAAACTTTAAATATTGTCTGCATATGGAAAATGAAATGAGCCTTCTAGCTGTCGGTGCTCCCTCTGCTGTCTGGAAAGAGAATGAACAATGGGAAAAATGAAGTCCTTTCCTTAGTGAATGCTATGCCGATACAGCCAATTGTTCCTTTGAGTCTGGTGATGGATTATGGGTTTTAAAGGGCCAGTCTGGAATTTTCTACATAGGACCTCATTTCCTAGTGAGCTAGAGTGTTGGAGATGTGTGGAGACACTTTTTTAAATATTCCATCCAGTCCTTGTATTTGCAGAGGTCGCTGGTGCGAGGCTAGTGCATGTCAATGGCCATAGTTATCCTGCCACTAAAAACAGTCTTACCCACTCCACAAAACACCTGAAGCAAATCTATTATTACACCAGACTGTCCATGTAAATGTCTGTGTTGATAGAATAATGTTTGAAATAAAATTAACCTTGCATCGCATGAAGTGCCGCAAGTTGAGGGACTATTTTCTCAGCAGCAGCGGAATTTTACTTTGCCGGTAAGATAGGTGCTAGGTGATATCTGCCGCTGCCGAGCTTTCTATCAGGAAGTACAACTCTGACACTGGCTAACTAGGAAATGAGGTCCTATGTCCAAAATTCTGAACTGTCTTTTTTAAAATTGCCGGAGGTTTATCTATGACACAACTGAATGGGATAGTTTTTTGGGGTTTTTTTTGCAACCATGTATGCAGGCACTAGTCCAGTGCCTCAAAGTTGGAAAAGAGCTATATAAAAATGTGACCATTTGTGACGGAGCGCCCGTGTTGCCCCGTCATCGCCCGACTGGCGTGTCTTCATCTGGCCCAAGAGCGCACACAGCGTTAACCTTATGAGGGGTTCTTTAAGTTATTTTTATTATGTTTATTTCCAAGTTGATTTGTGTTCATCAGTGCAGTTTTGCTTATGTTAATTCCTTAAAACCCCATTTTTTGTTAATTGGTTAGCCCAGGGGGAGGGGCTAAGGGACATAAAAGGAGGGAACTCCAGTCATTTGGGAGTCTGTTTTTGGCCTGACTACGTGGGTGCTGGCTTCTGTAAGTGATTATTGTAAACATTGTTGTAAATACTTCTTTTTTTTGTTGAACTCTACCACCTCATTTTTTTCACTGTAAATATTCCCCTCTGCACTTGGAGCTGTGGTGTGAATAAAAACTCACTTAAGTGAAGTTTTTCGACTGAGCCATCATTTTTTTCTACATTTATTTTGGATGAACCCGTGATACCATTTCCCATGAATGGTGTAACTGAAACCTAACATCCCCAAGCGGGCAAACCAAATATGGCTGCTTATGAAAATGTCATGGAGACAGTAGAACATTGAAAATATCTACAGAATCAATGAGTGAAGCATTAAACTCTGAGGTCTGAAGTGTGAGAAATGTTATTTCAAAGTGATGGGTGACCAGTGAGCTCCTTCATGCGTCACTGAAATAAACAAGTCTGCACAAACGTGATGGAGGGAGTGGACCAAACTGATATCCCTCTGTATGAAAAATACATTCACTCTGTATGAAAAATATCTGGATTTCCCAGGCAAGTTCTAGCCCCTCATGCACAGTAGGTTTAAAACATATGCTGTACCATTAAAGATATAGAATAACCAGATGACAGCTGGGGATTACTGTATAATGAACACATGACTACTGTATTGGTTTGAGACGACGTCAAATTCAAAAAGCACAATATGCATCCAAGCCAATCTGATTCTGATTATAACTTACATAAAAGTCACAAAAGTCAGCAGGAGTCTACCGTCAGCGCTCCACATGCAGAAACCATGCACGTCCATGCTGATGCGGGGCCCCAGAGTGCAGAGTGAAAGTGATGTACGGCCCCACTCATTGGCTTTAATAAAATGGCCGTGCTCAGGTGAAGGGGAGTTGCATTGATTACCTGGTTACCATAGAAACGCTGGCAGGTGGCATATGTATTACGGACATTACTGCACATTTATGAATTTAGGTCAGCGCCTCAGCGTGTCCCAACAGACTGCACAACCACGCAGGGCTGTATTCACTGTCTCTGCTGTGTGGGCTTGCTTCTGTTCTGGTTAGTTTATTAGGTTAGCTGGTTAGGTTTATTTGGTGTCAAGTCCCATTGTGCACTGGAGGGTGCTGAGTTCTAAGATGCTGGATATGCAGCAGTATATAAAATAAAGCTGTGTCAGTGCTTATGTTTGCAGATCCAAACAGAAAGCTTTTGAGGAGTGCACTAACAAATCAAGTGGCAAATAATTATATACAGGTCGTTGTTAGGCTATGTCAGATGTCTATATGCGTTTAATCTTTTTTTTTTTTTTTTTTTTTTTAAATCTAAATGTGCATTGTAATGTTTCTGGTGGAGCATCGACAATCTGTTTCTATGTTATTAGGTTCTTGTTTCAGACCAAGAGTTTGTTTTCATACCTGACAGTACAGTTTCAACTGCTCACTGCGCTCTTCCTCAGAGTGATCATGTGATGTTGCTGTGACATGTCCGGTCAGCTGATCTAAACATCCTATTGGAGGAGGCAGGACAACAGTGCCATCTGCAGTCCGACTTCCTCAGGACAGTATCCCAATGTTTTTGATGAGCGTTTTTGATGAGGGAACAGTATTATAACATGATTGATTAGAAATTTAGCCCTCCTTCTTCAAGTATTTTACATGCAATTCTTGACAACAAACCCTATCACAGAATTTTTTTCTGAAATACATCTAATTCAACAGCGTATCCACCCCCCTGCATGTAAGCCTGGTCTCCTACCATGGCTCATTTAACAGACGCCAGAGGCCATTCCACTATTTTTCCTTCAGGATTAATATAGTTCTATATCATCTTATCTCACTTTCTACTATATATATATATATATATATATATATATATTTATTGTCAAAACATGTCTATGAAGAAGACAGCATCATGTTGCTACGCCGATAGATGAAGGTAATTTACTCTTAATGAGTTCCACATCAAATAGTGGTTCCATGCATCGTTTGATATCTTTGAAGTTTTGTTCTTGGGAAAAGTTAATTCATAATCCTGCAAGAGAAACAGCTTTTGTTGTTTTGACGTCACGAGCTGCATAAACACAAACTGATTTACAATTTCTCCTTTTCTCATTACAATGCAGACGGCTTGAATAAACAAAATATGCAAAGTTGCAAAAATAATCTGGCGTCATTTGTCAAAAGGACACAGATAGAAATGTTGAATCTCTGAAAAGGAACAAAGTGAAGGTGCCTTTGCTGAGGAGTCAGCAGAGGTGGCAAAGTAGAGATGCGCGGATGGGCTGTTTTTTCATCCGCAACCGCGACACAAAAGTTTTGACCAATTTTCAAAACCGCATTTGCCTGCCATCCGCCCACTGATTTTAGAACAATCATATAGCAAACAAACTAAGGAGCCTCGATAAAAATGCAAAGTCTATAGCTCATTCATTCCAAAATTCGCTGAACGTGCATGTTCACACTCTTAATTGTCCGTAACAAAATGCTGCTCGTTGCTTAGGGTTTAACTCCCTGTTCGGAACCTCACCGTGAGTGCGTGGGCTCAATAAACGCCAGTTCGTTGCTCAAGAATCGTGGCTTTATTTGCTGTAATGCACTAAATAACAGGGCAATTGCTTCCTGACTCACTTCAGTCGCCTTCCGACCGTTCATTTCACACACAATAAAACATAGACACCCGTATGCTCCGTGGGCCCATTCAAAAAGTGCGTGCCTCGGGGGCACACAGTCATGCTCATGTCACACGCCACTCTAAACATTGCACATAGGAGTAAATACGCATATCTAATAACACTTAACAATATAGGCTATCCATCCATCCATCCATTTTCGTCCGCTTATCCGGGGCCGGGTCGCGGGGGCAGCAGCCTAAGCAGGGACTCCCAGACTTCCCTCACCCCAGACACGTCCTCCAGCTCCTCCAGGGGAATCCCGAGGCATTCCCAGGCCAGTCCAGAGACATAGTCCCTCCAGCGTGTCCTGGGTCTTCCCCGGGGCCTCCTCCCGGTGGGACATGCACGGAACACCTCCCAAGGGAGGCGCCCAGGAGGCATCCGGAACAGATGCCCTAGCCACCTCAACTGACTCCTCGACTCCTCCTGACATGGAGGAGCAGCGGCTCTACTCCAAGCTCCTCCCGTGTGACTGAGCTCCTCACCCTATCTCTAAGGGAGCGCCCAGCCACCCTGTGGGGGAAACTCATTTCAAGCGCTTGTATCCGCAATCTCGTCCTTTCGGTTACTACGCAGAGCTCATGACCATAGGTGAGAGTAGGAACGAAGACTGACAGGTAAATCAAGAGATACAGCGACCGCATCACTGCCGAAGCTGCACCGATCCGCCTGTCAATCTCACGTTCCGTCCTCCCCTCACTTGTGAACAAGACCCCGAGATACTTGAACTCCTCCACTTGAGGCAGGGACTCTCCACCCACCCGGAGAGGGCAAGCCACCTTTCCTGTCGAGAATCATGGCCTCGGACTTAGAAGAGCTGATCTTCATCCCAGCCACTTCACACTTGGCTGCAAACCGCCCCAGTGCACAATGCAGGTCCTGGCTTGATGAAGCCAACAGGACAACATCGTCTGCAAACAGCAGAGATGAAATACTGTGGTCCCCAAACCGGTCCCCCTCCGGCCCCTGACTGCGCCTAGAAATTCTGTCCATAAGTTGAAAGCCCCTCTAACAGAGGGCTCCGCCAGACATTCCCAGCAGACCCTCACCACATGCTTGGGCCTGCCAGGTTCTTCCTCCACCAGCGAACCCAACTCACAACCAGGTGGTGATCAGTTGACAGCTCAGCCCCTCTCTCCACTCGAGTTTCCAAGAAACACGGCCGGAGGTCAGATGACACGACTACAAAGTCGATCATCAACCTTCTGCCTAGGGTGTCCTTGTGCCACGTGCACTTATGGACGCCCTTGTGCTCGAACATGATGTCCGTTATGAACAAACTGTGACTAGCACAGAAGTCCAATAACAAAACACCACTCGGGTTCAGATCAGGGAGGCCGTTCCTCCCGATCACCCCTCTCCAAGTGTCACTGTTGTTGCCCACATGGGCGTTGAGGTCCACCAGGAGAACAATGGAGTCCCCGGTCGGTGCACTGTCTAGTACCCCTCCCAAGGACTCCAAGAAGGCCGGGTACTCTGCACTGCTGTTCGACCCGTAGGCCGACACCACAGTGAGAGACCTGTCCCCGACCTGAAGGCGCAGGGACGTGACCCTCTCGTTCACCCGAGTGAACTCCAACACACAGCGGCTGAGCTGTGGGGCAATGAGCAAGCCCACACCAGTCGTGGCCTCGTTGGTACACTTGTCATACAGGGCTTCTGAACCGTTCTTTGTCTGACCCGTCCCCCCGGACCTGTTTGCCTTGGGTGACCCTACCAGGGGCATGAAGCCCCCGACAACATAGCTCCCGGGATCATTCGGGCACTCAAACCCCTCCACCACGATAAGGTGACGGTTCAAGGAGGGGATATAGGCTATAATATATATATATTTTTAATTTGAGTAGTTAAAATGCCACCCGCCCGAATTTAATTAAAATATTATTTTTCGTCACGTCATCCACCCGACCCGCGGTGTGGCTAAACCGCAATCCGCCCATCTCTATGGCAAAGTAACCAAAGTTTGTACTCAAGTAAGAGTAATGTTCATTATAAGTATTTTTATGAATAAATTGTGTAAATCAGGGATCACCAAACTTTTTTCTCTGGGGGCCACATTATGGCTCCTGATTAGTGATGGAGCCATATGACCCTGACAATGCAGATTATATTCTTTGAAAACCACAACACTTTTTTTTTTTTTTTTTTTTTTTTTTTTTAACATATGCTTGATCTGGAGCTTGTCAGGTGACAAAAATTCAGTGGCAAATGTAAATACATCATATAATTATTTAAATATAAATACTTAATATAAATAGATTTTTTTAAATAAAAAAAGATGTAGACGTGTTATTATTTGCCAAAAAGTAATACAAATAATAGGCCATGACAACTATGACAAAAGTCCGGCAGAGGGGCTGGAGGGCTGGACAAAGGGGCGTGGCAGGCCAGAGTCGGCCTAAGTTTGATGGTAATTGGTCTCTGACAATCATCTTGACAACCTTCTTGAAAATGCAACAGTGCAAATGCAATTTAGCACCCACTGACTCCAAGAGGGGACTAGTACTCAGATACACATCTTTACTTGAGTAACTATAAATAATTCTTACTTTTCTGATTGTATATTTCTACCCTTGTTTGAGTAAAGTATTTGTAACTATACTTCTTCTTGCTTACTTATGCCTACTCTGACTGTTGACAACATGAATTATTTGATCTTTAGTGTTTCTTGCTCTGCTCCTTCAGATATGATTTGAGTTTTTCCTCTCTTTTGTTCTTTTTCATATTATAAATCAGATGTTACGTCCAGATAATTACTCTTAAAATAGGCCCCAGTGAGCTCACTGTCTCAATGTCTCAATGTTAATGCTTACTATCAAAATGTAAAATAGAAAAATGAAAAATGAAAGACTACCTGATTGCTTTTATGTAGCTTAGATGATGTAGATTACTTCAGTTTATTTGAATATTTATTATGCGTCTGATTTAGCATTAGGGTTAACGTTAGCCCTGGTGATATTTTAACTTTATTTGTAAGTATTTACTAGTAGTACTTTTGTCAGCGACCGACGACTCACCATCAAAGTCTGGTCTTTTAGTATTTATTCATTTTAGCACAACTCTGCAAAAACCTAAATGCACCTCTCTCTTCTCACACCTACAGACATACATGAATCCTTGTTCATGTTTGTAATTTTTATTTTTAAATTTGTTCTATTATCATTTTTTTCTTTTGTTTATATCATTGTTGAATAATGTTCCCTACACTCCTTGGCGTGCTCTGAGGTCTGAGGGCCACCTCCAGCTTCCATAAAAACGAGACTCAAAAGTTGGGGTGACCGTGGTCTTTTCTGTGCTTGGCCCCAAACTTTGGAATGCTCTCCACCTTCATATTAAGACCGTTTAAAAACACACTTTTACTCACCGGCTTTTAACAAGGCGTGAGAATTGTGTGGTCCTCTGACTGTCTTTTATTGATTTTATTTGCTATTTTTCTATTTGCAAATTTTATAATTTGTTTTATGTTTTTTATTAACTTGCTTATTTATTTATTTATTTTATGCTTTATTTTATTGAATCTGTTAATTTATATTGTACCTCTGTGCATCACTTTGGAAACTTGTGATAGTAAAATGTGATACACAAATAAAGTTGGATTGTCTGTTTGTGTGTGTGTATATGTTTTGTAATGCAGTGTTTCTGCAATCTGTGCTAGTGCTGCTGCTGCAGCTCAGTGAGTGAATTCTGGAGGTTCTGAGGTTTCACATGAAACATGGCCTCTCCATGTACTGAGAATGAGACAAACTTGTAATGTTCCCCTTAATTTTTCATGTGTCTGAGCAAACACACTAACTGCCTGAGCATTCCGTGGACTCCCGTGTGCAATATCCAACATGCACACTGTGGTTACACCAGTATGACACCTGAGATCATCGCAAGTTACATAGCTATTAATTAAATTACTCCAGTTATTTCCATTAGATTACTTTTAATATAGCTGTTTTTTTTTTTTTTGTTTTTTTTTGTTTTTTTTTGGCCAACTTAGAATAACAAAAAAACTGGTTCATGAGTTTTTTGTATATGTTGTTTGAGTATGAGGATCCTGCTGTGATCACATTTTATCTTGGTTTTTAATCATTAGCCTAAGTAAATAATATGTTATTTTGTGTGAGTGACAGAGCTCTGTGCTGTAACACTCTGGGGAGAGGCTTCACACTTAGAGAAAGTTCTGTCTTTTTGGCACACAAAAAAACTATGGCTTGGACAGAAACAAAGCAAACAGGAGAGGATTACATTATGGTTCTACCTGTCTCCTCTTCATATGTTCTTCCCACTGTCGTTCTGTTTATCCGTCCAGGTTAGATTTTATTTTATGCACTGAGAAGAATTTGATGTGCGCGCTGAATGTCTGGGCACCTTAGAGGGAACGTTGCTTGTACGTGCCCTCTGTATGTAGGTTTTCACTTTTATAATTTTTTTTTTTTACTGTAAAAGCACAGGCTAGGTTCAGTTCCTTTCACTTTTTTGACATTCACAAAATACACAGTACATTTTTACCAATATTTCTACCAAAAAGTGCCAAATACATTCTCTGCTCTGCTCTTTTCGTGTACAAACCCAGTGCTGCATTTCACCGTGTGGAGGAGTGCCAGGTCAAAGGGTTCACAGATACATTTAGTTGTACTGGTGAGTGGGTGGCACAAGCGTTTGGTGCTTAGTTGGAGTGTTGTCACCGCAGATGGGTCCATGAGGCTGTGTGGGCCGCCGACACAGGTTAAACCAATGTACCTGCCCGTCCCATTATGTTAGCGCGGCGATGGACTGCTGACACGCCAAGCCTTGCACCTGCCCCGTCTCATCTGCAGCCTGCCCCGGAGATCCAAGGAGCACCTCACGCCTCAGAACATACCGGGAAAAGCAATATATTTGTACGGTTTTGAAGCTTCACCTGATAAGATTGCATGTTGCTGGAGTGTTCCAATTTAGGATTTCTTCAAGGCAATTTTGAGTCTTGTTAGTTTCTGCTCTACCTTTGGTTTGCGTAGGCACGGTTATTTAAATAGAAAGCGTAGTACATATATAGTGACATTTTGGAGCTTTTGACTATGTTCTAATGGTTTTCCTTCATCATTAGCTTACTCAGAGATGTGTTTCATTAAAATCTCTAAAACACTTGCCCCTCCCTGAGTGTGCCTGTGACATACATTATATAAAACACATTATATCTATGTATTTTCCTGTATTCTTGTGCATTCAAGTGGTAAATTAACTAGTACTTCAAAGAGCAAATATGTTTTTTACTGTATTTTTTTTACTATAAGTAGCTCCGGAGTATAAGTCGTATGAACCCAAAAAAATCCATAATGAAGAAAAAAAAAATACATGTAAGTCGCACTTTTGAGGGGAAATTTATTTTATGAAATCAGAGACCAGGAACTGACATTACACCTTGAGTCAAGTTACAGTAACAACAATAGAACAGATAACAACAGACTGTTAACGTCACATATGAACAGTTCTTCAGATAACTACAGCATAAACAACAGAACAGAACAAGTTTACCAAACTCTCCATCTCACTCCAAATCACTAAATCCATTCAATTCTTGATCCTCGGTGTCACTTCTGAGTATCTCTCCAACCTCTGGAGGTAAACAGAGCGCCACTTCCTCTTCTGTGTGGCTGTCGTCAGACTCAGCATCAATTCCAGTTAGAATTATTCCGGCCTTTCTGAATCCTGACAGGATGGTTTCGATTGTCACTGAAGTTCAGGCTTTGTCGATCCATCCAATCACTTCCAGGAAAGTTGCACTGCGGACCCGCCCGGTTGCCATGAAGCTATGTTCTTCATCCCCTCTTTCCGCCAGTTCATCACAAGTTTCTTGCTCACACCAAACTTTATTTCTGCTGCTCGATTACCATTTTCGGCTGCATATTTCACTACTTGCAGCAGGACAGCGGCTTTTTCTGCAGGAGACATGTGCAGTAGAGCCAAGTGACAGTGGTACAGGAGTAATAGCAGAGCAGCAGATACTGACACACAAGACTAGAGCGCCCTCTCATGGCTGTCAGTGTGAAAATGTTTATATATATAAGTCGCAACCGGAGTATAAGTCGCAGGACCACCCAAACCATGAAAAAAAGTGCGACTTATAGTCCAACTGTATATGGATTTTACTTGAGTAAAACAGCTTGATTGATAAGTGATAATAGTAGAAGTTCAGTAGAGAATCACACTAGAGTCACACTAAAGCAGGAGTCTCCAACCTTTTTCCTCCAGTGAGCTATTTTTACTAAATCAAAATGCGACAGAGCTACTACTTTTAGCAATCACAAGACATTGAATAACTAGAAGAGCCACAGCGAGACTTAGGTTAGGCACAGTTAGATACCTATAAAACATAAACCATTAACCATTTATTAGTGCACAAAGTTAGGCATCAAAATGATACATGTACAGTGGTAATAGGCATTTAATCAATAAACTTATTCAGCACAATGCGTATAATTCAGAAATCCCTTGGTGAGCTGCAGGTTGGAGACCCCTGCAGAGTCTAGAGAAGAGCACAGTCTGTTTTAAGAATGAGCTGGGTGTAGGCTTAGTTGTATTTCCAGTAGTAGAACAGTTTTATCACACCAGGCAGCTTTATCTTACTTACAGGCCTATAAATAAAGAGAATACACTAGCCTAATGTTTTACTGCTTCCCAAACACTACTACTATTATTAATAAGTGTAACCTGTAACTCTGTGTACAATAGCATTATTCTTATGCATTTGAATCACTACTTTTAAGGATACTTTAAAATATTACCCATTTCCAGTGCCTTAATCTACATGCAGAGGACACATGCAAGTTTTTCTCTTTCTCAGTTTATGGACAGGCCATGTCTCATGTAAAAGCTCAGAACCTCCAGAATTCACTCCCTGAGCAGCAGAGGCTGCACTAGCACTGGTTCATGATCAGGTGCTTGGGTTTAGGTAGTGACCATTCAGATCAGAGAGAGGCATTTTAGGTTTAAACCAACTGGATTTCAGTATTAAAACTGGTATCCAAATGAAAGACTCATGTGAGGCTTTTTTTAAATTTCTGATTGAATAACCATGTAATTTAAAGTTAATATTATGAAATAAATACATAATTTGGAACTTTTTATAACCATTTGTACTCATGAAAAGCTTTTCAAATGATACATGCAGGCATTCTGGACAAGTAATGCTCGTTTTGATCAGGGGGAAAAAAAAAATCTAAATCAAAGTTATTTTTTTCTAAATATTGAATATATACTACAAACTTTTAACCCCATAATTAAAATAGGCTAAAACGTTACAAGAGAAAATAATATAAAAGATGCACAAATGGATTGAATTATGATTTTTGGCCTTGTCAGAAAGAGACACTTTGAACATTCCTGGTCCTGTTCACAACATTAATGAAAAATTTGCCAAAAACACAATTTGTTCCTGCTCCTCTTTCTTCTCAGTCTGTCATTCTGAGTCATTCTCTCGCAGTTATTAATGTCACATTAAAATACACAACCTGGTCTCCTCCTAAAATAATTAAAGTGCAAATTCTGTTATTTTTTGTTATAGCACAACTCCAGACGCATTTATTCTGCGACAAACATAATCACAGTCGATGTGAGAAAATGGGATTTGTAGCAGAACACATCACTGTTTAATTTGTTCACAGGTTGTATTTGGACTTTTTCCATAGCTACAACGTAAAGGTACAGTATGTAACCTTCTGGAGGTGGCACGTCATATTCTATGGATTCTATGGAAATAGTTAAAATTATACGTTGGGACATTCTATATGGACATAGGTGTGTTTTAGTGACTGGATGAGCAGTAGTCGGTGGAGAGGAAGAGTAGAGGGGAGAGTACACATCCCAGAGTCCTGCACTCGGTTAGCAGGCACCTGTAAATAGTTCCTGAAACGGGCGGGTAGTGATTACACAAGGGCGGGTCAGGTGAATCAAATGAATGACGAATGGGAGAAAAAACTTGGTGCATGTCCAGGATGTCCATTACCCTAGAAATAAGTGCCATTTCCTGGTCTTTTCCTGGAACGATGGACCAGGCTGAGAGAGTGACTTTAGTGTATTTATTACATAAAACATTCAGCAGACGCAATGGGCGGCTGCACTCCTAGTTTAGACCTGGTTGAGTCTATTTATTTTATTGAGAGACAGGAACAGTGCACAATTTTTACATTCAACTTAACAGGAGACCTTCCTGGTCTTCCTGGAGACCTAGGTAATATGTTTTGGGTTGATGGGGAAAACTAGAGTGCCCGGAGGAAACCCATCTAGGCACAGGGAGAAACGTTCAAACTCAACACAGAAGGGCCCAGGCGATCCAGGGATTGAACCCAGAACCTTCTTGCTGTGAGGCATGAGTGCTAGCTACTCAACCACCGTGCCGCCAGTCCTGGTTTAGTCCTGGTTTAAACCTGGTCCAGTACTGGTGTAGTCCTGGCAATCTATTGGGCTGTCTGACTAATGGGCTGATACTGATTTATCAGGGGTATGGGCAGGTAACGGGTAAAATGTTAACGGGTCTGAGCAGGTGCAGATTTAATATTGATGTAATCACAGGTTAATGGGTGGGTGTGGTGCAGTACTGCGTGGGTGCGGGTGTGTGCGGGCCACCAAAAATGGACCAATGAAGGACTCTGACATGGCCCTGTAGAAATTCTGTGTAGATAGTCCCAGTGTCTGAGACATTCTTCTCCAGCTGCACTCGCTGACTCCAGTCTACTAGTAAGTCTGTGCTCCCCCTACAGGTGGAGTCGGGCAGAGCAGAGAGAGCTTGTCCTGGAGCAGAGCAGTGTGGTGCTGAATGCCAGGCTGAAGTCCACAAATGAACAACAAAGCGTAGGTTCCTGGGGAGTTCGTGTGCTGCAGGATGAAGAGGAGGGCCAGGTTGATGCTGTCGTCTACAGACCTGTTGGCTCTTTGGTTCTGGCTCGAGACACAAAGGAGCGTGTGGTGACCACATTGATTTTGCCAGGCAACAGGAGAGAGACAGTGATACAGATAGTGGTGCATTTCCTGATGCAAGCTATTGATGTTGTATTTATATGCAGTAGCACCATAGACTGTGTATATAAATGTGCCTAGCTTCTGAATCCGAGTATCATTTGTTCATTCGTTTTTCAAAATAAAACCAAAAATAAGAAGAAAAAACTTTTTTTTTTTTCTTCAACTTCAATTTTGTCTCCAAAACCAAAATGAAAAAAACGGATGATTTTTTTTTTTTTCAGTTTTCAATTTTGTCTTTTATTTTGTCTATATGAAAAAAATGTATTCAAGCAAAGTATTAAAGGAATAATCCAGAATTTTGAACATAGAACCTCAATTCCAAGTGAGACAGAGTGTTGGAGACATTTAGAGACACTTAAAAAAAAAAAAAATTCCATCAGGTCCTTGTATTTGCAGAGGCCGCTGGTGCTAGGCTAGTGCATGTCAATGGTCATAGTTATCCTGCCACTAAAAACAGTCTTACCCACTCCACAAAACACCCGAAGCAAATCTATTATTACACCAGACTGTCGATGTGAATGTCTGTATTGATAGAATAATTTTAGAAGTAAAACCAACCTTGCATTTGAAGGATTTATGTCTGAGCAGCAGCAGTGAGTTGTACTTCCTGTTAGAAAGCTCAGCAGTGGTGACTGAAATACAGTTATTACATCAGCAGTCTGGTGTAATAACTGTTTTACTTCAGGTGTTTTGTGGAGTGGTAAGAAGTGTCTGTCTGCTGTCCTCTGCTCTGTCATTTCTCACAGACAAAAGGCTTCGGTCTGTGATACAGGACACTACAAACACTACAGACTTTAGCCTTTATCAGGACGTCTGAACACATGCTGTAATTATTCTGTATTTATTATGAGATACTGCTGCTCAGGGTCAGACTATTCCCATGTCACAGTTACGTGAGTCTGAGTTGGCGACGCTATAAACTTTTTCAGCTGGGATTATGAACGTATCTACGCTAATATGAGATCAATTTTCATCAAATAGAAAGTGGTGTCGAGTTTGAGACATGAAGAACTGCATCATCCAACTTCTCCACAGGAGATAATACACCTTCGTAACAATACGCTTAATAAATGTAGGTGCATGTTCTGATCAAAGGAGCGGTCTGGAGAAGCGCCGGTGATTGTGCCCATGGAAGTATAACACCTTATTGTACATCCATGATTGTATCTGACCAGATGAGCAAAGATTCTTGCACCAAAAATAAAATAAGTTTTCCACTCAAAACTGTCAATTGATGAAGTCAAAATCCTGAACATTTTGGCAAGATTTAGAAATTCCTCCTGGACGTTTTTTTTACCTCCGCCAAGGAGGTTATGTTTTTGCCGGCGTTTGTCTGTTGTTTGTTTGTTTGTTTGTTTGTTTGTTAGCAACATAACTCAAAAAGTTATAGACCGATTTTGATGAAATTTTCAGGATTTGTTGGAAATGTGAAAAGGAAGAATTTCATTTTGGGGGTGATCCGGAAGAAATCCTGGATTCTGGATCACTTTGAAATTTTAGTTAACATTGTGGTAAATGGGGCCAAAAATTTAGTTTCTCAATATCTCGGTTAATTATTGACCAAACCCCATAAAATTTGACTCAGGGATGGACAATCGGATCCTCTTTCATATTCCAAAATTGAAAGATACGAGACAAATATTTAATAATTATATTTAATTAATAATTTAATTTGTGGAAAACACAATTAATATGAGAGTCCTTGAATGTCTTTTCCAAAACACCGGTTATAGAATAATTCCATAAAGTCTGGACTAGTATAATGACAAATTGTGGAACATTCTAGGCAAAGCAATGCAATCATAGACTGTATATATAAATGGACATAGGTAACATGCTAGCCAGTGTGATCCAAATTGGAAGTGAGCATGGGTGCGTTTCCGGCTCTAGTTTGTCATAAATCAATCTATAAACATTATTAACTCATTAGGTGCCTCGTTTCGCGGAGATCATTCCAGCTAGTTTAGCAACAGGTTTGAGTGATGATGGGTGACACTCACACTCCCTTAGTCCACTTCTTTGTGCTATGTGACAAACATTAACACTAAAAAAAAACCAAAAAAAAAACACTGTGTATCTTTGTCTTTTCATCTTAAATAGATTGTTAAGACATGATTACCTGCAGAGTTCCCACTTTTTTTTCACTGACAACATTTCAAAACTTTTCCATGACTTTTTCATGATCTAAAGTGAATTTTCCATGACTTTATGACACTCCACATGTGCCGAACTGATCAGATTTTTAGGGCTAAATATGAAATGTTAACCCTTTCCACTCACCTTAGTGTTTGGTATTCTAGTTTTTTTAGGGGTATCAAATTATCACGTTAATTGCGATTAATTAATTACACTCATTTAGCGCGTTAATCTCATTTTTAATCTCTAACTTCTAATTCTCTGTCCAAACTTGGGGGCAGTCCAATCACAGCTGCTAATTTGTAGCAGATATTTCTCAAATCTGGAAGACGTCTCCTTTGAAAATTCTTGCATCATTTAGAACCAAATATTTAACTTTCCTTGGGATAAATAAGAGTTTGTTGCTTTGATTGTTGATTCTGCAGATACAAGCACTGTATCTCAGTCCTCTGTTTTATTTTTTTCCCTTTTTTACTCTTAAGCCTCCATGTTTGTTTTGACACGGACAGAGCATACATCTCTCTGATTGGTTACTCTACCTCTCAGTCATGCCCTGGAATCGTGGACACAGGATACACCTCCAGACCCACTCGTCTTTGTAAAGATTTGTCAAAGTGTGTGGTTCTAGCTGGCCGGGTAAAAGAAATATGAGTCTGGGCTTGGCAGGCAAAACTCCGCACTGTAGCTGAATACATCTCCCAAAATGTTAATCAGTATTGTAGAGAATTGTAGTATCCCTCATATCACCTCCCTCTTATTCATCAAAGCACAAAGACAACAAAACAAAACACGAATCCTACTCTGTCTCCCACATTGTACATTCATTTGCACTCTACGTTTGACATGCACGGCGCAGCGTCTTGTGCCAGAGTATTTCTTCTTCCGATAGAATGGTTTCCGCACAGACAATAGGCGTCTTTGTTTGGTGTCGTGTGAGAGGAAACCTGAAGAGCCTCGCGGAGAGAGAAGGCGCTCTTGTGTACCCAGATCAGAGCTGCGTTTTCGGCTGTGTGCCAGGACAGCTGCACCCCCGCTCTGGAAGCCTGAGCTGGAGCCGTGGGGGCCTCTGATGCATGGATGTACCGGGGCCAGTGGAGAGGTGAGGCTGGAAGGTACGCAGATGGTCATGGAGAGGACACGGTGGGAGATTCAACGGCCTGCATCAGCCTGGTAAGCAAGGACAGACAGCTATTTCAGGTGAAGCTATTTCAACTGCTGCAAAGGTGCACTGAGTAACTTTTCTGATGGAGAGTCTGTCACCAGCTTCTCTCTATGGAGATTGCCTGGAATGTTCCACAGTATGGCATTACAGGTAATTTTCTCTACAGACAGCAGGTGACGCCATAGGGCTAAGTTACATGACAGATCTGTGGAGAAGCGAGCCCACTCATTTTAAGAATCCAAGTTTTTAAGTCCATAAAATGCAAGGTGGATAGTCGTGCCGAACCGTTTTGGTACGTGATGTTCGGTTCAGTGCAGGGCTGTGTACGACTGCATTTGCGCAATTTATGTGTGTTTACATTCCGCTACTACGTGTGCAGCTACAAGGAAGACGCAGCTCTTTAATATTCATGAGGGAATGCGCCCATGATTGGGGTGTCAGTGTTTCCCACAGTGCTTTATACTTTACATTAGTTAGGACGGTCACCTTGACTACGTCTTCAAACTACATGAATCCTCAAAAAACTACGGTCATCATGCTGCGGTCCTTACTTTTGTCTTGCAATGGCACAGAATCCCCCCGTCCCCAGATCTGCACTTACTGCAGACAATGTGGACAAGTTTTTTTAGTTTTTTTTTCTGGCCTGGGCTTTGTGGATGGATTTGTTGGTCCGTTTGTCTGCGGGTTCGTTGGTGGGTTCATTGGAGGATTTGATGGTAAGCTCGTCAGTGGGTTTGTCGGCGAGTTTGTCCATGGGTTTCTCGGCAGGTTTGTGGTTGGGATGTGGGTAGATTTGTCGGTGGGCTGGTCAGCAGGTTCGTTGGTGGGTTTGTGGGTGGGCTCGTTGGTGGGTTTGTTGGCGATATTGTCTGCGGGTTTGTTGGTGGGTTTGTGGGTAGATTTGTCGGTGGGTTTGTCAGCAGGTTCATTGGTGGGTTTGTGAGTGGGTTTGTGGGTGGCGTACACAGTACAGACACACATGGCTTAGATTTAATGTCTCCTACATCACAAACTGTGTAAAGTCAGTGTAAAGGAATTTGCTCCATACTCTGTAAATATAAGTGTCTTGCCAACAAGAGCATGTGCTGTCCTTGCTGGGATAGAACGGCAGCTAAAACCAAGCTCACTCCTTTACAGACGCTGTACCTGATTTTTACTTTGATCTCAAAGAACATGAAAAACAGAACTAATTTTAAACTGTTTGCAGTAGTCAAAAGTTATTCCTGACTTCAGTCTCACACTTTCCCAGCATCCTAATTATGTTCAGAAATTAATTTATAAGCGCCTTTCACAACTTTTATTGGCCAGAGTGGAGTACACTATATAATTAGATGCAGACAGCACACAGTGGGCAAATTTCAACCCTAAAAAACAACTTTTACATTATGTCTGTATTGGGGCTGAACAAATACAGTGGTACTTCATTATTGGATGGCAGTAGCTCGGTTGGTAGAGCGTTTGTCCACTGATCCGGTTCAAATACTGCTCTCGACATAAAACATCATCGGTTGAGTGGTCAGATCCACTGACCCACAGGTTGGCGGTGCGATTTTAGCTCCCACAGAAGAATGGTGTTGTTGTGGCCTTGGGTAACACACTAAACCCACCTCGCCCCTAGTGTCTGCATAGACTAGTGTATGAATGTGTTTAAATTCTGACAGGTCTTTTAAAGCTGAGCTGTGGTCTCATTGCCGAAAACCAGGCTTGCAATATGGCCAACATGACTCAAAGACAGTTCTCTGGGGGAAACCCTGGCTCCTTTTTGTTTTATATTTGCCAAAATGATGTGTTTATATGTGATTATACTGCCAGTGTATTCCCAGAAGGGAGCGACAGGGGGAGCTCTATTGCTGAGCTCTACTTCGTTCTTAATGTTTTAGAAGTAATGACAGTGAGAGTGGCTGCTAAGAGGTTCATTTGGTCTTCCAAGATTATCAAATAAATATTTTTTTTAAACAGACTGGTTTTGTCATACTTGTTTCAGATGCCTCCTCCATCCTTCTTGGGAAAGGTCACGCTATGTTACCATGTTCTGTTTTATCGGCTGATTTATACAGATCCCAAACATGTCAAGGTCTGAGAAAACATTGCAGTGGTCTGTTTAAAGGTCCTATATTAGCACTTGTGAGCTTTAAGCCATGTTAGAATTTTGTTATCTCCTCAAAAACATACCTGGAGTTGTGTTTTGTTTCATTCACACAAGTTTGAGTAACCCTTTATGATTAGTCTGTCTACATCGTACGTTAACAGCTTTTGTTTAGTAGATTTCGGCAATTCCATGGCTGAAATGATCCAAATTATTCTAGTGAACCTGCATGGAGTTTAAAAACACAGTGGGGCACTTCCTGTATTATCACATAACATCACAAGGGCAAGTGTTTTCTGTCCGAGAAGAACTCCTGTAGCTTAAATATATAGGACTGGTGTGTTAAAACATGTGTGACTGAAACAAAACAACTCCAGGTATGTTTTTGATCAGGAAACAATATTATAGCATAGATCAGAATATAGTGCAATATATGCCCTTTAAAAGCAAGGCAGTAGTGTCTGTTTGCGACAGGGGAGAGGCATTTAAATAAAATGACATCTTTTATCTAAGAGCCGTACTTACTCATTTGCCTAAAGTGCCGAATTAGTGTACAACAAAGTAAGTGGCCGCCCACTGAGAAATTACTCTGATATTAAACTGTATATTTTCAAATAACTCGTTTGCAAACAACTTTATGACTCTGCACAATATCCCTCGGGAATGACTCACTGCTCAACAATAGTGTACGATAACTCAGTAAAGCAAAAGCATAAATCTGACTTATTCAAAACTGCATTCTCAAAACTCCCATGTTGACCTGAGCAGTTTGGGTTCAGTGTAAAATAATGAACTTTATATTGTCGAGTAAGGAAGCGTCTGCTCATTCAAATCCATTCTATCTGTTCCACTGTGTACTTCTTAAATGTCTAAGATTAGACAAAAGCCCCGTGGGTGAAGCATGACTTATTCATGAGGACAAGAACTGCACTTGGCACCTAGTATTCAAATGAAGCGAGCAGAGGATGAATATAAATGTACAAGGGAGCGCAGGCCTCTGTTGAGCACTCAACGTGAGGCACCAGCTAAAGCCTTATTTACTCAAACAAATGGATCAACACTAATAAACAAAAACAAACAGATAGGCACGCAGCTCAGCCTAATTCAAGTAGTAGCTGTGTTTTTTTATTAAAGGTCCTATATTACGCAAAATTGACTCATGTGACCTTTTAGTCATGCTATAATGTTATTGCCTCATCAAAAACATACCCAGAGTTGTGTTTGTTTTTTCATTCATTTGAGCAACACTTTATAATTAGCCTGTTTACATCTCCGAAGCTCTAAATGCTCTGTTCCACCTTGTGATGTCATGTAGTACTAATTTTCAAGTTGACAGCTACCATCAATTCCGGACTATAAGCCGCTATTTTTTTTCTCACACTTTGATCCCTGTGGCTAATAAAACAATGTGGTTAATGGACGGATTCTTTGGTTGGCACAATGTCCGTTCATATATATACGGTCTGTGGTTTGGCAACACAGCAGCACAGCCTGAGTGCAGAAAACACAGCTGTCTGTGCTACACTAGCTAGCAATGCTATCAACGCACTGACAACATTGATAAACAGTTTATCACCGTGTGATAAAATAAGTTATGATGCTAAATTAACATTAGTGAGGGGGATAAGTCTTACCCGTGTGCGTAAATGACGAGAAGAAATGTCTCAAACTTCAGTAGCCGGACGTCCACTCAGACCTGACTGATAGAACTCGCCCTTCAATGAGTCTGAAATCTGCTGAAATCCTCCAAGACAATGACATGATACAGACAGAACAGCGGCTCTCGCAGTAATCATGCGCCACAGAACACGAGGAGAGATGGAGGTGATGCGCCGAGGAAGTTTTGAACAGTTATTTTGCGCTTCATACACACACCCTCCTCATGGAAAACACATGAAGAAATGCAGATGAAGCAGCTTTTAAGTTAATGGCGATTGATGTGGCTGTGGAAGAAGGAAACAGAACTGCTGCACATGGGCTTGGCATCAGTGAGGCAGCTTGACGAACTGACTCAATGCAAAAGGAGAACAAGAGGCGATAAAAGCAGACAGCCAGAACTTGAAAACGTTCCTGAAGACGTGGACACCTGCGGCTTATATTCAGGTACAGAAAATATGGTACCTTTTATGTTAAGTTCAGTAGAAAAAGGCAATTCCAAGGGCTGAAATTATCCAAATAATTAAAGGTGTATGAGGTTTAAAAGCACAGTGATGCACACCCTGTATTACCACATGACATCACAAGGTGGAACGGACCGTTTTCAGTTTGTGTGCTAAATGTGTCAGTGAAACAAAACACAAATCCAGCTGTTTGTAATGCAGAAACAACATTATAACAGATCAGAGAACACTGTAAAATGGGCCCTTAAAACTAAAACACCTCCTATGCAGGGAAATGTCCAGTTATATTTCATATTGCACAGAACAGCAGTGAGAGATTGGCAAAACCAAATCTATTTCAAATTATATTTCATAAACATACAACAGTTTCCAAAATGCTGCACACTTGTTCACATAGATAAATAAATAAATAAATACATTGTATAATGAATAAATAAAAAAATCTAACAAATTATTTGTGTTGTGTGATTTTGCGTGATAAACTGCTGATCTCAATGGCAAAAAGTTGTACCAACTACAAAGCTGTTTAAAAGCCTCCTGGAGATTTGGAGCTCACGTTTAAGAGCAGGGACAGTTAAAGGGACAGGGTTTGGAATTTTGGACATAGGGCCTCATTTCCTATTGAGTGTTGGAGACGTATGGAGATACTTTTTTTAAAAATATTCCATTCAGTCCTTGTATTTACAGAAGTCGCTGATGCTAGTACATGTTAATGGCCATAGTTATCCTGCCACTAAAAACAGTCTTACTCACTTCACAAAGCACCTGAAGCAAATCTATTATTACACCAGACTGTTGATGTGAATGTCTGTGTTGATAGAATAATTTTAGAAGTAAAACCAACCTTGCATTTGAAGGATTTATGTCTGAGCAGCAGCAGTGAGTTGTACTTCCTAATAGAAAGCCTGGCAGCGGCGGACTGATATCACCTAGCACCTATCTTACTGGCAAAGTAAAATTCCGCTGCTCCTGAGAAAATAGTCCCTCAACATGCAACAATTCATGCGATGCAAGCCTTGAGGCGACTAATTAAGAAAGCATTAGGGAAGTGAGGAACAAAAATGACAATAGTCATTCAAAGTCATATAAAACTTTACATTTCTTATACAAGTATGGTTGCAATAACTCAAGGTATGTGGGTTAAGTCCTTGTGCTTTGATAACACATGTAATCCTACACAATACCCTTTACATTTCTCATATATTGTGAATAAAGGTCTTGGCATTTCTGTGGTTGCTGAGAAAGTTCCGTGGGCTTCTCTTGCACCACTATTTCCTCTTGCCCTTGATCCACTTGGATATTTGTTGAGCTCTGGAGTCAAAGCCAGTGAGATGCAGTGGAGCCTCATGTTCTGTGTAACTCCTGCCTTATACATCAATGCATCCCGTTCTTGGATTCCAAACTTCTTTCAGACGTTACAAGTACAAGCCCGCACTGCGCCGGAGAACTCTTATTTCACTTTTGAAGCAGTAAAGGACTTGTTAGAGATCAACGGTGACTCGGGGTATGTGTCATATGCGTTGGTAGTACTAGTGTTCGAGTAAGTATAGAAAATCAGATACTAATCAAGTTAATATGACTTGAATTACGAAAGTTTTATCATGACTTGTATAAATTTCTCTTGACGAGTAAAATGATCAACCAGTGGAACAAGATTTTTTTGTACTTAAAACATGAGAGTACATCTTGCTACGCTTAAGATAAAAAAAACAACTCTTTACACTTAAAATAAGAAATGCAATCTGTTTGATGTTGTTTGAATTAAGAAAACACACTTATTCCATTAGTTGATCATTTTAGCCTACTTGTCAAGTTGAATCTACTGAAATAAAGGAAAATGTTCTTAATTTAAGTCATTTTAACTTACCTTGATATTGCTTTTTGCTGTGGACCTCCTCAAAAATAGTTGTTTTTGTTTCATTCACACATATTTGAGCTCAAAATGCTCTGTTCTCTCTTGGGATGTCATGAAGTGGTAGGTTTTAAGTTAACATTTTACCTTTAAAGGGACAAAGGACCTCATGTCCCAGTGAGCCAGAGTGTTGTAGACGTGTGTAGAAACTTTTTAAAATATTCCACCTGAAGCAAATCTATTATTACACAAGACTGTCGAAGAAAACATTTGTGTTGATAGAATAATTTTAGAAATAAAACTAACCTTGCATCGCATGACTCGTCACATGTTGAGGGACTATTTTCTCAGCAGCAGTGGAATTTTACTTTGCTGATAAGATAGGTGCTAGGCGATATCAGTCCACCGCTGCCAAGATTTCTATCAGGAAGTACAACTCACTGATGGTGCTTAGACATAAATCCTTCAAGCACAAGGTCCATTTCACTTCTAAAATTATTCTATCAGCACAGACATTTATATTGACAGTCTGCCTTAACAATTAATTTGCTTCGGGTGTGGCAGGCTAACTGTGGCCATTGACATGCACTAGCCTATCACCAGCGACCTCTGCAAATACAAATACGTATAAAAAAGTGTCTCCACACATCTCCATCACTCTGGCTTACTAGGAAATGAGGTCCTATGTCCAAAACTCTGGACTGTCCCTTTAATTCATGAACAACATGAAATAAAATATAAAGTATATGGTAGCTTGAACAATAATTCCTGGTGTCAATATTTATCAAGGGGATTTTTAGTTTATTTATTTAATTTTATTTTTTTATAGAGGGATTATCAGACTACGTCACTTGGCACTCTACTGCACATCTGTTGTCCTGTCTGGTATCATGTCAGTGTCTTGTAGGATTTCATCAGTATTTCAGATTCTCCCGCGGTTGGCGCTAGTTGTATCGATCAGATATAAGTGGATGTCGGGCTACTGAACTTTGAGACATTTTTTCTCGTCATTTACACACTCACCTGCATTAGCATCATATATTGGGCATATATTGCACACACAGCAATAAACTGTTTTAGTCCTGACAAAATCGCTAGTTAACATTGCAACTTCATGTTAACCGCATAGACAGCAGCACTTTCTGTATATTTATCTACTACTACTACTACTACTACTAATATATACTACTAAAAACTCACCTATTCAAGCTGGCATTCCCTCCATGATTTCCCCGTTTTCTACAGTGACACTTCCTATTTGTTTGTGAAGCATTTTTGAGTGTCCAAAAAAGCGCTATATAAGTCAGATGTATTATTATTATTATATAGATGATTAGATTTAATTTATTTAGATTTCTGCTATTTATTTATCGCAGTTTGTGTTTTCTAACCATATTGTAAATTGCACTATATATATATATTTTTTTTCTTTTCTTTTTAAGCAGGTAATCTAAAATTCTAAATACTAAAATTTCACACACGACACAAATTAACCTTTCCTGAATAGTTTAAGAATGATCATGAACTGTATCAGAATAAGTATACAAGCACATAGACTAGTAGATGCCCATGGACCAATGAGGGATTACACGGATATAAGAGCACATGGAAATATAAAACAAAATAATATGATTTAATGTTGAAAATCACATTCTACTGTCTAAAAAAGAGTTTTTTAAACATTAGTCATCATGGCATCTGAATTAGTATTCCTTAGCATCAAAATCAGGGCTGAAATTTTATATAATTTTATATCAAAACTAACCCTGGCATAGTCTGGAATCATTGTGTATCTTTCTATTTCACTTTTGATGCAATAATGGACTTGTTTGAGATCAACTGTGTATGAGAGTATATTTCGTATGCATCCATGGCCCCGAGGCAGCGTTCGATCATATAAAGAATGCCATAAGTTCTTGTTTGAGCTAATGGGGTGATTTGTGAGTATTATGGAGATTTGTTGCAGGTGAGACAGACCCAGCGGCTTGTGTGACTAACTTAATTCAAGTTCTTAAAACAATAAATCATGCATTGTTACTACACACTGTGACTTGCCTCAGAACAAATATGTTGTATAAGCAGCTCTTGAGGTCAAAATAAGTCAATTTTGTGCTGTCTGCATCTAATTCTAAAGCGTTTTATTGTTGATAATCTGGAAGTGTGCGTTATCATACTAGTTGTTGTTAGCTTTACCTTCGTGATAAAACGCTTTGGTCTCTTGAGAATTGTAAAAAGTGCTTATAAACTCATCCTGGTGAATAATTAGGACACTCAGAATGCATAAGGTAAGTGAGGAATAACGTTGGATCACTGCAAACTGCTTAAATTGAAGTAGCGTATTTTTCAGACTATAAATCACAGTTTTTTTTTTATGGTTTGGCTGTTTCCTGCGACTTATACTCCAATGCAACTTACAGTGTATATTAAAATTTTCACACTGACAGCCTCGGCTTGTGTTTCAGTAACTGCTGCTTCTGTTATTCCTGTACCACTGTCACTTGGCTCTACTGCCTATGTCTCCTGCAGAAAGAGCCTCTGTCGTGTCTGTATCGTGTCAGTTGTTCGCACCATTACTTCTGTAACAAACTTATAAAACAAATGAGAAGACTGAACACAAATGCCCTCAAAAAGAAAATCATATTTTGCAGATTACAAACTGCAAGTAGCAAAATATGCAGCTGAAAAAGGTAATCGAGAAGCAGAAAGAAAGGTTGAAGTGAGCGAGAAACTTGTGACATTGGGAGGGTGTGACCTGCAACTTTCCTGGAAAACATTGGATGGATCAACAAAGCCTGGACTTCAGTGACAACCAAACCATCCTGTCGGGATTCAGAAAGGCTGGAATAATTCTAACTGGAACTGATGCCGAGTCTGATGACACCTACACAGAAGAGGAAGTGGCGTGTTTACCTCCAGAGGTCCAAAAGTTGCTCAGAAGTGACACCGAGGATGAAGAATTGAATGGATTTAGTGATTTGCATTGAGATGGAGAGTAAACTTGTTCTGTTCTGTTGTTTGTGCTATAGTTATCTGAAGAACTGTTCATATGTGACGTTAACAGTCTGTTGTTGTTACTATAACTTGCCTTTCAAGATGGAATGTCAGTTCCTGGTCTTTGATTTTATAAAATAAATTTTCCCCAAAAAAGTGCGACTAATATATGTTTTTTCTTCATTATGCATTTTTTGACTCGTGCGACTTATACTCTGGAGAGACTTATAGTCCAAAAAATATGTTAGTTCTATTTTTCATATTTTAAAGACAGAAATCTGGTACAGTGCCTTTAAAGCTGCAATGTGCAACTTTCTGGTGGAGGATCTGCTACCTACCTTGTCTCTATGGAGATGTTATTTTTTTGCCTAGAATGCACCATGGTATTTCATTAATTAATCATTGCATTTATATAGCGCCTTTCAAGATACCACACAATTCACTCAACACTCAGTGGTGGTAAGCAACTATTGTACCAAAAGAAACAGACAATGCACACCAGGTGATCATATAAATCACAGACATGGTGCTGCACGATATAATTCCTCATTATTTCTTTTCCAGTGTGAGGGTGCTTAAAACTGTTGCAGCGATACGTATCGCTGCAACCCTGCAACACTGTCCCTGTGGGTAAAACAAGCAGGGCTTTAAAAACACGTATTCCAGAACACGTCTCGACCCATGGGACTTTTTCTGCTGAAGTTCCAGTGAGTGACCACTACGTCAACTGGAGGCAGCTACAAGCTAGCAATACTGTATCCAGTTATTTTAATAGATCCATGGTGTATGGGCACCTGGGCTGGCAACCATTTTGTGTGCTGTGGTCCAAAGCAAGAAAAATATCTGATGAAGGCTTTTTGCCAAAATGTTATTTTGTTACTAAAAAAGCTTTTGGACATCAGCCAACCAAGTGTGCTATGCATTTTTTCACCCTAGTCAAGCAACTACTGTAGCCACAGCTGCCCCGAGGCAGAGTGACGTAAGCAAGGCTGCCAATCTGCGCCATCAGCCCCTCCGACCACCACCATCACACACACACCACTTTCATACTAGGCAGTGTGGGTGAAGTGTCTTGCCTAAGGGCACAATGATATTTTTTGTTTTCGCCCATCCAAGTACTAACCAGACCTGGCCCTGCTGAGCTTCTGAGATCTGACGGGATCAGGCTTTGACAAGCTGGTATGGCCACATAAAACATATACATGAATGACATTAAACATACCCATTTAGCATTTATCCATTACAGGTGTTTCTGTTGCTCAAAAATACAATAATTCCTTCTGTGAACAGGTCGACTCTCCACAGATCTGAACTTTAATGTAGCATAGTGCTGTAACTTGCTTGTCTCCCTTGTAGGTTTAAATAGGTTTAATCTATACTGTGGAACATTCTAGATGAAGCAATAACATTTCCATGGGGACAAAACAGCTGACAGCCCCTCCACTAGAAATGTTACACAGTGCATCTTTATCTATCAAATAGGGGTAATACATTGTTAGGGCACACTTATAATAACTGGTGCTAATGTGCACATATGTGAGTGGTGATTAGATTGAATTAGATGATAATCAGTATTATTCAGCCCTTATTATTGTATTACACTGCATAACCTTATTGTGCTGCTAATTAGACATTTACTAACACTTTTCTATGAATAAACCCCTCATTAGTCTGATGTGGACATATTTGTATAGGAATAGGCATTGATAAGTAAAAGCTACATTTCTTGTGGCACTAACTTTTACAAGTCTTAAGCCTATTAGAATCATACAGCAGAATAAGACTGTGCAGAATAAGACATTAATGAGGGAAGAAGAAATACTAATTAACACCAAATAAACCACGTGTATGCGAATTAACAGTTAGTTAGTTGTGAATACGTGTAACTGAAAATAGAGTGTTATCAACTTTTTTTTTTTTTTTTTAAACCACTCTGACTGATCCTGGCACAGTCTGGAAAAAGTCCCAGGATCTGCATCTTCCTTTATTCTTTCTACTTTATAACTTTTATTTCTTCTATCTGTGTTTTCCAGTTGTGTAGTGGGGGTACGTGATTCGTGATGAATCAGGAGGACTAAAACAGGACTGAACCAGGACTAAACCATGTCTTAACCAGGACTTAACCAGGCCTAAACCAGAACTAATCTTGGACTTTAGAGCGAGAGAGACAACCCTGAGTCTGTGGAGCAGGGTGTCCACAAAGCACAATTGAGCGACAGCTGCGCTTAGCCCCCAGCTCTGCACCGGTCACCGGTCTATGCAGGTGCATGCCTGGGCCGGTACCGACACAGTCCTAGTTCATTTCTGGTTTAGTCCTGATTTAGTCCTGATTTAGACCTGGGTCAGTCCTGGTCCCCTCCTGTCTCAGGTCTGCAGGTTGTTTTCACCAATTTAAATATGGTAACGTTATTAAGCCATGTTCAGACCGAATGCATGTGGCACAGATAAATGATGTCAAACACCCCTAGTTTGCCACTTTACTGTTTTTCAGTCATTTGCTTCATTTGTGCATCCAGATCGCTCAAGTTTGGGAATTTGGTCACGATAGTGAGAGCTGCTTGTGACATCGACGTGTCCTCTGATACCCATGCGGTACACTTTTACGACGTTTAAAGTTCACACTGGAAATCACATAAAGTCGCATTTAATTGAAAATGTGAACGACCTTGCAAAAAAATCAGATTTCACAAAAAAAAAAATCTGAATTGAGCATTAAGCCCTGCAGTCTGAACGTAGCCCATGGTCTTCCTCAGAGTGGTCACGTGATGTTGCTGTGACGTGTCCACTCAACTGATTTATACAGGTCTTGGCGCTGTCTTCCTACCAGTATAAATCAGCTGACCGGACACATCACAGCAGCATCACGTGACTCTGAGGAAGACCACTAGTGAGCAGTCGAAACTGTCAGGCATGAAAAACTCTTGGTCTGAAAAAAGAACCTAATAACATAGTTTTGTATCATGTTTTTGTATATTTATGGGGAATTGTGCTGTGGGAGCATGGGTGTGAGCGGAGCACTGGACAAATCTTACAGGTAACCATAAGAAGGGTTTGAATAGGGTCTGGGAGAGGTCGCAAAATTACTCAAACATGCATGGATCTAAAATGCATCTAAAACAGGGGTCGGCAAACTTTTTGGCTCAGGGGCAACATAGGGTTTTAAAATCTGACTGAAGAGCTGGACAGGAGACAAGAAATGAGGTGTTAAAAGCCTGGTTCCATTACACTCACACTTGCGCTTATGTAGAGTGTATCAGGGTCAGAGTGTTGGAATCAGTGCAGCCTTATGTCTTGAACACTTCTACCTCACTCATGGTCCAAATACGCTGCCCAAAAATGACTCCTGTCACTTTCCCATAAAGCATTGCGGCCAACATAATACACCATCTACTAGTGCGCCATCTACTGGGAAATGCCGGGAATGCAGGAAAAATAAAACATCAACAAGGTTTATTATTGTAATTTATTCGAGCTCGGCGGGCCGGATTAAAAGGTTTAAAGGGCCGCATATAACCCTAACCCTAACCCTAACCCTAACCCTAACCCTAACCCTTTTTTTGACAAGGAAACAATGTTATAACATGGCCTAAAGCTCAAAGAAATCTATTTTGCATAATACCTCCTCTTTAAAGTTACTTGGATGTATAGCTTCTCTTCTCACAACCCCAATGAATTATCTGTGTTTACAAAATGCGCCGCAACTGAGTGAAATAGCTGCAACATTTCATCAGACCCTGCTCTTCACAAACTGGTTACATAAAATGGAATTGCAATAACCTATTCACTTGATTATGCACAACAGCATGTAGAGACAGACGCTGGGTAACAAATGATTTGCCCGACCAACTGCTAAGAATAAACCCCACCATAATTTCCTATAGCGCATATTCCTGGTGTTTTTTTGCTAAGTGCTAGTCATTATTTGTCGGACATAGAGAGGTCAGCTTGTCAGCCCAGGAAAACATAGCTCATTATGGGGAAAGTGTCTGGGAAAAGCAGGTATTGTTTTGCACATAAGGACACTTTAGCATCCCGTTATAATGACCAAGCCCGGGCAGATTGTGAATCATTCTTGTTAGTGTTGTCTTGGGACCTGTAATGACTTTGATAATAAGTTTCAGAATGCCATCGGTCCGGTGTTGGCGCGTGTTCATTTGTGATTAGACGCCTGTCCCGCTGTTATGGGCCAAGTGTTTTTTTTGTTTTTTTTTTCCCGTAATGAAATGCCGAAGCTTTGGCAGCAGGCAGATGTTGTGGGGTGGCTGCTGTGGCGGGAGCAGCGCTGGTGTTTTCGTGTAGTTGTAAGTGTTATGACAGGTTAGATTATTAATTTAGCTAAAACACAATCAACGTCATTATTTTAAGAAGACATGTTGTGCTTTTGTCTGCCGTCGCTCCCGTAAATCAGTATGTTGTAATCTGGATGCTTTAAATCGCAATATTTATCTGAAATGACTTAATAAAAGAAACAAGTGCCCTGACTTCATTAGAAAACTGTGGTGTCCAAAGGGAACTGACGTTGCAGTAAACGGCATCACAGCAAAGCAGCTATTTTCACCTACGATGGATAGCTACAGTAGCCTCAGTAGCTATCAGCCGGTTTCACTTCGTGGAAACCGTCTGTCCTCACAGCATTAGGATTCATTCACTCTACAGTAGGTGGGTACTTTTTTAAAATTTAACCAATTGCTGCTCTTTGTTCGTAACATGTAATGCTCCGCTAATGGAGCAAACTGGTATATTAAGCTTTTCCTAAATCCCGTAGTAAGAGGAGCAACAACATCTTTCCCTTCAATAAAATTCACCAAACATTCTCTTTGTTCCGGCTTTAAATCCTTAATCTCGGGAATCATTGCCAACACAGAATATATGGCTCTTCACTGATTGGCTGTTGCCCGGATTCGCACTTCCAGGGTTCTTGCAAACCATCTTGTGTATTCCGATTCCTGACCTGCTTGCTGGAGAGAAATGAAATTGAGCTGGCTATAGCTACAGATCATACCCACAAGTAGTGTTTTTTCTTTTTCATTTGTATCAATATGACAAATGCTGAATCTTAAGTGTCATCGGTTAAGAAAATAAAACTGGATTGATAATTGTCTTTGCAATTTAGATAGAATTGTCCATGTTGATGATATAGGGAGGCATAAATATGAAGTGCATTAATAAATACACACACTTTATTTTGGGGTGAGTGAGTCCTCCATTTCTCGAATGCAGCTCGTCCAAAATGCGGCTGCACGTCTTTTAACTGGAACTTGAAAACATGAGCACATCACGCCTATTTTACAGTATCTCACAAAAGTGAGTACACCCCTGACATTTCTGCAAATATTTAATTATATATTTTCATGCGACAACACTGAAGACATGACACTTTGATACAATGTGAAGTAGTCTGTTTACAGCTTGTATAACAGCGTAAATTTACTGTCCCCTCAAAATAACTTCAGGTGACACACAGTCATTAATGTCTAAACGGATGGCAACAAAAGTAAGTACACCCCTAACTGAAAATGCCCAAATTGGGCAAAGTGTCATTATTTTGTGTGGCCACCATTATTTTCCAGCACTGCTTTAGCCCTATGGGCATGGAGTTCACCAGAGCTTCACAAGTTTCCACTAAAATCCTCTTCCACTCCTCCATGACGACATCACAGAGCTGGTGGATGTTAGAAACCTTGCTCTCCTCTACCCTCCATTTGAGGATGCCCCACAGATGCTCAATAAGTTTAGGTCTGATGACATGCATGGCCACTGCATCACCTTTACCCTCAGCTTCTTTAGCAAGGCACTGGTCGTCTTGGAGGTGTGTTTTGGGCCATTATCATGTTGGAATACTACCCTGTGGCCAGGTTTCCAAAGGGAGGGGATCATGCTCTGCTTCAGTATGTCACAGTACATGTTGGCATTCATGGTTGCCTCAATAAACTGTAGCTCCCCAGTGTTGGCAACACTCATGCAGCCCCAGACCATGACATTCTCACCACTAAGCTTGACTGTAGGCAAGACACACTTGTCTTTGTACTCCTCACCTGGTTGTCACCACACACACTTGACACCATCTGAACCAAATAGTTTTATCTTGGTCTCATCAGACCACAGGACATGCTTCCTGTAATCCATGTCCTTAGTCTAATTGTCTTTAGCAAACATTTTTGTGTGCTTTTTTGTGCATCATCTTTATAAGAGGCTTCCTTCTGAGACAACAGCCATGCAGACCAATTTGACACAGTGTGTGGTGTATTGTCTGAGCACTGACACACTGACCCCCACCCCTTCAACCTCTGCAGCAATGCTGGCAGCACTCATACATCTATTTACCATAGACAGCATATGGATATGATGCTGAGCACGTACACTGAACTTCTTTGGTTGACCATGGTGAGGCCTTCTTCTGAGTGGAACCTGTCCTGTTAAATCGCTGTATGGTCTTGGCCATCGTGCTGCAGCTCAGTTTAAGCATGTTGGCGATCTTCTTATAGCCTAGATCATCTTTATGTAGAGCAACAATTCTTTTTTCAGATCCTCAGAGAGTTCCTTGCCATGAGGTGCCATGTTGAACTTCCAGCTACCAGTATGTGAGAGTGCGAGAATGATAACATTAAATTTAACATACCTTCTCAACTTACACACCTGAGACCTTCTAACACTAACAAGTCACATAACACTGGGGAGGGAAAATGGCTAATTGGGCCCAATTTGGGCATTTTCACTTAGGGGTGTACTCACTTTTATTACCATCAGTTTAGACATGAATGGCTGTGTGTTGAGTTATTTTGAGGGGAGAGTACATTTATACAAGCTGTACACAGACTTCTTCACTATTATTATTATTATTATTATTATTATTATTATTATTATTATTAGTTCTTTTTAGGCCCGAGCGCCAGAGGCTGACGAAGGGCTTAGTAGTATTGCAAAGTGATGGTCCTAGTGGCCAGAAAATGAAATGGAGCGACATGACTCGCCCATAGTGACCAGCGACCCTTGCCATGATGTAGCAAAAAAAGCATAACATTGTTTTCGTATCAGAAAATTATTCTTTCTGTCTTATTTTTTTTCCTAACCAATTCACTCATTTTTCACCCACTGAACCATGATGAAAAATCCTGAAATTCTGCCAACTGTTAAAACTTGCACTTTTCTAACTTCTGGCTATTTTCATTTTCCAGAACTAAATAAAATGGTTCGTCAGCGCCCCCAAACGACTCAAAAATGCATCAGGGAATAGGAATGAGGGCAAAAAAATTTCCACGTACACTCATGAAATTTGACACAGAAGTCAATCATGACAAGACAAGGAATAAATATTATTGTGCCAACACCGTGCGCTCCACCAGGGGGCAACAATAATGGTTTCAACTTTGCTAAGCTTTAACAAACTCCACCAAGGGCGTTCACTTGAACAAGCTCAAATTTGGTCTACATTATCTCAAGAGGCGGACCATCAAAACATGTTTAAACACGTCTTACGGTCTCTGAGCAGTGAAGTGAGAAAAAATGCACACAATTTTGGAAATTTTTGAATATTTACAAAATGCTCCATTTGCTCAAACTCTGATTTCAATGAAATTTGAAACAATTGTTAAATCCTCTGCCCTAAAGCTACTGCATCTGAAAAAATATTAATTTGGCACATTAGCGCCCCCTGTAGATTGAAACTAAATTTAATATGCAAGATTTTATTTATTTTTTTAATTTCTGAAATTTTGCACAAAATTAAGGTTTGGCGTCCTGATCCAAAAAGTCAATGACACCCATGCCATATTTTTTACGACATTGCCATAACGATGACATAAATTCTCCATGTTATTCCAATGGTAAACTCGCCCAGTTGCACAAACCTTGGCCGAATTTTAATTGTGGGTTCACACCCTGACCCTGAACAGACTGATGTAAGAAAAATGGGTGCAATAGCGCCCCTTAGAAAATTTATATGGAAAAATATGTTGTCAATTTGTCATAGATATACAAAATTTGGTACCCACATTAAAAAACTCAGGTTAGGCTTAAACATAGGTTATTAGGGTTATTTCAGGGTGTTCAGGGTGGTGTTTGCGGGGCGTGGCATTTGCGGGGCGCGGCGTAGGCACATGCAAGGGCCAATCATGCTTGCAGCTATATTTATTAGATTCTGTTTGTATATGTTGTTTAACTGTTTTTATTAGATTCTGTTTTTAGTCATATGTTGTTTTTTTTGATGTTCTGTAGCACTTTGGTCAACCTGTGTTGTTTTTAAAGTGTGTTATCAATAAAGTTGTAGTTGTAGATGCAGTAAACGTGTTCTGTTGTACAACTCACCAGTACGTCCTGTATATTTGTATTTTCCATTTCAATTTTTCTCCATAAATGAAAACTTACCAAACCTAAAACCATAAGAAAACTTTGCTGTATTCTCTTTAAACAAATCAGTACCTTTTTACATTTATAGTGACTGTTTCAGCCCACATGGTTCAAATGGAGAGGACAGAGCAGAGGAGACTGCAGGCTTTTGTTCAGCACAAGTGCCATGACGTTAATAGTAATAATATAAGGAGGAATTAAAGGAGTTCATGTGACCAGTTATTTAGAGTGCACTCACAGGAAATGAGTTTTCTCAGAAATAAGATGAGGACAGGATTGAATAGTTATATATATATATATATATATATATATATATATATATATATATATATATATATATATATATATATATATATATATATATAATCCATTAGCAATACAAAAGCTTATTAAAGAGAACATTTTATGTAAAATACAGAATCAGAAAATGGTTCGCTCAATAAATATGTATCTACAGTAGAGTTGTATTTTGCTTTATTCTTGTTTGATGAATCTTGTGCATCTTGTGTTCCTTAATTAGCAACCTTTTTTCTCATGGTAACTCCTGTAGACGTCCTTTACAAAACCATTATTTTAAAGGATTTGTACAGGATATTTTCATGTAAAGAATGAAAAGAAACCACTGCAAAACAAAACAAAAAATCTGACAGTACTTAGGTTCCAGTTTCCAGGCTGAATAAGTCGTCCCACATCCAGAGAAAATGACCTGAAGAAATGAGGAAAAATATGAACATGAAGATTTCAAATAGTGATAGAATTCATGGGATCCGGATCTTTTGGATCTTTTCAAAGAGTCATTCAAAAGTCTGACTCTTTCACTATTCATGAGAGCGAGAGTATGTTTAGCCTTTGGAATTATGCATAATCTAAATTAAATGTTCCACTTTAATATTAATAATGTAGAAATTATGAATGTTTTTAATGCAAGAAATTCTCACTCATGCTGCCTTCTTGGATCTTTGTGTTGGTTCAGCCTTAATCAGTATAAAAAAATGCATGAAAATTTATGAAAAATATTTGGTTCTTATAAAAACTGAGATATGTTTCTAATAATTCACGTTAAAGAATCCTTCAAAAGAAGTGAGACAACATCACATCAATAATTTAAAACACATTTTTATGGTAGTTAGTGACCAGTTAACAGTGAAGAATACTTCGAGCACTTTTTTGTGTGTATTTAGTTACAGAATACTGAATACCTGCATTAAAATGTATCTGATACATGGCCCAATCAGAGTACTGTATTCTATTATATTTTTTTATTTAAATTTACCTTTCAATTATAGTGTAAAGACCAAACATAGACTTAAGAACATCTTTAGGTTTATTTCATTGTGTGTTCTGCATTTTTCTGGCACTCAGAGAAGAAAAAACTCTCACATGCACTCATCACCAGAGCAGTGGTTTCTATATTTATCACTAGTTATGTGCAGTTTGAAGCCTAAACTGAAGTCATAGTGTTTGGTCCACAGAAACAAAGGGACAGTGTCAGCAGTCACCTCCAGTCTCTCTCTCTAAAACCTCCAAATCAGGCAAGAAATCTAGGGGTAATAATGGACTCAGACTTGAACTTTAACAGCCACATCAAATCAATAACATCTGCAGCCTTTTACCATCTAAAAAACATTGCAAAAATCAAAGGTTTACTGTCTAAAGCAGACTTGGAGAAACTTATCCATGCGTTTGTCTCCAGTAGGTTAGACTACTGTAATGTTCTGCTCACTGGTCTCTCCAAACGAGCTGTGAGACGCTGCAGAACATCCAGAACGCTGCAGCTCGGGTCCTTACTCGAACTAGGAAGTACGAGCACATAAGTCCTGTGCTCAGGTCTCTGCACTGGCTTCCTGTGGTTCAGAGAATAGACTTTAAAGCAGCTCTGCTTGTGTACAAGTCTCTCCATGGCCGAGCACCAAAGTACATCTGTGACATGTGTCATATGAACCATCTCGCACTCTGAGGACCTCAGGGACCGGCCTCCTGCTGGTGCCCAGAGTCAGGACTAAACAAGGGGAGTCAGCGTTTCAGGTTCATGCAGCTAAAACCTGGAACAGTCTGAACATGTGAGACAGACTCTTCTGTGACGCTGTTTAAATCCAGGCTCAAAACATTTCTGTTTAACTGTGCATATAACTGAAAGGTTTTCATTCCGCACTCTTCTCTCCAATTTATGTCTCTCTTTTTTCATTTGAATCTTCATGATTATTTATGTTTTGATTTGTTTTTATTATGATTTTAATGTATTTCTTATTCTGTAAAGCACTTTGAATTACTTTATGTATGAATTGTGCTATACAAATAAACTTGCCTTGCCTTGCCTAAACTGTGTGTTCAAGTACTGCATTTTACTCCTTTGATTTGAGAAGTCATTGTAGTCTGAATATCACCAGGTGAAAGAGTAACTATACCATAATCCCATTTCTATTAGTATTCAGTATGTATCCAGTTACTTCCCAACACTGTTAGTTACCGAATATTTGAAGTTGGAATAGTTTTTGTTATATTTTTTGAAAAATCTATGAGGAAAATGAATACATGTTTGCTTCAGGGCTGGAGAGGTGGACTGTTGACATGACTGCGAGTGGTAATGCCATTCCCCTTGTTAGAAACCCACAGCACATCAAATCACAAAGGATCATTTTACGGCAACAGAGCCACCAGATTTTATTATTTCTTATCACTTTTATGGTCCTTGTCTGAGCCAACATGAACCCATGATGTATGGGTCAAATTACATAAATCTTTTCAGTTTACAGGCCAATGTGTTTTATCAGTGAAATTATAAATCTGTCAGAAAGAGAATGTGCGTGTGCTTTGGTCATGGCTAAGTATTGATTTTGAGCTCACTCTGTCAAGGTCATTGAAATAACTGAGTCATCAAGGTTTGTTAATGGAGACCCAGGGAATTATGGGAGTTGAGACTGAGGGGTGAGTTCTGATAGGGGCCCCGAGGCGAAGGGCCACTGCAGGAGATAAAGAGTACTGTCAAAGGGGCCTGAGATAACACGTAACATTGCTGCAGATTAAACATGTACTGATATAATATGTTAAAATGCTGATTCAACGGCACACAGGCGCACGCATGAATAATTCTAATGGTGCTGACCATGTCCTGCACAAGGTCGCTAGTTCAAAGACATTTACAATTCCTCAGTTAACCCTTTATTAGGACCAAGACTTAAGGCACTTTATCTGATTTTTACTGTTCTGAAAATGTGAAAAACTAGTTATTTTTAAAGCAGCCCTATTATGCAAATTTAACTTTTAGAGCTTTTAATGATGCTGTAGTTGTTTCCGCTCATCATTTACTCACCTGAAGTTGTATTTGGAGTGATTTGTGCATTTTCGAGCAATCTTTAATTGCTTATTTTCAGGACGCCATATTGCAGATCAAACCCCCGTTTTCACCTCCACCAGTACACGCCGACTGCTCTCAGCTTACTACGTTCTCCAATTTTATTTTCTCGTTTGGTGATACGAGCAGGATTCTGCATTTTGGTACAAATCAAAATAATATCCCCTGCTTGCTAGTGTGATCTGCAGCTCTCCATCAAGGGTTCAGACTCTGATGATATCTGCGCCTAATGGGCACAACATTTTTTTAACGTATTAGCCAGCGGACTTGTTTGTGTTATGAAGTTGTTTGAGATCAATATTGCAATTTAAAACGTGCAAACTATAATATAATCATTCACTGGGGTCATAGATTATAACTATATAGCAAAGGGGTCTTCAACGTTTTATAGGCCATTGACCCCCAAGCTGATGAAGAGCTGGAGCAGGAACCCCCGAATATATGGCATACAGTTGTGTTTTATATTCATTTGGGCCTAGTGTCATGTATAAACAGCTACTCTGTTATTCAATACTAAGGGGGTATTCCATCAAAATCACTTACAAAGTCCAGGCTTATCCTGAAATCCTGAGCTGAAACTAGCTCCATCTCCAGTTTAAGCCTCAAGTCATTCCATGACAGAAATAAGCCTCTGACCAAACTAAACTCAGGCCTGAAGTTTAAGCTGTAGTTTGTCCACGGTCACGGTGACTCTGAGAAGGCCTATGGTGCAATGACATCACAGAAAAAGGGCTCAAAGTGTAACTTTTTAAAAATGATCTGATAAATGAGCCACAGCGTGACCGGACAAGAGTTTGATATGGACACTTATCGTTTCTGGTCATATTGATCTGAGGAGCAAGAGGAAAGACACGACTCACCCCTCCTCTCCTGGTCTCTCCGTGGACAGAGAGGAGGTGGGCTGCGTAGTATGGACTCCGGAGCCTGGTTAAAGTGCTCAGGGAGTGAAGTTGCCTGACAGTTTCTACTGCTCACTAGCGTCTTCCTCTTCCTCAGAGGAAGACGCTAGTGAGCAGTCGAAACTGTCAGGTATGAAATAACACTCTAGGTCTGAAAATAAGAACCTAATAACATTAAACACAGTTATGTATGAGCCTGGGCCCAACCAAATGTTTACCAACAAACATGCTCCATGCTGTGTTTAGAGCCTGGCTCCTTTACACTCATTTTTTTGTTCATGTAGGATTTACTCAACACTACATACTTCAACTTTAAATGCATAAGTCTACAGATATATGATGAGAGTATGAGGTCTGCTCCACTGCACACCACAGGGAAACACAAACTTCACTGTGAAAGGAAACACACGCAGCTAAGTTACACATGGAACAATAACACGTACAATAAAAGCAAATCCTCTAGATGTTTAATGTGTTAATCTTGTAACACAGCATCTATTAGTTTTACAGGTTTGCTCTTAACACACTAACAAGGGAGACAGTGCAGTCTTATGTCTTGAACACTTCTACCTCACTCATGGTCTGAATACACAGCCCAAAAATGACTCCTGTCATTAGCTAGACCAAAAGAATACTTTCCCATAAAGCACTGCAGCAAACACAATATGCCGTACCTCAATGTATATATAGTGCGCCATCTACTGGGAAATGTCAGAAATGCAGGAAAAATAAAACATTAACAAGGTTTATCATTGTAATTTATTCAAATTCAGCAGGCTGGATTAAAAGGTTTAAAGGGCCGCATACAGCCGCCGGGCCATAGTTTGCCCACCCCTGGTCTATAAAATGTCACAAACTTTAACAAAGTGCTCCAAATATACTTATCAACATTCGTTTTTAACATAAACATTTACTCACATTGCCACTACAAGGGCTGGAAATGAGAGGATGGTTTCAGATTGAACAGTAACAGTAACATATCATGGACTGATTGACATTCATCAAGCTAGTTGTTTCCTTCTGGCTACCTATTGGCTAAATATATTGTCACAATTGCAACTATCGCCCTCTAGCAGGCTGGATGAACACAAAATAAAACGGTTTTAATACACTTTCACAGATTTAGAATAACTGCAATAACATGTTGGGTGGATTTTGAGTCAGTACAATAATTAATAAGTGTTAACCAGGTTTTGTATTCACCCTGTGTGTCTGTCCACCCGCGATAATTCCTCCATTTATGGACCAATTTTCACCAAATTTGGTACATGGGTCAATCCCCCATGCCCGGTGCCGCAAAAAAATCCGAGGTCATTTGAGGTCACATGGGTCAATTGAAAGGTCACGCAATTATAAAGGCGTTTCTGAACCTCTGCGGGCTAAAATATTCACCCAATCATCACACAAGTTGCACACACATAACCAGGGTACACTGGATGTTACAGGTTGAAACTGGTCAAGATCACTTGTCAAGGTAAAGGTAGCCAAGGTCAAATTTGCGTTTTTGGTCATAACTCCGCGAAGGATTGAGCTAGAGCAGGGGTGGGCAAATTTTTTGCTCGGGGGCCACAAAGGGTTCTAAAATTTTAGGTTAGGGCTGGACCAGGAGCAGATGAATGGAGTGGAGAGAAAAAATAACATGGGATATGTAGAAAATCTGAGCTTGAATTTCAATTAAAAGTCATTACAAAGCAACACAACAAAATATCTGTCTTTCTAAAACACTGAAAATTTAATTAATAAAATATTTTATTTGTTATTATTACTAACAGTTTCTATTTTAAAGCACTAAAAGTTCTGTTCTTCTTCAGGATATTATCATCATCACTCTCCTCCTGACTGTTTTTATTTCAAAAACGGCAGAAGATGCAGATCTACTTCTGTTCAATGTGCGTCCTCAGAGCCAACGTGCTAGTATATGAGCGTGTTGTATTCGATCTGGTGCACATTGTTTATAATGAGTGTGTATACATGGCCATCGGTATCCTGCTTACGATTGGGTTTTTTGAGTCATGGTGCATGTAAATGCACTATCTCGGCTACAAGAATGCAAAGTTGAGTGCGAATGCGTCTAAAAGACAAATACTTCCGAAATACTTTCTGGGGCAGGATCTAGTTGTAGCCGTCACCATACTTTCTTTAGCCAACTTACCTAAACTGTAATTCTCACTGACAACCAAAATGCATGATTGCAACACAGCTCTGTACGAGCCTAGGCCCAACCAAATGTTAACAAGCCCAACTGAACCTCTACCCACAAAACACGGTCCATGACATGTTAGGTGCCTGGCTCCACTTACACTCGCATTTACACTCACGTAGGACTTAAGGCCAATTTATGGTCTAGCGTCAAACGTCTGCGTTGACGCGTACCCCCTACGCAGAGCCTCTGCGTCGACCGACGTGCACCTCAGAAATTTTCTAACTACGTGTCAAAATGACGCAGACAGCAGGGGAAATGACGCAGACAATATGAGCTGTGATTGGTCCTCCGTACCACTGTACTACAGACATTTCCTGTCGGCTTTTCTTTCTTTCAGTATATATTGAGAAATAATGTGTTCAGTGCAGCTTTGCGCATATGTGTTTACGTTTTACAGAAACAAAACTTAAAACCGCATGGCTAACTTGCATAAACAAAGCGCTCATAAAAGAGCTCGCTCCTGGTCACTCCTTCTCTCGGATTTTAAAAGGACACGACTCAGTGGAATATGCGTGTTCTTTCTGTGACAGAGCAATATTGTACTAATGGTGAGTCTGTTCTGTGTTTTTATCGCATTAGAGATGGTTCATGTTAAACTTTTCAGAGATAATACGTCTGTGGGTCATACACACAGACCATATATATGAATGGACAGATATCGTCACCCCCTGGTGTTTTGGCAGTGAATTACTTTGCGGTGCATAGACCTCCACGCAGATCCATTAATCAAAAACAACGGCCAAAGCAGCAGCAATGCGCGTTGAGTCAATGCAGAACTGTGCTTCCCCCTTTACTTCAAACTACATCCCTAGGACAGGTAAGCTTCCAAAGACAGTTGAATCCACTTCGCTCCACGTCACACCAATCAGTGAGCATGTGTCCAGTGCACATGTTTCTTGTCAATGCTCAGAGCACATGCCATGATTTCTTCTATATTAGATCTTACATGTACAATCAAGTCAGATCTTCTAGACATATCACATGCTGAATTTGGGAATATGCTACCTCGAATAGCTTATCTTTGTTTTTCAACCCACTTTAAATTGAAACAGTGCAGTCTTATGTCTTGAACACTACTTCTACCTCACTCATGGTCCGAATACACCACCTGAAAATAACTCCTGTCCATATTTTCCCATAAAGCATTGCAGCCAACAGAAGACGCTGCACCTCAATGTGTGTGTGTATATGTATGTATGTATGTATCTATGTATATATGTATGTGTGTGTGTGTATATATATATATATATATATATATATATATATATATATTATATATATATATATATATATATATATATATATATATATATATATAGTGCGCCATCTACTGAGAAATGCCGGAAATGCAGGAAAAATAAAACATTAACAAGGTTTATCACTGTAATTTATTCAAGTTCGGTGGGCTGGATTAAAAGGTTTAAAGGGCTGCATAGGCCCCCGGGCTGCAGTTTGCCCACCCCTGAGCTAGAGCAACAGGAGTGGTCTCAAAATCTCAGAAAAAAATTATTAATAATTTTATGCATTTGTATAGTAAAATATGTATAATTTTTGAGATAACTGCTAATTATAACTGTTATGGAGGTTTGCTACTACTGTCTGGTTCAGTAGAGTTGTGATCGCAGAGTGTGCATCGGTCAGAATGCAAGGATCAGGTGGAAGATCTTTACTTTCTTTATTGTCTTTGGATGGGATGAGTATGTGGGCGTGAGTGTATGTGTGGTTCTGTGAACAAAAGAAATAAACACAATATTAGAAATAGACTTAATAAGAACAATAATAAAATAATGATATAATATAACAATATTAGGCAAAAATAGAAATATAAATCCAAATATATTTTAACCAATAGCTACTCGGCAGCCACGTGAAAAAGGTAGGCCTCAAAATCTCTGCTACTAATCAACTATAATATGATGTTGTAATTAACAATAAACATAGGCATCACAGTATTGTCTTGTATCAAACATAATCCCCAAATGTATACATAAGGCTGCCTGAGGCATATAAACAAAAGACCCGAATAACGAATTAAATAATATGACAAAGCGCACATAAAACGAGGAGTAGCTTAGCGAAATTTAGCATTGAAGCTAACATGCATAATAATTGCATAAATAACATAGAACAACTTTGAACACTCAGTTGTCTCATCAAACACCCTAATTTAACATGGCAAAAACCCACCTGTCTCATGGACGCAGACTAGAACAAAAAGAAACAGATATAAGAAACAACAACACACCTCCAATGCACTAGTGGTCAGGCTTGGTACTGCACCCTAACTAAATAAATGCTATAATACAGCCTTGTCTTCATAACAATAACAGTTCCTTTCTCTTTCAGTGCATGCTGTTAAAATTATCATTGGAATGAAAATACTTTCCATTTCTTCTTTACATAACACACTGATCTACAATCACAGAACTAACATATGGGGAACTCAGGAAAAATTACATTTTCGTTACATGCTAGTAAACACAGACATTCTCATGTGTGATCAATATCACACAAATGTTCATGGGCTTGTACAGATACAGACATTGCATTGTGGATATAACGATCATGTAATATGGGCTGGGCTCCTCATAAACTGCTTCTGTGGTGATGAACTGACCCACCGATGCCTCATGGGGGACCAGGTTGCTATGTTGCTCTGATTGTGCTTGTTTTGTAATTAACCTAAACAAAAATGGAGGTTCTTTTGTGTTGATTATATTAAGTTTGTTACAATATAAATACTGCAGTCTCTGGGGCAATTAATTGGAAAATGCATTAAAAAAAACAAAAAAACAATTTGTGCTAGAATTACAAATAGAGAAAAACAGAAATGTCAATTGAGTAAAATGATGCTTTTTGTGAGATGGTCAAAGTATTTTTATATTTAATAGAATGTTTAGTTTGTTTGTTTTGTTTTTTTATGTAATTATCTAAACTGTTCATGTTCTTGTTGTAGAGTGGGCTAAACTCACTGGGTGACTTTACTTCGGGACCTCTCATTCTTTGGATATCTATCTATCTATCTATCTATCTATCTATCTATCTATTATATATATATATATATATATATATATATATATATATATATATATATATATATATATATAGATAGATAGATAGATAGATAGATAGATATAGATATATATAGATATATAGATAGATAGATATAGATATAGATATATATATACCATCACCATCCTGTCAGTCTGTATCTGGAAGTCCCACAGGATCCCACAGGATCTTGGCTCGGTCGTTCTCCACCACCTTTGGAGGTGTTTCCCACCTTGATCCTGGGGTCTCCAGCCCGAACTCTGCACAGATGTTTCTGTACACTCTGCCCACCACTTGGTTCTGTCGCTCCATGTTTGTTTTCCCTGCAGAATCTTACACCCTGCAGTTCTGTGCTGGACTGTCTCAGGAGCCTCTTTGCACAGCCTACACTGTGGGTCTTGTCTGGTGAAATGAATGATTTAAAAAAATAAAAAAATAAATATAAATATAAATATATTTTTATTTATTTATTTATTTATTTATTTATTTATTTATTTTTGGCAAAACGTTATTTAAAAAAAAAAAAAAAGCTTTTGGACATTGGCCATCTGAGTGTGTTATACATTTTTTCACTTTTAAATGAGTCAAATATATCAGCGATAATTTCAGAGTGCACAGTATAACCAGTCATAGTCAAGCAAACAAAGATCTGTGGAACTGCTGAGTTTTACAGAGTGAAATCAACAGTAAATAAATAAGAAGCACAGTCATTAGCAGCCTTCTACCATTCCACCTGATCATTTAGACTGGGAATGCGTTAAGACACATTTGCTTGCTTCCGATCTGAGCTGATTACAAGTGCACTTTTCCAGCAGCCCGCATGCCTATAGTTAATCTACCTGCTGTGCTTAAGCGAATGCAGTGATCCATGTGTCTGTCACTAGATCCCACACAACAACACTCATCATGGCTGTAATTGAACCTTAATCTGTGTTGGATGCACTTTGTTTAATGTTTGCAATCTAGCAGGGTGAAAGTGTGGTTTGTTTTTACTATTTTAATCCAGTTTTGTTTTCAGTTTTTTTCCAAGTAGGTAATTATTTTTGCTCTAATTGTGTGAAATGAATGTTTTTCCCCTATCCATGGAGATAAGAGGTGAGCTAAGGAGCTAACTGAAGAGCTAGCTATAGACATTTGAGATCCTACAGGCTTTTTTACACCATTTGCAGCAGCAAATGTGGCAAAAGACCTTCCAGAGGACACGGGATGGATAATTTCAATGAGTTCACCTGGTTCCCTCCTGGACACTGATGTGATGCTGCAGGACAGAGGAGGGACACTTTTGGCTCTTACTCTCCTCAAACTGCCCTGACACAGTTTTGCTGACCCTCCCTGACCAGTCCTCCTGCTAAACTACAGTGAGACCTTAGACTGAGACAAAGGCAACTGCGTAAATGTAAATGTGTAAAGTGTAAATGTTGCTGCAGCAAAACTTGAATATCCATCCATTTTCTTCCGCTTATCCGGGCCCGGGTTGCGGGGGCAGCAGTCTAAGCAGGGACTCTCAGACTTCTTCACCGAGGACACTTCCTCCAGCTCTTGTGGGGGGACTCCAAGGCATTCCCAGGCCAGCTGAGACATAGTCCCTCCAGCGTGTCCAGGGTCTTCCCTGGGGTCTTCTTCCAGTGGGATATGCCCAGAACACCAACACCAACTTGAATTTCTCTCAGGATCAATAAAGTATCTCTGGCTCTCTAATTCTTATCACATAAAGTCGCCTAAGAATTTGTAACCTAGCCTTTGTATATTGTCACATTTACCATTTTATATTACTCACATATTCATTGTTGATCATATAAATTACATTTTACTATCTACATTTCATGAGCATCAATGAGGTTCATTTGGTCTTCTGATATTTTATGTTATTAGGTTCTCTTTTCAGACCCAGAGTTTGTTTTCATACCTGACAGTCTGAATGGCCAGGTCGCATTCATAATGTGGTTATTTATTTTACAGTGCTCTGATATGGTGGATTTTAGGTCCTCAGGAAAGTGTTCCAGGTATGTGAGACCACCCCTCGTCCCGGTTTATAGTCCTGTGGACACGTTAGTGTAATTCCTGTATAAATCAGCTGACCGGACATGTGACCACTCTGAGGAAGACTGCTAGTGAGCAGCCGAAACTATAGAGTATGAAAACAAACTTTGTCTGAAAAAAAATACCCTAATAATATGTCTACATTTCAGTTTCTGCTCAACAGGCGCATTTTCATTATAAAGTTATAATTTTCACTTCTGACAATGAACTTTACTTATTTTGAACGAGCATCTGAAGTTTATTTTGACACCACATGCTTATTTCCTGTCTCTCCCCTGCTGAGAAGCCTGGAGAGGCTCCGTTGAAACTCCAACCTAATTTGAGCTTTGCATAGTGGATTTATGAATGCCATGTGTCTAGGGTTGCTGGTGTATCTCTGTTACTACTTGGGTACAAACTGGGGGTTAGTGGCCCTGGGGCAGACTGATGGAAGTAGAGATACCAGTCATATTGCACATACTGCTCCTTTCACTGCTACAAATAACCACATTGTCTTGCCCAATGACACAACAGCATTATGAACTTGTCAGAACTAGTATTGAGCTGCCAATCTTGGGGTTTGTAGAACAATGTTCAACCAGAAAGCTGCTGCCTGTTATGTGTCTACCAGAGTGTGTTTGATGGCACAATATCACTTCATCAAACTGTAACAGAATGGAAAAAACACATCTATAATTTACATAAAACTAGGGCTGGGCAAAAATTTTAAAAATTAATCGCATGAGTTTGAGCGATTAATCGCATGTTATACGCAAAACCAATGAATGACTAAAAAGTAGCATATAGCACATGTGACGGAGTCGCTCCGTCCGAGCGCGCGCTTACTTAAGCACGCCCGAACAAGCCCGCACTAACTACCCACCTGTTTTCATTCATTCCGCACCGTACCCCGCTCTGTTGCTCACTCCCCGTCTGTCCACTCCGGTCCCCGCTACACATTTTCTGTCCGCTCACCACCGCAGTAGCCTTGGGTGCACACAAGTCCGCTGCCAAATCCTTCACCTCCATAACTTCGTCTTCCATCTACCTTTCCTCATTATCCATCCCCTGTCCTCACGCCCCACTGGCAAACAGAGAACTGACCTGACACTTCCTATTTCCGGTTTCGTGCGCGGGACCTTCGCATGTGACCTCACTGCGACGTCATCACCAAAAAACCACCGTTGATAATAAAATATTAGTTTCTCATTTTCTATTGCTGCTACAGGCGCAGAGAGATGGCCATATACTTTACTATATTTTTCTGGGTTTTTCCTTATTTCGTTATTATCAGTAATTTGGGTTTTAAGGGTGAAAACCCAAATTTCTTAGTTAATTGGCTTGGGGGAGGAGTCATGGGGGATAAAAGAGGGCCACTCTCCCTCCCTCAGTCAGTTCAAACCTGGACCTGCAAGAGGAAGGTAATATACCAGAGATTTAGGCAGACTTTTGCTGGTGTGTGTATATATTGTAAATACTTTTTCTTTATTGTTCACTTTTTGTTGTACAGCACTCGTCAAACTTTCTTTATTTGGGAACTTTAACACCTATTAAACACTCAAAAAAAACATCCTTCTGACTACGCCATCGTTATTACAGCAAGATAGAACCCCGTCACAGCGCACTTTTATTGGAAATGTAAATGAAAGAGCCACACATTTGTTGTGCAAACAGCATTTCTTTCAGAGTCTTTAAGGTTTTCAGTGAAGGCTCAAGAAAAAATATTGAATGGACTTTTGTACTACTAATATATATTTTTCAATATTTTTTATGCTGTGACTAATGAACACTACACTAGTAATAATTTCTAGGTCATTGTTATAAACTTGGACAGATATTTCTTGGGAAACAAAGGGTTATAATATAATGTAATGGAAATGGACCAATCACATTTTTTCTTCCAATGGTATCTGGGTAAATCAGTGACTCCCCCTGCAGCACTGAACTAAAGAAATAAGCTCAGCTCAGAGCGCACGGCTGGTCCAGCCAGAGCCGGAGCCAGCAGCCAAGCCCGCGGCCAAACCCGCGGCCAGAGCTGGAGCCTGCAGGGCTTGTGGCTCGCGGAGGCTCAGACACGTTGCATTTCACGTGGTCAGAAAAAAGTGAAAAAAGTGTAAAACGTCAAATGTCAAACACCGCTCACGGTGGACTTTTTCAAAATAAGAGCCAGTGAGAAACAGACGTTTACAATAATTACGTTTACAATTTATCGGCATTAAAATAATTGTCGGTGATAATGACTTAATTAGTTAATACAAAATGAATGCGTTAATGTGCCCGGGCCTACATAAAATACAAATGTGCTGCTTGTTTTGCTTGTATATTTTTAAAGTTCTTACTTTTTTTGTTTTGTTTTTTATAACGTATTCTCATCAAAAACATATCTGGGGTTGTGTTTTCTTTCATTTACACATGTTTAAGACACAAATCCTGCATATTTAGACTGAGCTCTTCTCTCAAACAGAAAACACTCCACCTGTTCCACCTTGTGATGTCATGTAGTAACACAGGGAGTGCCCCACTATGTTTATAATGCCCAGCAAGTATTGTGCATCACCAGAGAACTATGGTCAGCAGAGTTTTGTTTTAAGGGTTTTATTTACAATAGTCCAGCAGCTGTTGGTTAAAAAGTTTGTTAAAAAGTTGTTAAGATCTTGTTCGGGCATTTAGTCGGGCTAGCATTGCTCCGTGACAGGCAACCGATAGCTGAGGTGGCACCATGGCCCCAGTGCTCCCCAGTTTCACCCACAGAGCAACCGACAAGTCTTAGGACTGCCCGGGGACCTCGTCTGGACAGAGAGAACAGGGTGTGAGAAAGAAGGATAAGCCTCACAGTTTTGTTTTGTTTTTTTTAAACAATAAGCACTGCCCCTTTCCAGCTGCCAATTATGTGGCCATTGGTCCACACCAAACAGGAAAAAACTCACCCATTTGAAGTGGCAGAAGAACGATACGCTGTTACCCCTCTTACATGTTCTTAAAATCCATACACCTTCACTAGAATCAGTGGGATAATTACAGCCCTGGAGCACATGCATCCTGAATTTTGGACTTCCAGTCATCGCGCAAAGCATACTGGGAAGGATCCTCAGAAAAAGTGAGCATCAAACCGCCATGTTTGTTTTCCCAGTGGGATGCATCTATTGTCAAAGCTGATCTTTTCAAGTCTTTTGAACCATATCACTTCTGTTTCTGGTTCAGGTTTTGTCATATCTAGATGTTCTCTGCAAACTCGGGATGATTTCTTAGGCAGCCAAAGGTTACTTTTTTGTACTTCCTATATATCAATACTGCCCATCACTTTTGCCTTTCACTCATTTTCTATTCCATTGGGAAGGGAAACAGTTTGAACGGAAGTTTGCAGTCACACAGATCTGATTCCCTTTTGCAGTTATGGAGTTTGCAGTCATTCGAAGCCCATTTCTTGAGCCGCTGTTAGGCAAGGCAAGTTTATTTGTATAGCACAATTCGTACACAAAGTAATTCAAAGTGCTTTACAGAATAAGAAATACATTAAAATCTTACAGAATAAGAAATGCATTACAATCATAATAAAAACAAATCAAAACATAAATAATCATGAAGATTAAAATGAAAAAAGAGAGACATAAATTGGAGAGAAGAGTGCAGAATGAAAACCTTTCAGTCATATGCACAGTTAAACAGAAATGTTTTGAGCCTGGATTTAAAGAGCGTCACAGAAGAGTCTGTCTCACATGTTCAGGAAGACTGTTCCAGGTTTTAGCTGCATGAACCTGAAACACTGACTCCCCTTGTTTAGTCCTGACTCTGGGCACCAGCAGGAGGCCGGTCCCTGAGGTCCTCAGAGTGCGAGATGGTTCATATGACACTAACATGTCACAGATGGACTTTGGTGCTCGGCCATGGTGAGACTTGTACACAAGCAGAGCTGCTTTAAAGTCTATTCTCTGAGGCACAGGAGCCAGTGCAGAGACCTGAGCACAGGACTTATGTGCTCGTACTTCCTAGTTCGAGTAAGGACCCGAGCTGCAGCGTTCTGGATGTTCTGCAGAGTCTCACAGCTTGTTTGGAGAGACCAGTGAGCAGAACATTACAGTAGTCTAACCTACTGGAGACAAACGCATGGATAAGTTTCTCCAAGTCTGCTTTAGACAGTAAACCTTTGATTTTTGCTATGTTTTTTAGATAAAAGGCTGCAGATGTTATTGATTTGATGTGGCTGTTAAAGCTCAAGTCTGAGTCCATTATTACCCCTAGATTTCTTGCCTGATTTGAAGGTTTTAGAGAGAGAGACTGGAGGTGACTGCTGACACTGTCTGTTTGGACATCCAACAACCACACAATTACGATGTTCAAATCCCATAACTAAAATATGACAATATTCATTGTGCCCAAGGGCACAATGACAGCATTCATCTGTGGGAGCAAGACTCGCACCACCAGCCTGTGGGTCAGTGGTTCTGGCCACTCAACCAGTGATGTTTATGACATGAGCGGGATTTGAACTGTAAACCTTCAGATCAATGGACAAAGAGAGGGCATACCAATTGAGCTACTGCAGTCACGCCAGACTTGAGTGACTCTATGGGGAAGGACAACAGCTTGATTTCATTTTCAGTTTTTAATTTCTCTTGTTTGTAGACTGCATGCAACAACAGTTGGTACACTTTTGGTGACAAACAATTAGTAAGCTTATGAAATCATACACAACAAGGAACATCCAAATACATGCTGTTATGCTTCTAAATAATTGTTAAAAAATAAGCCAAAAGCTATTTTCTGTTTATAAGAAACTACATGCAGACAGTTTGACAACTAAAGAGTCTAAGCTGGGATGATAATGGTTTCTTTTGTTGCAGATGTGAGTAAATGAAACGATGCTGTGCACACATTTAAAAGGCCACAATAAGGCTTACCAAGAATTATGAAAAATAATAATAATAAGATGGGTTATTACACTTCTATATTAAGTATTTATTGCTAACACATAACATTTAAATCACTTGTATTGTTTTGAAAATGCTATATTTGCTGAAAACAATGTATTAAAATGTTGAAAATGTGTCAGCTTAGTTTAATTTGCTCCCCATGCTAAGTCACTTCCCCTTCACAGTGTTATCGCAACACTATCAGCATGCATCCCACTAATGAAACTACCACACAAACCACAGGTTTGTGAACCTGTAGTGAATTTTGTGTCCAGCTTTTATACTTATGGAAAGTGGCTGTGCAGGAGCATGGGTGATGTGGGTTTTTTGGGCTGAGTATTGGAAAGAATGTTACAGCAAACTGTAAGGAGGATTCAAATAGGGCCGGAGAGATGACTCAAAGATGCACTGATGACATGTCTCTCCAGGCATGTTTTTGATGAGGGGACATTATAACATGGTAGAAATTTTCAGAAAGTTTATTTTGCATAAGACCACCTCTTTAAATTCCCAATGGGTAACTTTTTACCTGTTGGAATTTAAAGAGGTGGTATTTTCCCCTTTTAGTTTTAATGTCCTTATTTCACTGAAAAACGTACAAAGCACGAATGGGCTTGCATCTTCACACACCTGACTCTTTTTTGGGGGCCTATTTCTGTTTGTCTCCATGGGAATGTTGAGTTTCCATCACCTTATTTTTAATGTACATTTTGAAGATTTGCATAAGTAACGGGAAGTAAAAACACACACATCTCATTTAGGATGCTTCATTCGCATTAAAGTTTATTCACTTCAGGCGTTTATTGATTTATGTGCATTAGCAGTTAAAGCTAATTTTGGACGGTGGAAACGCATTTACACATTAACTCATGTACTGGACTGGAGTGGACACTGGTCATGGACAAAGCCAAAATCTCCATCATGCTGGTGTTGTGTGCCCAGAATCCTCCAGAGAAGCTAAACATCATTGCACCATATAGAGTTTTAAGTTCACACTAACAACAAACGATGTTGGCCAACCAATAACTTCCCAGAGACACATACGTGCCCCCTAATCTTTATTAGCAGAATAACTCAAGGAAAGTTTATGGCTGTCCAGCGTGAGCTTAAAGTGTAGCTGCACCTCAGCAGTGGTTCTTTTTAAACTTAAGTGCTGTAGTTTGGCAAACTGAGACAGTAGTCTTTAGGTTGGTGGTAAAATATATCTATAGCATTATTACAGTTTAAAGTGCCAGCCAACTTTTAGATATGGCAAAAATGTGTACAGCAAACAGCTAATTAGCAGAGAAAGTGTGTCTCTGGACTGTACATGCTGGGCCTTCTGTAAGATGGGAACGCTTTAATAGAAATGGAGATAAAGTGACATTTTGTTCTGCATTTTTCTAATGCAAATTTTTGAGCTATGAGCATTTTTATATGGATGCAAACACAGTTAGAGTATGACATAAAACTTCATAAAACATCCCACATCACCGCTTGAGTTGTGTGGTCCTCTGTGTCTTTCATTGTTTTGTTTCATTGATTATATGATGATACTTTTAATTATTTATTTTTACTCTTTTGTTTTATTTATGTGCAGCACTATGGGAAAAGTCTTTGTTTATGATATGAAATGTGTTACAGAAATAAAGTAGATTGGATTGGAACTTCCACGGAGAATCCACAAAGTCTGCTTTTAAATTTCTATTACATCCCACCTCCAGAAAGTTGCACGGTGTTGCTTTAACCAAGCAATTAGACAACAGACCAATGTATCAACAGTTTGCACGTCTGATATCTTCATTATGAGTGCAGTGCATATGTCCCCCATCTGCTCCATGCAAAACTCACAGCGGATCCTCCCCACAGCTAACACGCTCTTTTATCTGGATTCTGTGTGCGAGCCTCATGTCCTCTGGCAGTCTAAGTAGCTCATTGTTGTGGAGAGGAGCGCGTCCTCCAGGGAGCCGCAACCAGTCAAGAGTGGATTGCCTTAGCGCCGAGATGCATTTTTACTTTGTCTGTCAGTTGTGATGAGGGATAAGAAACATTGTGTTCTTCCGAGACATGGAAAATCAAATGCGGGAATTGTGATGCGATACAAAGACAAAAAAAAAAAAGGAAAAAAGAAAAGGAAAAATACAAGACAGTGAGCTTTGTACACTTGAGTTCTACCGCAGGTATTGTGGTCCCTAGGTAATGGAAAACCTTGCTAACAGTAAACACCAGCATCTTGATGAAGGTGGGTTTGTGGTCTTTTGCGTTACCATACAGGTAACTATAGATAATTCTAGATATTCTTAGATTCTGAATTGTGAAAAGTACCACTCTGTTATATAAAATAGGGCTGTACAATTTTGGAAGAAAAATCTAATTGTGATTCTTCTGGACACTTTTTGGGGATTTTAATAACACATGGTAGAATTCTGTTAAGACAGCACACATAAACAACTGCACCAGCATATAGATAGATAGATAGATAGACAGACAGACAGACAGATTCACATTTGAGAGAAGACTGAACGATGAAGTGAAATGCAATCTCACACATTTCTGAAGTTTGAAGTACAACAGGATTTTCCTGTAAAATATTTTGCTCCTGGCAAAGGACATTATATTATCTAATTAACTGCAGCCTTTGCAATTTGATGATTGCAGCAATTCAAATTTCGATTTGGTTAGGATTATGTGGGCAGCCCTAATATAGCATTTTCAAAAGCAATATGCAAAAAAGATAATGCACAACAGACTAACCAGGTAATCCATCAACCTAGCTCGAGATCTGGAGGTGCTGACAGGTTCACCCAGCAGTGTGGATGAATCAGATGAGTTCTACAGTTGTGGTCCCTAAGGATAGACCTTGCTAACAGTAAATACTAGCGTCTTGATGAATTTCTCTTTGTCAGCATGTAAAATATATTGATTCATTATTAATCATAGCATTAATATAGTACCTTTCAACACGCCCAAAGCACTTTACAGTTCATCATTCATTCAGTCCACACTCAGTGATGGCAAGCTACTATTGTAGCCACAGCTGCCCTGAGGCAGACTGACAGAAGTGAGGCTTCCAATCTGCCATCTGCCTCTACTAATCAGGCTTTTCCATTGTGATACAGTTAGAAATAGGATATTTTAAATTCTTGATTGTCATTATGTCTCCTTGCAAATCTTACAGAGACCTGGAGAAGGGTCTGGAGAAGGGTCTGGAGAAGGGTCTGGAGAAGGGTCTGGAGAAGGGTCCCCAGGCGCTGACAGGTTAACCCAGAGGTATGGATGGACCAAGCCCATTCTACAGTAGAAATTGTGAACCCAGGTTAACAGAGCTTGTTGATGGTACAGATGTCTCGATTCATTTGTTTGTCAGCATTGGTTTTCTGTAGCCTTTAGATATTGGTTATTTTAAATTTAAATTATGATTCATATGCAATATCCAGGAAGAAAACATGCAAAATAGGGTAATGTTCCAGCTAGCTACACCTAAACCTACCTTACATCTGAAGAATTGTCCCCAGACGCTCACAGGTCTACCTAGCAGTATGGATGGATCGGATGAGCTCTGCAGTAGGAGTTGAGGTCCCTAGGTAATGAAAGACCCTGCTAACAGTAAACACATAAATCTGCTGAAAGGTTAAGATGAAAATGCTGTCAGTTAGCTTTTGGTTATTTTAGATTGTAGTGATTCTTGTGATTGTTTCTCTTGCAAATCTATAAATCTGGTATAATAGCACTGGGCCAAAAGCAGAGGATAGATTTCCCTACGAGGACAATAATCTTAACCTTATAGTCAAAAGCAATAGGGATGCATCACTGCAAAACAACCCTCACAATACAATTAGATATGACTGACTCAACAGTTTCAAGCCCAGTTGATAGTAAACAACCCCTCTTGGTTCCATAAATTTTGTAGTCATTTTACAAAAAAAAAAAAAAAAAAAAATGTTTGAAAGCTCAGCTATGTCGTAAATAATCACCACCATTCTGTTTCTGAAACCTCAGAATGATTGAAACAGCCAACTTATTAAAACATTTTGCTGAATCATTTCAATTTGCTTTTTGCACTTAAAACGGCTGTGTTAGTTACCACTCCCTCCGTGATGCCTTTGACTTCTTAATATTTGAAAAGTCAATGGAAAAAATTGATGGGAAATGTACTTCGGGAACAAGAGCGGACTTCAAAGTAGGCAGGACTGTTGAGCTCCAAAGGCAAAGTTCAAGAAGAAAACATACCCAATACATTAATCCACCAGCTATGTACTCCTGACCTCACAACCTAGCTCCCAGTCACCCAGTGCCCCTGAGTCTAGTCACTAATAAACATGGTCAGGTTCAACATTTGTGCATTTACTTTTTAAATAAATCATGTCAAAGTACAATGTTACTAACAGGAATCAATGGTGGAACAAGTACTCAAAAGTGCAGATACTGGAGCAAAAAAGTAGAGGTATCACATGAATCTACTTGACGTACCCATTTAAAAATGTACCTAAAGTAAAAAGTAAAAGTATTTTGTGCAGATTTGAGATCTAATACAACTTCAAATGTAGTCATTTTTAAAAAGACTGTGCTGAATTTTGTTAAGCAGAAACAATAGTTTGTTTTTGTTTTTGCAGTTTTTATTTCTAAATTTTAGTTTGCTCAGACTATGAATGTGTAAAAAAATAAGCCCCTCAGTCTTTTTCAGCAGGTCTCAGACAAAAATAAAACTTTCTTTTACTTTTAAAAAATTAGTGGAGAAGAAAGTACATATACATGCTCTCAAATGTAGTAAAGTAAAAGTAAAAAAGTATACACTCTAAAATGTATGTAAGAAAAGTACAAATACCTAAAATGTTTACTTAAGTACAGTTCTTTATTACTTTACTCTGTTACGTTCCACCAAAGATTGGCCTCATCACTTTCTAGAATTTGATAAATACCAATGGCTGGGTCTTTGATCTAGTCAATAATAGAAATGATCAGGTTCCATATTTGGGAAGTTACCTTTCCGATACTTCATGATAAAGTAAAGTATGTAATTAATGGGGGTGTAACGGTACATGAACCGAACCGCTTTGGTACGTGATGTTGGTGCAGGGCTGTGCACATAATTTGTGTGTGTTTACATTCTGCCACTTCAGGCTCGGCTCTTTAATATTCACAAGGGAACTCCCCACACCCACAGCGCTTTATAGTTAGGGCAGTCACCTTGACAACAATTGCCCCCTGCCTTGATTACCTCCTTCCAAACCACATGAATCCTCGCAAAACTATGGTCACACCCCTTTCCTCGCTTTCGCCGTTTGCGGGTACCCCCCTTACCCCCAATACCTGCAACCTTTCCCTAGCTAAAGGGTAATTTTAGTGGTTGGGGACATTGTCTGCAGTAAGTGCAGATCTGCTGCAGTTACAATGTGGACAAGTTGTTTTTTCTGGCCAAAAATATAAAGATTGAGTAAAACTTAATGCTGGAACTGTTAGTGCAGCACTTTACTTTTTGAAAAGTTCTGTTTACTGTTTACAAGGAATTTATTTTGTATAATATTTCATACATTTGTTGCTTATTTGAGAATATTTTATTTAACTTATTAATATTACCAAGCAGCACTTTTTATTGTATAAATGTTGGTTTAATAAACACACAAACAATAAGTAAATGGTTTTGTTCCCATACTGTACCGAAAATGAACCGAACCATAACCTCAAAACCGAGGTACATACCGAACCATGATTTTTATGTACCGTTACACCCCTAATAATTAACCCTCTCTTGCCCACCATGTTAAAGTACGACCTCATTACTTTCTAAAATTTGAAAACCACAGATATGGACCAGACAAGCTCTAGCATCGTACTTGCTGCTAGCTAACAGAAGACCTTGCCTAACAGTGAACGTGCATCTTGATGAATCTCTGTTTGTCAGCATGTAAAATATAGCCTTTGCAGGGACACATGTGGTCGCGGAGATGTGTCATAACACGTCAGAAAGAGAAAAATGAGTTCTCTTACAGACCTTGGAGAAGTATGGCGTCGACCTTGAGGAATACTTTATGCAGCTACAGAGGAATAATGTAAAGTTGTCATCTTCACACCGTATGCAGTTTGTTTTTGTCCGTCACAATATTGCAATACGCGTTTAGGAGTGACGTTATATATTTCTGCAGTACTAGAAGCCGTTCAGGGAGCTGTAAAGAGCAGAGGAGTGCATCCTTTTTGAGTTTAAGGCTGAGTATGGTACATTAAATATGGTGTGACTGATTTTTACTGTCTTTAAAACTTGAACAAAACTAGTTCAATTTAAACGGTTTGCAGTGGTCCAAAGTTATTCCTCACTCACTGGGACATACATGAAAAAAATTTTTTACAGGTCAGAAAAGTTAACTACTACTAAGAGTTAGCGTCATCATATCTCTCTTTTCTGGGGGTCTTTTTTAATGTTCTCACAGCTCTAAATTCAAACCTCTGAAGGCAAGGGTGATCTACTTTCAAAATATAGGTACGTTCCCACTTTTTTCTTTGAATTTTGTCCACATTAGATTGCTCTTAGACTTCTTGAGTTCTTGGACTTATTGTATAATCATGGTTTTATGTAATATTATTAGACTGACAAGCTGCAGTGTTTCCTCGCATTCCCTTGTTGCGTCACTTTTGATGGAGTATGTATGAGAAAAAAACACAGCTGGAGATCTTTCATGTGCTTGTCTAATAGCAACAGAAACATATGTTCACTTTGTTTGATGTTTTAGTGATACTGAAACATGTTCTTGCTAGGCTAGGCAGTATTCAAGGTAAGATAAGGTAAGGTACATTTTATTGTCCCTGTAGGGAAATTTGTCCACCCACCCTTCAAAGTCACTTGGCCAACCTGTCAAGAGTAACGTCCAGATCTTGAGCTTGTCTTGGTCACCACATTCACTGGAGGCACCTGTTGTACATGTTTTTTGGGTTGATAGGGCAAACCTGAGTGCCAGGAGGAAACCCACCCAGACACAGGAAGAACATGCAAACTCCACACAAAAAGGCCCAGGTGACTCAGAAACTGATCCCAGGACCTGCGTGCTTAGCTCTTCCAGATCGACGGTGTTGTATATGATATCTGGGAATATGTTTTATATAACCACACAACCATAAAAGACAGAAACCTACTTTTTTCCCTTGAAATGCTGACAGTTGCAGCTTTCCGGCATGACCCTACGTCGCACACATGTGACTCAGGGAAAACGAGTGTCCAATAGGAACTTTGCTTTCTGCCAAGCGCATGCTCTCCATCCATTTTCATTGGCCCAAACTTTGCCAAAGAGTGTTGTGAGTCAAGATAGACGACTACTCTGAGCGTCTGTGTTTGTAACAATTGCAAAAGCCGCTCTAAGTGCAGTTATTTCTCAAATAAATGGCAAATTACACACCTTGGTCTATGTCATTGCACATCCCTTGCTGTTTTTATTTGAAAGGTTTATTTCAGTCCAAATGTACAAATCCAAAAGTAATAAACACCGTGGAAATGCAGGAAGTGATGTGGCTCTGTGCCCTGGACCTGACACCAGCTGTTTCCATGAAACAAAGTCATTGTGTGATTGCGTTATTTTTATTTTTTTTATTTTTTTTGAGGCAATAAGGCTTTACTTTACTTACAGACTTGATATTTTGCACTTTAGTAGCTAAGTCCCTAAATTCAGCATTTCTTAATGTATTTTCATTGGAAATATACATTGCTAATGCTAATCCTCCAGTAAGTTATTCTCGACTATACCACCTTATCAATGCCCAATCTGATCTCAGAAACTACATACGTTTAGGCCTGGTTAGCTTTGATGGTAAACCATTAGGAATGGTTTGGTGCTGTAATGGCTCTAGTGCACCTTGTCTACTATTAATGCAGTGTGAGTGAGTGATAGTTTGAGGCACAGAATGGCAGCCTCGCTTTTGTCAGTCTGTCCCAGGGCAACTGTGCTTACACTGTTGAGTGTGGAGATAATAAAGTGTGGCATCGTAAATCGTCTTTGAGTGTCTGGAAAAGTGTTCTACAGTTAGGGTGACCAGACATCCCTATTTATCTGAGTTATTTGTCTGGCAGTCCCAGTTTTGAGCCCAATGTCCCCAGTCCCAGCAGATTTATCAAAAACCAGTGATTTGTCCCAGTTTAATCAAGAAAAGTCCCAGGTGTCCCTATTTTTGACCAATTTGATCTAAACTAGGACTAAACTGAGATTAAACCAGGACTACATCAGGTCTAAACCAGGACTAAAACAGGACTATGACAATTTTTGACTACCATATTTTTTAGACTATACGACCGGATTATAAGGTGCATTAAGCAAATTTGTTTATGTATTATAGAAATTAAACTTAAAACCAGATGGCTCATTAAGCGCTGAAAAAACAGCTGGCTCTTTGTGTCCTGATGCGGTCAGCTTCTGTTAGAAAAAGTATACATCTTAGTGGAATATGTGTGTGTTCTTTCTGTGACAGAGGATGTGCTGCTGCTCATGTGAAACTTTTCAGAGATTTTTGTAGTTTACCAAAGTTGTACTAAAACATTTTGATAGGTTTTCAAGTGCTGTGTACCACATAAAATCAGTCAGTAAGCACAACCACAATTAATACATAAGGCACACTGTAAATTTTTGAGAAAATTAAAGGATTTTAAGTGCGCCTTATAGTCCAAAAAAAAAAAAAAAGCAGTAATCTGATCCCGGCCAACTATAAAGAGGAGCATAAATTGTCATTTATCTAAAAATGAAGAAAACCATGTTTGTGAATGACCACAAAGCAAAAAAAATGCAGAGATAGAAGGCCCTCAGGTTATGACTGACACGAGAATGCACAATCCTCCATGCTCTTTTCACAATTTTATTTACACCAACCATCCCGACCTGGGTGTGCCCCAGTTTAGAATTTTGATCTACATTTACCATCTACAATGCACACATGAGCAAACACTGTCAGTAAACTTAGATAAAGTCAAGAAAAACTACAAAATGGATTAAAAATTACCATTTTCATTTTCACTTTCATTGTTCATGATCATATTTAGGTGTTTAATTTTCATGGTCCTCTTTAGGTGTTTAATTTTCAACCAAAAGGTGAAACTAAATTGAACAAAAAAGTGTTAGTTAATGCCAACTATAGCTTGTGATTGTAAAGTGGAAGAGACAGCACAAATCCGCTCACCTGTTGTAGTTCCAACTAAGTCAGGTCTTTATGATCAGATAAACTCAGATTAACTTAAGTGGCAGAGTATCAGAAAGAGGAAGTAAACTTATTATAATTGAATTTACTTGATAACCTGAATTAAAATGAGTAATCTAACATCATAAGCACTTCAAAGATGGAAAGATTTACACAGAGATGTACAGACCATTGTGTTTGAGCTCAAAGCCTCTAATCACAGTCCACTTCAGAGCGGTGTAGCACCCAGGTGGAGGGGGAAGGGGGGCTGGGGGATGTGGGGGAAAAAAAAAAAAAGACTCACTGGTTAAAAAAAAAAAAAAGCTCACTTTAAATGGTTTGTAGTGGCCCAATGTTATTCCTCACTTACCTTATGCATCCTAATTATTCACCGTGATGAATTTATAAGCACTTTTCACAATTTCCAGAGACCCGAGGCGTAGTGTTGCCGTTGCGGTAAAACTAGCAAAAACTAGCTTCTAATCTCACACTTCCTGGTACTCAGACAATAAAACGCACTATAAGTAGATGCAGCCTTTACACAGGGGACGTATTTTGACATCAGGAGCTGATTATACATCAGTGGTCCCTAACTTTTTTTTGGGACACGGATCGATTTTATGTTCGACAATATTTCACGGATGAGCGGTGTACAGGAGGAGGCATGGTCCACGCAGCGTATGGGAGAAGATACGGCGTATTGGAGGAGGCGCAGTGCATGGTCTGTGTGACATGGTTTAGTCCTGGTTAAATCCTGCTCTAGTTCTGGTTTAAGACATGATTTAGACCTGGTTTAGTCCTGATTTAGTCCTGGTGAGCATGGTCCACGCGGTGTACATGAAAAGACATGGTCCACGTACATGAGGAGGTGTGGTCCATGCAGCATACGCAAGAAGACATGGTCCATGTGGCATATGGAAGGAGGCGCGATCCATGCAGCGTATGCGAGAAGACACGGTCCATGTGGCGTATAGAAGGAGGCGTAGTCCATGAAGCATATGCCAGCAGACACGGTCCACGTTGTGCATGGCACAAGCCGAAAATCACACAGCGTACGCAAGAAGACACAGTCCACGTTACATATGGGAGGAGTCGAAATCCACGCAGCAGATGCGAAAGCACAGAGTCCACGAGGCGTATGGCAGGAACCGAAATCCATACAGCGTACGGGAGAAGACACAGTCCATGCGGCGTACGTAAGGAGCCGAAATGCACGCAGCGTACAGGGTGTATAAACTTGCATTTATTCAGTTACAGGTGTTTTTTATTGCTAAGGAAAATCCCTTGAGAATACTGCAATTATTTGCTGAGACATTCCCCTCTCTTCCCCATATCCTGTCCAGAACATCTTAAAGGAACTGTACTAGTATGTAGCTTGTGCTCTCACAGTTTATAAAGGTACTATGATCACTACTCTGGGCTGCCAGAGCCTTAATCTGTAGATAGAGGTCACATACAAGTTTTTCTCATTCTCAGTCTATGGACAGACCAGGTCTCATGTGAAAGCTCAAAACCTCCAGACTTCATTCACCGAGCTGCAGACAGTCTTGGTTTAGACCTGGTGTAGTCCTAGTTTAGACCTGGCTTAGTCCTGATTTAGTCCTGGTGTAGTCCTGTTTTAGTCCTGGTTCAGTCTTGGTTTTGTTCTGGTTCAGTCCTGGTGCGTTTAGTCCTCCTGGTACAGTCCTGGTTCAGTCCTGATTCAGTCCTGGTTAGTTTAGTACTCCTGGTTCAGTTCTGGCTTAGTCCTGGTTTAGTCCTCCTGTTTTTTTTTTTATTGTTTTTTTTGAGACTCATTACCAAGCATTCCTATTATGCACTGTTACATGGTTTGACTGTTAACTTCTAAATTCATGCCTGTATGTTATAATAAAAAAAAAAAGTTTAGATATATTTTCTTTAATGTTTATTTTTACTCAGGCCTCAACAATTATAAAATGCTCAAACTGATGTACAAGCTTTATAGTTTGTGAAAGTCAACTGTACGCTCCCTGCCAGCAGCGTGCATAAGACATATCAATCTCACTTTGAGGAAGCGCACGATGCATTTTTGCCTATGCTGTTCCAATGCTAAACCACCGTGACTCTGATCTTGTTTAGCTTTCCCAATTCATCTGTGCAAAATGTGCTGGAAAAGATTTGACAGATCTGAAATAAAACAAACACTTTGGATGGTGTGTGTGTGTTTTTGCGGTTAAAGCTTCCACAGCATACAGCAGCAGCAGCTCCTCTGTTCACACACTGCTGGGGAAATCCTAACCACTCCTTTGGAACATGGTGAGACACAGAATGAGTGGAAATGAATTGGAAGTGAAAGCTGGGGTACTCAAAGTTCATGTTAAATTTTTGTTTTCTACCTAAAAGTGTATAGTAGAAGCAGCAGTATGTGACCAAATCAGACTCCCCGCACATAATAATGAGGTATTGCATCTACAGTAATGGCAAACACAGAAGAAAGGTCAGTTTAAAGGGCCCATGTTACGCTATTTTTATTTTTTTTCCTCATCACAAACAGACCTGGAGTTGTTTTGTTTCATTCACACTCTCCAGTAGGTTAGACTACTGTTAGGGCCTCTCACTGGCCTCTCCAAACGAGCTGTGAGATGCTGCAGTACATCCAGAACGCTGCAGCTTGGGTCCTGTCTCCAACCAGTAAGTACGAGCACATAAGTCCTGTGCTCAGGTCTCTGCACTGACTCCTGTGGCTCAGAGACTTTATAGCAGCTCTGCTTGTGTACAAGTCTCTCCATAGCCGAGCACCAAAGTACATCTCTGACATGTTAGTGCCATATGAACCATCTCGCACTCTGAGGAGCTCAGGGACCGGCCTCCTGGTGGTGCCCAGAGTCAGGACTAAACACGGAGAGACAGGATTTCAGATTTATGCAGCTAAAACTTTGAACAGTCTAAACATGTGAGACAGGCCTCTACTTAGACTGTGTTTAAATCCAGGCTCAAAACAGTTCTATAGAGCTGCATATGACTGAAATGTTTTCATTTTTCATTCCGTACTCTTTTATCTCATTTAATGTCTCTCTCTCTCTCTTTTTAATGTTATGATGATTATTTATGTTTTTCTGTAAAACACTTGGAATTACTTTGTGTACGAATTGTGCTATACAAATAAACTTGCGTTGCCTTGCTTCCAATGTGTCCATACTAGAGCCTGACCGATATATCGGTTGGCCGATATTATGGCTGATATGGGCACTTGGAGGCATATCGGCTATTGGCCTAAATCTTGTCGATATGGGCCGATAGTACACATGGGCATGTTATATACCTCCTTATAAAGCTTAGACTCTATTATTCTCTATTATTAAGTCAATTTAATCAATTTACAGACAGATAAATGTGCTAATATGTGGCGCTGCATTAATATTTATCTGTGGAGTCATTTGTCTGTGTCTGTGACGCCATACTGCCCCTGAATGCACCCCCAGAGTCACATTACTCACGTGCGCTTATTTACAAGATCCATGTGCACAACACTGAGGCACTGAACCACTTACCATCCACCCGCCCGCCGGCGGGCGATTTTCCCAAAAAAAATTTTCACTCTGTATTTTCACCTTCATTATTGTTTTCACTACTGGCATGCCATACATCGTTTGAAAGCTTAATTTCTCAATAAAACAACCATATCATTTATTTTATAAACAACGAGCCCAAAACGCTATAACTTAAAAATTCACATCATAATCAAAGAATAAAATACGCGTTTCTTTGAGCCGGTTCTGTCGGTCCAAAACGCGTTCAATCCATGAAAAGTTGTACTCAATAAGTCCATAATAATCCACAGAAAAAGAATATCAAGTTGTTTTTTCCATAAAATAATTCCATGTGGGGAAATAATCAAAAAAACCCTCGTCCATATGAATCAATGGATACAATGATATGAAAAAAAGTTTCTCTTCTCTCCCTCCGTCCACTGTGTTTCTAGCAGGTTTGCTAGCACTGTTGGGTACGCTTGTTTTCCTCACACTCTTAGCTTCAAAATGAGACCCTCCCCGCTGTTGTCGGTTCCGTGGTTTAGCTGGGACAAGCCGCTGAAGAAGCTAATGCACTCACGTACTTCCTGGCTTTACGCACGCGTCATCAGTTTGTTTACGGGAAATCTCTTTAGTCATTGGATCTTCCAGAAAGTAATTGACATATTGTTTTAGCCTATCACCAGAGCTTTCAAACGGTGGGTGGGACATCCAGATGGACTTTGAAACAGACGCGGTGTTTACAGGCGTTACAGAGAGGGACACAAGAAGCGGTGCGGGAGGGGCCATATTGGGCAGATCTGCTACTTGGAGGACAATTTTGGCTACTTTTTCTTGAGAAAACATGCCTAAAGCTCAGAAGAATTAGTATTATAATAATAACAATTATTATTATTATTATTATATTATTATTATTATTTTGGCACAAATTTGGCAATCTTGCACCGAATTGTTATTTTGTTTACACAAAGGCTCACAGTATCAAAACCCTTTGTCCTAGAGATCTGAAATTCTACACAGTTGTTGCCAACAACTTGAACAATGAGTGTAGTGAGTCACAAATGCCTAGCATGAAGTATGCCCAAGCTAAGGCCTTTATTTTTTTCAATTTTTTTTTCAAAGCAAAAAAATACTTTTTTTCAATTTTAATTGACTGTACTGTAGGTTAGGCAGCACTCACAGTCTTCATGTACATATCTACAGAAACTAGAAGGCCTAAGCTTTAAAATGGTGCCTCACACAAGCATGTGGGTTCTAAGGCTATGGCATTTGGGTATGTAGTGTTATTGTGCACACACCAAAATGAGGCGGGTGGTAACAGGTTAAACGCTCTTGTGTCTGATCCACGATACTGAGGAGAAATAAAAGTTACCTTGAGCTCAGTTTAGTCCAGCAACAAAACTACTGCTTGTTTTGTTGCTGGACTAAACTTATTAGGGAAGGCTTGTGGTCTGAGAGGTACCTGTGTCAGTGTTGCAAATGTGTCGGTTTTGGAGCTTCTGTAGACACTAAAAATAAAGGATTACTCATCCGTGTGAATGAAACAAACACAACAATAGGTTTTGTTTTTGAGGGGGTAACAACATTATAACATGGCTTAAAGTCCACAGTAGTCAATTTTGTGCAATAGAAGACCTTTAAATTAATGCTAAAAAGTTTTAAACAGTTTTTTACATTCTTGTGATTGTTTAAACCTGCGCTGCTGTACTGTTTGATCTGTCAAGACTCCACTGAAAAAGAGACAAGTAATCTCAATAGAACTTTCCTGATAAAATAAATAGCCATAAGCAGCAGTATAATTGCTCCCTGTTTAACTTCGTTCTTTGAAACATGCTCTTTTAAAGCTCTGCATGCGCCCAAAATTCTATGACAATATAAACTACGTGCCAAAATGTTTGAGGAGCTCTAGGTCTGTCCCGATAATTACTATATTGATTTATTGTTCAATAGCAATCATTTTTGAGGGTCTGTATTTATCATGGACAATTTTACTATGTACTAGTGGCATTTGTATTTATTTATTTATTTTTGGATAAGATCTTGGTTGTAGAGGAATAAATAACTTCTCATTATACAGTAGACCCAAACAAACTACTACTAAGGCTAGTTCAGACTTCAGCCTGAAGTGACCCAAATCTGATTTTTTCACCCCTCTGCGACCTGCATCTGATCTTTTAATGACTGAACAACACAGATCCGACCCCGGCCACTTGGATATGTGGTCCTAGAGCCGATACATATCCAATTTTTTGTTATGCGACTTCAGTCTGAACGGCCAGGTCACATTCATCCCACCTACACGTCACAAATGTACACAAAAATTTTTAACGTCATACGAAAATTGTGTCTAAACTCCCACCACTCTTGACTCCGCACCCACACGTTCCCTTCTACAGATGTTGCTGCTATTGCTCCACAAAACGCCACGGCCAAAAACCTCGTCCTTCTCCTTCTCAATCTCCTCCTTAAAACAAATAAACTGTACATGTGCTTGCTCCATTGTCATATCCTCCAGTGCTCATTCAGGACTCTTTTTGGGTGTTTAAAGTTCACACTGGAGATCACATACAAGTCGCATTTAATTGGAAATGTGAACAACCTTGCAAAAAATATTGGATTTCACAAAAAAATCTGAATTGAGCATTAAGCCCTGCAGTCTGAACATAGCTTTAGTGGCACATTCTGTTTATATTTTGCAGCTTATGTTTTTTTTGTTTGTTTGTTTGTTTTTGTTTTATTTTTAACAATATTGTACATTTAGAATACTTTTTTGGGGTGTTATTCTGCTGCATATAGGTTTCAATTTTATCATTTATCGTCTATGTCTCAAACTTTTCATACAAAGCACAACAAAAAGTAACATTTGGCTTTTCCCTCTGTAACATCTCAAGTCAGGCTCAAACACGGACATCCAATCAGATTTTTTTAAATTTACAAACAAGATCACCTTTCCCTCACCTTAGATTTACAATTTAGTACTTTGCTCATGATTCTGCAGAAATTTGTGACATTTTTCAGTCCACTGTGTTTTTTGTTTCTTTTTTTCTAGTAAGCAGACATTCGTTTTGATGTGGCTGGACCATGCGTGTTCCTGATTGGCTAATCCATCTGTCAGTCACACCCATCTCGTAAAGTATTGAAAAAATGTGTATTCTGGATTCCAGGCAACCAGGTCTGGGACTTCCTGCTACTGCATGAAGAGACGAATTAGCTATAAACAATGATAACAACACCTCCAGCTCACTAATGACTACCCATGATCCTCTGCTTTTTCTTCCTCCCCTGTGTATTCCATTTTTTTTTTTTTTTTCTGCTTACCCTTATTGCTTTTTGCTGCTGAAGACAATATTATTATCTGGGGCTTCAGGCCTGAGAGCCGGTAAATAATAAAGCGCGGCGGACACGAGACGCGGAGGCCGAGGCTAATCCTGCTTTTATTCCACTTTTATTGTGGCTTTTTGCTCATTACTTCTCATCTCCTCTGGCACAAAGACGGACGGCTAAATTATTTCCTCACTTTTGTTTTGTTTCGACCACAAAAGGGCAAATTAAACCTCGGGATGGGCAGCGTAAACTATGTGATGCGTTCATGCGTTTGAAGAAAATTGATAAACGCAATAATGTGGAATTGTAACTTTTCCGATTGCTTTTTCAAACTCGTTTGTTTAAACTGTAATTCTGTGTTTTCATACATCCATACATCAAACACTGCATTTTTACTCCTACTTGAGTCATATATTTGACTGTGTAACTGTATGTTTTGGTAAAATATTAGATTTCAACATTTGTGTTTCTTGCACCACTGCTTCAGATGTGACTTTTATGAGACATGACAGTTTTTCTTAAAATGTTATGTTCTGCCCTTCAATTACATTTTGTTAAAATTTTGTCCAGACAGTAAGTCGTTGAGTTGTAATATCCCCAAATACATTTTGACAGACCATGCGATTAATATGTGTTACTTAAGGATGAATGCAACACTTTAATTTTGACAATTATTTTAAGTTTAAAATACAAGTCTAAAGCACTAAATGTAAAACTGACTCTTTGATCTTTTAGCCATGTTATAACATTGTTACTTATAAAAACAGGGATGTAGGGATGCAACGGTATTCGATATAATATGGAATTGTTCAATACTGGTCTCATGATATGCTTGTGTTCCTCGTGCACGTGTATGTATGATATGAAGTATGATAGTGTAACTCCCCTACCACTCTATATTAAGAGATTATAAAAAATAAAATAGCCTGCAAAAGCTCTGTTCTTATTTTAACTGAATGAACTCAAACACTTCACATATAAACTACAGCTGTACAGTAGTTCCACTGTCATGTAATGTATGTAATATTTCATTAACATCATTGTGTTATTATATTATACTCATTAGCAGAAAAAAATTACATGACTTTTTTTTTTTTGCATCTTATCTTGCAACTTATCAAAATCTAATCGATACGTATCAAATCATGGGAAACCATAGTGTTGCATCCCTAGTATCTTGTGTCATTTATGCTAGTTTCAGTAATCCTTTGCAAAAGGTTCTTTGCCTCTGAGCCAGCATGTAAAATTTTCCCAAGATTGTTGTGTGACAAGTAAAAATCCCATAAATTCTCACCAGTCTCCTTCAACTTAATTGTGTCATCAAATCATTGGAACCTGGGATATAATGTCTGCTTTGACATATCGCTGTTATTTTAAATTCTAAAACATGACATGTGAAAAATGTATAGCCCCTTAATACTGACCTTCACAAATATGCGACAAACCGTTTGGATCAAGATATAAGTCGAGATAGCGGCTGCATTCCCACAGTGCCATATGTAGTACCTTCCTGGAAACTTTTGGCAAGACCCAACATCTCTATTTATTTTCTTTTTGCTATAGTCAAATTAATAATCTCATCTTAATTTACTTAAAGGAAAAACACACAAAACATTATACACACACACACACACATATATATATATAAATTCAAGCATTAAAGGGCTAAAGGCCAACAACAATACAAATATGGTAAAATATGTGGTCTTTAAAGTCAGACTGTGAAACATTCCAGGCAATGCAATAAAATTTCCATGGAGACAAGCAAGTGGCATACCCTCCATCAGAAATCTTACATGGAGCACTTTTGGCAATGGGCAGGCAGCATTTCCAAATTGTATTCATTTCTCTCATTTAGTGACCTCTTTAGTGCCTCTGAGCCCTCACAATTCCACACAGTTGCTAAATTGTCCCAGAATCCAGGCGTAATTATGAATGATACTTGTTATTAGCTCATATTTTTGTGGGCACCCTGGCATTTTGGGAGTCCCCGGCAAAACAGGCTATCAACACATTGCATAAACAACTCAGCTCCGTCTCCAGTGCGAGTTTGAGGACCACAAAACCATTATCGGATTTATGTTTTTTACTCAGAATCCAATTTGAGCCGTTTGTCAGTGTCGCAGAGGTCCCCCCGAGTGCCGTAAAACCAAGTTATTTGCTGAAAACGCTAACACTTCAGATTTGAACTCATTTGAAGGAACCACTTTGACAAAACCCCAGCGGTGAATACCGTGCCGTGTTCAGTGTTGCCGTGACGACTCCTACAGATATGCATTAATGAAACGACTGAATCCTTGCTCTGTATGGAACATTACTTTGCAGTGGGATGAGTAATTACACCTGCCTGAAATCGCGGCAGGTAGAGCCGAGGAGGAGGAGGGCTTCACTTCTTATTTAGCAAAGAGAAGGTTGATTAAAAAGTGTAAAAAGAATGGGGCAGCTAATAAGCGTATGGATCAGGCTTGTACCACACTGCCATGCACTGTGTAATCAGTGGACAAAGGGACTTTAAGACTGAGAATCTCAGGCCTATGTTTATTGCGATATCTTTCAAGATATTTTCAAAGTGAACACCTCAAATAAATGTCACATCTTCAATCGATAGTTCCATTGAAATAGAAAGTACTTTGGAACATTCTTATTATTACCAAAGCTACAAATATATAATGTGTTCAAAAGTAATACTGAATTTGAGGAATTTTACTCAGTTATGGTGTATAATGGAACATTCCACAGTATGGCTTTACACATATCAATCTCCATGACAACAAGCAAGAGGAGGCACTCTTCAGGCTAATTAAGGGTGTACTCACACTAAGACTTTAGAACCGTGCCCAAGCACGGATCGCCCCTAAAGTGCGGTATGTTTGTCCAGTCTGAACGCAATTGAACCGTGGTCATACGCGGCACAGATAGGACTTCGGCCCGATTGGAGGAGGTGGGCCAAAGCACAACACGGTTGCTCATGTACGCGCACACACACGACTTTACTATATGATCCCTGTCAGGTGCGCTGATGTTACTCATGCGAGGAAAACAGTGAATAAACTCTGCTCCAAAACACACGGCAAACCCACGCTCACCTTCAATAAGGACAGACAGAAGCTTAGCTGCGTCTCATCTTCGACTGTCCTCACTGCTCCACGCTGTTTTTATAGCCATAAAATAAAAAGGACGCACATCATTCTCACTATTTGATAGACATTTCTACTGCTGGACTTTTTTTTTTCTCCGCTAAAAGTGCCATGTGACGACATCATCGGGTCTTACACAATCGTGCTTGAGCACAATTTGAAATCATGCCTCCAGCTCCTTGTCTCCATGGATTTTGATATGTGTTATGCCATACTGTGGAACATTCCATTATACACTATAAAGCACAATTAAGTGTGTAAAATATGTCAATTTAAGTATTACTTTAGAACAGCTCTCAGGCGACATATGACCCTTTGGTTGACTCTGACTGGCCCTTTTAAAGGTTGTATGGAGGATTTTTTTTTTTTTTTTTTGGTTTCAAGTTGTCAATGACAGCATTATAGAGGTGCAGTAGCCTTGTAATTATGATGACCAAAAAAAAAGAGAATAAAAATTCATCAACTCTGGACGTGGTGGGGCTAAACATTTGCCAATAGATAACGACATTGCCTCGTTATCTGTTAGCTGACAGGCTGTCAATCAATCTCCCTATGTTTCTAGCGTAACTGACTTGCCTGCGCGCCGCCGGTACGTGGTTTACGTACGCCTGTCACGCAGTCCACAGACGCAAGCCGCACAGACGCTGTTTACTCCACCAACGCAACAGTTCTTAGCGGCTTTTTTTGACCTATATCTTCCTCGCAGTTAGCACAAAGTTTGTTGCAATGGCAGGCAAGAATCCAGGAGCAGTTAGCCGCAAAAGAAAGTCCGTTTTTGAGGTCGCTGAAAGAAGAAGACAAGGGGAAAAGCAGCGAAGCCAAACTAAGGTGATTCTTGAAGATTCATTCCAGCGATGGCGCGACTGAAGCAGACGCAGGGTCTAAAGACTGACGCACTGGTCGCCAGATTACTCCTGGACAGGTAACTTCTGCTTATTATAAAAACGTACTTTATTTCCAAGAGCTAGACAAACGTTTTTCAGGACACGAAAGCGATATCCTATGTCTGAAAACGTAATTTTCAAGGCAAAGAAAGAGTCCGCTTGCTGCTGCGTGTTGTAGCTAGTTCATTCGCACTGAATCTCCGCGCACTCTTCTCTGCACCCCTTTCCTGCTCCTGTCCCCGCTGCCCGTTCCACTCTTCCCCCTGCTCCTCACTTCTCCGGGCACGGAATCTCCGCGCACTGCTCCCCTCTCCTCTCTCCTCTCCCTGCTCCGCTCTTCTCCCTGCTCCTCTCTTCTCGTCCGCGAACGAAATGTCCGCGCACCCGCTCCCCCCGCTCCTCACTTCTCCGCCTTGCCTAACCAACACTGTAGTTAGTTGTTTACAAGTCATGTGCAGCTCACCGGCTGTAAACAAACCTGTTTCTGGCGTAAAGAGGAGGCGGGAGGAGGCGTTTCTACGTAGGGAGCTGTAGGGGAGGGGGGGGTGGTTTCACGCATGCCCAACATTTGAAAAAGGACAAACAGTCGCTGGATTTCTCGTTCCTTGGAAAATCCTCTATACAACCTTTAAGCTAATTTGGAATTACAAAATAAACATATTTTATCATTTTTCCTCATGCATGAACTAAAGCTGCATTGCTTTTACTGTATTTTAGAGGTGTTTTTTGTTTTTGTTTGTTTGTTTGTTTGTTTTTGACATTTTTTGTAAGGCAACCTCACTTTCTCATTGCTTAGTCATAACATATGCTCTTACCAGTCTTTCCAGCTTGTCAAAACAATGATATTTACTGCTTTTGATAAAGAAATACAATTAATATTACGCAGAATTGAGCGGCCGGGACCGCCACACTATTTTCTGTTTCTCATGTGGCCCCATTGAAAAAAAAATAATCGCCCACCCCTGCTTTAGAACATGTTAGAAAATATTTGTAGTGTTTCTATACTGATTTAGAGTTTAACTTCAGTGGAAAATTTTGTAACATTTTAAAAGTAATAAATATATAAGTTATTTAGTGTAATAACCACTCATTGTAAATATACTTTCTGGACTATCAATCTGCATTACCGTCTTATGTAACCACAAATACCATTAGATTAGCCACAATATTACCCGGCAAACCTTTTCCTGGGGCCTGTTTTACATTGGGGCATGCAGTAGAGGAGGTGGAGCGTGAGTCTCCGGTGGTTTTGAGTCATGATGGGTGAGCGGCCGTGATGACAGCTTTCATTAGTCAGCTGGTCATTCAATTAGAAGCGAGTGTAGGAGAGTTCAGGTTTAATGGTGATGAGAACTCCCCGCGGACAAACAGCCAGTGCCGCAATATTATTCAGGAGCCTCTGCACAGCAAACCAACGCTAATTGTTCTTTTATAGCCTTGTCAGTTTGGTTCTGTTAAGATTTTAAAGTATTCACAAGCTCTTTTTGGATTAAGGTGTTGACTGTGATTGGCTGACAGAAAAGTGAAGTTATGAAATGCATTTTGAGTGAGGTTTTGCTTGAGAAAATCTGATCCTGTGCAAGATTTGGCATTTGTAAATAAAAAGGAAGCCAGAGTGCTTACGAAGGATGGGGTAGGCTACTAGTTCCACAAAAAATTTATGAACATAATTATATTTTACTTAAAAAAAAAAAAAAAAAAAAAAAAAAAAACCTTCAAATGGCCCAAATGTTAAGTTTCTGGTCAAATATTTTTTTTATAATATTGTCAAAAGCTTTACACAAACCTACTGATTTGAATCCTCTTACAGCAGTACTTGGGATAATAGACTCAGAGTTGTCCATCCATCCATCCATTTTCTTCCCCTTATCCAGGGCCGGGTCGCGGGGGCAGCAGTCTAAGCTGGGACTCCAAGACTTCCTTCACCTCAGACCCCTCCAGCTCCTCCGGGGAAACCCCTAGGCGTTCCCAGGCCAGCCGAGAGACATAGTCCCTCCAGCGTGTCCTGGGTCTTCCCTGGGGCCTCCTCCCGGTGGGACATGCCCACAACACCTCCCGAGGGAGAAGCCCAGGAGGCATCCGGAACAGATTCTCGTGCCACCTCAACTGGCTTCTCTCGACGTGGAGGAGCAGCGGCTCTACTCCGATCTCCTCCTGCGTGACTGAGCCCAGCCACCCTGCAGAGGAAACTCATTTCGAGCACTTGTATCTGTGATCTCGTCCTTTCGGTCATTACCCAGAGCTCATGACCATAGAAGTTGTAAAATAAAATAAAAAAATAAAAATCAGAGCATCAGGCATTACAATTTACCTGTCTGCTTGCGCGAAGATTGATTTTATTAAAATTGAAGCAGGCAGAACCCCCCTCGCATGGGAAATGGTTCAGAGATGTTATGATGCATTTGCATCTAGAGAAAATTAAATACTCTTTGCAGGGTCAGGGAGATAACTTTAACAATATATGGTCACCTTTTGTTAGCATATTTGAAGAAGGTTTTTAAACGTCTATTTAAATCTGAGTTATATGATGGTCCACTTTTTCAACTATGTATTTAAACTATTATATACCTATAATTAAGGGTCCTCTAAGACATCATATAGGCAATTAATCAATGAAGAGTTGCTTAGGCTGTTTGCATTTATTTATTGGTGATACAATGGTTGTGGCCCGCAAATAACAGTACATGTTTCCACCTCTCAGATCAGCGTGTTCCCCTCCAAACTGGTAAACTTAGCTTTTGTATCCATCTTGACTTTACCCTGCATTGGCATATCACTGTTACAAATTTGCAAAAGATACTGATGAGGCAATTAGCATGTCCAACTAAGGCTTGAACAGGCAGGTCTGGGTGTGAAGCGCGAGAGATCCTCTACACATGTCAGTAAGATTATGAATCATTTAGCTGAACATATGAGGTTTTTTTTATTAGCTTCATTGGCTTCTTGTTGCCAAGCCATTGACTTATCAAACTGATAATTAAATCAAATGACACAAACTCATAAGAACCTGACATGAGCCTGAATTTGTCCTGGAAAGGGGAAGTACCAGTATTGCAACACAAAGTACAAGAACAACAGAAGAGTAAAAGACATTCTATAAAAGATAAAGGCAGACTGCAAGAGTTGACCGAAACCTCCCCTAACAACTTCAAAACACATGGACATAATGAGGGCTGTGCTTAAATGATCTTGACTGTAAATATGTAGGATAAAAAAGTTTTGCAAGAAGAGAAGAGAAAAACATTGCATCTTAACTCCATCCATCCATTTTCGTCCGCTTATCCGGGGCCGGGTCGCGGGGGCAGCAGCCTAAGCAGGGACTCCCAGACTTCCTTCACCCCAGACACGTCCTCCAGCTCCTCCGGGGGGACCCCGAGGCGTTCCCAGGCCAGCCGAGAGACATAGTCCCTCCAGCGTGTCCTGGGTCTTCCCCGTGGCCTCCTCCCGGCGGGACATGCCCGGAACACCTCCCGAGGGAGGCGCCCAGGAGGCATCCGGAACAGATGCCCGAGCCACCTCAACTGGCTCCTCTCGACGTGGAGGAGCAGCGGCTCTACTCCGAGCTCCTCCCGTGTGACTGAGCTCCTCACCCTATCTCTAAGGGAGCGCCCAGCCACCCTGCGGAGGAAACTCATTTCGAGCGCTTGTATCCGCGATCTCGTCCTTTCGGTCACTACCCAGAGCTCATGACCATAGGTGAGAGTAGGAACAAAGACTGACCGGTAAATCTTAACTCTTAAGATGCAATATTTTATCCCTTTTAGGTCATTGTTTTTTTTTCTCAAAATTAAATGACTATTATAAGAGCAAACTTTGTAACGGATTGTTGAACACATCATACTTAAGATCCCTCTGCTCTGATAGACTTGTGGACACGTAAAGGAACACCTCAGGGCTCAATCTTGGAACCATTTACATTAACATTGTAATGTATCATGTTGCATGTTACAGATAGCCCCTGTTAAGTGTTCAAGAGAAAGTAGCTTCCTGCGTAGAATCAGAATGTTTCTCTTTATCTCCCGTTGTACTGTATTCAAGTACCTCCTCCGGCTTTAAATGTGGCTTATACTGATTAGGGATAATTTATGCATGTAATTATATATTACATAATCCCACATCGTTTGTCCCATGTTAACATTCATAGCAGTGTAACCAAGACCGATAAGGAAAGGACTTTTGAGCAAATCCTGATGCATTTTGTGTTTCTTTAACAGAAAATGGATAGAAAACCCACAGTTCAACACATCACTGAGTAGATTCACATGGTCCGATCAGTGTGATAACTGGAGCACTCAGATAATAATCAAATAATCTGATGAGCAACACTGGGTGTAGATTTGTCTCATGGATTTGGGAATCATAGTGAAATTTGGAAGTCACTTTGTCTTTACATCATTTTGTCAAATCAGATAACACCCATCTGATTGTGCTGCTTACGTGTTGTTGTTGTTGTTTTTTTCAATAATTTGATAGCTTCAGAAATCAGATAATGACCAGATTTTGCGCATTCAGATTTTTTCCTGGCTATGGACTCCCTTCTACCCTCCAATTTTGGAACACTCCAATCATAGCAGCTAATTTGTAGCATGTGTCTCTCAAATGAGGAATATGGAATATTCATTTAAAAACAAAAATCTATGATTTATTTTACTTTAGTTTACCTCAGATTTGCCTGTTTATTCTGGGAAAATCCACACCTCTTGTTTTACTTAGTTAGTTTGTTTGTTTTTTGCTCATAAACAAAAGTTTATTTTGGCATTGCCCATGTGTTTCACTGAACTGAACTGATCATTCACACTCTGGGAGACAGGATATGGTTCCAGATCATGTGTCTAACCTGGAATTTACACCAGGAGTGTCAACAGCATGGAACATAGGTGGAGCTGCATACACACATACTTTTAAAAGCTTCAATTTACACCAGAAGCAACAGACCTGCTCCTGTGACGCCAGCCTCCGCGTATTCTCACTTTTAAACAGTAAACTTTTTACACTGTTTATGTATTAATTGTTGATTGGGTGAATTATGTTTTAAATCATAATACAAAGGTTGACAACAATAGAGACACCTTTTCCTTCAGAAGCAGTTCCTGTAAAGTTGCCCTCTGATGTCATAAAGTGTTCCTCCACGGATGTAAACTTTGCGTCGTCCATCACGAGTCATTTCCCGAGCTTCTGGATGGGATGCACAGTGTTTACATGACTGTAGCGGTTTTAGAGAACATTTTTAAAGGGCAACTGAAGTTTATTTTGACACCACGTACCCATTTCCTGCCTTTCCCCTGCTAAAAAGCCTGGAGACGAGTGTGTTGTCTTGCCGGTCAAGAAATTCCCAGGAATTGTATATACAGCCAATGAGAAGCACTGTTAAGACTTATATGAGTTTGGTAAAAGTGGATAGATTTTAAAGAGGGGGTATTACACCAAATCAACTTCAACTTTTTATATCTTTCCTGAAGTGATTTTCTGAATCATTCGAGCATCTTTGAGTGATCTTGCCATTTCTGACTATTTGACCCTCCCTTACGGTTAGATAACCTGTTTCATCAGCCGGTTTCCATGAAGTGACCTCGCAGCATTATGATTCGTTCGCTCAATTGTTGGCGGGTACTTTATTAATTTAACCAATCTGCTGCTATTTGGTCATGATGTATGTAACGGGGATAACTGGTATATTAAGCTTTTCCCAAACCCCGTAAGTAGAAGGGCAAGAACTTCTTTCCCATTGATAAAATTCACCTAACAACACTTTGTTTCGGCTTTAAATCCTTGATCTTGGGAATCGTTGCCAACACAAAATGTATGGCTCTTCGCTGACTGGCTGGTGGCCGCACTTCTGGGTTTTTGCAAACCGTCTAGTGTATCCTGATTCCTGACCTAGTCACTGGAGAGAAATTAAACTGAGTGAAGTAACTAGGTGGCGGCAGCCTAGCTAATGGTCAGGTACATGACACCACATTTCTTGTCTAAGGCTCCACCCACAAGCCTACCTCAAGAAAGGAAATCAACTTTTTAATACATTACAAATTTAATACTTGAATTTAGCATTTTAAAACCGACAAAAACTAACATGGTGATTAGGGCTGTAATGATAATCAATAAATCAATCAATCGTACGATAACTTTTAACGAGCTCGATAACTTTTCCAGCTGCTATAAATTCTATTTGCACGCTTGTTTGTTTCCCTCGCTCTTTCTCGCTCTCTCTTGCTCTCAAAGAGAAGTTAGAACGCTGTTTGAAGGCTTCTATCGCTCTCTGACTTCTCTTGTTTAACAAGCATAATGATGCTTGAACCGACATGCTCTGTGTTTATCAGTACAGCGGATGTGCGCGTAGCCTGAGTGCAAAAAGCGCCTCTGTCTGTGCGGCTAACATGAAGCTGCAACACAAACTAGACCGCTGTCAGAGTGACAAAACAGTTCATCACTGTGTGCCAAAACAAGTCATGATGCCCTATCAGCACTGGTGAGCAGGGTACATCTCATCAGCCAGCAGCCGACATACACCCATACCCAAGCGACACAACTAGCCTAATAGAACCAGGGGCTAGACACTGACACGATGCCAGACAGGACAGAGGCTCCCTCATAACGAAATAGCATCCTGTGTCGCGGGTTAATACGAACACTTCAAGACCAAAATGCCGAGACTCACAGCAGCAGCCACAGAGAGAGGGGCCACTGTAAACCAATGTAAGGCAATGACTAAAATAACTTTTAAGGGCAATTTTGTTACAGAGACTTGGTTTGGTTGTATTTGGTTCAACAATGGTTTTTTCAAGTGCATATTTGTTAACAAGTCCTTGCTGTGAGCCAGACTACATTAGTAGGGTGACCATATTTCCGTTTTCCGTTTGAAAACCCGGACACCTGGGGGGGGGATTAAATCTTGGATTTAAGAGAGAAAACGCCGAGCAGTTTGTCCGCAAAGAGCGATAGGGCAAATGCCGCATTTAACTCCGTGAGGTGCGGAGCTGAGCTGGTCCTTTCTCCTGTGGTTACCTCCAAGCCCGTCCTGACGGTGAGTCCTGTTTCGGTTCTGGTTTAGTCCTGGTTTAGTCCTGTTTTAGTCCTTGTTCAGTCGTGGATTAGTCCTCCTCTTCAGTCCTGGAATCAGTCCTGGGTTAGTCCTGGTTTAGTCTTGGTTCAGTCCGTGGCGTAGGCAGCGCAAAAGTTTGATATTATGTCGGGTTAACGGGCAGGTGCGGTCCTGTACTGTGCGGGTGCAGTGTTGTACTGGGGTCTCCAAAAATTGACCCGTGCGGGACTCTGCGCTGTTGGGCTCCATTATGGAATAAATGAATCTTCAGTTTGTTACATGAAGAAGGAGGAAAATAACACAAGGACGACAACAGCAACAAGTTTTAAGAAGGAAGTAAAAAGAGTTGCACCTGTCCTGTCTGAGAAAAAGTGTATAAAGTCTGTGCTGAGGGGTTTAACAGCCTTAACACAGATAGAATAATTGTAAAATATAAAGTTGATACATCGTGGATTTCACCTATCGCGGGTTATTTTTAGAACGTAACCCCCGCGATAAATGAGGAACCACTGTACTCTCACCTCCCAACCTGCGCACATGGACTCCCACTTGTCCCGAGCGGGACGGAAAACGGAGAGTTTCTTGTACAAGTCATGTTATGCGCATTTGTGCTTCGGTATGTTGCAGACTGACTGACTGTTTGTGTCTGCTCGCTCCTTCTGAGTCACAGATGCTACGAGAGACGCTCAGTTTAATGAGTGGTACTGAAAACCCGAACATTTGCATCACTTTATAAAAAAAAAACCCGGACGCCCCGGACATGACGCAAACTACAGACATGTCCGGGGAAAAACGGACATTTGGTCACCTTATACATTAGGCTAGTCCAGTGTTAAGAAGTCTGTCTTACAGTTCCTGTGTTAAATGTTATTTAGAAAGTAAAGTTTATTGATCTTTGAAAGGGTGTTTTTGCATTTTTATTCCATGGTAATTATATTAGTTGAAATTGGTCTCAAAGTTTCAATATTATCGTTTATTGCAATAAATTCTTGGTCAATTAGTCGTCCAGCAAAAACTGTTATCGTTACAGGTCTAATGGTGATCTAAATGTGTTTTGTTTTAGCCATGAATACTCCATAGAAATGTAATCCCTCCTCTTTAAATCACTGCTCATGATTTCGAATCGTTTCTTGTGATTTAAATGTCCAGGGATCAAATTGGCAAATGGTCAGCTCCAGAATTCCAAACAGAAGCCTGGAATAACGCGTATATAGCACAAATCTGAAGCTCGACAGGCGCAGCAGGTGCCGACTGCTTCAGCGCTAAACCAAATGGCACCATACGCAGTGCTCAAACAGCGGGCCAGAGAACACTGCCAGGAGCTGCGCGCATCGACAAGGAAACGCCAAGCTAATCTGAACTCAATGCCAACTGTCAGCGTGACTACTGCTCGGCGTCATGATATGAAGGTTTTTAGTAACTCTGCAGTGCTAGTTTCCTCCATTATCAGCGAGGTCTGGATACTGGATTCAGCAGGCTGAACTGATTACTGATCTTTATTTTAACACAAGATGACCAGATAGAGCTCACTTAGTTGGAGCATTGATCGCAGGTTCCTGTAAATGTGTTGTTTAAATCCATTTAGTATTTTCTCGTGACTTCTTAAAAGTTTTTGGACAGTGTCTGCTAATGTGTACATATTGTCTCCATCCTAACAGCTGAACATTTTGACAAAGAGATACATGTAGAACACACCAATAGCCCATGTCAGAGTTGCTTGTTGTTTGCGTTGGCTTATGTTGCTGTGTTGTCTTGTCTTTGTGTTAAAGCATGTGCCCCCTGTCCAAGACAAATTTCTCCCAAGGGTGGCAATAAAGGATTATCTTATCTTAATTTAGTCTATCTTTTCTCATCTTAGATTGACTTAAACATCACATCGCAAAGCATTATGGGAAAATCTTGTACAAAGCTTTTAAAAGAGCAAATATTCTAAGGGTGGCCCTCTTCATACTGCGGATTTTTATTTGTGGTATTACATTTGTAATAGGCTGCATCATAATTTTGAACTTATAAACAGAATATACTTTTGAGAGACTGCAAGTAAGAACTGGGAAGGTTGAGGAGGTTGAGGTCGGTGAAACTAGAGCCTCAAATGCAAGACAATATAGGAACACTTAAACATGCAGGCATCTTTTTTTTTTTTTTTTTCCCTATCCATCTGCTATGACTTGAGTCTGCACCGTAGTTAAGTATGCAGCTGATTTCACTGACCGCCAACAGTCTGATACAGACTGGAAAATGTTTGACTCACTGTACCACTGTGGCTCTAATGATGGAGTTATTTCTGTCAGACATAACGTGCAGTAGTGATTAAAAAATAATAATAATTGAAAAAAAAAAAATCTAAATCCAAGCACAGATGGAGAGATGATTTGGTGAGATTTTAGTCAAGGAACAGATCTGCCTTTTTCAAACAAATATAGAATTATATTTATAGGATATTGTAAAGTTGTTATGAAGCAAATCTAATTAAAAACTTAACTCTTTCTTTAGATAATATTGTTGTGGGGTGAACTAGTTGTGTGGTTTATAACTGCTGACCACCAGGGGGCATCGGTAAGAATGCACAATTAGAGATGATGAAGTTTTATTGAAAATGTTCAACTTTTTGTGTGTGGTCCTGAAACATAAAAACAAAGGGAAATAAATAAATAAATAAATACTCTACAGATACAAACACATCGGAAACAAGCAATAATAGCTCTGTAATAATAGCATCTTAGCATCTGGCCCTTAGCATTTCCTGATATTACAAATAAACCCACACCCACACTTGAAAAATCAATAATCATAAAATAGGCTATCTAACAGTTTAGCTTTTATTACATTATCTCCTGGGTGGTGAGACTGCTGCCATCAGATGTGTAAGTGCCACAGTAAATGTAAACTGACAGTCACAGTTGATAAGAATCAAAATTTCATAGGTCTAACCCTTGAGATTCCATAGGAAATGTCTGGGGTCATTTTGACCCCACTTATGGAAGAGTGGGGTAGTGATACAAAAGCGGCAATTTCAAAAAAAAATTTGAAATGAAAAAAAAAATAAAAAATTTAATGCAATTGCCTCATGTCAGAAACATGTTTTATGAGGAATACCTGGAATATGAAAATATAAATACTTTTAATTTCAAAGATTTTGAAGAATAATGGTAAATGGTCACATTTTTCTATAGCACTTTTCCACCTTCAAGGCACTCAAAGCGCTTTACAACAAGGAACCACTCACTCATTCACACACACATTCACACACCAGTGTACGCAGACACTAGGGGCAAGGTGGGTTAAGAGTCTTGCCCAAGGACACAACGACAGCATTCATCTGTGGGAGCTGGAATCACCAGCCAACCTGTGGGTCAGTGGACAAATGCTCTACCACCTGAGCTACTGCCGCCCATATAACCCTTGGGGTCATTTTTGACCCCACTTATGCATCTAAGGTTTAATAAAGTGTCTCCACACTTCTCCAACACTATGGCTCACTAGGAAATGAGGCCCTATGTCCAAAATTCCAATTCTGGTGGTAACCACGGTAATCTAAAATTAAACTCTTATCTTCTACAGTTTGGTAATAGTAATAATCCTCTATTTATATTCTACATTATCTACATCTATTTTTTATTTATTTATTTATTTTTTACATTTGATCTGGACTTAAAGGGCTCATATTACAATATTTTCTGGTGTATAATGTCATTTCCTCATCACAAACAGACTTGGAGTTGTGTTTTGTTACATTCACACATATTTAACACAAAAACCATGCATATTTAGGCTGTGTATGGCTCAAACTGAAAACACTGTTCCACCTTGCGATGTCATGTGGTGCTTCACGGTGTTTTTAAACTCCATACACTAGAATCTTTTTTTTTTATTTTTTTTTTTTTATTTCAGCTCTGGAATTGCCAAGATCTACTGAACAAAAAGTGAAGAGCGTTTTGCACTTTGTAAACAGACAGTAACTAGAAAAGCACTCAGAGAGCGCAGACCTCCGCCAAGGACTACCCCCATTTTTTATATAAATTGCGATAAAATCAGTCTTCTGGATCAGATCCGGATCAGCCTTTGGAATATGAAAGAGGATCCCATTGTCCATCCCTGAGTCAAATTTCATGGGGTTTGGTCAATAATTAACTGAGATATTGAGAAACAAAATGTTTGGCCCCATTTACCACAATGTTAACTAAAATTTCAAAGTGATCCAGAATCCAGGATTTCTTCCGGATCACCCCCAAAATGAAGTCAGTTCTTTCTTTTCACATTTCCAACAAATCCTGAAAATTTCATCAAAATTGGTCCATAACTTTTTGAGTTATTTTGCTAACAGACAAACAAACAAACAAACAAACAGACAAACAAACGCCGGCAAAAACATAACCTCCTTGGTGGAGGTAATAAACCATGTTAACTCAAACATGTATGAATGAAACAAAACACAACTCTGGGTTTGTTTTTAATGAGTTAACAGCTTTATAACATGACTTAAAGCTCCCAAGAGTCAACTTGGTGTAACATTGGACCTTTAATCTCCATCCTAATAAAAATAGCCACTGAACAACAAACACAACCCATGAATAAAAGATGTTCAACCAGCGGAGTGTCCCAGCTGATGGTCCTTTCACGGAGGAATCCGGCTGAAGTGATTTGCTCTTTGCACGCAGCTGGAGTGACTGTTTATGTGCTTGGCCTTGCCCCGGTTCTATTGCCGGTGTAATTGCAGGATAGAATTTCATTGGAGTGGTGGGCTCACTTCGGCAAAAAGACCTGGCAGGCATCGGGAGACACACGGGACTGCGAGTTTGTGGCGCCAACCTTTTCACATCATTGGAAATTCCATCAGTAGATTTGTGCCGCGGGCCGACGGAATGGCTAGCTAGAAAAATCTGCTACAGAAATAATTAGCTAGAGCGCCGGAGTTCTAACAGACCCGCGCTAACCGTCTTGCACGTTTGTGTCAGTCCATTTGTGCAGTTATCCATATATAATTTTTTTCCTATTGGTATGCGCTGGGCTTTTTACCACCGCTTTCATTATACAGGACTAATCATAAAGTCATGCTTTCTGAACAGGAGTGCTGCAGAGGGAAAGCAGGCCTTCATGTGAGAGCAGATATATATTTGTCTGGGGGAAATTATCGGCACAATGCAGGGATTCACTTTTACACTTTGCTCTCCAGGTATGCGAGGAGAATACTATGTACTTCTGTGTGTGTACTGACTGTGATAAATGTGGAATGGTATATAATTATAAACCTTTTTTTGTTTGTTTGTTTTTTCATTTCTCAATAAATTAAGTTTGAATAGTTAAGCCAGATTGGAAAAAATTGCTTTTAGATTTTGGACATTATACTTAAATCTGTCTATCATTCATTCATTTGTTTTTCAAAATAAAACCAAAAATAAGAAATGAGAAAACAACTATTTTCTTCATTATTTATCTCCAAAACCAAAATGAAAAAATGGATAATGATATGTTTTTTCAGTTTTCGATTTTGTATTTAAATGAATAACTGATAAAATGGAAACCAGCCGTTTCCTGTTTCTGTGACTTAAACTGTGATGCTGGACTTTTGACATTTAGATCTGGAGTGAGATGGAGAGTTTGATAAACTTGTTCTGTTCTGTTGTTTATACTATAGTTATCTGAAGAACTGTTCATATGTGACGTTAACATACCAGACGCCTGTTCAGCCTGTTGTTCTTTATTCTATTGTTATTACTATAACTTTCCTTTCAAAATGAAATGTCAGTTCTTGTTCTCTGATTTTATAAAGTAAATGTCCTCCAAAAAGTGCAACTTATGAAGTAGAAAAAAATTATATAATGCATTTTTTGGCAGTTGCGACTTATACGCCGGAGCAACTTATAGTAAAAAAATACGGTAATAATAATGCCTTAGATCAATAAAGCATCTTCAAATTTTTATTTTTTTTGTGTTGTTTGATGCACAGAAATCATAACAGAATATGCACTAAGAAGTTATATAGTGAGTTTTCAAAGAGCAGTGTTGGTCCTTGATCCTGCTGACCTTTCACACTCCCCCTCTCCAGCCCACAGCCACAGCTCTGCAGAGCCTTCACTCTTTGGGCTACACATATACACTTTATTTATTTCTGTGTTGCATGGACACGGCCTTGCTTTAGTGCTTCTGGAGCTCTGCATTTGAAGAAAATACTGCTCAGCATTGGACCTTGTCCAGTGCAGAAAACCGTGGACACATGATCACAGAATTTTTTTTTTTTTTTCTATCTAAAAATAACAGCCTTTATTATACTTTATTGATCCCACTGAGAGTGAAATCCATTCTTTACATTTGACCCAGTCGTCTACCCTGCTGGGGCAACCTGTCAGGAGACAACCCTTGGGATGCTTCACCAGATCTTGAACTAGAGTTGAAAGACTCTCTGTGAATGTGTTCAGGAGGTATCAGATGTGACATACACAGTCTGAAGAGGAGATTGAGGGTAAGGGTGATGTGACCTTCATAGTGAGCTGTCTCTGATGCCCATAGCATTTGTGTACTGAATCCACATCATAAACGTGCAGCTCATACACTCAATTTGATCAAAACTATGAGGTCGATACATGGCTTAGAACCAGTACAGAGTCAAGGGCTGTGTATCATAGTACTTCAGCTAAATGTTCTGCAGTGTGCACAAAGGCCAGCCACTCCTCAGCAGCCCTCAGAGTTTGGACGAGGTCAGCCGGAAAAGCATGTAAAACCACGTCCCAATAGCAATCCAGAAAAAACTGTACAACTCATACTACAAAGGAAAAACAATTCTGACTGACATTAGCATACATTATGTTTGTACAAAACTTCAAATCAAGTGGTTGGTCACAGTCAGTCCTCAGAGGTTGGATTTTCCGAATTGAGACTTGCACATGACAACTGGAATGTGCAGAGATCTCAGAATTTCAACCTGAAAACTCTGAGAACATTTCAAAGTTCGAGTTAGAAAATCCAACATGGCAGCGCCGGGCGTTTGGATAAACATTGATATCTAACGGTGAAATATTAATTATACTTGTGTTATTTTCCCTTTAGATGCTCCCTTCTGGCCACACGCTTCAGTGACCCTGCTCTTTTACAGGGGCTGGACCTCTGCAGCTATAAATGTGCTGTTATGGTCTGTTATAGATAGAAAGATGCTAAGGTTGCTAATATTTACGTTACTTTATTAACTGTTAACAATAATGTCTGAGTTACTAAATGTACTTAATTCGATCCTCATTTTAGTTGATTTCAGCACTTTCCCCCTTTTTTCTCCCTGTTTATTACTTTGAATTGAATAACAGCAATAGCCATACTGCAATAGTCTGGTCACTGTTTTTATAACTTGACGACTGGAATGGGCTTCCGATGTTTAACTCTGACATTATCATCATCAATCTGGGATCCAGATCCTGGTTTAGTCCTGGTTTTGGGTGCGGGTCTCCAGAAGTGGACCCGTGTAGGACTCTGATCTCAAAATGCTCCACTTGATGATCATGAAGCAGTAGCTTTCAATTTAACAGCTACATTTTACCTTTTGTTTAGTCAAGCTTGGCAATTTCAGGGCTGAAATTGTCCAAATGATTCTAGTGAAGGTGTATGGAGTTTAAAAACACAGTGGAGCACTTCCTCAGCCTAAATATGCAGGATTTATGTGTTAAACATGTGTAAATGAAACAAAACAGAACTCCAGGTCCGTTTAAACATCAATGTAACATAGATCAGTAAATAGAGTAAATAGACATGGGCTCTTTAAATAATAAATTCTTGTTCCAAACCAGAGCCATCTGGAACTTTTCCGGGGCTGCATTGAGAGTTAAAAAACTGCATTATCTTCCAAGTCTTTCACTCAACTGCAGCGCTTGTTAACGCCTGATTTAGCCTTTAATTCTAACTTTAACGCGGTTGCTATGGCTGTGATTAAGAAGCTCTCCGGTGCCAGTGACGTCAGGAGTAATGGATGTGGCGAATCCTTGGGGTGCGGCAAACATGTATCCAACTCCTGGACCATCTGCTCCCGCCGCAGTAAATGCCAAATGAATGGGTAAATATGCAAAATGGCACGGGAGCCCTGTTTGTCAACATGAGACACCCACACAGCCCCACTCGCCCAGAGGAGGTGGGCAGGTCGTGTCAGCACCAGCCACAACAGCACAAGAGGCTCTGAGGTTTAAGACACATTCAGAAATACAAGGAAATATAATGGTGTTTTAAATGAGGCTTTACAATACAGATTACTAAAAATGGCACATAGGCATATATTAAAGAGGTCATATTATGCTGTTTTCTCATCTGTTATAATGTTTATTACTCTTTACAAACAGACCTGGAGTTCTGTTGTGTGTTAAACATGTGTGAATGAAACAAGATCTGCATTTTCAGGCTGAGTTCTTCTCTCAAACAGGATGATTTCAGGCCTGGAATTGCAAATCTCCACTTAACTAAATGTAAAAGGTAGTGGTTAACTTACAAAAAACACTGCAGCTTCATGACATCACAAGTAGTGTTTTCAGGCTGACAGAGAACCGTGCCGGTGCCAGTTCCTGCACCTAATCTTGAACCGACTGATGTGTTCATGACGTAAATCAGAGCGTTCAGGAGCCAATAAGTTCTAAGCGAACCATGACAACACCATAGACGTCAGCAGGTTCAACCAGGTCACACATGGTAAAATAAACAATCAAAGAAAGAGTGTATGTGGGATATGGGGAAGAAATCGAGTGACAAGAAGATTCTGCAGTGGTCAGAGGAGGAGACCATATATTTGCTCTATCCATGTTCGCCTGGTAAGGTTACATTTTTGGATTGGGCGTCGCTGATGCCTTCTCCACAGCAGGTGTTGTAGCACAGCTCGGTGCAGATAAATAATGATTTGTATGACTACAAACGCTCACTGGTGTCAATGATGTGATCCATGGTTTTTTGTTGCTGTGAATCCACTTTTGTATGACCTTGTTTTTATTTGGTGACAAACTCACACCTTCTGTCGATGACGCATCATGATAAGAATGTGGGTCGTCACCGGTAAGAACTTTGGTTCCCAGTGTAACTGATGCAGGAACTGGCACCGGCACCATTCTGGCCAGCCTGAAAAAGAGCTAAGGTGAAACAGCTTTAGAGTTTTGGAGATATAGACAGACTAATAAAGATCACTCAAACATGTGTGAATGAAATAAACAGGATTCCTACAGTCATGGAAATCCTGGAAAAGTCATGGAAATTGAAAATTTAATTTTTCAGGACTGGAAAAGTCATGGAATGTCATGGAACCAAACCATAAGGTGAGTGGAAAGGGTTAATATTTCATATTCACCCCTAAATGTATGATTAATTTTAGACATGTAGGTGCTGTAAAGTCATGAAGAATTCACTTTAGGTCATGAAAAAGTCATGGAAAAGTTTTGAAATTTTGCTCGTGAAAAACAGTGGAAACACTGAATAAAACACAACTCCAGCTGTGTTTCTGAAGATGTGAGAACATTTTAACATGGCTTAAAACTCACAAGTAAATGTTGTGTAATGTAGTATCTTTAAAGAGGTGGGATTGACTTATATGGTGCTATAAGTAGTTTTTTGGTTTGTTTGTTTGGTTGTTTGTTTGTTTGTTTGTTTTTGCTTTAGATGGTCTGAGTTTCACCTCCCTTTGCTCCCCATGTTCAGTCATTCTCCTTTCATGTTTTGTATTATGCTTTTGTATATTTATGGAGAATTGTCATGTGTTAGCATGGGTTAGAACAGGGTTTGAGGGTGGGCTCAGGAGAGATCACTAAATTATTCAAACATGCATGGATTATACCTAAAACCTCTTCAGGCATGTTTTTGATGAGCAAACAATATTACAACATGGTAGAACACTCCAAAAGCACCTCCTCTTTGGTGCAGTTTTTCACACTACATTTAGTACTTTTAGTTCAAGTTGTCCCTGTCCAGAAAACATTATAATTAGGTCAGTTTACTTTTATCAACATCAGCAGTAGTTCCAGTGCGTTTAGAAGTGTCCATTATCAGGCTACACTTCACCCATGTTGCCTGGTATGAATGTGTCTCTATACATGATTGGTGGTACAGGGGCTGGAGGGGGCCAATGGTGCAGTTTTGGTTTCATCATCATAATCATCATCATCATCATCATCATCATCATCGTTATAATACTCCCTACAATTCAACCATGGCCAGACTAGAAAGTATGTGTCCATGTCTTTAGACCTATACTGATATACATAACTTCTCCTGTATAAACATTTTACATAAATTTTTAACAGACTTTTCAAAAAATTCTAATATTAAGAATACTCCATAATGCGTATCTAACATGACTACTTTAAATTCAAGCGCATTTAAAATGAAAAATGTTTTAATAAGTTTGTGATTTATGAAGTTTCAGAAACAGATTTTAAATTAAAAATATTATAGGTCTTGTTGGTCATATATATATATATATATATATATATATATATATATATATATATATATATATATATATATATATATATATATATATATATATATATATATATATATTATTTTTTTTTATTTTATTTTATTTTTTTTTTCCAGAAATCTAAGGCAAAAGTTAAAGAGAAATGTACAGAAGCAGTGGGATGAGCGGTACTATATGAATTTGCCAGGCTAATTTTCTGCAGCCCTGTGACATTAAAATGAAAAACTAGAAAAGCACTCAGAGAGCGCAGACCTCCGCCAAGGACTACCCCCATTTTTTATATAAATTGCGATAAAATCAGTCTTCTGGATCAGATCCGGATCAGCCTTTGGAATATGAAAGAGGATCCCATTGTCCATCCCTGAGTCAAATTTCATGGGGTTTGGTCAATAATTAACCGAGATATTGAGAAACAAAAATTTTGGCCCCATTTACCACAATGTTAACTAAAATTTCAAAGTGATCCAGAATCCAGGATTTCTTCCGGATCACCCCCAAAATGAAATCAGTTCTTCCTTTTCACATTTCCAACAAATCCTGAAAATTTCATCAAAATCAGTCCATAACTTTTTGAGTTATGTTGCTAACAGACAAACAAACAAACAAACAGTCAAACGCCGGCAAAAACATAACCTCCTTGGTGGAGGTAACAAACTTATAAACACAACTAAGAACACTGAACGCAAATTCCCCTAAAAGAAAATCATATTTTGCAGATTACAAGGTGCAAGTAGCAAAATATGCAGCCAAAAACGGTAATTGAGCAGCAGAAAGAAAGTTTGGAGTGAGCAAGAACCTTATGACACCAGGAGTGCACCATGCAACCTTCCTGGAAGCCACTTGATGGATCAACAAAGTCTGGACTTCAGCGACAACTGAAACCATCCTGTCCGGATTCAGAAAGGCCAGAATAATTCTAACTGGAACTGATGCTGAGTCTGACAGCAGCTATGCAGAAGAGGAAGCTGCCCTCCATTTACCTCCGGAGGTCGCGGAGTTGCTCAGAAGTGACACCGAGGACGAAGAATTCAGTGGATTAAGTGATTTGGAGTGAGATGGAGAGTTTGGTGAACTTGTTCTGTTCTGTTGTTTATGTTATAGTTATTTGAAGAACTGTTCATATGTGACGTTAACAGCGTTTTGTTCTCTGTTCTATTTTTATTACTAGAACTTGACTTTCAAGATGAAATGTGTGACTTTATATATATATATATACATATATATATATATATATATATATATTAATACGCATACCCTTTTATACCATAATCACTACAGTAACACCCAGTTCCTTAGTATGTTCCGGTGGCCAGAGCACTAGCCATTTTTAACAAAAGCAATTTCCTTGGTGCGTCCCCCTGGCTGATCCAATCTAGCACCCCCTGTTTGACATGTATGACGCATTGATCATTTCATTATTTCCTCTACAGTGGCTGCCCCCCCCTCCCTTTGGATTACCGCTCATGCAACACTGTGCCCCAGATTGGGGACAGATTGAGCTATTTCCTGCTAACAGATGCTAACAAATGTACACTACTCACAATAAGTTAGGGATATTGAGAGAGAACCAGTGAATGTCATATATACGGTGTTTGTTTCACTTCAGAAACTTTGGGGATAGGGAGGCAATTGTATTGGGGTGATAGACAAACCTCATTTTGTGTTTTCCATGTAATGGTCTCACTGTGTACAGTGTGCCTTACATATTGGAGCCAAAACCCTTTTAATGTGGCATCAATTTCAACATTCTGTGGGTATAAAAAGCTAGTATTGTCAAGTCATTCTAAGTTCCCAAAAAAAAATAAAATAAAAAAATCAAACCTTACTTTTACTCCAGCTCTGAGGTCATCGACGGGGAACAGTTAAGGCCTGACCCATTCGATCACACTTAATGCTTTGGATCACCCCCCACTTCTCAATCTGCATGACTGTTTTTATGCATATGCCCTGGGTCACAGTGCATAATTTTCTCAGAATGGTTGTGCCCATATATGTAAAAAGTATTTGAAAACACATGCATTATTCATAGACCGTGCATACGATACGTCAAACTGAAATATCTTGTCGGCTTAGGGGAAGAATATGGACTGTTATGAGTTGTATTAAAAGAATGTTTTGTTTTTTTTAGGTCAAGTTGTCCTCGACAGTGAGAGCAGAGCACAGAATGAAGGCCAGCCGGCAGTGTGTTCAAGGGTAGGACTTGTGTTACAAAAGTAAATGTCAAAGCAGTGTTTTTCTTACACAACCATAACTCCACTGTTTACCCTGCACAGATAGTATGGAGGTACTTTAGGAATTGAAAACACACAGCTGAAAATGGATAGAGGATTTATTTATTTTTTTTTTTTATGTACTTAAGGAGTAGAAATGAGATTGATGAGAAATGAGAGTAGAGATGAGATCCAGACATGTTGTTTCTGTGTTCGCAAGCCTTCCCTATCCACACAGCTTTGCACATATTTGTTTACGTTTTACAGAAACGAAACTTAAAACTGCATGGCTAATTTACATAAACTAAGTGCTCAAAAAACAGCTCTCTATTGTGCGCTGATGCGGTTCAGCTTCTGTCAGACTAAAGGACACGGCTCAGTGGAATATGAGTGTTCTTTCTGTGACAGAGGGGTCTTCTGCTAATGGTGAGTGTTATTTATATATTTCTATCGCGTTGGAGATGGTACATGTTAAACTTTTCGGAGATTAGACGTCTGCAGGTGTAACCAAGGAAAAATTTATTTTTGTTTTTATTTTGAATTTCACCAAAACCTTCACTTTAATTAAATCTCCATTGTTATTTTGTTGTTTTAACCAGGTTTTAGCCTCTTTAACAATGCCATTATTATGTTAGTAAGAGTTGCACATTTTGCCTGTACTGTCCCTTTAAGAGCAACGTGGTTTGCGCGCTGCACATCTGCACCTCTCTCAGTTTGTACAATGCTACTGAGGAGGTGAACACAAGTTTTTTGTCAGTGTCGATTCATTATTTTATTTTGGTAATTAGGCACTAAAAAATATAAATGTTCATTGTAAACATAATTACATAATCTACAAATTCACATGTACAATTTGGACCACGTAGGAGCGGTCTCATGTCTATTGTTTAAAGTTTACTGTAATCACATGTAGTTGAGAGCTAGCTTCAGACTTCTCCATGTGTTTTCTTGCTAACAGGGGACTGATGAGCTGCGTGCATAGAGAAAACATGTGACAAAGATTTGTATTTTTCTTTCATTTGTGCAGGTATGTGCATTGTGTTTAAGATGTCAATACATTGTTATGGGACATTTAAAAATGTTATAATTCATATTTATTTTATGTTAAAAAAAAAGTTAAAATGGTTAGAAACATGTCAAATGCATGCACAGTCTGTACAATGCTACTGAGGAGAGGACTGATGAGCTGCGTGCATGGAGAAAACATGTGACAAAGATTTGTATTTTTCTTTCATTTGTGCAGAACCACCAGTAAATGTAGTATCCAGTATCCAGTGGTCACCAGTGTCTCATGGTCCTTCCTTCAACCAGCGCAGTACACAGGAACACAACACAGATATAACTAAGGGTTAACGGATGTGCACCAATATATTAGACTGTTAATGATCAGACGCACACCCGTTACACAGGTAATACGCACAAACTGTATATATGAATGGACATATATATGAATGGACATGTATATATGTGGTTATATTCTTGCCTCTTAGCGTTTTGATGGTGAATTACATTGCGGTGCATAGACCTACTTCAGTCACATCCTACCCACATCCAACCAGGAAGTAAAATAATAAACTTCACCAAAATGGTAAAAAGGAAAAACAGGCAAGATTTTTTCAGTGATGTTAACTACACTTGACTGAAATGAGTAGTCAGCAGAACATCAGCAAAACAATCCACAAGACAATCACACTGGATTATTTCTGCTGTTCACAAGCAAAATAGCTCCCTAAGCAAAATCTCATTGTAATTTTGCCACATATGCCTTTAAAACGCTTAAAAGCTTATTTTAGCTTACCATGAAATGACCCTTTTAGAGTTTTTGTAAGCATTTTTCTTTGTAAACTCAGATAAAACTGTTTCAATTCTCAGCATATTTATATGGCACATTTTGAAACTAGACAATACACAGAGCAACAATTTGTCTTTCTCTAACGTCTGAGAAAGTGTGTTCCAGTTTTAAACAGTGAAAGACACCTAAATGACTCTAGACGTATGCTATCTTGGCTTTCCCCCAATCAGCCACGAGGAACTAAGCATAAGATCAACTTTCAAATTTTCTTCTAAATGGTGTATATGTTGTTTTAATAGTATTGTTCTACTGTATGTACATGTCCAGCTTTGTAGACATAAACATCACAGGTTGAGCGGTCAGATCCACTGACCCACAGGTTGGCTGGTGTGATTCCAGCTCCCACAGATGAATGCTGCCGTTGTGTCCTTGGGCAAGACACTTAACCCACCTTGCCCACAGTGTCTGCGTACACTGGTGTATGAATGTGTGTGTGAATGGGTGAGTGGTTCCTTGTTGTAAAGCGCTTTGAGTGCCTTGAAGGTGGAAAAGCGCTATAGAAAAATGTGACCATTTACCATTTACCAAGTGTGCCGCAAATAAGAAATAAGACTGGGTCTAACCAAAGCTAATTCAGGCTTAAAGTTTAAGCTGTGCTTTGTGTGCACTCGCGGTGACTCTGGGAAGGCCAGACCAATGGAGCAACAACATCACAGAAATGGGCCAAAAACAGTAAGTTTTTTTATGATCTGATTAAACAAGAGAGGAGCCATAGCAAACAACTGCAGAGTTTGATTTGGGCCATGGATCTTTTCTGGTCATTTTGATCTGAGGAGCAAGAGGAAAGACATGACTCCCCCCTCTTCTCGTGTTCGCTCCCCCTCCTCTCCCATTCGCTCCGTGGGTAGAGAGAAGGCTGGCTGTGTACTGCGGAGCCTGGTTAATACGTCCGGCTCGGGAATGAAGTTGCCTCACCCCTTCTCAATGCGCGATAATACATACGAAGCTTAAGTCCGCTGTGCCTAAAAGTGCAACCTCTTCACATGTAGCCACAAGAAACAATAAAATCTGTGCCAAGGTGTTTGCGGTTTGACAGGGAACAAGAGACGAGGGAATGAAGAGAGAGACAGACGTGATGAAGAAGCGAACAGACAGAACCCACTGAAAACCAGTTCATCCTCAGAGTCCAAACCAGCGTCTGTGCGTAAAAGCTGCACTGACCCTCACAACAGACACACACATATCACACACATCATTTTAATGAAATAATGGCCATAGGCTTTTATATGGTTTGTGCCTTTTTGAGCGTATGGACTGTAAAAGTCTCAAGCGACACGCGAGTATAGAAGTCACTTTTTCAATGATATCAGACAGACAGGTGTTCTAACACAGGTGTGCGATGCACGTGCTGAAACTTTAGACTAAACTGTTTCTTTAGATGTTCTTGGAGACACAGCTAAAATAATCTTGACACTTAGTCTTGTCTCAGCCAGGTTTGTTTGGAGGTGCTTGTTACTGTGGCCACCCTGTGTCGCCTCTGCTTAGTCACTTTGGTGAAACTGAGGCTTTGATAAGCCTGGATTGCTCAAATAAGACAGGCTTTCACTTTAGCTTGCTTCATGAAACACACCCCAGGTTACCTTTTATTGTTGTATTTTTCAAAAACAGTGCATTGGAATCTTTAATTACTCTCAACTTCACGTCACTCCCCCTTCAGAACACTATCACAACAAAATCAGCATCAGTCATCAGCATGCATCTCTCTAATAAAACTACTGCACTACAGGCTTGTGGGTTGAGGATTGGACAGGCTTGTACAGCTAACAATAATGAGAGTTTGAATAGTACCCGGGAGAAATAGCTAGATTACTCAAACATGCATGGTTGACCAAGAGTTTGTTTTCATACCTGACAGTTTCGGCTGCTCACTGGTGGGCTTCTTCAGAGTGGTCACGTGATGTTGCTGTGACATGTCGCTCAGCTGATTTATACAGGTTTTGGCGCTGTGGGGGCAGGACGACAGCGCCATCTGAAGTCCGACTTTAATCATCTTTAATCCAGTGATGGTGTTTGTTTTCCTCAGTCCCACTATTTGCTCCATTCCAGTCTAGAATGTGGTTCTCTCTTTTACAGTTTCCGAAATGGCTGATTTGAGTCGTTCCTGTTCTGCTTTGTGTTTTGTTACTCGTGTCCACGCCTTCACTGTTTACTTCTTGCATTACGTCACTGGTAGGAAGACTGCTAGTGAGCAGCCGAAACTGTCAGGTATGAAAACAAACTCTTGGTCTGAAAAATAACCTAATAATAAAAAATATCAGAAGACCAAATGAACCTCATTTAACTATTATGCATGGTTGAGATATAACTCCAGACATGTTTTCGATGAGGGAACAATTTTATAACATGATAGAATGCTCCAAAAAGTTTGTTTTGCATAATATTCTCTCTCTAAAAGGTGAGTTATGTGAATCATATGCCCACATCTATGCCTTTTATCCTGGGTTAGCGCTGAGCCTTTGTGGGTATTAGCATCCTGCTCTGTCTAATATGGCTCCATTAGTGAGGAGCTGGTAGACAATTTAAGGAAATGGGGTCTTTGGCAAGCACGGAGGTCTCGCTCGGAGTTGATTCTATGAAGGCAAGCCAGAGTTATCTCACCGGGCGGATTTGAATCATTACTGCAGATAGTCTACGGGAATTAAGAGGGCAGCAAGATTGTCTGTGTTTGCCATTAACAGCCATGCAGCTATGAATCCAAGTGCAGCCTGTGCGTTAATAGGATTTATTCTTGTTTGGTTTTCTTAAATACTAACTACTTCTCGTCTCATTTGCTTATTTGAGTTTGAATTTGTGCTTGCTTTGCACACCCAAATGGTTTATTTATCTAAATTTGGAAAACCTTTGTGAAAACCACAGAGGAAAAAACACTTTGTGTATTTGTCTAGCCTCTTTAGTGTGGTACCTTTGGCAAATATTAATCATAGTTTTACTAAGTCTTTTTTTTGTAACTTTTCCATCCATTTTTTTCCGCATATCTGGGGCCAGGTCACGGGGGCAGCAGTCTAAACAGGGACTCTCAGACTTCCTTCAGCCCAGTCACTTCCTTCAGCTCCTCTGGGGGGACCCCGAGGCGTTCCCAGGCCAGCCGAGAGACATAGTCCCTCCAGTGTGTCCGGGGTCTTCCCCAGGGCCTCCATTCATTGGGACATGCCTGGACACTTCTCGAGGGAGGAGCCCAGGACGCATCTGGAACAGATGCCCGAGCCACCTCAGCTGGTTCCTGTCGACGTGGAGGACCAGCGGCTCTACTCTGAGCTCCACCTGTGTGACTGAGCTCCTCACCCTATCTTTAAGGGAGCACCCAGCCACCCTGCAGAGGAAACTCATTTCAACCACCTGTATCTGCGATCTTGTCCTTTCAGTCATTACCCAGAGCCCATGACCATAGGTGAGGGGAGGAACGTAGATTGACCGGTAAATCTAGAGCTTTGCCTTTTGGCTCAGCTCTTTCTTCACCACAACGATCCGATACAGTGAACGCATCACTGCCGATGCTGCACCAATCTTAACATTTTGATAGTCTGTCATATATGTTTACCCATACAGATGTCAATCATGCACCAAGAAAATATTTTGGAGAGAAACACACTCTACCATGGCAAACATTTTCAGTGTTTTTTGTGTGCTGATTTTGTATCTTAGCATGAGTGTGCAACCCAGATCGGGGCATAATGAGGCGTGTAAAATCCATCTGAGGAGTCCATGCTCTGTGGATACATCGGGAGTATCCTTTAGTACTCATGAGTGACAGTTCCTCTGACAGAATTCTACCATCAGGGTTTAGTCTTTGTTTTTTTAACAACAAATTTACACAAACCCAAAGGAGTAGCACACGAGATGGGTGGGAGGTATTATTTTCATACTTAAATTCTGACAGACATCCAGATGGGTGATGGCCGGTTCCATCTCCACAACTTTTTTCCAGTGAATTTTGTTTTGTTGAAACTGCTATGTGTAAGCGCTGAAGTAGTGGTGCTGGTAATTCTTTAATGTAATAAATCTGTTTACTAAGGTCATATACTTACATTTTCTTGTTTTAATGAAAGTGATATCCAGTATCAGCCAGTATAATAAAAGGATAGATAATTAGATTTTCACACAGAGCGATAAACACACAGGACAATTTAACAAAGACCATTTTCTGCTCCTACCATCTGCTTTTATTTTATCTTTTATCTTACCTGAAACCAATCCAAGTACTCCCAGTTTTACATACTATCATAATAATATTTTCATTACTTTTAGTAAAAAAATAGCACATTTTATGCATTATTTGGGCATTTTAAAATACCATTTACCAGATTTTGTCTTGACCAGGATATATAGTAATGTTTTTTTTTGTTTTGTTTTTTAAATCTGAATATCAGGAGGTGCATGGTTGCATGCTAGTTGCTGACAAAACTCCACACTAGTCTCTGAAAGTTGTGAAAAGTGTTTATAAAGTTATTGTGGTGAATAATTAGGGTTAGGGTTAGCTAATCCTCAGAATGCATAAGGTAAGTGAGGAATAATTATGGACAACTGCAAAATGTTTAAAATGAACTGGTTCTGTTTTAATTTTTTTTTTTTATGTGATGTCTAAACAGTCTGTTATATTGAGGTACATTCTGGACTAACTTTGAGCACTTAAAGTGATCAGTGGTCTGGTACATGGAGCAACCAGAAGATCTTGGGAGTGATTCTCACTCGGCCTACTACACCAGACACAATATTATGTCTCCATAAGTGTATAAGGTGTATAAGTGTGTAAAGGCATTTTGTTACTCTACAGACTGCAGGCCACATCTGACATTCTTAAAGGTCTCGTAAAAAGTACTTCTTTGAGCTTTAAGCCGTTGTTACGTTCTTTTTGCTGGGGAGAATGGAAGTAACAATAAAAACCAAGATGTTGAAGATTTGGCTAAAAATTTTGATTTAGTGATTAACAGTTTAGGTTAATAATAAAAAAATAATAATAATAAAAAAAAATATATATATATATATTATAGATAGATAGATAGATAGATAGATAGATAGATATAGATATAGATATATAAAATAAATAAATTTATTAATTTAAAAAAAGAATAGTGTTAGTGGCAGCATTAGGATTCGTTCACTTAGCGGTACGTGGGTACTTTTTTAATTTAACCAATCGCTGCTATTTGGTCGTGACATATGTAATGTGCAGCTAATGAGGCTAACTGGTATATTAAGCTTTTCCCAAATCCCGTAGGAAGAAGGGCAGTAACATTTCTCTCTCCTTGATAAAATTCACCAAACATTCTCTTTGTTCCGGCTTTAAATCCTCGATCTTGAGAATCGTTGCCAACACAGAATATATGGCTTTGTCTACATCCATCTCGACCACTTTGTTTACTGTTGTGCTATACCACAAAAGGGACCCATTCATGGCTTCACAGCTCTTCACTGATTGGCCGGTGTGCAGTCTACAACTCCCGGGGTTCTTGCAAACCATTTAGTGTATTCCGATTCCTGACCTAGCTGCTAGAGAAAAATTAAATTGAGTGGAGGCACTAGGTGGCACCAGCCTGGCTAGGTGAAATAAAAGCTGTTAAACTAAATATTAATTACCGAACTAAAGAGCCCTAATTAAGTGCAGAAATAAAAGAACCTAACTAAAGTGGTACTAAATGAATAACAAAAGTGTCAAATGAATGAAATAAAATAACAAAGGCATCAGCCGGCATCATTACCGCAAAATGAGACACAACAGAACAGAAGTGGCGAGCTATAACAGGGGTGTTCCAGCTGCGACGAGTCGGCGGCAAACGGTCTCTTTTATAGGCCTCGTCCTTGAAGTGGCCTTTGCAGATTGGCGGGGCAGAAGTTTGCCTGGCCACTCCGGCAAACGATCAGACGTCCAGCCTATGTCTGGTGGTCTCACCAAGTACGGGTCTTGCGAACCAGATTTACATATCACACACAAGAGGGAACACGGGATTAAATACAGCCATAATGTTGTTACCTCCTCAGAAAACATACCTGTCTAAAGCTCCAAAGCTCAATACTTTATAGCGTCATGAAGTGGTACTTTTCAAGTTCACAGCTACCTTTTACTTTTAGTTCAGTAAAGATGGGCAATTCCGGGGCTGAAATAATCCATATGATTCTAGTGAAGGTGTATGGAATTTAAAAACACAGTGGAGCACTTCTTGTTTTCCCACATGACATCACAACTTGGAACATAGTGTTTTCAATTTGAAAGAAGAACACAGCCTAAATATGCAGTATTTATGAGTTGAACATGTAAAGGAAACAAAAACACAACTCCAGGTATGTTTGTGATGAGGAAACATAACTTACACGGGCCCTTTAAATGTCCTCCGCAAAAAATCCACTTCTTCCATCAGAACACCATCTGTACTACACGCAGCCTCATTACGTCTCATTTAAGTCTATGTAAGATTTAGTTGGGAGAAGAAACTCATGGCAGCTTCGTAATTGGTTTGAAGGAGCAGATGTGTTGATGGAAACAGGCAGTGTGATTCTACAGTATTTTCCGTGCTGTAATGGTGCATTAGTATTCTGTGGGTGCAGGTGGTGGAGTGAAGGGGGCGCTCCACCTGCAGAGGAGTTGACCCACTCACCAGCTGTAGTTAACTGTTGGCAAATGGATTTTTTCTACTTGTGCGGCTGAAATTGTCCGTGTTTTGACAGTTACCGTGACAAGCTTTTCAAAATGCTTTTCAGTAGTCCATTATTTTGTAGTCCATTACTTATTCACTTCTCACACTCGGTGGTAGTAAGATTTTAATATTATTGCAACAATAACAACTACTACTACTATCACATCCACTACTACTACTACTACTACTACTACTACTACTACTACTGCTACATTCACACCAGTGTTGGAAGTAACATGTTACAGTAACACATCTACCTTTTTGGGGTAAAAATAATGTAATATGCTACTACTGAAAATTTGGTAATGAAACAGAGTTCCTTTTTCAATCCAGTGCAACATTTCTTTTTTGTTTGCCAGTCTCCACCCTGGCAGTGGCACTGAGGACAGTCCGCACTAGTTGACAGTCACGCCGGGAACAGTGGGCCCAGTCCCCAAGAGGGCGCAGTGGACACTGATTCCACGGTGGTGGAGCTGTAAAGCATGCAGCCAGGGCGTCGTGTCACCTTCACCTTAAGCCATCCTTCCGAGTTGAATCCCTCTGGGCAGACTGCAGGACCCAAGCGTTTACCTTGCGTTTACAGTTTCACATCCTCTTAAACTCTCTCTCTGAAGTTCTTTTCAACTTTCCCTTAGGGTACTTGTCAGCTATCTGGCTTGTGCCGGTATTTAGCCTTTGGAGTTTACCACCAAAAAGTTAAAGTAACAAGTACAGTAAAAAGGTACTTTCCATAGAGGGGAACTAAGTTTGTAAGTAAGGGATTACGCTTTAAAGTAACACTACTACATTAAGTAATTTCCCCAACCCTGATCCACACACACAAATTCTCTTTATACAGCGCTAGCCAGGCTGACCCCACCTAGTGCCTCAATTACTCTCCAGCGACTAGGGTCAGAAATCAGAATACACTAGACGGTTTGCAAGAACCCCGGCAGTTGTAGACCGCGCACCGACCAATCAGTGAAGAGCTGGACGAACCCAAGTTGCGATAGCAGACTGCATAGGCTATCCTCCTTTGGACTTCCTTTATCAAATACAAACTTGGCATTTTTTATTGTACCTTTAAATTGTAAGTTCATTTCGAAGAAATGACAATGATCATTTACAGACACGTTCACTCTGTTTGTTTCCTGTTGTGCCGCAATTACTTGGACACCACTGAACATTCTGGCGCATTACATATGTCACGACTAAATAGCAGTGATTGGTTAAATAAAAACAGTACCTGCCTACCATCGAGCGAACGAATCCTAATGCTGTGAGGTCAAACGGTTTCTATGAAGTGAAACCGGCTGATGTATCAGGCTACGCTTTTCCACCTTCGCTTTACAGCAAGGAACCACTCACTCATTCACACACACATTCATACACCAGTGACTTTGTTACTGCTAGATAAAGTGTCTACATTTCTGAATCTTAAAAGGCTCTGTTCTACTTTTTAATGTCATGAAGTGGTAGTTTTCAAGTTAACACCTCCTTTTACCTTTAGTTCAGAAGAGACTGACAATTCCAGGGCTGAAATCATCCAAATTATTCTAGAGAAAGCGCATGGAGTTTAAAAACACAGTGGGGCATTTCTTGTGTCTTCACAAGTGTTTTCCAGTTGAGAGAAGAACTAAATATCCAGGAATGTGTGAATGAAACAAAACACAACTCCAGGTGTATTTTTGATGAGGAAACAAACATTATAACAGAGATCAGAAAATACTGTAATATAGGCCCTTTAAAGATTAGCAAGGTAAGTTTAATGCTGCGCTATCTCCTGACTCACTGTTTGTTTTACTTGTGCTCACATGATGGGGTCCTGATGTAATGTAATGTATGTGACCCTTCTTTTAAGCATGTGCTCAGGTGACGAACAGCCTGTTTGAAGCACGCTGGCATTTCTCCTTCTATAATAAAGGACTTTAATCTCATCTGACGAAGTGCCTGGGGTCCATTACCTTTTACAGAAGAAAATGAAGGCTGCTTATTGCTCAATCAATCACAGCGGTTTATTTAAGCTGAAAACATTTCCTCTCCAATATATATTCTTATCTTTCACAGGGAAATCTATAATTTACCTCAGATTAACAGTTTAGTACTTTGTCCTGTTTTGTCTAAGCCTGTGTTGTTTTTCATTCCTCATTCGGCTTCAAATATTTCTGGACACTCCACATTGTCTGATATCTGACTGTCTATCAAAACAAACATTTCTTTGTATATAATACGTACATTTGACTGACCAGACCACACAAATGTTGTGCAGCTTCAAATTCCACAGTTCAGCTCTTTCTGTGCACTTCCACTTGTTCTCTTATGGTTGAAAACAAGTTGTTCTCCAAACATTGGGAGAGGTGCCGCGAGCAGGACCCTTACATAAAGCCGAGCTGCTCTGCTCTGCTGCTCGCACACAGGAGGCTCTTCAGAACTTTTAAAGACAGAGTAACGTGAACACAGTGTACCACGGGCCTATGGGGAATGTCTTTGAAAAGAACTGACTCAAGATCCTATATCAATATGCATAACATGAGTCTACGTAACCAATGAAACTTATCATTCTGGATTGTCAGGAGACTAGCAACTGCTCTACCATTTGGAGACTTTGGAAATAGAGGGTGAAGCCTACTCAGATTTTCTCACAGGTTCATTCCTGGTTAGAGCTGCACAATTTGGGAAAAAATGTCTGAAAAATATGGTAGATATAAGTCGCTCCGGAGTATAAGTCGAACCAGCCAAAAAAAATGCGTAATGAATAAGAAAAAAACATATCGCACAAGTCACACAGGACCATAAGTCGCACATATTTGGGGAAATGTATTTTATAAAATCAGAGTTATAAGTTATAAGCAAATTATAGAAATAATAGAATAGAGAACAACAAAACATAACAAGTTTACCAAACTTTCGATCTCACTGCAAATCAATAAATCTGAATTTTTCATCCTCTGTATCACTTCTGAGCCAACTCCAGAGGTAAATGGAGCACCTCTTCCTCTTCTGCATAGCTGTCATCAGACTCAGCATCAGTTCCAGTTAGAATTATTCCAGTCTTTCTGAATCCCGACAGGATGGTTTCGGTGTCACTGAAGTCCATGCTTTGTCGATCCATCCAGTGGCTTTCAGGAAAGTTTCATAATGAACCCTCCCAGTGTCACAAGTTTCTCACTCACTCCAAACTTTCTTTCTGCTGCTTGATTACCGTTTTCAGCTGCATATTTTGCTACTTGCAGCTTGTAATCTGCAGAATATGATTTTCTTTTTGGGGGCATTTGTGTTCAGTCTTCTCAGTCGTCGTTATAAGTTTAAATTTAAAATTTTCAGTGGTACAGATGTAATGGTGCGATCGACTGACATGATACAGACAGGACGGTGGCTCTTTCTGCAGGAGACATGCACAGTAGAGCCAAGTGACAGTGGTACAAGAGGAATAGGAGCAGCAGATACTGACACACAAGCCTAGAGCCTCTCACTGTCAGTGTGAACATTTTAAAATATAAGTCACACTGGAGTATAAGTTGGAGGACCACTCAAACCATGAAAAAAAGTGCAACATATAGTCAGAAAAATACGGTAATTTGATTTTTCAGACAAGCATTGTGATTAGAATTTTGATTTATGGTTTAATAATAAGAGTCTGTTCAAACTTTATATTTTAAATCCAGAATAGAATAGATTTTGTCTGTATCAGTCGAAATTTCATTGTAGTTAAAGGACCCATGTTATGTTGTTTTCTCATCACAAACAAAACACACTGTGCTCCACCTTGTGATGTCATGTGGTAATACAGGAAGTGCTCCTTCACTAGAATCATTTGGACAATTTCAGCTCTGAAATTGCCTCTCTGTACTGAACTAAATGTAAAGGGTTACTGTTACCATTAAAACTGCCGCTTCATGACATCACAAGGGGGAACAGAGCATTTTGAGCTTTGGAGATGTAGACAGATTAATAATCGAGAATTACTCAGATGTGTGAATGAAAAAAGCCCAACTCTGGGTATTTTTTTGACGAGATAACAGCTTTGTATCATGGTTTATAGCTCATAAGAGTCAATTTTGGCGCAATAAAGGACATTTAAAACACAGCTCATCTGAAAATATGTTAGCAAAGAAACATTAAAACATGGATTAGCAAAACACTGTCCCTTTTAATTGCATTCCAATCATGGAGGGAACTGGAATTCTGGAGTCGTAGGTGGGTAAAGAATTCCTTCAGATGCTCCATGTTTACCTTCTGAACTGCGTGGCTCAACTCTGGAGAAGTTTGGGAAGAAACATTTGCAGTTCTGCCAAGCAAATATTCACTGCCCCAATTTCCTGACATTTAACAAGATGGTGTCTGAAATCATGACTCACCGCTTCAACCTTAGGCATAATTTCTCTGTGCCAAAAAAGTCTCAACCTATAAACTGCTAAATTGTAGTTTTTAATTCACTTTTGTATGGGAGCTTGGAAAATGTGTGATTGAAAAGAACTAGTTAATGGGTGGAAGAAGTAGCCTTAAAATAATCTGTTTTGCGAAAATGTAGATGCTGAAAACGGAGCAATGTTTGTGGGTGGTTGCAGCATATGGCCAGCTGCATTCATAATGATTGTAACACATTCTTCCCCTGCTGTGTGGGGTGTAGTGTCCTGACCCCACTGCCTTTAAAATGGAAATGTTGTGAGGCAAAAGAAGCTGATTTTTCAAAATTACAGTCGAACCAAAAAACATAAGGAAAATGTAATGTAACTGGAATGGGATTTTCCAGTATTGCATTTTCGTAGTAATAATGCCTTTACACTTGTAATGCTCTTTACATGATTGTTGAAAACTCTCAAAGCACTACACTGAACATTATTAATTTGCTCCACAAGAGTCTTTGGATTTCAGTTTAGACACCGTGGACGAACGTTGGAGAAAAATACTTTATGCACGTCCAGGGCATTTGCTGCGGTCTGCAAGTGCCTTGTTTTTTTTTTTTGTTGAGAGAGTAGTAGTGGGTCTTTCTCTTTCTTCTCCTTCTTCTGGATGATGGCGTCACTCTGTCAATGGATAGTAGTGCCTGACTGGCCGATATCAAAAGTTAAGCTTTTTCAACTTCTGGCATCCGACTCCTGAACACTCAAAAATGCAATATGCCGTAGACGCCTGTCCACATAGACTTTGCATGTAAACTCGACACCTTGACACACTGAACACAGCTTTAGTTTAGTTTATTTATTTATTTAATGAAACAGGGACAGTGCACAATCTACATTAACCTTAACAGGAGAGATGCATTGTACCAGGTTATAGCACCAATGCTAATTTCCACCTGTAGTCCCTGGGCAGGTTCATTGATTGATTGTATTTTAATTGACCTTAGCTATCAACTGTTCTTCCTGGAGACCTATGTAGCATGTTTTGGGTTGATGGGGGAAACTGGAACACCCGGAGGAAACCCATCCAGACACTAACCACTCAGCCACTGTGCTGTGTTGTTTTAGTAAAATAAAAACACAGAACTGAGAAATGCTGTGGATTTCTGAAGAATCAACAATCAAAGCTTGGCAGATTGACAATTCTAGATCTGAAATGATCCAAATAATTCTAGTGAAGGTGCATAGAGCTTAAAAACACAGTGGAGCACTAGTTTTCTGTTTGACAGAAGAGTTCAGCATCAGTATACAGGATTTGTGTGTTAAACATGTGTGAATGAAACAAAACAAAACTCCAGGTATGTTTGCGATGAGCCAACATTATATAATACAGATTCAAAAATATATTTATATGGGCCCTTTAATGGCTTACTCTGAATAGAGTCAAGAAGGTAGCGAACCCTCCAACAGAAAAGCTACATAATGCATCTTTAACATAATATGGAGCCTTTAATTTACAAGCTTTCTTTATCTCACCACATCCCACCCTGGTAGCAATTCCTCATTCAGCTTTGATGCTTTTAGCCAAATAGGCACTTGATTTGAGATGTTTTTGTAAAGAGCTCCGCTGCGTGCTAGGCTCTGTTCCTCTTGACTTGAAGCAGGCCGGATCCTAAGTGTCCAATCTGGGATGACTCATGTATCCCCTTTAAAAGCACGCACTCTTTTCATCCTCCCCATGTTGTTTTAGTCCAGCCAGCATCCAGCCCAGCTCTTGGCTGAAATAAGGCTGGTACTTCTAATCAGATCTTCTCCGCGTTCGGGCTCAGTATATCCGGATGCCCACATGTTCCTTTATGCAGACCCTCGGCTTTGATAGGAGAGTAAATTGGATTAAAGCCTGGTTTGGGTCCTTTGAAATCTGAGTTTTAGTGACAAATTAGATGGCGTATGCATGTTCGTTAAATGCACAAAAGTGTTGGAGTGCTTCTCTTGCTGTTACATCCCTTTCAGTCACTCTAAAAGGGTTCAATAGACTGCACAGATTCGCGCTTTAAGGGGATGTATTAGGGTGACGAGACTGTGTTTATCAAAAAGCAGTACAGCTGGTTCGCATGCGGGGAAAATTACAATATGTACTTTTATTAGGTTTTCTGTTGTTTGAATTTGATATTGTGAATGTGTAGCATGATGTTAAGCAGGGGGTTTGAGGTCAATATCCAGAAGAATATATAGTTAGCACTTTCAGCCTTTTAGTTTAGAGCTTCAAATCAAAGCTATATAATTATAATAATCTATAATGCGCCTGGATCATATGTTATAATTTGGACATTTTAAATCACAATATTCAACTAAAATTACTTAAAAAAAGAAACAACTTAGCTGACTTTCATGTTAGAAAACTGTAGTTTCTCCATATCGTGCAACCCTATATGCATCAACTCTATTTGTGTGTAAGCGAGTGGATGGGTAGAAGAATATGTGGTTGTGTATGTATATGAATAGTTGGGTAGGGGGTGGGAAGGGCAGAGACTTTTGTTTTATACATTTTGTTTTCAAAAAATTGAAGTTAAAAAAAAGAAGAAGTGAAAACAATGGATGAGCAAAATGTCATCTTGAAAATAAAACAATATCAGAACATCCCTGTTAAGCACTGCGTCTTGAGATCAAACAGCAGCATTCCGAGGATCCTAATTATTTAACACAATTAATATATTGATTGATTGTATTTATATAGCGCTTTTGAAGATACCCAAAGCATTTTACAGTTCATTATTCAGTCACTCCACACTCAGTGATGGTAAGCTACTATTGTAGCCACAGCTGCCCTGGGGCGGACTGACAATCTGTGCCATCAGCCCCTCCGACCACCACCGTCACTCACGCACACACCACGTTTTTTGCCACTGGCGCCCCACTGTGGCACCTGGAATTCCCATCCCATCCAAATACTACCAGGCCCAGCACTGCTTAGCTTCTGAGATCTGACGGGATCAGGCTTTGACAAGCCGGTGTGGCCACGATATGAGCACCTTCTCCAGCTCTGTTGGTTTGCTAACAGTTCACTAGCCATAGTTCCTTCTTCACAACTGATACAACGTGTTATAATTTGATGGACACAGCACCAGTGGTGTAGTGGGGATTTTTAAGTGGGAGTACGATTTGTGACGTCATCGATGTGATGAAACCAGGACTACACCAGGACTACTCTTGAACTTGAGAGTGAGAGAGAGAACCAGGAGGGTGTACGTAAAATGCAACTGGGCGACTGCTGCTCTTAGCCCTGTGGGGCGTGGAGCTCTGTGCCGGTCCTTTCTCCTGCAGTCACCTGATGGTCTACACGGGTGCACCTCCAGACGCTCCCCGACATTCAGTCCTGGTACAGTTCTGGGTTACTCCTGTTTTAGTCCTGGATCAGTCCTTTTTTTAGTCCACCTGGTTTAGTCCAGGGACCAGTCTTGGTCCCCTCATGTCACATGCATAGGCGGAGTTTGTGGGTGGTCAGGGGCAGCACTGCCTCCTCTAGTGGCTGAAATATATCACAACACTGAGTCTATAACATGGACAATACAAATATATATATAAAAAAAAAAAAGTATTAATATTTTAAATATGTCAATAAAACAAAAGGATTGTATGAAATAAATATGAATCCTCGTCTGAAACAGGACTAAACCAGGACTAAAACAGGACTAAACCAGTTCGCACCTCCAGGCCTGTTCCGACACTCAGTTCTGGTTCAGTTCTGGTTTAGTCCTGTTTTAGTCCTGGTTCAGTCCTGGTCCCTCATGTCTCAGGTCACAGTGCAGTTTGTTTTCACCATTGCCAATAGCTCTGGTTCGACATTTAAATTGTAACTATTTTTTTATTTTATTTTTTTGTATATGTCACGTTGGAAGAAGTGGATGGACAGCGTACCCCCACGTACCACACCCACTACAGCCCTGCACAGCAAAGACCAGTCTCATTTTGACTAAGAGCTTTTTTTCCAGTGTATCTGTTGTCACAATTCTAAAATTTCAAACTCAGTTTTAATAGTAAGACTCAATACTCAACACTTCCTTTAGACAATCAAATGTTATTTTCAACATTGAATTATAGTACTTTATTTTATAATATCATGTGGAATTATATCTAATCCCTCAATAGTCTGTGCTCTTATTTTTTTTTTCATCTCAAGATCATTCTAAAACTATTCAGGAAATGTGAAATGGCTTTTTTTTTGTTTTTTTGTATAGTTTTAATATAGATTAATAACTTATATCTGATAGTGTTAACAACCCAAATCTGTACAGAATACTGACATTACACATATCTAAGAAATAGTTCAAGTGCTCTTAATGAGTCATAGGAAAAAATAAATAAATAAAAATTGAAGAGCCACATTAAAGTGCCACGTGAACTCCATCCACTACCGCACTTGAACAGTGACCTGCTTTTTGTGAGGCTAGAGGGCTTTTTATCTCCGATGTTTGAGGACACATTATTCAACACAAAATTAGAAAATTCGTGCAAAAGTAGGTCACAAAAAATAGTGCCTAAATTTGCACTTTAATTGGGGTAATTTGGTAACATGTCTCCTCTCCTCTTGCACCTGTAAGTGGCACCCCAATTAATCCCCTGTACATTAGGTAGCATTTCTCACAGAGGTTCTTCACTTTTTTATTTAATTTTTTTTGCTTTCTACCATTGTTGACTAATCAAAAACATCCCTCAAGAGGTTTTAGATGTTATCCATGCATGCTTCATTCATTTAATTGTATTTATTATGTTATTATTTCACTTAATTTAGCGATTTTTCCTGATATAATGTGCAGTAGTTTGTTGAGACTGATTGTGTTGTGATAGCGCTCTGAAAGGGGAGTGACTTAGTGCAGAGAGCAAAAGGAGGAGAAAGTGTCAAAAACAAAAGTGAAAGTTATTAAACATACTCATACAATATTTTCAGTGCCTACAGCATTTTCAATAAAACAATAAAAGGTAACATGGTGATCTAAATATGATAAGTGTTAATGCCACATAGAAGCGAAATACCTCCTTTTTAAAGTTATTTATCTTGATATTACACAGTATTTTATTGCTAAATCAGTACCTTGAAAAGCATGATTCTAACTGTGAATGAATGAAATAAAATGAAAATAACAAACTGTTATTTTATTATTCTGTTTTAGTAGCCTGATTCACCAGCCGGTTTCATGGAAACCGTCTGACCATGCATTAGGATTCATTCACTCAGCGATAGACAGGTACTTTTTAAAAATTTAACCAATTGCTGCTATTTAGTCGTGATGTATGTAATGCACCACTAACAAGGCTAACTGGTATATTAAGCTTTTCCCAAATCCTGTAGGAAGAAGGGCAATAACGTCTTTCCCTTTGATAAAATTCATCAAACACTCTCTTTGTTCCGGCTTTAAATCTTCGATCTCGGGAATCGTTGCCAACACAGAATGTATGGCTCTTCACTGATTGGCCGGTGCCCAGACTTGCACTTGCAGGGTTCTTGCAAACCGTCTAGTGTATTTCGATTCCTGACCTAGTCGCTGGAAAGAAATTAAATTGAGCAGGGGCAATAGGTGGCGCCAGCCTGGCTACCATTTTAGTGTCAAAGAAAAAAAAAAAATTGGAAATAGAGGTCAAAATCTAATTTAAAGTTTATTTCAAATAAACAAACACCAATCAAAGAACACTAATCGTGTCTATTTCAATTTTGATATTTTATCCTATTTATAAGTCGTTGCAATTTTATGGAGAAACATATCTCTTTTATAGTGGCGTGTTTACTTTCGCATCTTAGAAAGTCATTGTTGAACAGCGATAAACTCATTTGTTCAGTTGACACAGAATTCACACGTGGCGCACTAAGCAGCAGAACTTCCAGGACAAATAAACCAGAGGGAATAAAATATCAAAATTAAAACAGGCACTGAGACCGTTTTTTTTTTGGTTTATGTTATTTGAAATAAACTTTTAAATAAATATTGGAAATAAAGGTCAAAATGTCTTTTTTGTTTGACACTAAAACAGAATAATGAAATAAACTGTTTTCCCATTTTATAGTTTTTTTTTTTATTATTAATTGAAATTCAAAAGAATGAATGGTACATGGACTATTAATGCCACACTGTAGAACATTCCAGCCAATGCAATAACATCTTAATGGAGACAAGCGGGTGACAGGAAGCAGAAATGCTACTTCAAAAAAAAGAAGAAGAAAAAAAAAAAAAAACTTAACAGCGATGATGATTAATTAAAAGTTGGAAATTACCTCTGGATGACAGGTGAGACAACAGAAAAACAAGGTCCACATCCGAGCGACCGCGGAGAGCCGTGTTCAATTACAGCGCCCATATTGCGTGGATAATTGACTGCACAAGGAAAAGGAAAATAAGAGGGTGCACTGTTCAAGATAATATCCGAACGGCTCCAGCCCCAGCCAAGATAGGAAGATTTATTTGTAACAACGCAGCGCTGGATCAGAAATTGAATTATTACAAGTAAGTGGTTGCAATGATTTTTTCATAGTCTAATAATTTCTTACACAGTGAAACAAGGAGAATAAGGCGAGGAGCTGTACCTTGAAATGCTAAGCTGAAGGTCGACACGTGGACCAAGTGATGTTGAACGTTGTGTCCTTACGCAGCCTGTGGATCTATTACAATATCTGGAGAGGGTAATGCTTAAAGGCACAATACCGGATTTTAAGTTACCTCTCCAGCCAGAGCCACACGCTTTGACAAAACTTTACAAAGGCACCTAGATCTGGAGCTGTATCTTGTCTCCCTGATTTCAGAGGGCAATTGACAGGCAGATTAACTAATCAGAGATGGTTGGTTTGTTCGTGTCAAAAACAAAAATGAAGGTTTACACATAAAAAAAGAGGTAAAAACAACAATAAAAGACTGAGAAACGGCATGGATTTTCTCAGATTTAACACTCAAACCACCAAACTTTTACTTATCTCAAGTAAAAGAAGTTATATATTTTATTGAATGCCATGAGAATTTGAGTCTTCTGCATTTGAGATAGCCAGGCTGGTGACACCTAGTGCCTCCGCTCAATTTCATTTCTCTCCAGCGACTAGGTCAGGAATCAGAATACACTAGACGGTTTGCAAAAACCCTGGAAGATGTAGAACGCACACCGGCCAATCAACGAAGAGCTGTGAAGCCATGAATGGGTCCCTTTTGTGGTACAGCACAACAGTAAACAAAGCGGTCAAGATGGATATAGATAAAGCCATACATTCTGTGTTGGCAACGATTCCCGAGATAGAGGATTTAAAGCCAGAACAAAGAGAATATTTTGTGAATTTTGTCAAGGGGAAAGACCTTATTTTCCTTCTTCCTACAGGATTTGGTGCATTACATACGTCATGACCAAATAGCAGCAACTGGTTAAATAAAAAAGTACCCGTCTACCGTCGAGCGAATGAAACCTAATGCTGTGAGGTCAGAAGGTTTCCACAAAGTGAAACCGGCTGATGAATCAGGCTACCTTTGAGAGACATCTACTTTCAAATAATTTCCCTTGTGGATCAATAAAGTTTGTCTAAGTCTAAGTCTACAAGCACAGCAGCTGTGGTTAGACTGTGTCAAGCTTGGAGAGTTTGTCATGCTCTGGTCCAATTCCAGACCCTTCTGGAAGTGGTTGATCCGACTAGAAGAAGAGTTTTGCCATCAGGGTATTGTAACAACAACTAGCATGCTAACCGCATATTTACTGATTCTCTACATCAAATTCTGAAGTGTTTTATTGGCAGACATACACAGCAGCAAGATACATTTTTCAAAGATACATCAGATACTGCAGTGAAAAAAATCCTCTACAGCATAAAGCATATTTCCCATAGAGCACAATGTAAACATAATGTAAGGCAAGGCAAGGCAAGGCAAGTTTATTTGTATAGCACAATTCGTACACAAAGTAATTCAAAGTGCTTTACAGAATAAGAAATACATTAAAATCATAATAAAAACAAATCAAAACATAAATAATCATGAAGATTAAAATTAAAAAAAGAGAGACATAAATTGGAGAGAAGAGTGCGGAATGAAAACCTTTCAGTCATATGCACAGTTAAACAGAAATGTTTTGAGTCTGGATTTAAACAGCGTCACAGAAGAGGCCTGTCTCACATGTTCAGGAAGACTGGAGTTTGTGGATTTTGTGGTAATTTCTGACTATTTTTAGATCATAATAAAATAAATATTTAGCTTCTACACACTCTGCAACACTCTGGCATGGGAGAAGAGCACTACGGTGCATTCCCCAGGATGTTCATAGCTGCTAAACGCTTCACAGTGCTCAGCCCATTCACTCAAAATGACAGCCATGTTTAACTCCGGGGCCTGAGTCTACCCCCAGGGCAGCTGTGGCTACAACAGTAGTTTACCACCACTGAATGTGGAGTGAATCAATAATCACTACAGTCTTGTGCTTTGAAAGGTTTTGTTCAGCCTGTAAATGCAATACAAGTGTAAGGCAAAATAATATTAATAGAGGAGGTCAGCAGGACAGGAGGTCATAGCGTACTTATAATTTTCGTAGCATTTTCAAAAAAGTAGTTAAAGGGCCCGTTTACACGAGAACACTTGCAGGTAAAAACAAAATATTTTATCAGAAGTGCCTTTTGTTTAGATGTTGGCAGCGTTGTTGGGGCTTAAAAACGCAAAAATCTGAAACCACCTTCCAGAGTGGAAAAGCTGAATATGCTCCGCCGTAGCGTTTCCATCTACACTGCCCAAAACTCTGTTCAGATCTGCTCACGTTGTGTTTGCATATATTACACAGAAACAAATGTCCCAACAAATGTACAGAATCTGTGTACTATTAAATTAAATTAAATACATAGTACATTAAATGTACTATTAGTGAACAGGGAAGCATCTGCAATCACCTCTGTCAAATTCTGGATGCACCAGTTCGTCACAGGCGAGCCAGACGGTTATGGACAATACCGGGGAGAACCAGTCGATGGTGGGACAACTTTGTGGAAGGAGTAGCTGATGTGGCGTGAAAACTTTCGTATGTCCAAAGATGCCCTTGTTGCTTTAAGTACAAACATACTCAGTCAAATTCCACACACTTTTCCGTCACCGTATGCACATAGATTTCCTTCTGAAAACACTCATCTAAACGCAGAATTAAAAGTGAAAACGTGATGCCACATTGTGTCTTCTGTTCAGACCGTCATCATATAAAAGCAGCCAAAGTCACACTCAATAATTTTTGCTGTTGTGTTGTTTGTTGTTGCTAAGTACCGTATTTTCCGGGCTCCTAAGCCTCCAACCCCATCAAAAAACGACTGCGCTCCCCACAATCCACAGTGCACTATACACAAATCCACTCGGTTTCCCATCATGACTTCAGTAAACTACAAAGCAGCATCACCAACAGCGAGTGCAAACATGCACGGAGCAGACAGCGACCGCACAGAGACAAACACCCACAGCCACACTCATCACTCCACACGGACGAGGAACGGAACAGAGGAACGAACCGAAAAAATGAGTGCGATGTGCAGCTCTGAGCCATTACTGAACAACTGAGTCACTGCGAACATGCCGACAATCCAGCGGTCCCAGACAGCACCCTCCCTACACGCCACAGCTGAACAAAGCCCAGAGTCACCGTGAACGCGCCAAACAAAGTCCCACTGACCCATCCAACTTGCGTTGTGTTTCCTTTAAAGTCTGGGGCAGTTTATTTGTGAAAAAAAAATTCGAAGATTGACCATTTAATGCGTTTTATAATCCAGAGCACCTAATAGTCTGTAAAATACGGTACCAGGGACATATTGAAGGGTCATCCGTATGTTCCCTTATTCTGAAGATTTTTCTTGTTCTTAAGATTTTTCTGAAAATTTAACTCTAAGGCTAGTCAATTTTTATTTTTATACTGCATTTAAAGGGATGATTCAGATTCATTTCAACCTAGGATCCTTTGCACCATGACCTCTACATTACATCTGTAGTCAACTGCTGCTGGATAATTGGTCATCAATTACACCCAACCTAATTGGGAGAAATGGAGATAAATTGTGACGCAAATTGATGTAAAGGAAATGTGGGAATATAGGACCTAATTTTGGAAAGAAAAAAAGACCTTAGAAATGAGGGAACGTAACACTGAGGAAACAGACACGCTACCGAAGGTCTTATATTACACAAAATTGACTCTTGAGAGCTTTAAACCATGTTATAATGTTGTGTTTTGTTTCATTCACACATGTTTGAGCACACTGCAAATGTCTCTGATTTGGCCAGGATTTTAAAACTTATAGCAGGTTATTAATCTTTTTTCAGATTTATTATCTACTTACTAGTTCTGAAATGGTTGTATAGTCTTAAAAATTGTCACATATATTTCTTCCATGACTCAACTAGGTAGAAAATCTTAAATTTAGGCAACAAATGTTTAAAAGAAGCTACAATCCATTTACCATAGTTTTCCCCTGCAACACTTCACTTGTGATACAGATTTGCTTAATACTCGAGTATGTTCATCTAAAACTTAACATCCATAAACTTTTTTCCAGCCCTTGAGAGACTGCGTAATTCTAGTCTAGAGGTAATTTATTTTAAGATAGCTTGTCAAGTAAAATGGTCTTGCTGCATGGACAGATAATTTCACTACTTTTAAGTCATTTTTGATAGATTTAAGTGTTTATATCTTAAATTTTGGCCAAGCTTTTTGCAGTGTAACCCTTTATTATTAGTCTGTCTGCATCCTCAAAGCTCAAAATGCTCTGTCCCACCTGTTCCACCATTAGAAACTGCAGAGCTGAATTCATCAAAATGATTCTAGTGAAGGTGTATATAACATAACAGATCAGAAAATAGCATAATATGGGCCCTTTCAGTCCAGTTGTTTGTTGTAGACCCAGTTGATTGTGCTACTTTCTTTTCTACCATAATGTTATTTAGTCAGGACATGGGCACAACATTAAGCATTTAACTGTCTCTGCATCTTTCTCACAAAACTTTAAACTTCATGGCACAGTGTCACACAGGGTTGCATGTGTATCACTGCCCTGGGGCCAATTCTGCAAAAACTCTATTTGCTCACTTTGGCTATCTTTAGGTTGAGCCTCTCTAGAGAGCTCACAGCACTTGCTCCATTTTACATTATTTCATCAGGTAATTATTTTCAAAAAGTTCACATTTGCGCTTAACTGAGTTTGTTCTGGCAATTTCTGACCTCAACTTGCCTTCTGTGTATCATGCCGGGAACTCAAATGCAGCACAAAGAATACAGGCAAACATAAGTCTTGGTTCGGTTTAACAGAAGTCTCCTTTAACCTGTAAAAAGCCAAATCAGGCTGATAAACAACTGAGGAATCTATGTATTTATTATATAAACTAATATATACTAATAACTTATATCGGGGGATAAATTCAGGAACAGTTCCTTCCAACAGGGAATAATGCAGAATTGCACAGATTGCAAACAACAGTCAGATTGAGAGTTTTAGATACAGAGCTTGAGTGTCTCTCTTGACTGGTCAACAGTCTGAATGAACAGAGGGAGAGTATATAGCAGGGGTCTCCAACCTGTAGCTCAGGAGCTCCCTGAAGCTCTCCACCCCCTCCAAGTAGCTTGCCAAGGGATTTCTGAATTATACGTATTGCGCTGAATAGCACAAATTTTATGAGTTAAATGTCGATTACCATAAAAAATTTATCATTTTGATGCCTTATTTGGGAAGAAATATATGACATGTAGCTGTTCCCATCTAAGGCCATGGCTCATATGTAAAGCCTACTCAGTCAATGCGATCGCTGAAATAAGTATCTCTCTGGCATTTTCATTTTGTAAAAGTAGCTCACTGAAGGAAAAAGGTTGGAGACCCTGATATACAGACTACCCTGGGAAAAACAGAGAGGAATCAAAAGATGGACTGGAACAGATTGGGAAATGGAGCTGGACTGGAAATGGAGCATAGAAACAAAATGCAGGACTGTGACACTAACCAACACTAACCAACTTTGTGCTAACATCTGCTGCAGACTTGGGCATTGTCCAGCTCCCTGGCCACATACGGCCCTTTGGTTGACTCTGACTGCCCATTTAAAATAATTTGTAATTACAAAATAAACATATTTAATAATTTTACCTCATGCCTGGACTAAAGCTGCTTTGCTTTTATTTTAGAGGTGTCCTTTAAATGACATTTTTATAAGGCAACCTCACTTTTTCATTGCTTAGTCATAAGATTTACTCTTACCAGTCTTTCCAGCACGTCAAAGCAATGATATTTACAGTTTTTTGTTTTTTTTTAATAAAGAATTACAATTAATATTATGCAGAATTGAGTTGTGCATTTTGGCCCTGACCTCCACAATATTTTCTCTTTCTCATGTGGCCTCATGGAAAAAAATAATTGCCCGCCCCTGATCTACTGTATTAGCCTCATCTAAAATGCTTTATTCCTCAATGCACTTGTGTTGTCTCAATACTAAAATTTCAAACTCGATTTCGATACTAAGGAATAGACTTGATCCTCAAAACCAGTTCCAATACCGTGACAATAAAAATATTGAAATCTGAATTAAACAGTTCCGAATTAAAATATTCTCTTTCGAGTTTACATGGAAATAATAAATCTGAATTGAGGTTTACATGGAAAACACGTTAAATCTGCTTTATTTAATCCCGCTCAATGTCTGGGGGCTGGGAAGGGTTCTGATTGAAAAGGGACACAAACATATTTCTGTCTACCAGAAGAAAACACACACTTCACCTGCTAATGACTTTGTCACCTCAGTTTGTCGTTACGCCACGGACACAAACACGATACAAACTTTTCACAGTAGTTCCAATGATAATGAAGCAGCTGGAGAATTCTCTCGTCACGCTTTACCTCTGTCAGCTGAGGAGGACAAGGGAAGAGGAGGAAGAAGATAAAGTGAGTCAACAGCTGCTCTACCTCAGCCCTCTCCCGCATCTCGCTCGCAAATCCAAAGAGACGTGGATGAAAGTCCGAAGTGAGGACTGGTGGAGCAGGATCTGGTGGAGCAGGATCGTCTGGAAGGGTGACCCAAAGAGCATGTGCTGAACCACCAGAATTTTTTATTTTTTTTTTAAAGAATAAATGTTTACATGATCAAGGAATAAATGAATTTGGCTTTAAAATTTGATTAAACTACTCACTTACTTCAGAATTAAGTTTAATTCTGAAGAATCATTTTGTTTACATGGTCTTTTTAAAGTAGAATTATTTCTTATTCATTCAGAATTAAATTATTTTTATTAAGAATTAGCTCTCATGTAACCGTGGCACATGTGGTCTTATATCTGTGTAATCCCTTAGCGGTCCAGGTAGGTTCCATAGTGATCCATGGGTCTATATTAGTCTATGTGGTTTTATACATGTTCTGATACAGCTCAAGATCATTCTAAAGCTATTCAGGAAAGGTTCATTTCTTTCATATGTATGGGACTTTTTTTTTAAATTGATACCTGTTCAAATGAGAGTCTAGTTTTGATACTAGTTTTCTTATCGATTAAAAGCTTTCAGATTTTCGATACTTTTGACAATCCTACATCAGACTAACAAAGCCTCGTGCTTCACTCATTAATTCTATAGAAATCTGTGATATTTTTTTCCTTCGTAAAGTATTTTCTGTTAGTCTGTATTGTGGATCCCAGGAAAAGCAGCTCTTGTAGCTTCATCTAAAATGCTTGATTCCTCACTGCGTAAACAGATGGAGTACTTGAAATATGTACTTCAACTTTAAGTCCTATTGCAGGTTTAGCAGCACCTTAAGAAATGACTCATGTAATCCATTAACCTGTGAATTAATAGAAGGCTACAATAGCAGGTGCGCCTGTTATTTTAAACATTGGCTCTACATTCAGCATCTGTTATTACTTACTCTTAGCACGGAGAGGATGCCCTTGTGGCTCTGCACCGTCTGGTTCTCTGGTTCTCTTTATCCAAAATTATGCAGTCTTATGTTGGCTGAAGTTTCCAAGTCTCCTCCAGTGAAATGGTGGGAGTTAAAGTAAAATCACATCTCCAGATCTTTAGTTCGGCTTGGTCATAATTGAGTGTGTATACATGCACATCAGTAACCCGGTTATTAGCCATATCCTGGTTATGTCAGTATTCGGGATACTGTGTATACATGTGCGCTGAGAAACCGGGATACTCATATTCACGTATACATGATCAAATGTAGTATCCTGGTTTCTTGACATAATCTTACAAATAAGCAAGTGCAAAATTTACCTTAAATCAATTTAATAAATCAAGAAAAATACAAACCATGTGATCCTTGAGCAGAGGAATCTCGGGAGGTTTAACCAGCGGTGAGGAGCTACGAGATATCCCACAATTAAATCCCACATTAAATCTTCTGCATAAATAAACTCAACTTTACAAAATATAAACCATAACCACTGTAGAGCCACATCAGCCCGTTTGATAATATAATTCATCTTTGCCACATTTGTTTATGTTTTACAGAAACGAAACTTAAAACCGCTTGGCAAATTAGCATAAACTGTTAGCATCGATAAAAACAGCTGCTCCTTGTGCCGCTGATGCGATCAGCTTCTTTTGGACTAAAGGACACGACTCAGTGGAATATGTATGTTGTTTTCATGACAGAGGAGGCGCCAATGATGGTGAGTATGTTCTGTGCGTATATCGTAGGAGATAATTCATGTTTTAGTTTTTCAGCGATCACACGAGTGCAGGTCATACCAGTGCAGATTGTACTTGTGCAGATTTAGCGCAGCTCTTTATTTTACAGTTATTTCACTCATGTATCATCACTTTATTTATGTTGGTCACTTTATTTACGTCACTACTGTTGCGGTGAAAAGACTGGAAAGTGTCTTTTAGACGCATGCACACTCAACTTTATGTGCAGTAACCGGGATACTTCGTAACATGCCACAGTATCCCAGAATATACCAGCTACAGTATCCTGGTTTCTCATAACCGGGATACTGAAACTGGGGTACTGTGTATACATGCACCATGAAGAAACTGGGATACTCAAAAAACCCGATCATAACCGGGACACTGATGTGCATGTACACGCACTCAGTGTTATAGAAACCTACTGGAAAATGGTAGCTACCATATTTTTTGGACTAAGTTGCCCCGGGGATAAGTCACAACAGCCAAAAAACATGTAATGAAGAAAAAAAACATAAGTCACACCGGAAATTTATTTTAGAAAATAGACATTTCATCTTGAAAGGCAAGTTATAGTAATAACAATAGAATAGAGAACAACAGTCTGTTAACGTCACATATGTTCTGTTGTTTATGCTTTAGTTATTTGAATAACTGTTCATAACAAGTTTACCAAACTCTCTATCTCACTCCAAATCACTAAATCCATTGAATTCTTCATCCTCAGTGTCACTTCTGAGCAACTCTGTGGCCACCGGAGGTAAATGGAGCGCCGCTTCCTCTTCAGACTCAGCATCAGTTCCAGTAAGAATTATTCTGGCCTTTCTGAATCCCGACAGGATTGTTTCAGTTCAGTAAATTTTCAGTGGTACAGAAGTAATGGTGCGATTGACTCACATGATACAGACAAGACAGAGGCCGTTTCTGCAGGAGACATGCGCAGTAGAGTGAAGTGACAGTGGTACAGGAGTAATAGTAGTAGCAGGTACTGACACACAAGAGTAGAGCCTCTCACAGCTGTCAGTGTGAAAATTGTAACATATAAGTCGCACCGGAGTGTAAGTCGCAGGACCACCCAAACCATGAAAAATGTGACTTACAGTCCGAAAAATATGGTGATGTTCACGCAAAATGTGCGAACTGAATATGTATAAAATTTGGGGTCTAATTTTTTACAAGAATTGCAAGTTCAGAGCAGTGGGCCATCGGCAGAATTTAAGGTTGGACTGGGGGGGCACTGTGGTAAACGGTCACATTTTTGTATAGCACTTTTCCACCTTGAAGGTGTGGGAATCATTCTGTGTTTTTAATGTTTCATTCATGTTAATTCACCATGCAACAGTAGTGCAATGTTTGGACTTTGAAGTGTCAGTGGGGTTCGGATATGATGATGTATGGTCTTTGAGTATATATGGGACAGTAAAGGGGTGGTTCTGAAATCTTTAGCATATGCCAATCTATGATAAACACGTGTCGGGTTAAAATTGCTGTGTATGTTTCTGCTGAAAATGCTAAATCAACAAGTTATGCACTCAGATGGCTAGTATAAAGGCAAATGGTTTCCTGTGTGTTTTAATTGTGGGACATTGTCTAAGGGGACATTGTCGAGGGACGATGTGAAGAGATGCCGTGTGACTGAATCATGTAAATCAACTTGAATCAGAGACCTGTACCTATTTTGAGCCAATAAAGAGACATGTCTGTGAACTATTTTAACTCCCATAGTTTGAGACTCTGTGTACAGGTTGCCTCCAGGAAGAGGTGAGATCGGGCCTAAAAAATCCAGCCCGACCCGACCCGGCCCGCGGGTATTAAAACCCGACCCGGCCCGAGCCCGACCAATTAACTTGATTTGCAGGCCCAAGCCCGAAGCAAACCGGAAATGTCATATTTTATTTGTGAGGACACGGGAGGAGGAGCAGTGCTCAGCGTCGAGGTGCCAGTCTTTTTGCTCTCGTATGAAAGCAAAGCGCCACATTGACGACATTCAGCGAAGCCAACGCAAGTTTCTGTAGCATTTTCAACAATCAATTTGAAGCTTTTCCACACCTCACTCTTACCGGTGCGTGTTTGTCTTTTCAGTTCTCCTGCCTTTAGTTTAACTTCTTGCTCCTCCATATTGGGGATACCAGGTCAAAATAGATGCAGACTTGCGGAGGGGAAGATTATTAAATAAATTAAGAGGGGGCGTTCACGTGCGCAGAGCTCTGGCTCTGCGGATCCTGTTTAGTAGTTAAATAGCAATTACATTACATTACTTCTCTGTTTTATCCATATTATTTATTTTATAACAAGTATTCCTTAGTTTAGTATCCACACATCGTTTTAGCATACATTTTATAAACATATATTTATTTGAAGCCCGAGCCCGACCCGACCCGAAGTAATGATTGACCCGGGTCGGGTCGGGCTTGGGCTCGGTCTTAAGATCTTACCTCTACCTCCAGGAGTAAGCTGACAAAGGCACTCAAAGCGCTTCACATTAAGGAACCACTCATCTATTCACACATGCTTTCATACATCAGCATGTATGCGCGGGACAATGTGAATAAAGTACATTTGGATAAATGGCTCTATCAGCTGAACTACTGTACCTGTTCTGCTCTCAGGTTACCGAGACGCCTGCTGATTTTCATTGTCCAGTTTAATCATCAGTATTGTATGCCAGTCGACCTAAAGTGCAAAGTTACTGACATTGCCAACTTCCTTGGGATTTGTGAGTGAATGGTTTGATGTACAAAAGGTTAGACTGGCAGTGGGCCGAGGTCGGCCATATAGCAATGATTACGGAATAAGTACAATAACTACAAAGAAAATAATGTTAAATTTTGAAGTTACCTTTTACCTTTTGTTCAGTAGAGTTTTAGTTCTAGTGAAGTGGATTAAAAAAAAAAGTGGAGCACTTCTTGTCTTGTCACATGACATGTTAATGTGTGTGTGTTTTTTTTTCCATTTGAGAGAAAAACTCATCTTAAATATTCAGGGTTTGTGTGTTAAACGTGTGAATGAAACATAGCACAACTTGAGGTCTGTTTGTGATGAGGAAACTACATTATAGCCCCCCCTGCTCGACTTCAACTCCATAAGCCTCCTTTTTATTCCACCGTAGTCAATTGTTTCGTACCTTTCCAGGTGAAGATTGTCCGTCGCACTGAGAAACGGTGGGGAATAATTTATAAATAACAACTCGTTTGGTGCACCTGGACCTGCTGGAGAGTCTCGACATGGACGCTTTTTTGATGTCACCGAGAAGATTTATCTCACGGCGCCCCAAACTCCTCATGGACAACGGGACCAACTTTGTTGGCAGAGAACGTGGGTTGCGTGAATCAGTCACCTCGATGGGACCTCAACTGAGAGAACAACTTGTAGAACACCAGATCTCCTTCAAGTTCAACCCTCCGAGCATGCCACACTTCGGTGGCACATGGGAAAGGGAAGTAAGGTCTATCAAGAAACCGCTTGGCTAATTAACATAAACTGTTAGCAGCGATAAAAACAGCTGCTCCTTGTGCCGCTGATGCGATCAGCTTCTTTTGGACTAAAGGACATGACTTAAGTTGCCCCGGGGATAAGTCACACCAGCCAAAAAACGTGTAATGAAGAAAAAACATCTGTGTACTCTGTGTACAGGTTGCCTCCAGGAGTAAGCTGACAAAGGCACTCAAAGCGCTTCACATTAAGGAACCACTCATCTATTCACACATGCTTTCATACACCAGCATGTATGCGCGGAACAATGTGAATAAAGTACATTTGGATAAGTGGCTCTATCAGCTGAACTACTGTACCTGTTCTGCTCTCAGGTTACCGAGACGCCTGCTGATTTTCATTGTCCAATTTAATCATCAGTATTGTATGCCAGTCGACCGAGCATGCCACACTTCGGTGGCACATGGGAAAGGGAAGTAAGGTCTATCAAGACTGCATTCAGACTTGTTCTCAAAGACCAATCTGTTCCTGAACCGGTGCTCATGACTACACTCATGGAAGTGGGGGGCATTTTAAATGCTAAGCCTCTAGGCTACTATCAGCTTTCCCTGGAGGTGGCCTGAAAAGAGTCTTAAAGAGAGTCCAGGAGAGTTAAAGCAGTTCACAGACAGGTACAGGTCTCTAATTCAAGTTGATTACAGGATTCAGCCACAAGCATCTCTTCACGCCACCCCCCATAATACAGAAAAGTAGACAGCTTTATACCGACCGTCTTGTCAAATACTGACTTGCTGTTGTTGCATTTTCAGCAGGAAATTCACAGTAATGTTGACCCAGACAGTGTTATCATGGGGTAGCATATGTTAAAGGGTTCAGACCCTCCCCTTTATTGTCTCATATACATCCCAAAATTCAAACAACATGTCCCAACCTCATTGACACTTCAAAGTCCATACATTGACCTCTTTTATAACATAACATGTCAAGGGACATTAAAAACACAGAGAATAATTCTGACACTAACTGTCGTCAGACACCTCAGACCCGGACTCAGTCACACCTAACCTCCTCCTCATGGGCCGCCATGACTCATCTCTGCCTCAAGCAGTTTATGACCCTGGTGATTTAGGAAGGAGGTGCTGTAGGCACAGCCAAACTATCGCTGATCGCTTCTGGTCGTCTTTCATACGACATTGCCTGCCAGGGCTGCAAGAGCGCAGCAAGTCGAGGAAGGACAGCAAAGCACTCTCATTTAGTAATAGTGGATCCTCAACTTCCTCGAGCTTCATGGCCTGTGGGATGGGTCACCCATACACATCCTGGAACCAGTGGATGCATCCGCACAGCCAGTGTTCAAGTGAAGAACCACACCTACCTACGTCCAGTTGCCCGACTCATCCAGCTACCACCTCTTGAAGATTCAGATGAGGACATCTCCACATAGACTTTCTTTTCACTTTCAGCTGCCATGCGGACAGTTGTTGGCGGCTGTGTCCGAAAGCCTGTGCATCCGATAGTGACTTTTGCAGAGCCGCCCGCGAGCTTCCCATCATGTGCTCAGCGAGTGCACAGCCAGTCAGCGCTGTGCTCTCGGTTAATTTGGCTCTGCTCTGCTCCGATGCAGAGGTGGGAGAGAATGGACATTGTTATTTGATACATGTGTGCTATTTGATGCTCAGGTGGGTTTGTAATTATGTTTAACCTATAGTATTACTGTCTGGGTGTGCCTTTGAGATATATATGCAGCTAAAATGTTTCATGTGTTTCGTGTTTGTGTTTCACATGGACTTTGCATAATTACTGCCTCACCTATGTTCACTGTGTATAGTTATTATGTTGCCATCATTGTATTTTTCCTAGTTTAATATTGTTAATAATTAATTATTAGAATATGTTAGAATAATCACTCATGACACATTTCTTGTTTTTTTCTGTTTGTTTCAGACCATACACACATAGGCAAGGCAAGATTATTTGTACAGCACAGTTCGTACACAGAGTAATTCAAAGTGCTTTACAGAATAAGAAATACATTCAAATCATAATAAAAACAAATCAAAACATAAATAATCATGAAGATTAAAATTAAATTTATTTATTTTTTTTATTAAAAAACTTTCATTTATATGCACAGACAAACAGAAATGTTTTGAGCCTGGATTTAAAGAGCGTCACAGAAGAGTCTGTCTCACATGTTCAGGAAGACTGTTCCAGGTTTTAGCTGCATGAACCTGAAACACTGACTCCCCTTGTTTAGTCCTGACTCTGGGCACCAGCAGGAGGCCGGTCCCTGAGCTCCTCAGAGTGTGAGATGGTTCATATGACACTAACATGTCACAGATGTACTTTGGTGCTCGGCCATGGAGAGACTTGTACAAGCAGAGCTGCTTTAAAGTCTATTCTCTGAGCCACAGGAAGCCAGTGCAGAGACCTGAGCACAGGACTTATGTGCTCGTACTTCCTAGTTCGAGTAAGGACCCGAGCTGCAGCGTTCTGGATGTTCTGCAGCGTCTCACAGCTCGTTTGGAGAGACCAGTGAGCAGACCATTACAGTAGTCCAATGCTTCTCAATTATTTTCTGTCATGCCCCCCCTAGGACGAAGTTGCACTTTTTGGGGGAAATTTATTTTAGAAAATGGACATTTCACCTTGAAAGGCAAGTTATAGTAATAACAATAGAATAGAGAACAACAGTCTGTTAACGTCACATATGTTCTGTTGTTTATGCTATAGTTATTTGAATAACTGTTCATAACAAGTTTACCAAACTCTCCATCTCACTCCAAATCACTAAATCCATTAAATTCTTCATCCTCGGTGTCACTTCTGAGCAACTCTGTGGCCACCGGAGGTAAATGGAGCGCCGCTTCCTCTTCAGACTCAGCATCCTTGTCAGATTCAGCATCAGTTCTAGTTAGAATTATTCTGGCCTTTCTGAATCCCGACAGGATTGTTTCAGTTCAGTAAATTTTCAGTGGTACAGAAGTAATGGTGCGATTGACTGACATGATACAGACAAGACAGAGGCTGTTTCTGCAGGAGACGTGCGCAGTAGAGTGAAGTGACAGTGGTACAGGAGTAATAGTAGTAGCAGATACTGACACACAAGACTAGAGCCTCTCACAGCTGTCAGTGTGAAAATTGTAACATATAAGTCTCACCGGAGTGTAAGTCGGGACGACCCAAAACATGAAAAATTTGACTTATAGTCCGAAAAATATGGTGATGTTTACGCAAAATGTGTGAACTGAATGTATAAAATTTTGAGTCTAATTTTTTACAAGAATTGTAAGTTCAGAGCAGTGGGCCATTGGCAGAATTTAAGGATGGACTGGGGCGGCACTGTGGTAAACAGTCACATTTTCGTATAGCGCTTTTCCACCTTGAAGGCACTCAAAGCACTTTACATTAAGGAACCATTCATCTATTCACACACGCTTTCATACACCAGCATGTATGCACGGGACAATGTGGATAAAGTACCTTCGGATAAGTGGCTCTATCAGCTGAACTACTGTACCTGTTCTGCTCTCAGGTTACCGAGACGCCTGCTGATTTTCATTGTCCAGTTTAATCACCAGTATGGTATGCCAGTCGGCCAGTTTATATTTACTGGCGTTGCCAGCTTGCTCAGGATTTGTGAGTGAATGGTTTGATGTACAAAAGCTTAGATTGACAGTGGGCCGGAGGTCGGCCATATAGCAACTATTACGGAATAAGTACAATAACTACAAAGAAATTACAACTTTGAGTAAGGAAATTATGAGAGACAACAATTGTTAAGCTCAAGTAAATGTTGCATGTTTCCTTTAAAGATGCCTGATTTTGACAGTCTACAAAATGTAGCCAAACTTTTAAACTGTTTTCAGTGGTTATTCCTTACATACCTTATGCATCCAACTAATTAGTCACATGGATGATTTTATAAGCGCTATTCAGAACATTCAGAGGCCAAAGGGGAGTTTTTCCATCTCTGTAATGCTAAGAACAAACCCTATCCTAGATTTTTGGACAGGAAAACACATTATAACCAGATATAGACAGCGCACAGTGGTCACATGTCTACCTAAGAGCTGATTATGCTGGATCTGTACTGGGTTAAAATCAGTATAAATATATATAACTTAAGTATAAATGTAAGTTATCTGCACTTTACTTGAGTACATTTTAAAGTGGATACTTTTTACAAGTGTAGTACTCGAGACCAGATTTGGTTTCATAAGTCTTGGAAAAGTGCATGGTGTGTCCCAGTCCTCTTCTTCCAGTAGCAATCTGGGTACAAAACAACACGCACGACTGCAATTTTTTGTTACAGATAACTCTCGTTAAACAGCAGGACACTTGAGATGGGCAGCAGGAGACTCAGTGACAAGGTGAGGAGCCCTGCTGTCCGTGCCAGACCATCAGCCGACCATCTCGTCCTCACGCCGCTGCCACCCTCAGTCCTTGGCCCACTGGACCCTTGCCCCAGCTTTCTTCCCCTTTCCGTCTCCATTCTCGTCCTTTTATAGCCTTCTTCACTTTACGCTGGTGGTTGGAGCCTTCAGTCACGTGGGCAGGTTGCTATGACAACAACAGGGTTCCCACTCCTTTTCACTGACAAATTTTCCGAAATTTTCCATCACTTTTTCATGACCTAAAGTGAATTTTCCATGACTTTACGGCACCCTACGTGTGCAGAACTAATCATACTTTTAGGGCTAAATATGAAAGGTTAACCCTTTCCACTCACCTCATGGTTTGGTTTTATAGTTTTTTTAACATTCAAAATACTGTCAGTGCATTTATTGTCATCTCTTTTAAACAAAAGGTGCATATTTAGGAAATAATCATAATAGTCTAATGAGAACCTAACAGAACACTGTAGTTGCGTGAAAGAGATACTAAAATCCCATGACTTTTCCAAAACTATCATGAAATTTACAAAATTCCATTCCATTCCATGACTTTTTCAGACCTGGAAAATTACATTTTCAGTTTCCATGATTTTTCCAGGATTTCTATGACTGTGGAAACCCTGCAACAAACTGAGGAGCTAAAATCATGCAAATTAAAAACCACCCTCTAAAAACGCAATTAAAACCAAACTCCTAAAATCAGTCCCACTTCTGACATATCACACTTTAAATACACTTTTAAACAAGTACTTAGATAATTTTACTTAAGTAGATTTTTTCATGTGATACTTTCACTGTAGTAATGTTTTGCCCCTGCATCTGTACTTTTACTTAAGTAACAAAATTGAGTGGTCAGAGCTTCCGTAAGTGAGTGTAAATAGCCTACGAGACACAGCCAACAGCCCAGCGCCATCAAGACCCAGGCAAACTTCTTTCCGTCGACTCAGCTGTTGTTGCCTAGAAACAGCAATCCTTTTGAAAGGCACTCTTCAAGCTCAGACTCACACTAAAGATGAATCCACACGGTGTCTGCCACACTTTCACTTACAATGGGACAATAACATCTATTCGGGGAGATACTACTCAAGACGTCTTTGTTTCGATGCTGCATTTACAAAAGAGGGCTGCTTTTGAGGGTTGTGCTAATACAGGCTCTAATGCTCAGTGTGAAACGTATGATAGGCCAACGGTAATGTAATTAAGAGATGCAGACGTTGGTAGGACGGAGCCGCTGTTCAAACTGTTAAGGCAATTCAGTTTAGTAAAGGGTTTCAAAAGTAGGACCTCTCCAGGACAAATGATGGATTACACAGAGTTTATATTATCCTCAAAAAATCTGGGCCAACGTAACTATCCATGTATGCAAGCAGAATACTCATTCTGAGTAACTGTTCTAGCACAGTTGGTGTTATTTAAGGTCCTATATTACACAAAATTAACTGTGATTGTGATCTTTAAGCCATGTTATAATGTTGTTACCTCATCAAAAAATCCCTGGAGTTGTTAGTGAGCTTGTCCTTTATTAGTCAGTCTACATCCCAAAAGCTCAAAATGCTCTGCTCCACCTTGTGATGGCATGAATTGATGTTAAATTTTGAAGTTACATTTTACCTTTTGTTCAGTAGTTCTACTGAAGCTGTATGGATTTAAAAACAGTGGAGCACTTCTTGTCTTGCCACATGACATGACAAAATGTGTTTTGTTTTTTTGTTGGTTTTTTTCCGTTTGAGAGAAAAACTCATCTTAAATATACAGGGTCTGTATGATAAACATGTGTGAAAGAAAAAAAAAACACAACTTGAGGTCTGTTTGTGATGGGGAAACCACATTATAAGCACAGAAAATAATATGTATATATAGTATATATAAATATAGTAATATGAGCCCTATAAGAATACAGTTGCCGTATTTTTCAGACTATAAGGTGCACTTAAAATCCTTTAATTTTCAAAAAAATCGACAGTGCTCCTTATAATCTATTGCGCCTTATGTATTAATTCTGGTTGTGCTTACTGACCTCGAACTGATTTTATGTGGTACACGGCACTCAAAAATCTGTCAAAATGTTTTAGTACGACTTTGGTAAACTATGAAGCTGCACCAGTTGATGGATTGTTGGAGCATTACAGCTGCCATAGTCAGGAGCCTCGTGGAGTAAAGGGAGAAGTATAGTTCTGCGTCGGCATTTGTGACATCAATGAAATGCTACAGAGAATATATGTCCATTCATAAATACGGCCTATGCGTATGACCTGCAGACTTATAATCTCTGAAAAGTTTCACATGAACCATCTCCAACGCAATAGAAGCACAGAACAGACTCATCAGCAGCAGCACATCCTCTGTCACAGAAAGAACACTCGTAATCCACCAAGTCGTGTCCTTTAGTCCAACAGAAGCTGAACCGCATCAGCGCACAAGAAGAGAGCTGTTTTTTTTTGGGGTTTTTTTTTCAGTGCTTATAGTTTATACAAATTAGCCATGTGGTTTTAAGTTTCATTTCTGTAAAACGTAAACAGATGTGCATATAATATAGACATACTATTTTACATTTATATGTAAAATATATATTATATATATTTACAATTAAGCTATTACCTCTAGGCTACATTCTGCTGACAACTGGGCTGCAGAAAATCTATTTTAGTATGCTTATTCAAAGTAAAATTTAGCCTATGCCTAAAGGTGTGCATTTGGGTCATTTTGTTTTATAAAAATATTTATATATTTAATTATTTAGCCTATTTATTTGTTTAGTATCTCATGTTTCATATTCTTCTCAGGTTAAATGCTTGGTTTGCTCAAGTGAACTATGTTGTAATAACACAACTTCAATGCAGAGGCACTATCGTGCAAAGCACTGCACTAGCCAAGTTGCAGCAGCAACAGCAGTGGTATTATTTTAACAGTTCCTGCTTTAAACTAAGGGCTTGAACACTTACACTGCACTATTTTCTTCACAGTTGTTATTTAGATATTTATTTAGATACACTGGTTAAATAACTTTCAACTAAACTTGGGCTTTTTTCCTTTTTCTTCTTATTGCCACTTACTATTTGCACTTTGAGAATTGAGTAGCTATCTATAGTCAGATTTATGAGTCTTAACTTCTAAGTATGTGTATCTGGGACCCACACATGCACTCATGTTTTGCCTAAGCTTTCACTGAATTGTCATGTATTACAGAATATTTGTAACTTTTATTTTTTCTCTACAGAATTTGCAAAGGAGGCTCTGGATGCATGCTTGGTGGACATGATAATTAAGGACTGCCAGCCATTTTCATTTGTGGAGGGTGAGGGCTTCAGAGATTGAGTAAAATTTGCTGCTCCAAACTATGTCCTGCCATCCAGAAAAACCTTAAAGGATATGGTGGAAAGAAGGTATCTGGAGGAGAAGGAGAAGGCCAAGGAAGATGTGCAAAAGGCCACTGTAGTCTGTCTGACTTCAGCCATGTGGACCTCTCTACATATGGAGGCATATCTAGCAGTGACTTGCCACTTCGTTAATACATCAGGTTCACTGTCAACTGTCTTGTTGGGAGTGAGTCATTTCCCACAATCCCACTTTGCTTTGCTGTAAAGAAGACTTCCCTCATGGAAGACTGGGGCATAAACGAAAAAGTCAATTGCCTTGTCACAGATGGCGCACAAAATATGATGATGTGGCAGGGAATTGCAGGTGCGGCACACCATATGCATTGCACATGCTCCAAACTTGGTGGTGAAAAAGGCCATTGGGCAGAGGGGCTGGCAGACATGAGAGAGGGCCAGAAAAACGTAAACAAATGTGCGCAAAGCTACATTAAATACATTATTGCTCAATGCATATTTGACTCCTCCTCGTAGGAAATAAAAAACAATTTATCCACTCACATTCACCAAGACAGGGAGGCAACACGGACGAATTACAACACGATGTGCCAATGGATGGTGACGCCTGGGCTAAGGGATCAGTCTCAAGTGTCGTCCGTTTGTTTTGCTTGATGCGCTTTATAATCCGGTGCGCCTTATCTATGACAATAGACGAGAGAATTCAACATTATTGATATTGCACCTTAAAATCCGGTGTGCCTTTATAGTCTGAAAAATACGGTACTTTCTTAAAATCAAAGGAATACATTTACTTTACAATTTAGGTTTCAAACTGCATTGGATTGAAATGAAAAAACAGATCACAGCTCTGGTCATGAGCACATGTGTGATTTCACTCCAATCAGTGATACATAAATGCAGAAGAAACGAGGCAATAAACATAAAAGTTGTAGTACTTTTAAAACAGTACACTGATTGAGCCAATGTCCGTTCAGCCAACTCCACACACTTGAACAAAACTTTATAACTACCATTGGGTCTAAAAGCATATCTGCTCTCTCTGATTTCCGACGCGTGTGATAGATTGTCAGTCAGAGAAACACGTAACCCGTGGTTGAAATAAAAACAGCGCGACTGGGCTATTGCACATGCTTTCCATTATTTAAAAAGACTTACCAGAAAAGATATTTTGCAGGTATTGTTATTAAAATTTGATTAGGGCATCATTGTGACAAGAAACGCTGACTGAGGAAAGATTGTTTTTTTGTTTGTTTTCAGGTAACAAGTTAATATTAATATGTTTATGCTTTTGGACATTATTTTGTTTTGGCTCGTAAGGACTGATCGAGTCAATTTTGGACCAAGTAGGATCCCTCACTTTGTCTCCATGTCCCCTCACATCAGATTAGAAAAAATAAAATACATGACATAGACCCTGTCCACACGAGTTGTTCCTGGTGTCCTGTCGATTTGAGCTTCTTAGAGTTACTGCACATGCGCACAACCTCAAAGCACTGTTGCTGTTTAAATGCTGTCGATTTGAGCTCCCGAGGCAGAACTAGAGTAACATTTTAAAAGTGTGTTGGTTTTATTGTATGTTTTGATGAGTTAAGCCTGTAAGCAACAATGTGTGAGTTAGATTTGTGTCAGAATACCTACGTTAGATGATTGAATAGTTCAGATTTAATATTTGATTTTATCTTCATCATTTTCATTACATCCTATTTTATTTTGTTTCCATGTGTAGAAAACGTAACTTAGTTTAGAAAGGCTCTGTATAAATAAAATATCACTGTATTATAATAGGAAATTCACACTGTAGCCAATGACATTATTATGATGATATGATATATTTAACGCTATTTAATATAAAGACTTCAATGTATCCCTCATTTCTTTCTCTTATATAGTGGAAGTTTTATTTGATAGAAGAAGATATAGGCCTGTCGAAATGAGCAACTTCTACCCAAATTCATATAAATGAGTGAATAATGGTGATTCAACACTGGGAGCATTATTCGATGGCAAATTTTTCCTGTTGATATGCGCTACCCTTAGTCTGAGCCTTATTTGAGCATCATACGACTGTTGAAATGAACTACCTACACATATTAATATAAATAAGCAGAAATTATACATAACTAAAGTATAAAGATCACCGTGATCACCGTGTGCAAACAGCATCAAACCTGCTGTCTCTAATCCAAAGAAATATGTTTTTTGGATCTATACAACCGTACACGGACAAAATAAGGTTGTTTATTTTGACAGGGTAGCGTGAATTGATAGACATCACTGACAATTTAGGCTGCGGGGAGCTCATTTTGACAGGGCAACCCATTTTGACAGAACACCAGTGCCAGCATTGTGTAGATATTCTGCATAATTTACTGACATTTATATGATGTTATCTGCATTATCGTCTCTCCTTCGTGATGACAGTCTCCGTTACATTCGAGATTAAGATGTTAGAATAGATTTTTGTTCACGTTTTCCGCACATCCCTCATGTAATTCCCTCTTCTTTGATCATGTTAGGGTTAGGGTTAGGGTTAGACTACACTATTCGTTTTTGAAATTCTAGGTGTTTCGTGTCCGTGTGGATAAAGCATTTGTGCTTTGCTGGGGAACACTAATGTACTTTGAGTTTTTTCCACGTGTGACAATAGCAATCGGATTAACCTGACTCGCTAGTGGTTTTTATTGTATAATTTACCATTTTCTTGTTAAATTTAAGTACCCAGACACAGCATGGTCAAGACTAATTAAATTACCGTTTAGTTTTTTTCTTTCTAAAAGGTGTGATTTGGTCATATTTTAATCGGGTTGTGCCGCGGAAACTCAACCATAAATGTTTCAGTGTGCTGTGACTCAAATATGCTTCGTGTGCGTCATTGATCTGAACTCAAGAAACCTCAGTTGTCTTGAAATTTGTGTGATAACTTTTCCATCTCCATGCAGATAGAAAGGTTTAATACCATACTGTGAAACATTCCAGACAAAGCAATAACATTCCCCAAGGAGAAAAGTACTTGATGGGGATTCCACCAGGAAAGTTACACAATGCACCTTTAATGCTGGACATACAGTGTGCAATAATTTTGATTGTTTCACTCAGCCCCAGCTCAAACTGTATGACCAAATCACAGCGTTTTAAAGTTCACACCTCACGATGTAAACTACTTCAACAGTGTGACAGGCGGCTGGATTTCAAACAGGTTTGATATTTTTGTGACCTACATTTGCCGATCGGGAGCTGGTTGTGAGGTATTAATCAGTTCTCGTTACCCCATGTATACCATACATGATTAAGTAAAAACTCAGTCTGATCCCCAAAACAGCTAGACTGGCGCCACCTAGTGCCTCCACTCAGTTTCATTTCTCTTCAGAGACTAGGTCAGGAATCAGAATACACTATACATAGACATTTTGCTGTGAAGCCATGACGTCCAACTCGTTGCGCCTGTCTGGGTCCCTTTTGTGGTACAGTAAACAAACAGTAGTAGTAGTAGTTTACTGTTTACAACAGTAAACAAAGAGGTCAAGATGGATGTAGACGAAGATATACATTCTGTGTTGGCAACGATTCCCAAGATCGAGGATTTAAAGCACAAACAAACAAACAAACACAAACAAAGAGAATGTTTAATGAATTATATCAACGGGAAAGATGTTATTGCCCTTCTTCCTATGGGATTTGGCGCATTACATACATCAGGTCCAAATAGCAGCGATTGGTTAAATTAAAAAAAGTACCCACCTACCGTCAAGCGAATGAATCCTAATGCTGCGAGGTCAGATGGTTTCTACAAAGTGAAACTGGCTGATGAATCAGGGTAAAAAACAGTCACGAGTGAAAAATGTACAGCTGGTTTAAGCCCGTATGATAAAGTGTTTATAATAAAAAAATAAGTCTGATAAAACCATAATTACAGCTCACACCGAGAACACATTTGCATCATGCTTTCTCAGCGCTCGAAGCAAACTCTGCTCCTATTATTTACTGTTGCTGTGTGCTAATTACCCGCCGCACACAGAGACAGCACTGGTGCATGTACTGTAATGGCCTCCCCTACACAGATTCTCATTTGTGGCCTACATCTCCACACGGGCCCTATGGGAATACTGCGATCTCCCCATCTTATGTACTGTGCCCTGTTTGTAATGTACCTAATGTTTCATGCTTGTATGTGGCTGTATTAACATAAATAATGGTGCTAAATAGATAAGAATATAAAGTAAGAGGTGTTACTCATTCACATACTGTATACATGGGTGCAAGTGGTGTTAAATAAGTGTCTTTAAATTGGAGTTACTGGTTCAATTGCATATGTTTATGTGTTCCACAGTAAAGTGATAAACATTATCTTGTCTAGTATTTGTTCATTTACCGTATTTTTTGGACTATAAGGTGCACCAGATTATAAGGCGCAATATCAATAATGTTGAATTCTCTCGTCTATTTTCATACATAAGGCGCACTAGATTATAATGTGCATTGAACGAAACAAAACAGTCAGATAAATCAAACTTTATTCAACTCATTCACAATAACTCCGCCCAGGCATCCACGATCAATCAGTAACTCGCCCGGTGTTCCTTCCCTGTCTTGGTGAATGTGCATTACTCCGTGAGACTACAGCAGCTGTAATGCTCCGACAATCCATCAAACGGTGTGGCTTCGTAGCTTACCAACGTCATACAAAAACATTGATTTTTTATTTTTATTTTTTTTGAGCGCCGTGTACCACATAAAATCGGTTCCAGGTCAGTAAGCACAACCAGAATGAATACATAAGGCACACCAGATTATAAGGCGCACTGTCGATTTTTGAGAAAATTTTTGGATTTTAAGTGCGCCTTATAGTCCAAAAAATACGGTTCATGTTTTGTTTCATTTTTTTGTATTGCTAAAAATTACTGCTATGAGTGGGGTTGCCTCTCCACAGATCTGATCTGTAACAACCTGCAAGTACCAATTTAAAGTTTACATTCCAAGAACCATGATGACCTGACAACATATATTGATCCTGATTCGTTTGCCTATATAGATATCTGTATAGAACAATCTTATATTTGGATTTGATTTAATTTGATTTGAACAAAAACATTAAAAGAATGAGAACTCCGCACATCAATTACTTGAGACGGGTGCGTTGGAGGAGAGGGAGCAGCCCAAAAACATTCTTTCAATGTTAAAGCCTTGTACCTGATTCTTATCATGTATCTAAGCAAAATTTGTCTTGGTCCAGTACAGATAGATTGTATAAGCAGTCTTTGAGGTCACAGTAAGTCAACTGCATGCTGTCAGTAATTATAAAGCATTATAGTCCAATTATCAGGAAGTGCATGTTAGCATGCTAGCTGCTGTTTACCATCACAGCAAAACTCACTCTGGCCTCTGAGGGTTGTGAAACGCATTTATAAACTCATCATGGTGAATAATTTGGATGCTAAAAATCAACTAGTTCTGTTTTTCATGTTTTTAAGATGGTAAAAATCAGGTAGAGCGCCTTTAACTAACTAACCAACTACACAAAAACAATATAGACTTTTAATGAAACTCATTTAACACTAAAAAATAGCCACATTTTTGCTGATTGGATGCCGACCAAACTTGATTAAAAATGTGATTATTTGCACAGCCCTAGTTGAAATCATGATTCATTATGATAAGTGAACAGAATATATGCCTGTTAGAGGGGTGAGGGGTGGACCATTTGAGACCTTACATGGCTCGATCAGATCAGTTCATGCCAAAGAGCCAGTCAAAACACTGGCTTTTTATATTCCATTTATATGACAGAAGCCAGTGTGAGAACTCATTTATCTACAAACTAGTCACAGAGAAATGACCAACACTCAGATTTGTTTAAAATGGTTTAAACTGAGAGTGGGAGTGTGTTTACTCTTTGAAATGATGAAATTCTTTTAAAAAAAAAAAGTCACACTACAGTAATAATTATTGAAAAACTGTTCTTAAGATGCTAAATATGTTGGGGTTTTTTTGGGTTTTTTTTGTGCACAAACCTCTCACTTGGTGTTGCCTACTCTGCTTCTGTCCTGGTTCTTGTGTTGGTTCAGCGATAATCAGGATAAAAATGCATAACAATTAGGGAATAATCCTTTCTTCCCCTCTATTTTTTTACCTTTCATATTTATGAGCTCCTTTCACATCCCTACTTTTTTTTTTTTTTTTTTACATTTATTTATTTATTTTAATATTTTTATTTATTTTTTGTATTATTATTATTACAATCAATTTTATGTATTTTATGTACTTAAATATTATTATTATTATTTATTACTTTTATTTTTTTATTTTGGGTTATTTGGGCAGTTCAGACGTGTCCTCCGGTATTACTGTCATAGCTGTAATAGCACTATACAACGCTAAAATGTTAAAATGTTTAATAAACAAATTAGTAAAAAAAAAAAGGGTAACAATTAGAAAGAAAAAGATCTGGTTCTTTCAAAACATCAGATCCAGATCCAACCATTTCACGTTAAGGTATCATTCAAAACAGCCTTCTCGTTCACAAAAATCACATCACAACTTGGCTTTTGCAATCAGAAAGCTTTACTGACAAAAGTTTAGTGCAAAATTTGATGGAAAATTCTGTGCAACATAAAACAATATAGTGTATTCAGGCTAAACGTACCAGCAGAGATGTGAAAGACAGGGCTTTTTGTTTAGCATCTCATTAAAGCTCACTGCGGGCTTCTAGATCCTCACACATGTTGTTGAGGTGAGGAAAAAGTAGGTCATCATATCTTGTTTACACGCACTGTGGCATTGTAGAGATCTGCTTACAGGTTTTCTCTGTTAGGCAGCAAAGTCCAACAATGTGTCAGTTGCATGAGAGTAAATGTCAAAAATACTTAAATGGATATATCATTAAAAAATTAAAAATAAATAAATAAAGTTACTGCAATCACAACTGAGCCTGGGTTGCCAGTTTCTTAAAAGGGTATATTAAGCTATTTTCAGATCAATCTTATGTTTCCTCATCACAAACACATCTGGAATTGTGTTGTTTTTTTTTTAACATATCTAACATGCAAACTCTGCATAATTTAGGTTGAGTTCATCTGAAACAGAAAACATTCCATTCCACCTTGTGATGTCATGTAGTAATACAGGAAGTGCTCCACTGTGCTTTCAATTTTTTTAAACATCAGAATCATACTCTACTGCAGTGTTTCCCCACTTTTTTTCTGGGAACCCATATTTTAAAAGTCACAGACTTTCTCAACCCAAGTCAATAGACATTATGTGTAAATCACAAAATAAAGGTGGATTTGACCATTATTGAACATTAATGAGGATATTTTATTGTTGACTGAGTAATCGTGTCTCTCTGAACAGTTAGTATTACTCAAGTTTTAAACAATGAAAAACAGTCACTGAAGCAACAATAAAAGGATCCATAAGTCGCCTATTTTGACATTAAATGTAGCCCATTTCTTTCAACATTCAATTGAATCAGCAATATTGGAACAAAATAGTTAATAAAATAATTACAAAAAGATTAGAAATTATACAAAACAAGTTTTAACATTTCTACTGAGATAGGTGGACATGTCTGCTTTTTTGTGGCACGTTCCAGTCCGGGTGCAAGAGGACAGTGCAACACGAATATCAGGCGCAGCATTCAGTCTGTTTCTGTGTTTTGTCTTAATTTTGTGAGCACAGAAAATCTCATGTGTCAGAACTGTATATTGAAGACCTACATGCAGATCCTCACAAGGCGACCCCAAAATAATCTTACAACCCAACTGAGGGTCACGACCCAGTCTTTGGGAAACAATGTTCTACTGAATTAAAAGTGAATCATACTTGGTAATTTGAAAGCTACTGCCTCATGAAATCACAAGGTGGAACAGAGCATTTTGAGATAAAAAAATAAACATGTGTGAATGACACAAAACACAACTTCATGTTATTAGTTTTTTTTTTTTTTGTTTTTTTTGTTTTCCTATCTGACTGTTTCGACTGCTCACTAGCATCTTCCTCAGAGGTCACGTGATGTTGCTTTGACGTGTCCTGTCAGTTGATTTATACAGGTTATACAGGAAATAAGATAATGTGCCCACGAGACTATAAACTGGGATGAGGGGGCTTTTTTACTCTCACACATCTGGGCTACTGTCCTGAAGAAGTTGAACTGCAGATGACACTATCATCCTGCTTTAACCGGCAGGAAAACAGTGCCAAAACCTGTATAAATCATCTGACCAAACACGTCACAGCAACATCACGTGACCAGGGAGCAGTCAAAACTGTCAGGTATGAAACCCAACTCTTGGTCTGAAAAAAGAACCTAATAACATAATTATCAGAAGACCAAATTAACCTCATTGGACTAAAACTTCAGGTATGTTTATGAGGATAGAACATTGCAATGTCTTAAAGTTCACTTCAACAGTCCATTTTGCGTATTTTAGGACATTTAACCTGCAGATAGAAGACACATACAACTTTTTTTCAATTCTCAATATATGGACAGGCCTCTTGTGAAAGCTCAGAACCTCCAGAATTCACTCACTGAGCTGCAGAGGCTGCAGTAGCACTGATTCGTAACCAGCTAGAGGTGCTGGGGTTCAGGTACTCACCATTCAGATCAGAGAGAGACATTTTAGGTTTAAATCAACTGGATTTCAGCATTGAAACTGGCAACACAAATCTGGCATAGTTCCTTTTAAGAATAATAATGAGAGGGATCAACTTTTATAAATTTCAGTTTACACCTACCCCCTGTCCCCACCCATGGCTCTGTACTTATTCCAAAATCTTAACCACACACAAATGTTCAAAAAAAGCATCACAATTTTCAACAATTAATCTGGAGATGTATTTTGTTTAATTCCCTCTGCTCTCAAAATTCTCCCCTCTGCGGTATACACCATCTACATGCAGTGCCAGAGCTTAAGTAGTTTTAAAAGAATGAATAATGCATAATATAAAACCTTTAAGCGTTCAGCAAAACAAGGACATTTTTCTGAGCGAGTAATTACGGCTTTTGTCAAGGCAGAAAATATAAGTGAAGAAATGCTTGTGTTCATTTGGGGAAATCACAAACATGGTGCGCACATTAAAAAACCTGTTGGAACAAGACATAAAACTGCCGATGGCACTTTGTCCCCACTGGTGGCATTAGTTATTGCCATATGTGTCCTTGGGCAAGACACTTCCACGCCTTGTCATGTCAATATAAAGGGCTTTTATAATTTAGTTGGTCTCCCTCCTCAGAGCCCTAAAAGCAGGCCTTGTAATATTCCATGAAGCTCCTGTGTTTTTAAAGCCCATACACTTTTACCAAACTTCATGATAAAAATTTCTAAACTGCCGCTACCAACAAGACATTTTATGATTTTTTTTTTTTTTTTTTTTTAAGTGCATAATTTTTGTATGTGCCAAAAGATGCAGTCATATTGCCCACCATTGATTTGTGATGACTAATTTTATCTTTTAAAAGGACAGTCTGGAATTTTGGACATAGGACCTCATTTCCTAGTGAGCCAGAGTGTTGGAGACGTGTGGACACTTTTTAAATATTCCATCCAGTCCTTGTTTTTGCAACAGTCACTGGTGCTAGGCTAGTGCATGGCAATGGCCATAGTTATCCTGCCACTAAAAACAGTCTTACCCACTCCACAAAACACCTGAAGCAAAACAGTTATTACACCAGACTGTCAATGTAAATGTCTGTGTTGATAGAATAACGTTTGAAATAAAACTAACCTTGCATCGCATGAATTGTCGCAAGTTGAGGAACTATTTTTTCATATATCAGTCCGCCGCTGCCAAGATTTCTATCAGGGAGTACAAGTCACTGTTGCTGCTCAGACAGAAATCCTTCAAATGCAAGGCTGGTTTTACTTCTAAAATTATTCTGACAACACAGATATTTACATCAACAGTCTGGTGTAATAATAGATTTGCTTCGGGTGTTTTGTGGAGTGAGAAAGACTGTTTTTATTGGCAGGATAACTATGACCATTGACATGCACTAGCCTAGCACCAGCGACCTCTGCAAATACAAGTGTGACCCTAAAATGTTGCTGTTACCAGTCTCTTAAGGCTGTGGGTATGTTGGGTTACACTTAGATGTTTTAATTGTAGGTTCTTGTAGTTTTCCTTGCTCACTAAAACCAACACGGCAGGACAGTGTACAATACGTTTTATTGAGCAACACCTCCCTCTCTTCCCCGGTGCGCTGACCAAACACGCTCCACTGAAACAACTAAACAACATAACAGAACCCATCACAATGCAACAATGAACTGTCAATAAAATAAATGCAAAATAATATTAATTAATTATCCAAACAATATATAAAATAATAATCACACAAATGTATATTAATAAATGAAATAATATGCATCAAAATAAATCTAATTTTACACAAGAACTGGATGGAATATTTAAAAAAGTGTCTCCGCACATCTCCAACACTCTGGCTAACAAGGAAATGAGGTCCTATGTCCAAAATTCTGGACTGTTCCTTCAAGTATTGTCAAGTCACTTATTATTTAATGGTGCATTATGTAACTTTTCCGTGCCAAAACAAATATGTGGGAATGGTCCAATTACCTAAATTGATACAAATATTCAAGAGTAGCTGTGTGATTCATGCCACTGCAATGCTACTGTCAGATGTTATGTCAACGTCTTTTAAGACCCAATTTTGCCTGGTGATGTTGTGCTTAAAATTCACATAACACCACAGGAAACCAATTAAAAGTTGGAAATAGTTTTGTTTCTCATTGCCTTTAGTGCTGAAAGTTGAATTTAGAGTTTTCTTCTGTGCCACACAACACCCCCTGCTATGACGCTTTGCCAACTGTATTTATGGCATTAAATAAACAAACACCTAATGTCTCCAGGCCAAATTACAGGTCAGATCTGTGGAGACATAAACCACAGTCAGAACACATGTTTTCTACGTTTTGCTATTGCTACTGAATAAATGCAAGATAGATAGTTTAATGCCATACTGTGAGATACTCCAGACAAAGCAACAGGTTTAAAACTCTGCACCAGAAAAGTTACATAGTGCACCTTTAAAGTTATACTACATGAAATGCCAAGGCTAAGGTGTCCAAATGCCTTAAAAAGCCCTCTCTAAATGAGCGTATAGAACTGTGTGATTTGCTGTGTTGTTCCCATTACGTTGGCACACATTTTCTAACATTTCAAATCTGTTGGTGATCAGTGCAAGTTGGTTAAGCGCACATTCACCATCTGTGTTGTAAGCAGCTCCATTACTGTGGAAAACCATAATCTGAATGTGACTGTTTATACTGTAGCAATGCCCCCATTCAACATGATGAGATCTATCAGTCTGAAACACGCACCTGCACTGGCACTATGCTGTATTATGTTCAGCCTTTAACAAACACATACATCCCGGACTTCAAACGTACAGATCTGGTAGCTTCTTTATCCCACCCACTTTTCTCACTTACCCTGGACGGAAGGCGCTCTAAAAAAAAACCTAAAAAAAAACCTTCTAATCTTTATATTGATCATTTTTGTTCCAGTATTGCTGGTTCAATTGAATGTTGAAAGGAAAAAGAAATGAGCTACATTTATTGTCCAAATAGGCGACTTATGGATGTTTTTATGTGCTGGTTCAATGACTGTTTTTCGTTGTTTAAAACTTGAGTAATACTAATTGTTCAGAGAGACAATCACTCAGTCAACAATAAAATATCCTCGTTAATGTTCAATAATGATCAAATCCGCCTTTATTTTGTGATTTACAAATGTCTATTGACTTGGGTTGCGAAGGTTTGTGACTTTTAAAATATGGGTCCCCAGAACATTTGGGAAACACTGCTCCCCTAGCAGCAGGATGGAGTGGAGAGAAAAAAATAACATGAGATATGTAGAAAACCTGTGCTTGCCTTTCAACTGAAAATCACTACAAAGCATCACAACAAAATATCTTCCTGTCTCTCTATTATACACATACACACACACATATATATATACATATATATATATATATATATATATATATATATATATATATATATATATATATATATATATATATATATATATATATATATATATATATATATATATATATATATATATATATATATATATATATATATATATATATATATATATATATATATATATATATATATATATATATATATATATATATATATATATATATATATATATATATATATATATATATATATATATATATATATATATATATATATATATATATATATATATATATATATATATATATATATATATATATATATATATATATATATATATATATATATATATATATATATATATATATATATATATATATATATATATATATATATAATATATATATATATATATATATATATATATATATATATATATATATATATATATATATATATATATATATATAGTTCTCCTTCAGGATATTATCATCATCACTCTCCTCCTGAGTGTTATTTCAAAAACAGTAGAAGATGCAGATCTACTTCTATTCAATGTGCGTCCCCAGTGCCAAAACTGAACAACGACCAACACAAGGATGGAACAGTGACAGTGCACCAGTCTGCAAGCAACGTGTTATATTTGATCTGGTGAGCATTGTTTATAATGAGAGTGTATACATGCACATCAGTATCCCGGTTACGATCGGGTTTTTTGAGTCATGGTGCGTTTATATGCACTATCCCGGTTACTATAATGTAAAGTTGAGTGCAAATGCACCCAAAAGACAAATATTTCTGGAATACTTTCTGGGTCGCCGTAGGAAAGTAGGAAAAATAAACATTAACAAGGTTTATTACTATAATTTATTCAAATTCAGTGGGCTGCATTAAATGGTTTAAAGGGCCGCATACGGCCCCCGGGCCGTAGTTTGCCCACCCCTGCCCTAGAGGCCTGTGGGTGTGATGTGGGTGGGTCACCCTTTCCTTTTAACCTGATGGAAGCTCAAATAGGCAAACCACTTCAAAGAGTAAATGTTTGGAGTAACTTATCTGTCAAACAATCATGCATTGTTTGTAGGTGTTTTGCAAAGATGTGTCATTATAGAAGTTACCACAAGCTGGACCTATTAGTCTCATAAGACTGTGCAAACACTCAAAAGTGCATTAGTGTAGCTGGATCACCACACTACCAACACTATACAGACATACTACACAAACAGGACAATAACACATCACATGAATGTAACACACTGTGTATTAACCTCTAATAACATGTAACACACACACGTAGAATGGCTAATATAAACATTTTAAAAGGTGCTATATTACACAAAATTCACTCCTGTAAGCCTTAAGTCATGTTAGAACGTTCAGCAAAGTTCATAATGTTGTGTTCTACCCTGTGATGCAGGTGCAGTAGTTTTTACATTAAACAACTACCCTTTACATGTTGAGCAGAGATTGACAATCACAGAGCTGAGATTATCCAAATGATTCTAATGAGGATGCATGTAGTTATCTTTATGTAGAATACAGGAAGGGTGCACCTCTTCCTGTATTACTGTATGACATCACAAGGTGGAACAGAGTGTTTTCAGTTTGAGACCTCAGTCTAAATATGCAGAATTTGTGTATTAAAAATGTTTGAATGAAACAAACAACTCAAAGTACTATGTTAGAGAAAACATTATAAACATAGACCAGAAAACTGTACTGTATTTTTTGGACTAGAAGTCATATAAGCCAAAAAATGTGTAATGAAAAAAAAAAAACATATACAAGACACACTTTTTGGAAATTTATTTTACAAAATCCGAGACCAGGAACAGAGATTTCATGTTGAAAGTCAAGTTCTAGTAATAACAGTAGAACAGAGAACAACAGACTGTTAACGTCACATATGAACAGTTCTTCAGATAACTATAGCATAAACAACAGAACAGAACAAGTTTACCAAACTTTCCATCTCACTCCAAATCACTAAATCAATTCAATTCTTCATCCTCGGTGTCACTTCTGAGCAATTCTGCAACATCTGGAGGTAAACGGAGCGCCACTTTCTCTGCATAGCTGTTGTCAGACTCAGCATCAGTTACAGTTAGAATTATTCCGGCCTTTCTAAATCCCGACAGGATGGCTTTGGTTGTCACTGAAGTCCAGGCTTTGTCGATCCATCCAGTGACTTCCAGGAAAGTTGCATGGTGCACCATCCCAATATCACAAGTTTCTTGCTCACTCCAGACTTTCTTTCTGCTGCTTGATTACCATTTTCAAATTTCAGTACTTGCAGCTTGTAATCTGCAAAATATGATTTTCTTTTTGGGGGCATTTATGTTCAGTTTTCTCAGTCATCTTTTTAAGTTTGTAAATTTTCAGTGGTACAGAAGTAATGGTGCGATTGACTGACATGATACAGACAGGACAGAGGCTCTTTCTGCAGGAGACATGCGCAGTAGAGCCAAGTGACAGTGGTACAGGAGTAACAGGAGTAGCAGTTACTGACACACAAGCCTAGAGCCTCTCACAGCTGCCAGTGTGAAAAGTTGAATATATAGGTTGCACCAGAGTGTAAGTCACAGGAAACACCCAAATCATGAAAAAAAGTGTGACTTATATTCCGAAAAATAGAGTATATATGGGTCCTTCACAGCAGCAGCTACAGTTAGAAGAATAAAGTGGTAACGTTTTTTCAAAAGAAAGTGAATTGGAGCCAATGAAGCCAATGAAGCAGGAAACGCGCCTACGCTCACTTCCTATTTGAAACGCAGCAGTTAGCTGGTTAGCTATGTCCATTTAGATGAACAATCTATGATGCTATATACAGTAGTTACACGATAATGCAGTATGTGCTTAATGAGGTAGACATGATAGAACACAGCGTGACCCTCGGCATTCTCTGAGCACTGTGGTTACACGGAGCAGACAGTGCCAGGTGTGAGCTGTGTGCCACTGCAGTCACAGGTTCATCATATGTTTGACAAATGAATTTGTTTACATCTGGAGCGGCGGACAGGTGACGCGCCTTCATCAAGACGGATGGCTCTGAGCACGCCACCCGCTCCCTCTCCCCATGTAATGCATGGCCCCGCCACAGGACGCCTTCATTTACATCCACTGTAAGGATCAATAAGAGCGCTATTTAAGAATCCATCACTCATGTCATGGATGCCTCATCTGAGCCTCATGTGTGCGTGATTGGTTTAAGTATGTTTTTCATGTGACACCAGACAGACATGAAGGTAGAAGTGTAGCTGTTAGGGAGTTTTATTACTTTGCAGGCTGATGTCATCGACTTCCCTAGAGGGTGACGCTAACTGGAGGCACGGCTCTGTCTGAAGCTGTGTTACTAGTAGTTTATTGTACTTAACCCTTCCAGACCTAAGGGCAATTTTAGTACATTTGTTCTCGCCTCGCCTTTTTCTTAATTTTTCTATTAAAAATCCCTCTTTTAGTTCCTAATGAAGTGTTATACATCCTTTTTTTTCAGTACAACCTATTATTTCACAATCTGCTGCTGTAGTTGTGTCATATGGCTGTAATAAAAGCTATAAGACCAGAAATAAAAATGAAGGAAATAAAATAAACCAAAAATAAAATTCACACTCTTTCATTTAAACACACAGCAAACATACCCAAACAACTTTTTGAACATAAGAAATGTTTAATTTAGGGCCTTAGCTACAAAAGTGCAAAATATCAAGTCTGTAAGTAAGACTAAAAATATCCTTATGGCCTCAAAACAAAAACAAAAAAACTGCAGTAGCCTCATGACTTTCGTGGTCATTGAAACAGCTCATGTCAGGTCCAGAGCACAGAGTCACATCACTTCCTGCATTTCCATGGTGTTTATTACATTTGGATTTGTACATTTTAACTGAAATAAACCTTTCATATAAAAAATAGCAAGGCTTGAGCAATTACACAGACCAAGATGCGTAATTTGCCATTTATTTGAGAAATAACTGTACATAGAGCAGCTTTTTCAATTGTTACAAACACAGACGCACAGCACATTGACCATTTTGACTCACTACACTCTTTGGCAAAGTTTGGGCCAATCAAAATGGATGGAACGCATGAGTTTGGCGGAAAGCAAAGTTCCTATTGGACAATCGTTTTCCCAACATCATGACACAGCGTGTGTGTGAGGATAATGCTGAAAATATGCTTGGCAAGCCGCAACTCTAAGCTTTCACAATTGGAAAGTTATACGTGGTTATGTAAAACACACCCGGCCATATTGTATACAATAACCCTTGAACCCCTGAAAGGGTGTTCAGCGTTAATTGACTGTTACAAACATTTCACATAAAACTATGACCAAAGGAGTTTAGGCTGAAGTTAAATCTCTTATGAATGCCTAACCCTGTTTACAAATGATGATGCCAAGAATATGGGTGTCAGCAAACAACAAGCAACAACTTAATGGAACGCACAGAGAAAAAAATATACAATAATCAGGAGTGTATTCCAATTCTAACATGTGAGGAAGAAAGAAATTTTCCTTCAAAATCATCCACATTTATCCTCTACACTAACCTGTTTCTGTAGTCTATCATTATGATTATCTTACTCAGGTTAAACTTTAATCTGAGCTTTGTTTTAACACAATTTGAACAGAGAACTAACTTAGTTGGATCCACAACAGGGGAGCTGATTTGTGCTGTTAAACAAGTTCTGCTCAAGTTACACATTTGCCACATCAGCATTGGGACTTAACCTGAAACTAAACCTGGACATGGCCAGAACTAAAAAAAAGGACCAGAACAGAACCAGCCCAAGACCAAATCAAGGATAAAGTGACCCCAGTTTAGGAGCAAATAATGACAAGCATTCAAGTACGAGTTAAAATTAAACATAGATTTGATTTTAAGTAAAAATCAACTGCAAAAAGGGTTTTACTGTCTCAATAATCTGGCTTTGTACTGGTTTCTGAAAAGCACTTGTAAAAGCTCATTGCAGTGTCTAATTAGAAAGTTCATGATACATAAGTTAGTGAGGAAAAACTTTGGATCACTGCAAACCATTTAAAATGAACTAGCTCTGTTTTCAGTATCACATCAAGGAAGCAAAAATCAATTCAATGTAAGATCCACAAAACTGTTCAGATGCTAACACCAGGGAGAATTTAACATTTGAGAGAGAAAGGATTGTGCAGTAGAATATTGGCCAGGAAAGACTAATTATGACCAGAAGTACATATTAATATGTGTGTCATTATCAACTGCTACAAATCTACTTTTAAAGAGGCTGGATCTAACTTGTTTCCACGCAGTATATTTAAAAAATAAATAAAAAATAACTGTGGGATAAGAAATGATGTCTTAAACTCCACAGAAGTTATAGACTTATTTATCGGAGGTTCAGGCAGCAACCATGAGCATCTGGAGGTTCACTGGACAACTCACATTTATTGGGCAGTCATTTGGAAATATTTCTTAGTTTTTGTTTTCCGTCTTTCCATCTGTTGACACCATCTTGATTAATGATGATGCTGCCGAGCTTGTAAACATCAGGCATAAAAAGTAGTTGAAATTATAATCAAAATGGTTTATTTTACCACCACAGTGAAATACATTTGAATTAAAACCACCCGTCTTCAAGAATATAATTCACAGAGCGTCTATTTTAATTCCAGGACTCACCTGACTGACTTAAAACCAGTCCCACACAAAACAAGGAACTCATAAAGGCCCTGTCCCCAATATATATTTTAGTATATACTGCTCTAGAAAAGCAGAACGGCGTAACATCAAGTTTGGTCAAAAATGAGTTCATGGCATTTTGTTTGAGACTCCTTTATCATGTGAATAAATATTGTGAAAAATATTGAGCTCAAAATTGACCTTTAACCCTTATTTGTCCTTTCCTGTAGTCTGTCTTTGTATCATGAGACAAAAATAAGAAGTTGTGCACAGGCAAAAGGCAGTAACAGTTTGTGTTTTGTTTGTGATTTAGTTAATAAATATTTTTTATTTTAAAATCCAACCTCTCGCATCCTTTTTGTTGTGGCCTTGGCACATAGTCTAAACTCATTAAATAAATCTACCTTTGTATTCAATTATACATAAATTATCTTTAATGTGAAAGTATTTGGTGTATTTATTCATACTGTACACACTCTACTGTAAAGTAACTTGTGTGTCAAACTTTAACTGTGTAAGTGTCGCCGCAGGGTCCTGCTCAGCACTAAAAAGGAAATCTGGACCTCTTAAATATAATTTAAACACCATGGTGCCTAGAGCTTGGTGAGGTGTTCTTATAATGGATGGAATTATAATGGAAGTCTGGGGAAAATAACAGTAATAACGTCTTATTTGTCCTTTCCTGTGCTCTGTCTTTGTATCAATCAAAAATAAGGAATTGTGCAAAGGCAAAAGGAAATCTGGACCTCTTAAATATAATTTAAACACCATGGTGCCTAGAGCTTGGTGGGGTGTTTTTCTTATAATGGATGGATGTCAGGGGGAAATCAAGCAAATAATAACATCAATTTGTGCCTTTTGCATTTGCACGACTCCTTACATTTGGCTCATCAATCAATCAATCAATCAAACTTTATTTATAAAGCGCTTTTCATACAAAAACGTAACACAAAGTGCTTTACAGTGATTAAAAACAATCCCACATTTCCATCCACCCACCCACTTATCCAACCCCACACCTGCCCAACTCCACACAACCAAACAACCCAGACACACACACCCACTCGCACACATACGCACACACGCACGCACGCGCACACACACACACACACACACACACACACGCACGCACACACACCCTAAGATAGTAAAATACATAAAATCCCCTATAGTAAAATGTGAGGCTGAGTACAGGCGAACCAGTTGAGAAAGCACCATCAGAGGAGCCGTCTACACCAGGAGCAGAGAGACGTCCACCACCACCAGGAACCACCACCGGAGCCAGGGGAGAGATGAAGCCTAAGCACCAACTCTCCACCAGGAGCCCACGGGACAGAACCCGGCAGCCACAGCCGACCTCCGCTCCCGATGCAGAGGGCTCCTACAGAGGAAACACTGGAAATCCTAAAAAATATGCCTAAAATAAATAAATATACTAAAATGTGTAGAATAGAAACAGGTAAAAGTATAAGAATTTAATCAAAAGCTAAGCTAAAAAAGTGGGTCTTGAGCCTGCTCTTAAAAACATGAACGTTCTCTGCAGCCCTGAGCTCATGATGCAAAGGCAGAGTACAGGAACTGCCACATAAGGGCCAAAGGTTAATTTTGAGCTCAGTATTTTTCGCATACAAATATTTCTTCATTTCAGCAACCAGTTGTCAAATTTTGGGAGCCCTACCTATTACACGTTTGTAAAATAGTTTACAATAGTTTATATATAATAAACTCTGAAGTCATTTCTTTCAGTTTCACACTGTGGTGAGTTCAGGTCTTTTTCCTTTGTAGTGCAGCATGGGTAAAATCTGCCCCCACCCCAGTACAGATACTGCATATTGTATCAGGTCAAAATACTGTATGTCCATTGCGTGCTGTCTGCATCTAATTACAAAGCATTTTATTGTTGTTGCTGTTAGCATTACTGTGAAAGCAAAACTCTGCTCTGTTCTCTAAAGGTGGTGAAAAGCAATTATAAACTCCTCACTGTGATCTAGGCCTGTGACATTAATTACTATATCGACTTATAGTTCAGTAACACTTTTTGGAGTCGGTATTTATTGTGAGGAGAGTTACTTTTAAATAAGGTCCCATATTATGTAAAATGTAGTCTTTAAACCATGTCCCAATGTTGCTTGTGTTTTGTTTTGTTTCATTCACACTGATGTTTGAGTAATCCTTTATTATTAGTCTGTCTACATCTCCAAAGCTCAAAATGCATGTCATAAAGCATTAGTTTTCACGTTAACAGCTAAATTTTTTTCCCTTTGCTCAGTAAAGATTGGCAATTCCAGGTCTGAAATCATCCGCATGATTTTAGTGAAGGTGTGTGGAGTTTAAAAACACAGTGGAGCATATCATCAAAAAGGTGGAATATTTTCTGTTTGAGAGAAGAACGTGTAAATCAAACAAAACACAACTCAAGGTACGTTTGTGATGAGAAACAACCGATCAACAACCGAACAATTGATCGATCAGAAAATAGCATAAAATGAGCTTTTTAAAAATATTTCATTAAGTTATCTCTATAAACGAACACATTAAGTTACTGCAATATTTTTTCAAAAAAGTATCATGAATAATTAGGATGCTCAGAATGCACAAGGTAAGTGAGGAATAACGTTGGACCACTGCAAACTGTTTAAACCGTTTCTGTTTTTCAGTCAAAATCAGGTACAGCTCCTTTTAAATCATTTGTCCAGACACTTTTGAAAAGCCTTGTATTTTCTTATCGCAGACAGACATTTTGTACGGACAATTTGATCCTTTCTCAGTGAGTCTGGAGGCGTCATTTCCGAGACAAACAGGTCAGCCCGGTACACTCGCTCACTAGCAGATGTGCAGTGCATTGTGGGAAATATCCGTATAAGAGAAACCAAGGCCATGCTTTTGAAACAGTCAATGGCCCTCAAGTTCAGGTCAATTCAAAAGTTCTTACTACCATCACAGACTTGTCCAAACAAAGAAAATGTAGAGATGTTATTGTGCACACGTCTATGCATTCCCCCCCCCCCCCCCCCCCCCATTAGGTTTAATCTTTGTGTACTTTGGTAATAATTGTTGTTTGTAATAGTGTTAAATAAATAAATAAATAGGATCTGGAACTTTAAGAGCCCATATCACACAATTTTCAGAGCCCATATCACAATTATAATGTTTCCTCACCAAAAACAGACCTGGAGTTTTTCTCCCAAATGAAAAAAAACACTCTGTTCCACCTTGTGATACAGGAAGTGCTCCCCTATGTTATTTGTACTCCATACACATTCAAGAAAATCGTTTGGACAATTTCAGACCCGGAATTACCCATCTCTGCTGAACTATAGATAAAAGATAGCTGTTGACTTGAAAACTACCATTACATGACATCACAAGGTGGAACAGAGCATTTTGAGCTTTGGATATATAGACAGACTAATAATGGATCACTCAGACATGTAAGAATGAAACAAAACACAACACCAGGTATGTTTTTGATGAAGTAACAACATTATAAATGTGGCTAAAAGCTCCAGAGTAAATTGGTCATGTCGAAATGAATGATGGAAGGTCAGGGTGGGGTCTGTCAGAGTGGCCGATTAAGGGTTGTACCCCTCAGACATGCCGGTATTACGACGTGGCTCTCTTTAGACGTGCACGTATTCCGACACTTTTTAGTATCGCTGTTCCGACACGTCATGTGGGGCTGCGAGAGTGTCATTTCATTGAACTTGATTGGTTATTTATTAAGGCTGTATGGTGTTATCTACAGAACATGACGAAATGACAAAATGAATGAAGCACTAATTTTATATGAGATATTTTCCCGAAGGCTGGCCTATGCACTTTTTTTAAAATCCATGACTGTTTCCCACGGCTATCAGTTAGGACATTTTCCCACTGTCGGATATCGTATGTGGCCCAAATATTTTCTGATCAAGTGTTCTGCACCGGCCCAAGCATCTTATGATATATGGGACACACATTCCTATTACTCATGTCGGAAAAGAGGAATGTTTGAAAAATAGTGAAGTGCCGCTACCCGAACAAAAAAATAATAATAATAAGTTAAAGTAGTGGGACGCTTGAACAGTAATGTTTTTTTCCGCTACTCCGACAATTAGACGTCAGTGTCTAAATAGCCACATGTTGGAATAGCAGCATGAAACCAGACACAGGCTCTTTCATCCTGTCCAAAGCCCCGAGGACCCCCTACGTAATGCCTGCAGTACTGAGCCGACTGTGGACAGATAGAGTGTGTGGAGGCCTGAGGAAGTGTAGGCGCCCAGCCGAGGCCCCCATCAATCTTCCAGTGGAGCAGGGGTCTCATGGTGCTTTGGCTCATGATAAATGGGATGCGACCGACGGAGGAGGAAGCTGCTGTAATATTTGTCCAGGTCCAGGTGAGCTGTGAGCCCACAGTGCAGACAGCTCTCAACTACATCTCAGTACTGCCAGTCATGGACTTGTTTATTTTCCTTGTTTTGGTCAAACACTTTTTACAATATTGTGTTTTCGCACTGAGAAAATAATGTAAATATGAGTTTAATTTTATTTAAATGAACAGTAACACATCAGAGATCTCATTTGTGTCATGTGTACAATATATATTAAAAAAAATTATGTTCAGGACTTTCCACGTTAAGTTTGTGACACGAAACACGAACACGAAAAAGAACGGTTCAACAACTCTGAGCACAGATGCCTCATCTCTGAAAGTCCTAACACTATAAGTTCAGAGAGAAGCTTGAGAAAATTTATCAGAAATTCAAGTTTTATTTTTTTTCCAAATAGGAAGTGAGCATGGGGGCACTTCTGGCTCCACTGACTTTGGCTCCAGTTGTGTTTACATTGAAAAATGTTCACCCCTGTCTCCAACTGCTGCTGCTGTGATCCCCATTATTTTGGTCTGAAAAAGTTTGTAATTATGTAAATTTTTGCTCTCCATGATCTTATTTTGTCTGTAAATAAATGTATTCCTAATATGGAACTACCTTCAAATTCGCTCCTATTACTGCAAAAGAACCGGGGTGTAGTGGGCGTGATACGCAGGGGCGTATAAAATAGCTACAATTAAAATGTCAAACTGGAGCTATAATAATAATGATATAATAATTATATATAATAATAATATAATTATAATATAATAATAATAATAATAATAATATATATATATATTATATATATATAATAATAATAATAATAATATAATGGTGAAAACAAGCTGCACAGGCTCATGAAATCTGCACAACTGTCCTATAGTGACCTGAGACATGAGGGGACCAGGACTGAACCAGGTCTAAACCAGGAGGACTAAACCAGGACTGAACCAGGTCGAAACCAGGAGGACTAAACCAGGACTGAACCAGGTCTAAACCAGGACTAAACCAGGACTAAACCAGGACTAAACCAAAAGGACTAAACCAGGACTAAACCAGGAGGACTAAACCAGGAGGACTAAACCAGGACTGAACCAGGAGGACTAAAACAGGACTGAACCAGGACAACCAAACCAGGACTAAACCAAAAGGACTAAACCAGGACTGAACCAGGACAACCAAACCAGGACTAAACCAAAAGGACTAAACCAGGACTGAACCAGGAGGACTAAAACAGGAGGACTGAACCAGGAGGACTGAACCAGGAGGACTGAACCAGGACTAAAACAGGAGGGCTAAAACAGGACTGAACCAGAACTGACTGAACATCACACAGATGACGTCACAAATCGCGTACCCCCACTTAAAAAATCCCCACTACACCACTGTTAAGAAACCTACCTGGAGTTGTGTTTTGTTTTTAATCACACATGTCTGAGCAATCCTGGATTATTAGTCTGTCTGCATCTCCAAGTCTCAAAATGTTCCGTTCCACCTTGTGATGTCATGTAACGGTAGTCTTCAAGTTAACTGGTACCTTTTACTTTTTGTTCAGTAGAGATTGAAATTTCTAGGGCTGAAATTATCCAAATGATTTTAGAGAAAGTGTAAGGAGTTTAAAAACACAGTTGAACTCTTCCTGTATTACCACGTGACATCACAAGGTGGAACAGAGTGTTTTCTCTTTGATAGAAGAACTCAGCCTAAATATGCAGTGTTGAACATGTGTGAATAAAACAAAACACAATTCCAGGCATGTTTGATGAGGAAACATTAAAACATAGATCAGAAAATTAATTTAAACTTTACTTGGCTATCTATCTCCATAGTTACTAAAAAGATAAGTTTAATGCCATAATTTGGAACAGTACAGACAATTATTCTTTGACTACACAACATGAAACTGTTGCCAATACCAGTCCTAAAACATATATACGACTGCATTCCAAAGCTTTATCTGCTCACAAAAAAATGTTCATAAATCACAATTACAGTTTGAGAAGCGAGGGGGAATGAACAAAAATAACTTCCCCTTTCATCTGAGTTTTGACTGTCAGCTTACATACACTTTACAAAACTCACCCAACCAACAAGAGACCAAGAGACAGAAACAATATTTGCAATTGCAGCATTTCATAACATATTTCATCTTTGCTTCTAGCTTCATACAGCAGACAACTCCATCCCACAGTCGCATTATTCAGAGTGAAGCCAGGGGGAGCCGAGGAACTGGAGATTGACTGTCACTCAGCCCAGATCCATCTATTACAGACAAGAGGGAGGAGAGGCTGTGGTCCGGAGAGCTCACGCCAGAGACAGGGAAAAATGAGCCTTCATCTTTGACACCCGCCAGTGAGAGGCGTCTCTCGACTCTCACCCAAACACGTCACCCAATCACTCATCAATGATTCAGAGAGGGGCGCCCAACCCAACCAAAGGGAACAACCGGACCAAAAGGGAAATAAACAGACCAGAGGGAACATCCGGACCATAAGGAACAAATGGACCAAAGAGAAACAGACCGCTGGGAACATATGGGCATTTGACTTTTAAGTAGTGATTAAGTATTTGCATTGTTTCAGTCTTTTTTTTTTTTTTTTTTTTTTTTCAATTTATAATTTCATTAGGAGGGTGTGTTCCAGTTACAGGGGAATTACACTCCTCAGCCTCCTCGTCAAGGTCTATTCCAGGGTACTGGAGAGGAGAATCCGGCCGATAGTCGAACCTCGGATTCAGGAGGAGCAGTGTGGTTTTTGTCCTGGCCATGGAACACTGGACCAGCTCTACACTCTCCATCAGGTGCTCGAGGGTTCATGGGAGTTTTCCCAACCAGTCCACATGTGCTTGGTGGATCTGGAGAAGGCATTCGACTGTGTCCCTCGTGGTGTCCTGTGGGGGGTGCTCTGGGAGTATGGGGTCTGGGCCCTTTGCTAAGGTCGGTCCCTGTATGACCGGAGCAGGAGCTGTGTTTGCTTTGCCCGCAGTATGTCAGACCTGTTCCCGGTGCATGTTGGACTCCGCCAGGGCTGCGCTTTGTCACTGGTTCTGTTCATTGTTTTAATGGACAGAATTTCTAGGCGCAGTCAGGGCCGGAGAGGGTCCAGTTTGGGGACCACAGAATCTCATCTCTGCTGTTTGCAGATGATGTTGTCTTGTTGGCTTCATCAAACCTACAACATGCCTGAGGCGGTTTGCAGCCGAGTGTGAAGCGGCTGGGAGGAAGATCAGCTCCTCCAAATCCAAGGCATTGGTTCTCAGCTGGAAAAAGGTGGCTTGCCATCTCCAGGTGGGTGGAGAGTCCTTGCCTCAAGTGGAGGAGTTCAAGTATCTTGGGGTCTTGTTCACGAGTGGAGATGGACCGTGAGATTGACAGGTGGATCGGTGCAGCGTCTGCAGTAATGCGGTTGCTGTATCGGACTGTTGTTTTTTGGACCTCGATTTACCAGTCAGTCTTCGTTCCTCCCGTCACCTATGGTCATGAGCTCTGGGTAATGACCAAAAGGACAAGATCGCAGATACAATCGGCCAAAATTAGTTTCCTCTGCAGGGTGGCTGGACGCTCCCTTAGAGATAGGGTGAGGAGCTCAGTCACACGGGAGGAGCTCAGAGTAGAGCCGCTGCTCCTTCACGTTGAGAGGAGCCAGCTGAGGTGGCTCAGGCATCTGTTCCTGATGCCTCCTCTGCGCCTCCTTTGGGAGGTGTTCTGGGCATGTCCCACCAAGAGGGGACCCCGGGAAAAACCCAGGACACACTGGAGGGACTATGTCTCTGGGCTGGCCTGAGAATGACTCTGTGACCCCTGGAGAAGCTGGAGAACGTGTGCGTGGAAAGGAAAGTCTGGGAGTCCCTGCTTAGTCTGCTGCCTCTGCAACCCAGCCCTGGATAAGTGAAAGAAAATGGATGGAAGGAAATAATGGATACCCCACTCATTCATAACAAAATAGACATAAATTATAAGACTAACACACACACACACAAAAAGTAACAAAAACACAAAAACAGTAAGTGAATAAAAAGACAAAGAAAGAAGAAAAGAAGGGGGCGGGCGTGGTAGGGGGAGTTGTGTGTAGTACAAAGTTGCTCAGTGGGGGTTTTGCAAATTTGATTTGACAGCCATTAAATGTAAATACACACATGCATTTACATATTTTCCATTCCCTTATATCTTTTGTTTGTTTGTTTGTGGCAACCCCAAAATGCACTTACACATACAGTGCATTATACAACCATGTACATCCATTGTTTCACTCTTTTAATGCACTGCCTATTAAAATTTCTTGTCCCAAGAGACTTGAAAACAAATGTTTTATTTCAAGGATGGGTGAAAGTTAGAGTTTAGATTCTCAGTCTTAGACCAACTCAGACCTGATCCTGATCCGACTTCAGGCCAGGCTCAGGTCAGGAATTTGCTGCTATGTCAAATTTGTTTCCATCCTGTAAAGCTTCCATCCACTGAAGTACGCACGACTTTAGATGTATTCATATTTGCCATTGCTGTGACTGGCTAGAACCCCATCAAGAGTCCCTCCTTTTTGCAAACAATTTCAACAGGACCTCATTAGTAGGGATGGGCATTCGATAAAATTTTCTTAATCGTTGGGAGAATTAACGATTGATTCAATTAATCATGAACATTTTTATATTAAAATTATCATCATTATTATTGCTATCTATATAAATAAACTCAACTTTACAACATCTAAACCATAACCACTAGAGCCACATCAGCCTGTTTGAGATCATAATGTGTTTAATGCAGCTTTGACACATTTGTTTACGTTTTACAGAAACGAAACTTAAAACCACATGGCTCATGTGTATAAACTATGAGCACAGCTCTTTATTTAACAGTCATTTCATTCACTATTTATATTGGTCACTTTATTTTGGGTACTAAATATTTTGTTTATTGTGATAAAAAGACTGAAAAGCGTTTGTCTTCTGGAGGAATGCACACTCAACTTTATGCTACAGTAACCGGGATACTGCATATACATGCACTATGACGAAACCAGAATACTCTAAAAACCCGATCATACCGATTATACCGATCAGACCCAGGTATAATCAGTATGATCATACTGATGTGTGTGTAAACACACTCACTGAGTGGTACAGTGATCCCCAAGGAGGTGCCAGAGCCGAAACTTGGAACTGTGAGGCTGCAATTCCAGTGTTTGAGCTCTGTCAGACGCAGCCTTTCTCCTTATGCTACGCACAGCAACCCACATACGGTTTGCCGATTAAAAATGAATGTGATTGATGAAATTCTTAAAGATCAATTATCAATTAGTCGACTAATCATGCCCATCCCTACTCATTAGCACTGTAATATCAGTTTGGCTTTTACCAGGTTAACAACTTCGAATCAACATAAAACCCGCTTAAGCTTGTGCCAGGTCCATGTTTACAAAAACTGGTTTGGGTCAGGGCCCTGTTCAAACATTATGTGAATTGGTGGCCTCCAACCACCAACAATCACACATTCATACAGAAAAGCCCTGGACAAGCCAAAGCTTGCATTACTTGTAGCCAAAATCAACTCACCATTCTCCACCAAATGAGCAATCACAGCCAGAGAATAACGCATCTCAGTCAAATTCAGCGAAGAATTGTGAAGAATCCCCCTCCCCGGAAAAAGACAGCTGATCATTAAATCTGTCTATGGGTGAGGTGATATCATACTTGTCAAAATGCACAAAACACTGCTGGGCTTTAATCTGCAAGTCAGACACAGCCCTCGTCACCGCGCCAACTACCTGTTTGTGTGAGATTTGACTGAACTGATGAAACGTGTCTTTTGTACAAATGTATTCAGATGTATCCCTCCACTGCGTATGGGGCGTGTAAGCCAAATGTGCTGTGGCAGATGTATCAGGGAAGGTGCGCAGCGTCACAAACTCTTAAAGGGACGGATTGTCAAAAGGTGTCAGGAAATTAATCAACTCTCTTGTTCTCCCTGGAGGCTGCTGCTCCTCTGTAATGAAGCCTGCCTTTGCAACATTTCAGATTAAAAACCCTGCAATGCTTTTGAAGTACAAAAGAAAATGAATAGCATACTTTAGTATTATAAACATAGACTGATTCCTGTGTGGGCCCCTAGTTATTATTCAGAAAGAGCAAACCACTACAGAGAATTGTATATGTGGTTCCTTGATGTAAAGTGCTTTGAGTGTCTTGAAGGTGGAAAAGTGTTATATAAAAATTTGACCATTTACCATTTCATTAAGTTCATAACTTCTACCGGACAACTATAAACAAGGGTCTAAATGTGTAAATTGTCTCTGCTACTTTTTCTGTTTCTGTATTTTGGTACTTTTTTCTCAACTTTTGTAAACAAACTGCCACATGACAGATATAAAACGATGATAAATGCTACGTTCAGACTGCACCCTGAAGTGACCCAAATCAGATTTTTTTGCCCCTCTGCGACCTGATCTTTTAACGATGAAACAAAACAGGTCAAATTTTTTCAAATGTGACCAAGGCCACTTGGATATGTGCTCCTTAAACCGATACATATTCGATCTTTTGACATGCGACTTCAGTCAGAACGGCCAGGTCGCATTCTTCCACCTACACATCAGGCTCCGAGTCTAATCAATGGAGGGAAAGCGAGGTTAATGAGTTAGCTAATATTTGGGAGGCTCGATGTATTCAGGCCAAATTGGAGGGGTCTTATTTGAACCAGGCGGATGTTGAAATGATTGCCAAAGAAATGTTCCTGACTTCAATGTCAACAAAAAATAAAGAGCCTGTGAATCAAATACAAGGAGGCTAAAGACTTAAACGAAGAGGTCGTGAACGTGTAACCTGTCCATTTTACAAAGAACTAAGCCGTATTTTGGGAGGCAAGCCCAGTGTTTATGCGACTTCCGTAAACACTGAGCACGCTCGCTGCCTGTGACGTCATCGTGTCCTCCAATGCGCATGCGGGACACTTTTGAGGTGTTTCAAGTTCACACTGGAGATCACATAAAAGTTGTATTTAATTGGAAGTGTGAACAACCTCACAAAATGCAGGACAATTAAAGTATCACCTCGAGCAAGCTACGTTGAGGGAAAACCATTGTAACTGCTCAAAAGCTAAAAGACAATTCATAATATTATAGCTCTATGGACAAAACATTGAAAAAAACAAAACAAAAACAACAACAAAATTTTCTTTCTCACACAAACCCTTTGGAAAAGCCTGCATAACCAGCGCACCTTCTCATACTATGGCAGAGCGCTGGAAAAGGTCAGTGATAATTATATTCTTTAAAGTGAGTGGAGAACATGTGGCTGATATCTAAGGAAGCCCATCTCACTGGCACCAATGGAATAATATCCAGCTATAGCTTATCCCTGAGCGCTAAGGAGAGGAACTATACCGTCTAAGTTGCCACACTAAATATACATGAATAACCCTTCTTATGCCCACTATTGGAATAAAGAAAATGATTAATTATCCATGCCTGTGGAAAAGAATTCATATCAGGGTTACTTATAGGGGACCTTTTTCACAATGACAGCCTGTGGTCAGCCTAGAATAGACGTCACTAAACTCCAGATTAAATGGAGTAATCAAAAGTGAACAAGACAAGTTAGATCACTCATTTCATTAAAGCAGAATTGGCATAATTATTAGGGGTGTAACCATATCCAAGTCTCACGATACGATATTGTCACAGTATGAACCTCACGGTACGATATTTATTGCAATATCATGGGAAAGTTCACAATATGCTTGAGCGCTCATGAGGCAGAGCTGTTGTAGATGCTTCTCCCAACTTGATTTTCTGAACACTTTCTTGAACATTTTTGGCGTGTTAACTAATCAAGTGACTTCTCGTGTTGTAGTATTTCGAGGTGAACTGCACGGTGCATTGGCAGTGTCTGCACACTGTCTGTTGTTTGTTCGTCACCTTTTGTCCTTTCTCGTTTTGTGTCACAACAAACCCAAAATGCTTTTAGACCTCAGACTTAAAGCCGCTGGTGCATCCACAATGAGTGCACTGGCTGATGACGCCGTGGCCACAAAGGATTATGGTCCATGTAGTTGACTGTGTTATGCACCACAGGAGCGGACTGAAAATTCTTATTTTTGAGACACAGTTTAATACCATGTCGAGACCACAACAATACCGTGGCAATTTTACAACTATATAGTGATATCGCCAAGATTGCTATAACCCTACTTATAATATTTAAGATTTTGGTTAGTTTTGAATAGAGTTTGACAGTTTACAAGTTAAAGAGGGGTTATTATGCTTTCCACCATGTTATAACATTATTCCCCATTGTTGTTCCCGATTGTCATCCGTGCATGTTTCAGTAATCTAGAAATCTTTCTTGGGAACTATTCAAACCCCCTTGTCAAATATAGAGGATTCCTTTTTTTAAGCAATTCCCTTAATTGAATATATGCAAGGTAGATAGGATTGATGTCATGCTATGGAACATTCTAGGCAAAGCATCTCCATCTTCACTCCATATTTGAGCTTTTATCCATGTCATAACAATGTTCTATTATCTAAACATCATTGGACTTGTAAAGTTCTTTGCCTCTGAGCTTCACAAAATACAGTTATGTTTTTCCCAGGATTGCCGTGTCTCAGGTAGAAAGTCCATAAATCATAGCCAGACTCGTTCAAATTGTCCATCTACTTTCTTCCGTTTTATCTGGGGCCAAGTCATGGAGGGAGCAGTGTGAGCAGGGACCTCAGTCAGACCTCCCTCTTCACACACACTTCCTCCAGCTCTTCTAGTGGAATATTAACCCTCTCAGGCTCAAATACATTTTTAGTATCAGGAAAAATCTGATATTTGGGGAAAATGATCATATGGGGTAGTAATATACAATCCTGACTTTTTGTTTGAGAGAGACCTTCACATCCAATGCGTTCTGGGATGTTCCAGATTTGCAGCATTGGTCCGGTGTGATAAATTAACACTGAAGACTGAAAATGATATGAATGCTAACTTTATGTGTATACCACTTTTCCGAACAATGAAAACAAAAAGCACACTGTAACAGTGCTTTAAAGTGGCAGAACAACATCACTTTTTCATGTGGTACTCAAAGAAACAATATTTATCCTTTGTAAACAACAAAAGTACTTTGCACTTCTGGCAGGCCGTGTGCGTGTAGCCATTCTTGCACAGTCTGCATCGTCCACGTTTATCAGCATGGATGGGAGTAAAGGCTCCTGAGTAAAAAAGGCTCATAAAGTGTGGATGTGGAGTAAGTAGGTAATTGGCTGGAGAGGTTAAAGCATTCCCAGGCCAGCCAAGAGACACAGAGTCCCTCCAGTTTGTCCTCCTCCCGGTGGACATGCCGGAAATCACTACATTACAATTGTGTGTATTAGTGTTGTGCTGTAATGGTAACTATAGCAATAACTCCTCTCTCACATCAAAGACTCTGCAGACATGGTTGTCTTTAAGCAGGTTTAATGATGCTTGAAAAGCTGAAACTGTAGACCAGACAGTATACCTATAAACAATTACAAAAATTCACAGTAAACAACTATAAGTATAAGGTTGTGGATTGCATGTAATTGCCATATTACAACACTTATTCTACAAACATCACAAGGCTGAACTTACAAATAATTATGACTAAAGTTGTTGAACATGGGTACAAAATACTACATACTGGCGATGCAACATCAAAATAAAGAAAACTGCCGACTCAAAAGGCAACTGCGTGCTACCATGTCTGCTGTTTACAACCATTACTTCCATTCAATAAAGTTCAGTTCAAACATGTGCTGTGCGTGCAATTCCAAAAGTGTCCACTAGATGACACCATTCACAAGTGAAACTTGATACAAAAAAAGGCAAATTATACATTTAAACATTTTTAAACAACTTTTTATGCATAACACAACAGGTGTATTGGTAATTTTTCCCCTTGGTAATTTCCTACACCAGATCACTGTATGGGGAGCACCTAAACTGGAAAATTAATAAAATAATGACCATGTATTTAAGATCTAAATTATAAATTTCCCCCTCCTTGAACCGTCACCTTATCGTGGTGGAGCGGTTTGAGTGCCCGAATGATCCCGGGAGCTATGTTGTCGGGGGCTTCATGCCCCTGGTAGGGTCACCCAAGGCAAACAGGTCCGGGGGGACGGGTCAGATGAAGAACGGTTCAGAAGCCCTGTATGACAAGTGTACCAACGAGGCCAGTTACGTCGCCCGGATTGGCGTCACCGGGGCCCCACCCTGGAGGCCTGGGGTGGGTGCTCGCCAGCGAGCGCATGGTGGCCGGGCCTTCCCTCACGGGGCCAGGCCGGGCTTAGCCCGAAGGAGTGACGTGGGGCCGTCCTCACGTGGGCCCACCACCCGCAGGAGGATCCATATGGGGCCGGTGCAGAGAGATCTGGCCGGCAGTCGACGGCGGGGGCCTAGGCGACCGGATCTCCAGATATGGAGACTAGCTCTGGGGACATGGAATGTCACCTCGCCGGGGGGTAAGGAGCCTGAGCTTGTGTGGCGGTTTGCAGCCGAGTGTGAAGCGGCTGGGAGGAAGATCAGCTCCTCCAAATCCAAGGCATTGGTTCTCAGCTGGAAAAAGGTGGCTTGCCATCTCCGGGTGGGTGGAGAGTCCCTGCCTCAAGTGGAGGAGTTCAAGTATCTCGGGGTCTTGTTCACGAGTGAGGGGAGGACGGAACGTGAGATTGACAGGCGGATTGGTGCAGCTTCGGCAGTGATGCGGTCGCTGTATCGGACCGTTGTGGTGAAGCAGATTTACCAGTCAGTCTTCGTTCCTACTCTCACCTATGGTCATGAGCTCTGGGTAGTGACCGAAAGGACGAGATCGTGGATACAAGCGCTCGAAATGAGTTTCCTCCGCAGGGTGGCTGGGCGCTCCCATAGAGATAGGGTGAGGAGCTCAGTCACACGGGAGGAGCTCGGAGTAGAGCCGCTGCTCCTCCACGTCAAGAGGAGCCAGCTGAGGTGGCTCGGGCATCTGTTCCGGATGCCTCCTGGGCGCCTCCCTCAGGAGGTGTTCCGGGCATGTCCCACCGGGAGGAGGCCCCGGGGAAGACCCAGGACAGGCTGGAGGGACTATGTCTCTCGGCTGGCCTGGGAACGCCTCGGGATTCCCCCAGAGGAGCTGGAGGACGTGTCTGGGCTGAGGGAAGTCTGGGAGTCCCTGCTTAGGCTGCTGCCCCCGCGACCCGGCCCGGATAAGCGGACGAAAATGGATGGATGGATGGATTATAAAATTCCAAAGCAAAAGGTACCCAAAAGCAGATTTTAAAAGGTACAGTGGCCACGTTTACATGATTCCGAATTAATTGTTCTGAATTAAATAGCTCAGAATTAAAATATTCTCTTTCAAGGTTACATGAGAAGCACGTTAATTCATCTTTATTTAATCCAGCTCAATGTCTGGAAGTCAGGAAGGGTTCTGATTGGACAGGGGCACGAACGTATTTACGTCTACCGGAATATGCCACGGACACAAGCACTGGAGCAAGTAGCTGGAGAAATCTCTTATCGTACTTTTTCTCTGCCAGCTGAGAAGGAGAAGGGAAGAGTGTCGGAGAAGGGAGGAAGAAGACAAACTGAGTCAATGGCTGCTCTACCTCAACCCACTCCCGCATCCCGCTCACAAATCCAAAGAGCAGAGGATTAAAGACTGAAGCCACGACTTGTGGAGCCGGATCATCTGGATTGCGTCAGAAGAGCGACCGAACAAGCATGCGCAGAACAACCGGAATTATTTTTAAGGAGAATAAAAGTTTACATGATGGAGGAATAAATTAATTTGGTCTTTAAAATCATAATAAACCACCCACTTATTATATATTCAGAATAAATTTATTTTTATTTGGAATTAAAGGTCTTTCACATAATAGTTGTTCTTTAAAGTAAAAAAAAAAGTCTTGTCATTCCTTTCTTTGCATTTCTTTGCATTTATCAGGGCTGCCAATATATATAATGCTTGATCTAATTGAATACATTTCACATAATAGCCCAGGGAACTTGATAACTATCTGTACTTGACATAAATCCCCAGCCCTTTCTGTGTTCCGTGGAGTGAGTGTGGAGAGCAGAGGCAGGTGGTGATCTGAAGCCTTGTAACTGACACATCTCTCAGTATTGATTTTCAGTGGGGAGTCCCAGGCTCACATGATTGCATACTGTGTGGGAGGAGGGTGGGGATGTGTGTTTTTATGCTCAGAGGGCCATGCTTCTTCAGTCGACACAAAGTTCACACCTTGGAGACGGGGCCCCTAGAGACGTGAGGATTCTGTAAACACCAGGCAATCTGCAGGTTTACGCTCACTTTGAAGGTTAGATATTTAAAAAATGATTAATCTTCATCCACATTTTGAGCTTTTATATTTTAAATGTGTGTGACAGATTAGACTAATTTCAATAAAACATGGTTGACATGATATAATAGAGGCTTTGCACCGTCACGTGACCCCTATAGCAACGGTACCTACGCTGCCATGACACTGGGCACGCTATGTCACTGACTTCAGCAGCATCAGAGAAACATGGGCAGGTTTTGTTGTGTATTTGGTTGTTCTAGACGCTCTGCAAGGGATAAAACTAATTGTTTCGTCACAATTCCTCTGGAAATTAGTCATCAGGGAGCTCAAACAAGGAAATTATCGAAAAAAGACGCGGATTATAGCTAGCAAAAATAAACCGCGAAGAGATTTCCTATTGTACCATCAAGACACCTGAAGTTTCATCAAGGTATTTGCTATTTAAATTGTTTCATAGCTTATTTAATGAAAAAAGCACATTTACTGAACTAAAATTCCATTAATTTATCCAGGAAAACCCGCACTAGTTTACGATTCAATAAACCCATATCGGGCTCCTATGATCAACATGACACACGAATCGAAGAGCTCTGTGAGTTAGAAAGATCCGTTCACAAAAAGAGATTAATTCTAGAAGACATAGTTGTGGATAAACAAGACAATAGAGAAAACATGGGTCCTACGACGAGTGACATGTTTATGTGTGCGTTGGAAGATACAGTTTCTACTGCCACTCACACTGCAAATGTTTTCTTTTTAAATTTTAGTTCAGTAAATGTGCTTCTCTCATTAAATAAGCTATGAAACAATTTAAATAGCAAATACCTTGATGAAAGGGACGTGAGTGTGTCTTGATGGTACCATAGGAAATCTCTTCGCGGTTTATGTTCTCTAGCCATAATTCCCATAATTTATTTTTTTTTTTGATAATTCCCTTGGTTAAGCTCCTGATGAGTAATTTCCAGAGGAACAGTGAAGAAACAAATAATTTTATCCTGTTCAGAGCGTCTAGAACAACCAAATACACAACAAAATCTGTCCATGTTTCTCTGAAGTCGATGGCATAGTGTGCCTGGTATCATGGCAGCGTAGGTACAGTTGCTATAGGGGTAACGTGACGGTGCAAAGCCTCTATTGAAGGTTTTACTAAAGCAGTCACTGTTGCCTCTCCCTCAGTTCAGAGAGTTCAGATGGGACACACAAAACAAATATGGCTGCTTACGAAGAAGAAAAAACAAAACAAAACATGGGACTGAAAAACAAGGTTGGATTTCTGCAGACTCAATGAGCAAAGCACTAAACTGTTCATCTGAAGTGAGAGAGATTTTGTTTAAAATGACAGTGGCCAATGGGCCTGTTTGTTTCACATGCATCACTGAAATAAACAAGTTTGATTGGACAGCCGGGTTTGGTTCTGGCTCCAGGTGCAGCGGAGAGTGTGGTACATGATTTCCTTCTGTATGAATAATACAAATCTGCACTTTCAGGCGAAAAGGTCATTGTTTGTGGCCATACCAGCTTGTCAGAGACTGATCCTGTCAGATCTCAGAAGCTCAGCAAGGCCAGGCCTGCTTAGTACTTGGATGAGAGACCACTGGGAAAACCAGGTGCCACAGGTGGGCGCCAGTTACAAAAAACATTGTTGTTTCCTCAGGAAAAGCACTTCATCCACATTGCCTAGTATGAGCGTGTCTGAGTGATGGTGGTGGGCAGAGGGGCAACCGCACTTCTGTCAATTTGCTCCAGGGCAGCTGTGGCTACAGTAGAAGCTTACCACCACCAAGTGTGGAGTGAATGAATAATCTGCAAGTGTCTTTGTTTCATGTGTTTGTGAAAAAGTGCTGTATCAATAAAAAACTTATATACTTCTTGTTTTAGAATCTGATGATGCCATCATTGTCCTACATTTCAAGTACAGATACAATTGGCAACATAGTGATCATAGCAAGTGGTGTGTTCTGATGTGGAGAAAACACTCCATGGTGTCCATGGCAGGCTGCTCTAACACTGAGGTATCATGTAGCGAGCAGCTGCCATTAGCATTCATGGTTATTTATGTTATTTATTTGGCACAATATAACTTCTAAAGCCTAATATTCCAGACAGCCTCGTTTAGTCTACTCTTGTTTTTCTTACACTTTTTTTTTTTTTTTTCCCTAAACAGTTCTAAACAAACTGGTCTGGTTTAGATTAAATCTAAGAAAAGTATTCGTAAATACCATTATAATGCATGGTTTGTCTCTCTCTTCTGTTAGTGGGCGTTCCCTGATATGCTTATTGTATCTATGCTTTCAACTTTATCTTGTTTATAATTCAATACCCCAGGAGATGCAGACCTTAGGCCCTTTCCTTTACACAATATCATGATAGATTATTTTAGTTTTATTACAAGGGGGAAAAAAGACTTTCTGTGAGTGAGTATGGCCTGACCCAGGCATATTCGACAGCAGCCTGTGTCTGTGTGTGTCTGTGTGTGTCTGTCAGAGAGAGAGAGCCTGTGAACACTGCAAGTCCCTGTGAAGACCCCACAAGTGCTGTCAAACCCACGTCCCTGTGCCTGTTGACTACACGTGAGGAGGACATGCTAATAAGTGGCTTGCACTGGGAGCTCTCCGAGGTGCTGAACTCGGGTTGGCTGCTCAGAGTGTGTGCAGTTTGACTTAGAATAAGCACCAGAATGCGGAGTCCAATTTACATAATGATACTATTCACTCTCACCACAGGTCTAAATGATTCCTTGTACTTGTTCAGTTAAGGAAGGGAGATCTCACATTATTTTATGTTTCCCTTGAATACAGTTACAGATAGTAGCTTTGATTTTTCTTACAAGTAAATGTCAGAAATGTAAATGTGTGAAATCTCTTCCCCCATCACACCTCATCTCACTTTGCCCCTCCTTTCACCTGTCCTTTGTGCAGTGTAACAAGTGCATGCTTATTACAATGTAATAACTGTGTAATAACTATTTGTAATTAGCTGAGATTGATGACCAGGTAAAGGTAAAAGGTAAGACTATTGAAGGGCAGGGGCAGAAATAAAAGTGAAATAACCCAATATATACAAGTGCTGCAGCAAAAGTATATCAAAAATCAACCAATCTGTTCCCCCACCGTGAGAAAAACAGAAATTGAGCTAAATTGAGAGTCTAATCAGTTATTGCGAAAGGTGCAATGTCCATTAAGCACAGATTGTCCAACAGTTGAGTAGTTGGTGTAGCTCGAGTAGGTGGAAGAGTGAGAGGACAGGCTGTTATCCTGTGAGCAAATCTCCGATCTGGTAGGAGGCTGTTTCCTAGCTCGCCATCAGATTTGACCCAGTATTCGGGCTCCTGACCTGTGTGCACATTAAAAGGCTTCTTAGAACATCGTTATGTTTACTGCTCCTAGTTAATTAGTTTAGCACAAGAGTACACAAGAGTGAAACCCTGTATTGGTGCATGTATCGCTTTAAGAAAAAAAATCATGTGACTGATACAGGAAGTGTGTTATTTGGATGTGTTTATAAGGAAACAAACTGTATGGACGTGTTACGGATTTGTTGGATGGAGACCAAACTGTTTGCTGTTGCTGTAGCTGTACATGTTAGATTTTTGCTTTTCTTCCACTTCTGACTTCATCGATCATTCCAAGACGTTTTCCCCAGTTTGGAATAATTTTGATCTTTTGACACCAATAATGCTCCTTGGGCATTGTTTACGTTTTTGTTTTGTTTTTTTATTAAATATGTTTCTACTCTTTTCTGGTAAGAGGTTTGAATTAGTTTTCAGATAAATACACTTTTTATTTATTTATTGTATGTATTTTATTGTAAGAAAAGAACCAAAAAACATATCCACACCTTTATCAACTTGCACTTAAAATTTTAATGCACATGGTGTGCATAAAAATTTAAGTTCATCTGTTTCCTGCAAAAGAGTTTTTTTTTAAGGAAGGGAACTGGTGTCTAAGAGGAGAAATCAACTTGGAGCAAATACACTACATAAACTTTTGCTCCTCAATAATAGTGTATGAATGAATCCATTTTTAGTGTGTTATTTCATATGATTGAACAGTTACATAAGTTAAACATTTTAACAGAATTTTTTACTGACACATTTGCTATATTTTACAGACCAACTCATTTTAGCATTTACACAAACAAGGTTTTAAGCCAATTTTAAACTCTTCTCATGAACAACTTAATTCAGCAAACAAATGCAGCAAATGAAATTATACAATGATGAGATCATATTTTAAGTATAAGACTAGCAATTAAGTAAAGATTAAATATTACTGCACTGGCTGATGTTGGGTTTGCAGCATGTAAGCTTTTCCATCTTATTCTCATTTTGTTCACCTGCAATGACTTTAAAACTACTGCAGAGGTCACTATTGAGTGACCAACACGGTTTGTGTGATGTGTCAGTTACACTCCTTGAGGGATCATCATCCCTACACTAGCATTAGCATTAGCATTAACATTGAAACAATTCAATAAAATAATCAAAATCTCAATCAAAACACAGTATCATGACAGCTCACATGGAGCACATGTTAGCTAACAATTAGCATGCTAAAGCTAGTTAGCGCAGTTATAGACTACATTGTCCAGCTCAGGACCAAACAAAATGACTGACACTCATGTTAGCATAAGCATGTTAGTATTAGCATCAGTGCTAACTAGGACTAAGGCTAACATGTTACCAACACACCTGGGTTCAAACTTACCAGTTCAGTTCAGTTCAAATGCCCAGTGCACGACAATGTACCAACAGAAGGTCTGTTTCTAAAAGAGTCATATGAAGTGTGAGGTTCACAAGTGAGACATGAGAATATAAATGTGAAATGTTTGGCTGTACTGACCATCAAACTCTGTCCCTGGCTTTTCTTCCACACAACTGAGGCGTAAGGCGTAAGTCAGTGACCTTCTTATACTCAGTCTGCCTCATTGTGATTGGATAATTGGGTGGAGTGGGCGGAACAGTGGGTGGTGACATGTCATGTGGCACCGTGGAAAACCTGGGTTGAATCTTTAATCTAACCAGATTGGATTTAAGCCTGGTTACAACAGCCTCACCTGTGCTCTCTGGTCCTCTTCTATCAGGTCAAAGCTGGCACATTATCAGACAGCAGTAACATTGATCACATCTAGTGGTGATGTGTGAGAATACAACAGAGTCGGGTCCTTTAATCTAATTACATGTGTTTTTGTTACTAGAAAAAAACACATTGAAAACTTGTCATATAACCTTAATACCAAATAGTGTAACATTGCCATAGAGACAAGCAGGTCAGACCTCTAACCTTAAAAGATATGCAGTACTTTTAAGCATTTTAAAACTAAAAGTCAACTCAGAAGTTCAATATTATTTCTATTTCTTCCATGTGAAGAGTAAACAAACAAACCAGCAACACACAACACAAAAGAGGGAAGCAAAATACTATGAACTTCTGCTAATAACTTTTTAATGATTGCTATTAAGAGTTTGTTTCTAAACTTTTGAAGGAAAAACATAATACAACATAAGAACAAAACAGTTTCTTGACCCTCCTAGAGCAGCCCTGTGGCTGTCCTCGAAGGCACAAACCGCCAAATACTGTGAGTACTACAGAACCTTCATTCTCCGTGTAGGTCTGAGTGCAGCGTGTATGTCATGTGGTCACCTCCAGGGCCCAATATGCAGAGGAGTCTAATGACTCAGTTCCTGTACAGCCGCAGGGGCCCCTCCTCTGGATCACGACCACTGTTGGGCAAGTTACTTTGAAACTGTAATGCGGTATTTATTACCTATTACTGTCATTTCAAAGTAATTCGTTACATTACAATATTACTGCATTTAAAATGTAAGGCATTACATTACTATTGCATTACTTTTAGTTACTCTCACCAAAATAACTTTTGCGCTGTATATGGACTGAACCAGGACTAAACCAGGTCTAAACCAGGACTAAACCAGAGCTGAACCAGGACTAAACCAGAAGTGAACCAGGACTAAACCAGAACTGAACTAGGACTAAAACAGGACTCACTGTAGGGAAGGGCTCGAAGGTGACCGCAGGAGAAAGGAGCGGCTCTGCTCCACACCTCACGGAGGTAAGAGCGGCTGTCACCTGATCGCCAGTGTTGGGAGTAACGCGTTATAAAAGTAACGAATTACAGTAATGCATTACTTTTTGCTGTAACGCAGTAATGTAAGGCATTACAGGGGAAAAAATAGTAATATTTTACTCGGTACAAATGTGAGTAACGCGCGTTACAATGTTTTTTTAACCTGGATTGAAGTGGTGGGTTTTTCTTCATACAAATTCGCTAAAATCACCTCGATATCAGCAGCGGTGAAACGCCGGAGATGCGCCCTCATAGACCTTCAGGTAACCGCGGGCGTAAGGACTGACAAAGAACTCCACGCTGTTTAGACCTGGTTTAGACCTGGTTTAGACCTGGGTCAGTTCTAGTTTAGACCTGGTTTACACTCGTCCCTCCCTCTATCGCAGTTCACTTTTCGCGGTCTCGCCGTTTCGCAGATTTTTTGGGTTTTTTTTGTGCAATTTTGCATGCCTTTTGTTTTTACATTGTATGAATGCGTATTGCGTTCCTCCCGCTGCGTCCTGACTGGCCAAGGGACTCCTGTCTCCTGTACAGTACAGTACAGAATGTGTCCAGCTGCCAAATTTAAATACATGTTCAATCTGTAGCAGTGTGATTCTGAAGTGCTGTACGGTTGCAAGTTTTCTCCCCGATGAAACCCACAACGTCGACGAAACGTTCTGCACCGACAAAGGCTCCTGCGCTCGCACCCAAAAGGCAGAGGAAGATGCAAACCATCACACAAAAAGTTGGACATCACACAAAAAGTTGGACTTCTGGACACGCTGAAGGAAGGTAGAAGTTACGCGCTGTAACAGACTCTTGCACCGGCTCGGGTACCTGCAAATAGTTGCTGAAATCAGGGCCGCGAGCCCGAGCAGCAGGGTCCACAAAGAGCGATCAGGTGACAGCCGCTCTTACCTCCGTGAGGTGCGGAGCAGAGCCGCTCCTTTCTCCTGCGGTCACCTTCGAGCCCTTCCCTACAGTGAGTCCTGTTTCAGTCCTAGTTCAGTTCTGGTTTAGTCCTGGTTCACTTCTGGTTTAGTCCTGGTTCCTCTGGTTTAGTCCTGGTCAGCTCTGGTTTAGTCCTGGTTTAGACCTGGTTTAGTCCTGGTTCAGTCCATATACAGCGCAAAAGTTATTTTGGTGAGAGTAACTTAAAGTAATGCAATAGTAATGTAATGCCTTACATTTTAAATGCAGTAATATTGTAATGTAACGAATTACTTTGAAATGACAGTAATAGGTAATAAATACCGCATTACAGTTTCAAAGTAACTTGCCCAACAGTGCTGATCGCTCTTTATGGACCCTGCTGCTCGGGCTCGCGGCCCTGATTTCAGCAACTATTTGCAGGTACCCGAGCCGGTGCAAGAGTCTGTTACAGCGCGTAACTTCTACCTTCCTTCAGCGTGTCCAGAAGTCCAACTTTTTGTGTGATGTCCAACTTTTTTGTGTGATGGTTTGCATCTTCCTCTGCCTTTTGGGTGCGAGCGCAGGAGCCTTTGTCCGTGCAGAACGTTTCGTCGACGTTGTGGGTTTCATCGGGGAGAAAACTTGCAACCGTACAGCACTTCAGAATCACACTGCTACAGATTGAACATGTATTTAAATTTGGCAGCTGGACACATTCTGTACTGTACTGTACAGGAGACAGGAGTCCCTTGGCCAGTCAGGACGCAGCGGGAGGAACGCAATACGCATTCATACAATGTAAAAACAAAAGGCATGCAAAATTGCACAAAAAAACCCTGCGAAACAGCGAGACCGCGAAAAGTGAACTGCGATAGAGGGAGGGACGAGTGTAAACCAGGTCTAAACTAGAACTGACCCAGGTCTAAACCAGGTCTAAACCAGGTCTAAACAGCGTGGAGTTCTTTGTCAGTCCTTATGCCCGCGGTTACCTGAAGGTCTATGAGGGCGCATCTCCGGCGTTTCACCGCTGCTGATATCGAGGTGATTTTAGCGAATTTGTATGAAGAAAAACCCACCACTTCAATCCAGGTTAAAAAAACATTGTAACGCGCGTTACTCACATTTGTACCGAGTAAAATATTACTATTTTTTCCCCTGTGATGCCTTACATTACTGCGTTACAGCAAAAAGTAATGCATTACTGTAATTCGTTACTTTTATAACGCGTTACTCCCAACACTGATCACGACCAACAGAGGGCACGATGTGACTCAGGGGAGCACTGAGGAGGAGGAGAGCCAGGGAGGAGGAAAGAATGGAGGAGGACGGGGAGGAGGAAGGAGAGAGAAAGAGAGAGAGAGAGGAGGAGGAAGAAGAGTAGTTGAGAGAGGTAAGTGAGAGACAGAAAGAGAGGGAGGAAGAGGAGGAGGAGGAAAAAGACAGGGGGAGGAGTGGGACAGAGGAGAAGGAGGTAGAAGAAGAATAGCAGAGAGAGAAAGAGGTTAGAGCGAGGGAAGGGAGGAGGAAGGGACAGAGAGCAGATGAGAGAGGGTGTAGGTCAAGAGAGTAGAAGAGAGAGGAAGAAGAGGACAGTGAGAGAGGAGGAAAGAAACAAGAAAGTAGAGAGCAGATGTAGAGAAGGTGTGGGAGAGAAGGAGGAAGTAAGAGGAGAGAGGAGTAGGTAGAGAGAGTAGGAGAGAGTGGAGAGGAAGTGAGGAGGAGAGAAAGAGGGGAGGAAGAGAGAGAAGAGGAGGAGAAATAGTAGAGAGAGAGGCGAGAGAGGGGAGGAGGAGGAAGAGTAGCAGAGAGAGTGGAGGAGAAAGAGGAGGAGAGGGAGGGGGAGCAGAGAGAGACAGAGGAGAGCGAGAGAGGAGGAAAGAAAAGAGGAGTGAGTGGAGGAGGATATAGAGAGAGAAGAAGAAGAGAAAAAGTTGAAAGAGTAGCTGGGAGAGAGGAGGAGGAAGAGCAGCTGAGAGAGAGGGAAGAGAGAAGGAAGGAGAGGAGAATGGTGGAGGTAGAGAGAGAGTAGAATAGAGAGGAAGGGAGAGGCAGAGGAGAGAGGAGTAGATAGCTAGAGTAAAAGAGACCGAAGGGGAAGAGAGGAGAAAGAAGAGAAGAAGAGAGAGAGAGGAGGAAGAGGAGATTAGAAGAGTGAGGATTATGGTGAGACAGTAGCGCAGACCTGAGCTCTGTGGCCTTGACTGTCCACTGTAAAATACAAGCTGTAAGTTAGGTCAGGTTCGCTTATTTTCCATTGGTAGTTTATTTTTGTTTTGTTTTTTAAGTGCAAGAACTCAAAGTGCACCCTGAAACAGTAAAGGACCCATATTACGCTCTTTTCTCATCTATGCTATAATGCTGTGCCCTCATCAAAAACACACCTGGAGTTTTGTTTCATTCACAAGTTTAACACACAAACCTGCATATTTAGGCTGTTCAATCCATGTATCATTTGTTCATTTGTTTTTCAGAATAAAACCAAAAATAAGAACACAAAAAACTGATATTTTCTTCATTATTTATCTCCAAAACCAAAATGGAAAAAATGAATAACGAGTCATATTTTTTCAGTTTTCAATTTTGTGTTTAAATGAATAATGGTAAAAACAGATAACGGATGTTTCCATGACTTAAACGTGACTCAGACTTTTGTGCTGCATGTGGACTAAACCAGAACTGAACCAGGACTAAAACAGGACGGGCCCAGAGGTACACCCACGAAGACTGTGTGTGATCAGAACTGAGACCAGCACCAGACCGGGACCAGGACCAGGACTGAGATCGGGTCCAGACTGGGACCAGACCAGGACAAGGTCTGGCTAGCATAAACAACATAACATAATTTGACCAAACTCTCGATCTCACTCCAAATCAGTAAATCCATTGAATCCATTGAATTCTTCATCCTCGGTGTCACTTCTGAGCAACTCCGCACAACTTCGGTGGTCACTGAAATCCAGGCATGCTGCACCCTCACGGTTACCATGAACCTGTGTTCTCCATCTCCACTTTTCACCAGTCCCTCACAAGTTTCTCGCTCACTCCAAAACTTTCTTTCTGCTGCTCGATTACCGTTTTCCGCTGAATATTTCATTACTTGCAGCAGGACAGCGGCTTTTTCTGCAGGAGGCATGCGCAGAAAACTGATGCACAAGCCTAGAGCGCCCTCTCGTGGCTGTCAGCCTAAAAATTTTAATAAAGAAGTTGCACCGGAGTATAAGTCACAGGACAACCAAACCATGAAAAAAAGTGTCTATGTGTAAGTCCTTCTTCACTTTCGGGGCAAATAAACCAAAAATAAAGAAAATAAAGTATCAAAATTTAAATAGTTATGCTAACTGTTTTTTGATTGGTGTGATTTGAAATAAACTTGGAAATAGAGCTCAAAATCTGTTTTTATGTTTGATGCTAAAACGTAATAATGAAATAACAAACTGTTCTCCCATTTCATTGTTTTTCGTTCTCGAATCGTACAGGCATGGTTTTGAGGAACAATCTTATATTGTAACAGAAAGTCAGTTTTGCCTGTTACCTCTGCTGTAATAGTGTAATTTAGATCTATCTAAAAAGGCACACGATATTATAACTGAAGACTGAGTGGTCCCATTTTAGGGCGCAGCTTAAACACAGTTAAATGAATGTGTAGTAAACATCATTAGAGAGATGTATGTTGCTTACAGGGCCTTTTGTCTACAAGAAGGATTAGGCCATTACTGTTTACACTGCCACTGTAGGAGCCGAGTTATTCTGTTATTAGCAGCTATTTTTGCTCTTTTTGTTTTCAATTTGTTTGCAAAAATATGTGCTGCATGGGGCCGGGATACTCTTGTGGCTGTGAGGGAAAGAAGATGGAGAGGCTGAGGAGGGGGAGGATTCTGCTGTGGAGGCACAAAAACTGACAAAAAAATAAAAAAAAATTGTTGAAGGGTCACAGCAGCAGAAGAAACCGAAAAGAAACTCTTATTATATCCAGCTGAAAGAAAAGCAGACATCTTCATCCACAAATGCACATCACGTTTGAATTGGAACCTTACAGTGGAAGTGTCTCAAGATGGAAAAACTCAAAAGTATCCACCTTGCTTTGCACAGTTAACTAATCTGTGCATATTTTAATAAATACAAATATCTGAAGACTGCATAACCCAGCTTTGATTTTGATTTCATATTAGGGGTGTAACAGTACACAAAAATCAAGTTTCAGTATGTACCTTGGGTTGAGGTCACAGTTCGGTTCATTTTCGATACAGTACGGGAACAAAATGCCAAACCATTTATGTTTTTATTAAACCAACAATTTGTTTTAGCATTATACAAATGGGAAAATAAAATAAATGCAAAGTTCTGCTTGCTAATACTGAGTTAAATTAAATATACTCAAGCAACAAATGTATGAAATATTATATAAAAAATAAATATATATAAATAAATACCTTGTAAACAGTAAACTAAACTTTTCAAAAAGTAAAGGGCAGCAGTAACAGTTCCAGCATCTTCATGTTATTGGCCAGAAAATTTAGATTCTGTGCTGGCGAAAGGCGAAGTGAGGAACGGGGTGTGAAGACTGTACTTTTGGGAGGATTCATGAGGTTCAGAGGGACATAGTTAAGGCGGGGGGGGCAATTGTTGTCAAGGCCGCCCTAACTATAAAGCGCTATACTAATACTAATAAAACTGGAAACACTGTCACCCCAATCACGGACAAGTTCCCTCGTGAATATTAAAGAGCCGAGCCTTTTGTGTAGTGGTGGAATGTAAACAAACACAAATTGCGTGAACTCACTCTTGCACAGCCCTGCACCGAACCGAACGTCCCGTATCGAAACAATTCAGCACAAATGTACAGTTGCACCCCCATTTCATATTATATAGTATTTTGTGATTAGTTTGTATCCACTCTACTGAACTACTCCAGTATAAAAGGTAGTTGTGAACTTGAAATATACCTGCTTCATGACATCACAAGGTGGAACAGAGCATGTTGCACTTTAGAGATGTTGACAGATTAATAATAAAGTTACTAAAGTGTGAATGAAAAAAAAAACAAAAAACTCCAGGTATATTTTTGAGGAGATAACATTATAACATGACTCAGATCTCACAAGAGTAAATTTTGCGTAATACAGGACCTTTGACTGTAAAGATTGAAGCTCTAAATTCAAAATGTATGAGCAATATCTCTTGGGCTCGTGACTAACCAACGGCCTTGTCTATTCATGTAATCCTTTTCCTGGAATAACATCTCAAAAACATTGCCATTACACACTGCACAGGGCCACTGCAGAAGTTACCACAGATATTTCATTCAGACTTTAAGGTCTTATATTACACAAAACTGACTCTTGTGAGCTTTCAGCCATGTTGGAAATGTTGTTACTTCTTCAAAAACATACCTGGTATGTTTGCGATGAAGAAGAAGAAGAAACTATAACATAGATCAGAAAATGGTGTAATATGGGCCCTTTAATACATACTACACAAACAGTGTCATTTATGATTATATAATATTAATTAAATAATATTTATTTTATATTTTAATATATTTGTATTGTGATTTGAATGCATTTCTTATTCTGTAAAGCATGTTGAATTACTTTGTGTATGAATTGTGCGATACAAATACATATGGAGTAAGAAAGCTTTCAGAAATATTCATGTACATAGGATAGAAATCCGTGCATATTTGGCTGTAGTTGAGCATAAAATAAATATTCGTAAACTAAATAAAATGTGTTGTGTGCATTTTATCCATCAGAATACAAATTGAAAAGTTACAACATCAAGAATTACAATCACAAAATTTAAATTTACGATTGTGCTTTCTTTAGTATGAATACAAATTCACAGACGCGACTTTACTGTCAAAAATACATCATAACTTCATAGGAATTATTTATTGAACATAAGAAACATTGATTGAGATGCTGGACTTTTGTGCCACATACGGACTGAACCAGGACTGAACCAGGACTGAACCAGGAGGATTAAATCAGGACTGAACAAGGACTAAACCAGGTCTAAATCAGGACTAATGTTGGACTTGAGAAGGAGAAAGAAACCCAAGCCAGTGGAGCAAGGTGTCCTCAAAGTGCGATCGGGTGCCGGTCCTGTTGCGTGCGGTCACCCAACGGTCTACACAGGTGCACCTCTGGGCCTGTCCCTACACTCAGTCCTGGTTCAGTTCTGGTTTAGTCCTGGTTTAGTTCTGTTTTTATCCTAGATCAGTCCTAGGTCTGTCCTGGTTCAGTCCGTATGTGGCGCAAAAGTCCAGCATCGCGATCAGTGTTTCTTCTGCTCAATAAATAATGCCTATGAAGTGATTATGTATTTTTGACAGTCGAGTCACGTCTGTAAATTCATATTCGTACTGAAGAAAAATCGCAAATTTTAATTTTGTGATTATAATTCTTGATGTCGCAACTTTTCAATTTATAGTCTGATGGATAAAATTTGCACGAGACATTTTATGTACTATTGGACACATTTGAGAGTTTACAAATACTTATTTTATGCTCAACTACAGACAAACATGCATGGATTATACACTGATTTCTATCCTATGCACATGAATATTCCTGCAAACTTTCGTACTCCACACAACTTGCCTGGCCCTTGCCTTGCCTACACTACTACAAAATCATATCTTCACCATAGATTTTCGGCTCCACTGTCCTCACTTGACGCTCCATAATGGAGGAGAGAGGGCAGGAGGGAGCGAGGCACCGCTTGTGTGGAATTCAGGGGCACGCTCGGACCTTGTAAATGTCCAAGCAGTGTCCTTTTTATTCATAATTCCAGCTGGGGTCAGTGTGGGGCAGAAAGGGCTTTGTTTGTGGTGAATTGCAGCACTGTGCCACCTAAGCGGAAGAGGATGCCATCTGTGTACCGACAGGTGGCACCGCATAGCCAAGTTACAGGTCAGATCAGCGGAGAGGCGACACCACTAAATAAGAATGAATGATTCCACATTTACAATTGTGTACATTAGGGTTTTCTAGCATATTATAATGTTATTCCTTCATCAAAAACATGTCTGAAGAGGTTTTACATGTCATCTATGCATGGTTGAATAATTTAGCAATCTCTCCTGAGCCCTATTTGAACTCTTTTTATGGTTAGCAGTGAGACTCTGTGCAAAGCTCCGCCCACAAGCTACGTCACCCATGCTCCAACAACAACTACAATAGAAAACAATACACAAAAACTTCTCAAACCTGATGCGAAGTGCAGTAGTTTCATTAAGCATGCTGATTGTAATATGACAGCGCACTGAAGGGGGGGTGAGTTAGCAAACAGAGCAAATGGACTTGGAAGACTCAGTGTCAAAATGAAAGTGAAACATGTTAAGTAACATTATTCAGTGAATACCACATTTTCAAAACAATAAAGGTAACATGGTGATTGAAATATTTTATGTGATAGCAGTTAATACCTCATATTATGCTATTTTCTGATTTATGTTGTTTCTAGGGATAACCGAACAATACAAACAATAACCGAAATATCATGATATTGTATCTTCAAAAGTCTCACAATAATATCGTGAGCTGTCACAATATATCGAATCGCAAGTTCCTTTGCTTAAATTCATGGTTTTATAGTAGCAACAGCTTATGAACATAGAGAACTACATATCGCATGATTCATTTCAGCACAGACAACATGAAAAAATATGTTTTTTAGTTGAATTCTTGGAATTATGATGGAAATAATTCACACCAAAATCTTGTCAGGATATTTTAAAAGCAAAAGAGTGTCCCATCTACAACTATGTTAAAATCTTTTAAATATCACAATAAATATCGTACCGTGATCATATCATACAGTGAGATTTGGATATTGTTACATCCCTAGTTGTTTCCTTTCACAAACATACGTGGAGTTGTGTTTTGAGTCTGTCACTCATGTTTAACACACACCCTGCATAATTAGGTTTCTTAGTTCTTCTCTCAGGCCACATCCACACTAGTATGTATTTGAGTCATTTTTGTTGTGGATACAGTGTTCCTCCACACTAATCCGATGGAAAATGGCTCCAGAGACGGAACGATCTGGTGCCGCCAGCTCCCATTAATTAATCTGCGTACGGATCTGATCTGGCACTGTGTGAACACCTGAAAACGTTGATACGCTGATGTAGGAGCTCTAGTTGCGTCCTTATTGGACCATGTCACTGTGACTTGCACCTTCCTGATTCGCTGGGTTCGTGACATCGGTCATGTGATTGCTATTGCTATTGACAGTTTAAAGTTTTAAGTTTCTGTAAAACATAAATAAATACGCGCAAGGCTGTGTGGCTAGGGAAGGCTTGCAGACACAGAAACGACGTGTCTGGACGCAAATAGTTTCCAATACGGTGATACTGTGATCCATTTCAATGTAAACGTAACCTCAAGCAGAAAACACTGTTCTACCTTGTGATGTCATGGGGTAATATCGGAAGTGCTCCACTGTGTTTTTTAAACTCCATACGCCTTTACTAGAATCATTTCTGCCTTGGAAATGGAACAGAGCATTTTGAGCTTCAGAAATATACGATTACTCAAACATGTGTGCATGAAACTAAACACAACTCCAGGTATGTTTCTAACAACAGATAACAACATTCTAACATGGCCTAAGCTCTCAAGAGTCAATTTTGTGTAAATAGTACCTTTGACATTACACTTTAACATGAATTTTAGCTTCACTGTGCAACAAAGGACCGACATCTAAAATAAAAAGGATTTTCCATCTTACAAAAGCATTTCTATGAGCTCCCAAGCCTAAGAAGTGCTCACTGCCTGGTGCTAATTAAAATGCGAGTGGTGCCTCTCGTCAGTGAAGATGACTGCTCACCTCAGGAGGATATTTGGGGGCGTCAGACTCTCTCTCCTCTGCTTCCTGGAGACGCTGTTGACAATGAAAATAATGGCTTTGGATGGCCTTCAAAATCAAAGTGCCAACAGCTTTTATTGGGTTTGCAACACAGTGAGGAAGTGCGCAGACACATGCCCTTCTCTGTCACGTCATGTCTCATTCCTGTGGTCCGAGTACGTCCCGTCATCACCACTGCCACTATCAGTGTGTCAAATGTGTAGAAGTACTTTCTGAGATTGAATAATAAACTTTCATATGTGTAGAAATGTAGGTGTTAACTCCAATATACATCTAAAACTGCTTAAAGGTCCTATAATATGCTAAATTGACTTATGACCTTTTAGTTGTTACCTCGTCAAAAACACACCCTGAGTTGTGTTTCGTTTGAGTTTGTTGTTGATGTTTGAGTAACTCTGGATTATCATCAAAACTGAAAATGCTCAGTCCCACCTTTCAACTTAACAGTTACTTTTTACATTTTGTTTAGTAGAGATTGGCAATTCCAGGGCTGAAATTATCATAGTAAATCAAAGAATCAGTCAATCAAACTTTATTTATAGAGCACTTTTCATACAAAAATGCAACACAGAGCCCTTTACAGAGATTAAAAACAATTTCACATTTCCACCACTCCCGCCCCCCCATACATATACATAAAGATAAGTTAAACACTTGGGTCTTGAGACTACTATCTGGACATAACAATTTTTTACTTCTACTCCTTCTACTATCTATGTGGAATCTGACATAGTTATTTTCTTTACAACTAACTATCTGAAATCTGGAAATGTATACTAACTGTCTGGAATCTGGGACACTATCTATCTGGAACCAGTACATAAAAAAAAAAAAAAAACCTCTGCAACATCAGCACATACAACAAAAACACAGCACAGATAGTAACGACAAGACTTGCAGCTGGGGAGGACAGGGAATTGGAGTTGACCCCAAAATATAGACAGGCAGCCTCTAGATCTTGCAGCCAGGGGGCGATGGATACAACAGACCCGTCTGCCAATTCTGGGTGGCAAGGTCACGTGAAGGTAGTGAAGGTGTTTGAAAACATAGTGCAGCACTTCCTGTATTACCACATGACATCACAAGGTGGCAAACAGTGTTTTCTGTTTGAGAGAAGAACTGTGTGTGTGTGTGTTTTAAACGTGTGAATGAAAAAAAACACAATTCCGGATATGCTTGTGATGAGGAAACACATTATATAATAAATTTAAAGAACTGCATAATATCAAGTATTTAATAGTAGAAATAGTTTCATTGACAAAACTGCAAAAGTGTAAATAAGAGAAAATAATGCAGACCTATGCGCCAGTGAGCACTAGCCAGGCTGGCGCCACCTAGTGCTTCCACTCAATGTCATTTCTCTCCAGCAACTAGGTCAGGAATCGGAATACACTAGAGCAGGGGTGTCAAATATACAGCCCCGGGGCCCTCCAAGACCTTTAATCTGGCCCTCGGATGATTTTCTACTAAAATATTTTCATAATATTTTCTATTAAAATATTGGGGATTTTCTGCTCCGTTTAGCATAGCAGTGACTCCAGCGCCTCTGTGCCTGGCCCCTCCCACCACAGCAGCACAAATAAACAAAAACTTTCCAAACACTCTTAAAGGACGATCGTTTTGACAGTTGACCGTGACACCCTCATCAGCAAAATGTCCAAAATGAGAAAAGTGGAGTGGAGTGCAGGATTTTCCAAGAAAAATTTACTATTTCAATTTGCATACAAGTTAATGTTAAAACATTGTGTTGAAACTGCATTTTTCTTAAAGTTTCAGGTTGTTCATAATATTATAATATTTTGTAAAAGAAAGAGTTCCTCAATTAAAAAATATTTCTGTTTCTCTGCATAAATATTTGAACTTATTGCTATTTTTGGGGTATATATGTCATTATTATTATTTTTTTTTATGGCCCCTTTGGGATCAAAGTAGGTTGGATACGGCTCCCGGACCAAAATGAGTTTGACACCCCTGCACTAGATGGTTTGCAAGAACCCCGGAAGTTGTAGACTGTGCACCGGCCAATCAGCAAAGAGCTGTGAAGTCATGACGTCAAATTCAAGCGCCTTTCTGGGTCCCTTTTGTGGTACAACACAACAGTAAACAAAGCAGTTGAGATGAATGTAGACCAGGGGTGGGCAAACTTTTTGGCTCGGTGGCCACATAGTGTTCTAAAATTTGACTGAAGGGCCGAACAGGAGGCAAGACATGACGTGTTAAAAGCCCGGCTCCATTACACTCGTATTTACGCTCATGTAGGACGTATTCTCCACTCCACGCTGCAACGTTTGGACACATGAGTTTCAGAATACATGATAAGAGAATGAGGTCTGCTCAACTGCACTCAGGTGAGCATAAGTCCTGAGCACTTAAATCTCATTGAGAAACAGAACCCATACCATGAAGTTACGCGCATAAACATTTACACAAACATGAAACCAGACCTTTAAGACGTTCCATGCATTAAGATTTGTAACTTTGCATCTGTAGGTCTTTGCTTTAAACCTACTCAAAAATGAAAACAATGCAGCCTTATGTCTTGAACACTTCTACCTCACTCATGGTCCGAATACGCCACCCGAAAAAGAATACTTTCACATAAAGCATTGCAGCTGACATAATACGCCACACCTCAGTGTATAGGTAGTGCGCCATCTGGGAAATGCCAGAAATGCAGGAAAAATAAAACATCAACAAGGTTTATTACTATAATTTATTCAAGTTCGGCGGGCCGGGTTAAATGGTTTAAAGGGCCGCATATGGCCCCCGGGCCGTAGTTTGCCCACCCCTGATGCAGACGAAGCCATACATTCTGTGCTGGCAACGATTCCTGAGATCAAGGATTTAAAGCAAGAACAAAGAGAATGTTTAGTGAATTTTATCAAGGGGAAAGATGTTATTGCCCTTCTTCCTACAGGATTTCTTACATCACGTCCAAATAGCAGCTATTGATTAATTTAAAAAGTACCCACCTACCACTGAGCAAACGAATCCTAATGCAGCGAGGTCAGACAGTTTCCACAAAGTGAAACTGGCTGATGAATCAGGCTTAGTGAGCACAGGCCATTGAAAACAATATGATGCCATCTTGGATTCACCTTCCAGATTTTATAATACTTCCATGGTTCAGACTGTCAGGAGTGTCAGGTTTACATGCAAAGTCTATGGGGTACGGGGTATTAGTCCAGTGTTTCGCAGTGTGTCTTGAGCGTTCACACGGCATATTTAACTGAAGGTTTTCATTCTGCACTCTTCTCTCTCATTTAATACTTTAATGCTTTCTTTTTAATTTTATGATGATTATTATGTTTTGATTTGTCTGTATTGTGATTCTATAAAACACTTTGAAATACTGTGTGTATGAATTGTGTTATACAAATGAACTTGCCTTGCCTTGCCTGTTTGAGCATCACAGCCACAGCCGTTAAATGCCAGAGCTGAACTTTTAGCTTCATTGGCCGTGTGTCAACATGTTTCTAGTTTTAATAATCATAATGTTTCATCAAAAACATGCCTGAAGTTGTGTTATGTCTTATATTTGACATCCCTGTGGTGGTTTCAAACTATCAGATTTTAGTGATCCAGTTATTATGAGAGGAAAAATCACAGTTTTACGATGAGTGATACCAGGGCCAAACAACAAAGAAAGCCTTAATTCAAATTCCTTCCATGTAAAGCAATACATCACCATGGAGACAAGCAGAAAAGAGCAGAAAGAATACATAGTGCAGTCTTTCTGGAACCTATTACTGACTTGCATTGTCCTATAGTGAGGATAAAGCAGGACTGTACGGTGCTGCGGGAAAGTGGGAGTGTGATGGGGCATTGTGATGTGTCCCTGCAGGTGCTCGGTGTACTCTACCCTGCAGCTGTTCCCTGACTCATCCTGAGCCACAGTTAAACCACGGCAGCACGGAGCAACTTTTAGCCACAGCGCTCAGCATTCAGGCAGAAATCACTCACCGGGATGAGCACGGACAAGTAAACACAAACAGGCCAGTGGAGCCAGGAAGGAAAAATATATATACAAAATCATCTGGTTGCAGTTTAAACTTCCTTGTTAAAGCCTGATCTTATCAAAATCACAGAAGCTAAGCAGGGTTGGGGCTGGTTAACACTGTACTTGGATGGGAGGCCACTAGGAAAATCAGGTCCCAGTTGTGTTCTTAGGCAAGACAGTTAACCAAAATTTTGGACATAGGACCTCATTTCCTACTGAGCCAGACTGTTGGAGACGTAAGGGGACAGTTTTTTAAAATATTACATCAAGTCGTGGTATTCGCAGAGGTCACTGGGGTCTTACCCACTTCACAAAGCACCCAAAGCAAATCTATTATTACGCTAGACTATTGATGTGAATGTCTGTGTCGATAGAATAATTTTGAAGTGAAACCAACCTTGCATTTGAAGGATTTATGTCCGAGCAGCAGTGAGTTGTATTTCCTGACAGAAAGCTTGGCAGCGGTGGACTGATATCACCTAGCACCTATCTCACCGGCAAAGTCAAATTCCGCTGCTGCTGAGATGCATGTTGAGGGACTCATGACTCATGCAATGCAAGGTTAGTTTTATTTCAAATATTGTCTCTCTGGTTTACTAGAAAATGAGGCCCTATGTCCAAAAGTCCAGACTGTGCCTTTAACTGAGATTCAGGAGCTAGACCACAACTAAACTAGCCAGGCTGGCGCCACCTAGTGGCTCTGCTCAATTTCATTTCTCTAGGTCAGGAATCAGAATACACTAAACGGTTTGCAAGAACAATGGCAGTTGTAGACTGCACACCGGCCAATCAGTGAAGAGCAGAACCAAGCCGAGTTGTGATAGCAGACTGCATACATTATCCTGCTTTGGACTTCCTTTGTCAAATACATTTTCATGCTTATTTTTTTCATTATCAATTTCACCTTGCAGAAAAGACAAGGATCCTTGACAGACATCTTCACGCTCTGCTTTGTTTGCTGTTGTCGGCAACTACTTGGACACCACTGAAAGTTCCTGCACATTACATACGTCACGACCAAATAACAGCAATTGGTTAAATAAAAAAAGTCCCCTCCTACTGTCGAGCGAACGAATCCTAATGCAGCAAGGTCAGACGGTTTCCATGAAGTGATACCAGCTGATGAATCAGGCTATGCCTCAAACTCCTCCTCAGCCAACCACAGCTTATCTCCACCACGCCTTCAATTACCCAGAAGCCCTGTTTATATGGCCATCCCGACAACACTGTCCGCGTTAGCTCTCTCAACCCCATCATTCCCACACGTGCCTTTCGCCCATGCTTTAGTCCGAAAACGTCATCTTCAAGGAAGCGGGTTCTGATTCAACTGGGTGACCATTTTGGATTGGAGACTGTACCCCCACCCTGAATCTCCCCCCAGCCATCACATCTATCCACTGTTAATAAACATCTTTATCGTATTCCATTATTGTGGCGTGGTCTTTGCTAGTGAATAGCGCACTAAACTGTAAATCAACTTTGAGCACCTGGAACTATTTGCTCCCAAATATTTACTGTTGTGAGTTTTAAGCCATGTTATAATGTTACCTCATCAAAAACTTTTTTTTTTTTTTTTTTTTTTTTTTTTGATGAGGTAACATTTTTTTCATTCACACATTTGAGTAATCCTTTATTACTAGTCTGTCTGCATCTCCAACTGTTGAAAGTGCTCTTCTGCCTTGTGATGTATAATAATAATAATAATAATAATAATAATAATAATAATAATAATACATAACAGTGTATAGTGCTTTTCAAGATACTCAAAGACGCTTTACATGAGGAGATAAACAAAGGCAAACGAGAGAAAAAGACAGTTAATGAAAGTTGGGTTTTTTTTGTTTGGTTTTTTTTTCTTTTTTTTAAACAGATGGGTTTTTAGGGCTTTTTTAAACATGGGTAGAGTGGATGAGTCTCAGGGAGTTCTAGAGAGTATTGCCCTGTCCCCAGAGGTTGTGTTTAGTCCTGGTGAGGGGAGACAGAAGGTTAGCGTAGGCTGATCGGAGGGCATGGATAGGGCTGTGTTGGTGTAGGAACTCAGGCCCAGGTTATGGAGGGACTTGTACACGATGGTGAGCCAATGGGGAACTATTACGACTCACGGCCTGGCTCCACCTCACCTGGTGCTCTCTGTTTGTTTTTACCACTTGTGCCTTCCGTATTTGCAAGTCCTGTGTAGTACCTGACACCTGATTGGTGGGGTGTGGTCCTGTCGCTGTTGGGGTAGCTCAGAGGATTGGCATCCCATTCCTCCAATCCCCTTCCTGATCCGCCAGCCTCTCATCCAATAAAAGTACTGTGCTCCTGTCCCTCCTGGCGGTTGGATTTCAGTTTCAGTTCACCACACTCTGTGATTGACGTGGCTTTTGTTGTCTACTGTTAGCAAACTTTGTGTTTTAGACTGTTTCTTTTTGTAAGTGCTATTTTGACTTGGCCCTTGGGCATTTGTATTTTCTTTGCTTTATTTATCCCATTAGATGTATTGTTTAATTGTATTGGGATTTTTTTATTTTTTTTATTTAACACCTTTATTTTTGTTATTTTACTTACTTACTTTTACTTTATAAAAGCCACTTACTTTACATCACATCTTGTTTGTGTTATTTTTCTTTGTCCCTAGCACCGGTTTCAAGATCTCTGAGGGCAGGGTTGATGTGTTCGCCGGAGGATGTGCGGGTGAGGAGGCGGGTGGCAGAGTTCTGGATGTACTGGAGTCTGCTGAGAAGTTTGGAGGGTGAACCATAGAGCAGACTATTGCAGTAGTCGAGGTGTGAGGTGACAAAGGCGAGAAGGCAAGAAGTGTTCAGAAGAGATTGGAAATTCCAGGGTTGAAATTAGTCTAGTGAAGGTGTATGTTCACAGTGGAGTACTTCCTGTATTGCAACATAACATCACAAGGGGTAATGATGTCTTTTTCAGTTTGAGAGAAGAACTCAGCCTAAATATGCAGGGTTTGTGTGTTAAACATGTGTGAATGAAACAACATTACAACAAACACAACTGGAGCAGAAGCACTGAACTCTAGACATGTTTTTGAGGAGGTAGCAGCATTATAACATGACTCATAGCTCACAAGAATCCATTTCGTGTAATATAGGACCTTTAAACACATCATCTGATTCTTCCTGTTATTTTCTTAGTGTTCTGTGAGCCAGGCTTGTGTGGCTGGGAGGCAGAAGCAGTTACCAGGCAGACCAGGACACAGCTGCGCTCTCTCTTCACGCGGGCTGCCAGTGGAATTTGGATGCTGCCATTTAAGCTCCAACTCCAAATGGAACTCTTACCATCTGTCTCCAAACTCAAGAATTCTGAAACTAAGTCTGTAGTCAAGTACGTTTGTATAAGCCCCAGAGATGGATGGAAATACATGATTTACTCAACATGGACTACAGGTAATAGTTTTAGTGTATTAATAAGAATTTCTGTTTCTGAACTCTGTCACATTACAAAATTGTCCCTTCATTGTGGTTGGTTTAAAATAGTGTTACTCATAGTTTATTAACATGAAAAACTGAATTAGTTCAATTTAAACATTTTGCAGTGCTCCTCACTTACCTTATGCACTCTGAGCTTCATAATTATTAGTGGTTCCTAAGAGCTTTAAAAAAAAAAAAAAAAAACTTTGATTATCAGACAATAAAACGCATTATGATTAGCTGCAGACAGTACACAGTAGACATATTTTGACCCCAAGAGCTGCTTATTTAATATATTTGTACCGAGGCAAGACACATTTTACTCAAACACATGAGTAAAAAATGTAACGATCGAAAGAACAAGATTGTGGAAACAAGCAGTTGAAATGAGATTCCTCCGCAGAATGGCTGGGCGCTCCCTTAGAGATAGGGTGAGGTGCTCAGTCATACGGGAGGAGCTCAGAGTAGAGTCGCTGCTCCTCCACATCAAGACGAGCCAGCTGAGGTGGACCCATAGACCGTATATATGAGTGGACATAGCTAATGTGCTAGCCACCGAGACCAAGAGTCTCCAGGAGACTCTTCTGGCTCTTTTTGACCCTGGCTCCAATTCCAGTTTCTCTTTCTGTAACTGCTACAGCGAGCCTTGTCATTTTGGCATTAAAATATTCGTATTAACCTGCGACACATGATCCTGAGTTTTGTTTTGTTTTTTTCACTATTTTGTCATTAACATAAAAACTGGCTCCAGATTTGCTCCTGTATCCGTGAGCTTCATTTGAGCGGCGATGAACACTATGGGTGACATCACACTCGCTTATTCCACTTAAGATACATATACAGTTTATGGGTGAACCCAAGACACACTAGATGGATTATGTCTCTGGGTTGGCCTGGGATCGCCTCAGGATCCCCCCAGAAGAGCTGTAGGAAGTGTGTGTGGAGAGGGAAATCTGGTCTCCCCACGCATACTGCTGCCTCTGCGACCTGGCCCTGAATAAAGCGGAAGAAAATGGAAAATAACTTGCTGAATAAATAAATATAAATTTTAAAAGAAATTGAAAATTAGTGTTAATATAAATTCTATATGAAATTCTATATGGTCAGCATGTTTTATCAAAATGTTTTTAATTTATTTTGCCTTTTTCACAGTAAGGCAGCATTTTTTTTGTTTTTCTTAAAGTGTCTGTACCCATGTATTATTTTCTATGTATTTGAGCAACATGTGTCTTGCCCCAGAATAAATAAATTGTATAAGCAGCTCTCAGCTCTCAAAATAAGTCCTCAGTGCACAGACTGCATCTAATTTTAAATTGATTTATTTTCAGAGAATTAGGAAGTGCCCGCTTAGCATGCTAGTTTTTCACATTACCATGTGAGCAAAACTCTAACTCTGGCTTCTAAAAGTCGTGAAAAGAGCGTATAAAATTATCACTGTAAATAATAAGGATGCTCTGAATGCATAAGATAGGCAAGGCATAACTTTGAACCACTGCAAACTGTGAAATGAACAAGTTCACATTAAAATAATACAAATAAGGTACTATTCCACGTGTTATGGAAATCATCACTCTAGTCCAGGGATATTCATTGCGCAGGTCGCAAGCCATATGTGGCTCACCAAGCTTTAATTAGTAGCTCACAAGCTTATATAATTTTTTTTTAAAGTAACATCATCATCTAAATAAAGTGACCAACATAAATAAAGTGAGTGAAATGAGAGTTGTGCTAAACCTGCACACATCTGATCTCTGAAAACATGAACCATCTCCAATGCGACACACGCACACACAGAACACTCACCATCATCATCATCAACCTCCCTCTGTCACAGAGAGAACATGCTCCATGTTCCTCATGTTCCACTGAGTCGTGTCCTTTAGTCCTACAGAAGCTGAACAGCATCAGCGCACAAGGAACGAGCTGTTTCTTTTTCCAGGCTTAAAGTTTATGCAAATGAGTCATGTGGTTTTAAGTTTTGTTTCTGTAAAATGTAAACAAATATGTCAAAGCTGCATTAAACACATTATAATGTCAAACGGGCTGACGTGGCTGTAGAGTCATTATGGTTTATATGTTGTTAAATTGAGTTTATATATGCAGATTAGGAATAGTAATAATGCACGCCAGTTTCCACTCATCACAGTATTAAGGTAAATCTGGTTTTAACTGAAAATGTATTGGCTGTGTTTCTTTTGTTTGGGATGTCCAATTTATATGAAGCAATGCACATTTGCAAAGGTGACTTGGTATGTTGGCGTGTGTTGGGTATAAGTGGCTCTCCTCATGATTTGTGAAAAAAATATTGAGTACCACTGCTCTTATCTTTACTCTTTTACAGGGTTTAGGTTGTTGATTAATGGTCTTTGGTTTTGCAACTAGTTAACTAACAACTTGCTCTAATCCTGTTATTTTAGAGGCTGCAATTGTGGCCATGATTGCTTTAATAAATCAGACTTCTTGATTCAAAACATCTTTACAGTTTTTTATTGATTGTAGTATAGAAATTCCACAACACTTCACATTAAATCAACTCACTTAACTCAAGATCAAACTCAAATCAAAGGTATCGCCAACTATCGAACAGCTTCTTAAAAATATTAAAATAAATGCATCTTGCACCACCATATAATGCTTTCACAACATACTTAAAAATTCCCATTGAAGACCAAATGGATCTGTGACCACAGGGAGACTGCATAATCCAAGCCTCATCAGCAACACGCCTAATTGCTTATGTGAGTAAACAGAGTGGTGGTGGAATACACTGAAAGTGTATTGAATATTAATTATGCAGTATGTACCTATATAGAATTTGTTTTAGATGTGTGTAGATCAGGGGTGTCAAACATACGGCCCGGGGGCCGGATCCGGCCCTCCAAGACTTATTTTCTCCTAAAATATTTAAATTATATTTTATATTAAACTATTGGTAATTTAGCATAGCAGCGACTCTGTGCGTGGCCCCTCACACCAGAGCAGCACAAATGAAGGCTTGCCTCTTTCCAAACACTCTTAAAGGACAATCGTTTTGACTGTTGACCGTGACACCCATGATAAATGTCAAAAATGAAACAAGTGGATGCCAAGTGCAGGATTTTCCAAGAAAAATTTACTTTTTCTTATTCTTAATGTTAAAACACTGTGTTGAAATTGCATTTTTTATTTTTTTTTTTTAAGTTTCAGGTTCTTCATAATATTATATAATCCATCCATCCATCCATTTTCGTCCACTTATCCGGGGCCGGGTTGCGGCAGCCTAAGCAGGGACTCCCAGACTTCCTTCACCCCAGACACGTCCTCCAGCTCCTCCTGGGGGACCCCGAGGCGTTCCCAGGCCAGCCAAGAGACATAGTCCCTCCAGCGTGTCCTGGGTCTTCCCTGGGGCCTCTTCCCAGTGGGACATGCCCGGAACACCTCTTCTTCTGAGATCTGACAGGATCAGGCTTTGACAAGCTGGTATGGCCACAAACAATGACCTTTTCGCCTGAAAGTGCAGATTTGTATTATTCATACAGAAGGAAATCATGTACCACACTCTCCGCTGCACCTGGAGCCAGAACCAAACCCGGCTGTCCAATCAAACTTGTTTATTTCAGTGATGCATGTGAAACAAACAGGCCTATTGGCCACTGTCATTTTAAACAAAATCTCTCTCACTTCAGATGAACGGTTTAGTGCTTCGCTCACTGAGTCTGCAGAAATCCAACCTTGTTTTTCAGTCCCATGTTTTTGTTCTTTGTTTTTGTTTTTTTAAATTTCTTCTTCGTAAGCAGCCATATTTGTTTTGTGTGTCCCATCTGAACTTGCTGAATTGAGGGAGAGGCAACAGTGACTGCTTTAGTAAAACCTTCAATTATATCATGTCAATCATGTTTTATTGAAATTAGTCTAATCTGTCACACACATTTAACATATAAAAGCTCAAAAAGTGGAGGAAGATTCTTTGTTTTTTTTAATATATATATCTAACTCACACAGTATGCAATCATGTGAGCCTGGGACTCCCCACTGAAAATCAGTACTGAGAGATGTGTCAGGTACAAGGCTTCAGATCACCACCTGCCTCTGCTCTCCACACTCACCCCATGGAACACGGAAAGGGCTGGGGATTTATGTCAAGTACAGACAGTTGTTGAGTTCCATGGGCTATTTTGGAAAATGTATTATAGAATTGACCTTTTCCAGCACTCTGCTATAGTATGAGATGTGCTGGTTATGCAGGCCTTTCTACAGAGTTTGTGTAAGAAAGAAAACTTTATTATTATTATTATTATTATTATTATTATTATTATTATTATTATTATTATTGTTATTATTATCCATCCATTTTCGTTTGCTTATCCGGGGCCGGGTTGCGGGGGCAGCAGCCTAAGCAGGGACTCCCAGACTTCCTTCACCCCAGACACGTCCTCCAGCTCCTCCGGGGGGACGCCGAGGTGTTCCCAGGCCAGCCGAGAGACGTAGTCCCTCCAGTGTGTCCTGGGTCTTCCCCGGGGCCTCCTCCTGGTGGGATGTGCCCGGAACACCTCCCGAGGGAGGCGCCCAGGAGGCATCCGGAACAGATGCCCGAGCCACCTCAACTGGCTCCTCTCGACATGGAGGAGCAGTGGCTCTCTACTCCGAGCTCCTCCCGTGTGACTGAGCTCCTCACCCTATCTCTAAGGGAGCGCCCAGTCACCCTGCGGAGGAAACTCATTTCGAGCGCTGTATCCTTTCGGTCACTACCCAGAGCTCATGACCATAGGTGAGAGTAGGAACGAAGACTGACCGGTAAATCGAGAGCTTCGCCTTTCGGCTCAGCTCCCGCTTCATCACAATGGTCCGATACAGCGACCGCATCACTGCCGAAGCTGCACCAATCCGCCTGTCAATCTCACATTCCGTCCTTCCCTCAGTTGTGAACAAGACCCCGAGATACTTGAACTCCTCCACTTGAGGCAAAGACTCCCCACCCACCCGGAGAGGGCAAGCCACCTTTTTCCGGTTGAAAACCATGGCCTCGGACTTAGCAGAGCTGATCTTCATCCCAGCCACTTCACATTCGGCTGCAAACCGCCCCAGTGCACATTGCAGGTCCTGGTTGATTTGAAGCCAACAGGACAACATCGTCTGCAAACAGCAGAGATGAAATCCTGTGGTCCCCAAACCGGACCCCCTCCGGCCCCTGACTGCGCCTAGAAATTCTGTCCATAAATACAATGAACAGAACCGGTGACAAAGGGCAGCCCTGGCGGAGTCCAACATGCACCGGGAACAGGTCTGACTTACTGCCGGCAATGCGAACACAGCTCCTGCTCTCCGGTCATACAGGGACTGGACAGCCCTTAGCAAAGAGCCCCAGACCCCATACTCCCAGTGCACCCCCCACAGGACACCACGAGGGACACGGTCAAATGCCTTCTCCAAGTCCACAAAGCACATGTGGACTGGTTGGGCAAACTCCCATGAACCTTCAAGCACCCGATGGAGAGTGTAGAGCTGGTCCAGTGTTCCACGGCCAGGACGAAAACCACACTGCTCTTCCTGGATCCGAGGTACGACTATCGGCCGGATTCTCCTCTCCAGTACCCTGGCATAGACCTTACCAGGAAGGCTGAGGTGTGTGATTCCCTGTGTAATTGGAACACACCCTCCGGTCCCCCTTCTTATACAGAGGGACCACCACCCCGGTTTGCCAGTCCAGAGGTACTGTCCCCAACCGCCATGCAATGTTGAAGAGGCGTGTCAGCCAAGACAGCCCCACAACATCCAGAGACTTAAGGTACTCAGGACGGATCTCATCCAACCCCAGAGCCTTGCCACCAAGGAGCTTTCCAACCACCTCAGTGACTTCAGCCAGGGTGATGGGTGAGTCCTCCTCCGAGTCCCCAGCCTCGGCCTCCTCCTCGGAAGACGTGACGGTGGGCTTGAGGAGATCCTCAAAGTATTCCTTCCACCGCTGGACAACGTCTCCAGTTGAGGTCAACAGCTCTCCCCTCGCCCTGTAAACAGTGTTGGTGAAGAACTGCTTCCCCCTCCTGAGGCGCCGGACGGTTTGCCAGAATCTCTTTGAGGCCGTCCGATAGTCCTTCTCCATGGCCTCCCCGAACTCCTCCAAGCTCCGACCACACGGGCTGCAGCACACTTGGCCCGCCGGTACCCGTCAGCTGCTTCAGGAGTCCCCCGAGCCAGCAAGGCCCAATAGGACTCCTTCTTCAGCTTGACGGCATCCCTTACTTCCGGTTTCCACCACCGGGTTCTGGGGTTGCCGCCGCGACAGGCACCACAGACCTTACGCCCACAGCTCCGAGCAGCCGCATCGACAATAGAGGCCGAGAATGAAACCCACTCGGACTCCATATCTCCAGCCTCCCCCGGAATCCGGGAGAAGTCCTCCCAGAGGTGCGAGTTAAAGGTCCCTCTGACAGAGGGCTCCGCCAGACGTTCCCAACAGACCCTCACTACACGCTTGGGTCTGCCAGGTCTTTCCGGCTTCCTCCTCCGCCAGCGAACCCAACTCACAACCAGGTGGTGATCAGTTGACAGCTCAGCCCCTCTCTTCACCCAAGTGTCCAAGACACGCGGCCGGAGGTCAGATGACACGACGACAAAGTCGATCATCGACCTCCGGCCTAGGGTGTCCTGGTGCCACGTGCACTTATGGACACCCTTGTGCTCGAACATGGTGTTCATTATGGACAAACTGTGACTAGCACAGAAGTCCAATAACAGAACACCACCGGGTTCAGATCGGGGAGGCCGTTCCTCCCAATCACCCCTCTCCAAGTGTCACTGTCGTTGCCCACGTGGGCGTTGAAGTTCCCCAGGAGAACAACGGAGTCCCCGGTCGGTGCACTGTCTAGTACCCCTCCAGGGACTCCAAGAAGGCCGGGTACTCAGCACTGCTGTTCGGCCCATAGGCCGACACCACAGTGAGAGACCTGTCCCCGACCTGAAGGCGCAGGGATGCGACCCTCTCGTTCACCGGGGTGAACTCCAACACACAGCGGCTGACCTGTGGGGCAATGAGCAGACCCACACCAGCCCACTGCCGCTCCCCACGGCCAACGCCAGAGAAATGGAGAGTCCAGCCCCTCTCAAGGAGTTGGGTTCCTGAGCCCAAACTGTGCGTGGAGGTGAGGCCGACTATATCTAGTCGGTAACGCTCGACCTCCCACACAAGCTCAGGCTCCTTCCCCCCCCAGTGAGGTGACATTCCATGTCCCCAGAGCTAGTCTCCATGTCCGGAGATCTGGTCGCCGAGGCCTCCGCCGTCGACTGCTGCCCAGATCTCTCTGCACCGGCCCCATATGGATCCTCCTGCGGGGGGTGGGCCCACGTGAGGACGGTCCCACGTGGCTCCTTCGGGCTAAGCTCGGCCGGCCGAGCCACCACCAGGCGCTCGCTGACGAGCACCCACCCCAGGCCTGGCTCCAGGGTGAGGGCCCGGTGACACCAATCCCGGTGACGTCGCTGGCCTCTGAGTGGACATCATCATATAGGGCTTCTGAACCGTTCTTCGTCTGACCCGTCCCCCCTTACCTGTTTGCCTTGGGTGACCCTACCAGGGGCATGAAGCCCCCGACAACATAACTCCCGGGATCATTCAGGCACTCAAACCCCTCCACCACGATAAGGTGACGGTTCAAGGAGGGGAAAATATTATAATATTTTGTAAAAAGAAAGAGTTCATTAATTAAAAAAAGATTTCTGTAATAGATAATTTGTGTTTCTCCGCACAAACATTTGAATTTATTGTTAATTTTGGGGTTTATATGCCATGAGTTTTCTGATCCAGCCCCTTTGGGATCAAAGTAGGTTGGATACCCTGGACCAAAATGAGTTTGATGGTGTAGATCAGGGGATCGGCAACCCAAAATGTTCAAAGAGCCATATTGGGCCCCAAAAAACAAAAAATGAAAAGCCTTATATAAGCCTAATATGAAGGCAACATAGGCTGTCAGTATATTAGCTATATAAGCCGACTATTAAAATGACTAAGTAGGCTACAAATACAAAATAAACATTCATGATTACACAAACCCCTTTTGTGACCCTCTCATACTCGGTGCGCCATCTGTAGCCACTGAAATCAGGTGGTTAGTGTTTATTCCATTGTCATTTAGGCCCCGTTTACAAGTACACAGGTATTATTAAAAACGGAGACATTTCCCTGAGTTTGTTCACATCATTTACACGTTAATTCGCCTCTGAAAACGAATCTTTCTAAAAACTCCGGCTAGAGTGGAGAGATTTTGGAAAACTCATGTTTCACGTTTGCATGTAAACTGAGATAAACGGAGTTTTAGGAGCTGACGCGCCGAAAGTGCGACCGACGTTTACCTGTTGTTTTGACGACGATGATGGAAGTATTCAGAGCAGCAGTCGGATTTCTTCTGATCGTGCATAGGAGCACTCATAAAACAGCAGCATGTAGAACTTTGTACGCAACAACGCGCACATCAGCCCGGAAGCTCTGAGCTCGGGCAGCAGCGCCAAACACACGGGAGCAGTCAGCGCGCAGCCCCTCAAGATGCGGCTGGGGGTCCAGTGTTGGTCAGATTGTCCGGAGGCTTCGTCCTCCATGTCCTGGTTCCAGACGGGGGCGAGCAAGACCAGCGCGCATAGGACTAGGTCTGAGTGCTTCAGTGCAGTCATCTGTGCGCTGGTTCCGTGCAGGAAAAGCGAGAATGCGCTGTGGACCACAGGTCCGGGTGGGCTGCTCCGGTCCTCTGTGCTTGACCGCGGCTGGTTCCGAGGTGGTGCAAAGCATCCGGACAGAAGCGTGAATCCAGTTTGGTTTGTTATGTTGTTCTGAGCGGTCCGTCTGTGCACGTGTTTTTTTTTTTTTTGGTTTTTTTTGTTTTTTTTCGGGGAAAGAGCTTCTCGGGTGGAGGCACCATACACCACTCCCCGCTTCAGCTCATCTATTTGTTCTTCTGAAACACTTTTCATGTGTTTCATTTGCACACACAGCTGATGGATCAGATCCATGACCAGAGATGAATGAGGGTTTTTGAAAAAGCTCCAGGGAGCCACTAGGGGAGTGCTAAAGAGCTGCATGCGGCTCTGGAGCCGCGGGTTGCCAACCCCTGATGTAGATGATATATTTTGACACTCTGTGATATTTATGCTTGATGTGTCATTCATTCATGCAGCTTAGTTAAGAGCCATACACAGAAATTCCCATTCAAAGTCCTGTGATTTGTCTTGTAGTTCTACCTAAAATGTTCTAGTGTATGGTGTTAAACCTATTTATACAACTTTTTGTTCAATTACAGATGTTTTTATTGCTCAAAAATCCCATACTGTGCACCTTACAGGCAAAGCAAACACCTATAAGGCTCCTAAATCAAAGTGTCTGGAAATGAGTCTGCTCCGGTGTTTATCGTGAGTGTGGCTTACTGTGTATCTTAACTGTAAGACTCTACACCACCAAGACAGATTTCCCCAAGGGGACACTAAAGTATATTGTACTGTAAAAGCATCTCCATGGAGACAAATGGATGACAGATCCTCCTCCAGTAAAGTTTCATAGTGCACCCTGAGGCGCATCGTTCAACCAGTGCCTCTCCCAGTTCTCTTTTCTGATTTGGCCCTGGTTTGATCTCAGTTCAACCCTGCTGTCCTCTTCATCATTCATTTTTTCAAGAGTTATATATATATATATATATATATATATATATATATATATATATATATATATATATATATATATATATATATAATATATAAACACACATATATATGATAGCGCCGGGTACGTTAACACGCTAATTTTGCGTTAACTAATTAATTCATTATTGCTGACAATTATTTTAACGGCATTAACTCTGTTTTGTTTTTTTGTTTTTTTAAATTGTAAACGTCTGTTGCTCACTGGCTTTTATTTTGAAAAAGTCTACCATGAGCGTTTCATTAATTACATTTTCCCTTTTTTCTGACCATGTGAGATGCAATGTGTCCAAGCCTCTGCGGGCCGTGGGCATAACTCGGCCAGGCCAGACCAGCTGTGGGCTTTGAGCTTCCGTGGACTCCTAGCTCTGACCGGGCTGAGAGCTCCAGTTCTTTCTTCTCCTTCTTCCAGACGCCCCTGAGGCGTCCAAATAGAGGTGTCCAGTGCAGTTTTCGTCGCTGCAGTTTCACTTACATTATGCTATTACAGGGTATTCGCAAAGGCCCAGAAGATTTCATGATATGATTCCGCCCATAACTCAGTCACCGATTTACCCAGATACCATTGGAAGAAAAACTGTGATTGGTCCATTTCCATTCCATTATATTAACCCTTTGTTTCCCAAGAAATATCGGACCAAGTTTATAACAATGATCTAGAAATTATTACTAGTGAAGTGTTTATTACTCACAGCATAAAAAATATTCAATAAATATGTTAATAGTACAAAAATGTATTCAATATTTTTTCTTGAGCCTTCAGAATACCTTGAAGGCTCTGAGGGTTCCCCTCTGAAAGAAATGCTGTTTGTATTTACATTTCCAATAAAAGGGCGCTATACGCTACTTTTTAATACATTAATTGGTTTTGCGTATAACATGCGATTAATTGTACTCAAACTCATGCAATTAATGCGATTAATATTTTTTTATTTTTGCCCAGCCCTTAAATATATATATATATATATATATGTGTGTGTGTGTGTGTGTGTGTGTGTGTGTACACAATTCCAGTTGTCAACAAGTGTGTATTGTTAAAAAAAACATATAGCCATGTTGTATAACTGAAAAAAAAAGAAAGAAAAAATGTGCACAGAATTGGCCATGACTTGTTTTGATTTTACACTTGATTTCTATTCATTTAGATTGACTCAACACATGTCTGCTGCTAGAAAACATGAGCCCCCAATAACTGACTTCTAACATGCAGATAACAGAACACACTGATGGAGGCATGGTGGGTTTTGCCCAAGAACACTGTGCAACATCGGAAGTGGCAGGAACAAACTGATAACAGTGTGTGTGAGATTCAGAGTATTGATTCCAAATAACCTTATATAAGGCACTATACCCGATTTAATTCCCATGTATTTGACCAAATAATTTCTTGCCCCAGTACAGATATGTAAAAAGGTCAAAATAAAGTAAAAATAAGACCATAGCATGGTCTCTGCATCTAATAACATTGATGTCTGAGAGTTGTGAAATGTGCTTATAAACTCTTGTTCAGAATGCTTAAAGTAAATCAGGAATAAGTTTGGACCCCTGCAAACAAATTTAAATGAACTATCTCTGTTTTTCACATTTAAGACCTGCAGAACCAGAATTACATATAACACTGTGATGATATATTTTCTTTTGGTTGGAAAATGCCAAAATTACAATGCAAAATCACTGGAGAAAATGACTAAAATACCCCTGGTCCACTGTTCTTCAGCTTCAGTGGCATCAAATAGACATTCAGGACAATCTCTAAGTCCATACAATACATGCACTACAGAAGCAAAGGGTTTTAGATGTCCTGGGATCAGTTTGAATGACTACTAGTCTTGGTGTCAAATTGAAACTGCACAAGCTGTTATCACATATTACTATTATACTGTAACATTCCAGGGAAAGCACTTACAATTCCATGGAGACAAGCAAGTAGCTTTAACCTCCCTGGAAAAGTGACCCTGTAATGGAAGAAAGCATAACTTCTATAGACTACAAGTGAATGTTGCAAAGTGGCATTTCAAAATACACAAACTATCCATTCATTGAATTGTTATTGGTCTTTAAACTCTTGCAAGTCTTTACTTAGGCGGGTTATAGAGAGACAGGGAGAGAGATACTTTTTTTGATCCTGAGGGAAATTCATGTTTTGCTCCAGCAAAATGTTGCAGTTGATGTTGCTGCAACATTTATATTGTGCATCTTAGTGGCCTTTGTGTCTCAGTTTAGGACTGGCCAGGTAGGGTCAGCAGATCATGTGGAGGAGCCAAAAGTGCCCCTCCTCTGTGTCCTGCAGCATCACAGCAGCGTCCAGTGGGTGCCAGGTGAACACAACAGGAAAGGTCTCATTCTGACTCTGCTCTGGTGTTTCGTTGGTGACAAAAGGGTCGATTCCCTCATTGTTTCTTCTGTAAGACTGTCTGCCACATCTGCTGTCACATATGGTGTAAAAAGCCTGTAGCATCTCAAATGTCCACCCTAGCTTCTCAGCTAGCTCCTTAGCTACCCTCTAGCATGGTTTCCATGGATACAAGAAAAACAAGTAGCTCATTTCACAAAATCTAACAGTCCCTTACTTGTGTTGCTGCACTTCTTAGTTGGTTAAAATGCCATGATATAATATTAAAAACTGAGCTCAAAAACAAAGTTTCAAAAAGTGCTCAGTGTGTGAGCGAGGTAGCCACAAGAGCAGCAAATCACTCTGTTGTACATACAGTGCACATATACACTGTGTATGACAGATTTTGCCGATTGTCTCATTTCGACTCAAGCTGGTGGGATAATACATGTTGTAAATATAAATTCTAGTTTTACACCAAGAACCAACCTGTAGAAACATTGAAATTATATTGAACATTACAAGCAGAGATGTATAGATTCTATTTTAAAGAGTTCCATATTGATAACATCACACTAGGGAGGATTTTATCCAAATGTTTGATACAAATGTAATGATCTTAACTGTGTTTTAGCAAAAAACACAGTTCCTTATAACGTTTACAAAGAATGCAGTAGAAATAGTCAGAGCAAGTCTAACAGTGATTTTTTGACAAAGTAGAAGACCTCCGCAATTTCACCCTTGATGTCACAAATTTGAGAAATTTGAAATGAGAGAAGACTTAATTAAAGGTCCTATATTACACGAGATTAACCCTTGTGAGCTTTAACCCAGGTGTTACGGCACGTGGCCTGGGCCCACCTCACCCTGCATTCACCGTTAATTTTACCCCTTGTGCCTTTTGCTAGTTGCATGTGCTGTGTGAAACCTGGCACCTGATTGGTGGGGTACATCCTCACCTCTGCTGGGCTGGCTTCAGTTTCCTGCTGCAGTGGTTGGAGTACTGACGTTCTCCTCCTCCAGTCCCCTTCCTGAGCCTGTCAGAGTGTCACCCAGTGAAAGTGCTGCACATCTGTTCGTCTTGGCAGCTGGACTACAACATCAGCTCACCACATTCCACTCTAGACATGTCTCTCATTGCCTCCTGTTAACTGTGGAATTTGCATGTGAGACCTATTGTTTGTGATTGCCAATATGGCTCAGCCCTTGGACATTTGTATTTTCTTTGATTAGCCTTATCCATTTAGAGTTATTGAACTTCTGATTTATAATCTTATGTATATATATATTTTTATTATTATTTTGTTATTGTGCTTACTTACATTTACTACAAAAACACTTAACTTAAATCACATCTCATTTGTGTTACTTTCCTTTGCCCCTAGCACTGGTTTGTAATACCATGTTATAACCTCATCAAAAACATACCTGGTGTGTTCTGTTTCATTCACAATTATTTGAGTAACTCTTTATTATTAGTCTGTCTTCATCTCCAGAACTCAAAATGCTCTGTTCCCCCTTGCGATGTCATGTAGTGGTAATTTTCAAGTTAGCTGCTGCCTTTTAGCTTTTGTTCAGTAGAGATTTGCAATTCCCAAGATGAAATTATCCAAATGATTCCAGTGAAGCTGTATGGTAGAGTTGGGTGGTAATACGGTATTACGGTATCCCGCAGTATCAAAATGTAGCACTGGTATCAGTTTCATTACCATCATTAAAACAATCTGCAGCGCACCTAATATAATATTATAATTTATTGATACATACATTTGTTTGCTGACCACAAATGAATGTGTGGTCGTATTTTCAATTTACAATTACGATTTAAAACTAATAGTGTCTATAATGTTTCTTTTAACTGCGTGGGGAGATGACTCATAAGGGGGACCAAGACAAGATGGCATGTCTGGCCACAAGCGAGTTGGTCCCAAAAAAAATACTAGTACTTCTGCAATTTGGCACCATTTTGGCTTCAGGTGCACATTTGTTTACATTTTACAGATACGAAACTTAAAGCCACATAAACTATGCATAAACTATAAAGCACTGATAAAAAACAACCCTCCTTGTGCGCCGATGCGGTCAGCTTCTATCAGACTAAAAGACATGACTCAGTGGAATATATGTGTTCTCTCTGCGACAGAGGATGTGAAACCGTGAAAATGTGAAACTTTTCAGAGATTATAAGTCTGCAGGTCATACACATAGATCGTATAGTGGTGCGGCTTCGTAGCTTTCGTTGTCATAAAAAACATTTTGGCAATACGGTAATACCATGTAAC